>NC_091831.1:46092500-46717500 GCF_037783145.1 Equus przewalskii
GCCTCCAGCTAACACAACAAAAGGCCGAGGCCATCAGTCATAAAGCCTCAAGGAAAAGAATAATGCCATCTACCTGATGCTCATGGAATTCTTCCCCATCATATTCTTCCCCAGTTGAGCCTCTAGATGCAAATGCAGCCAAGCCAATACATTTATTAAGCAGAAAACCTAGCTAAGTGGTTCAGAGACTTCTGACTCCCAAAATCTATGTGATAATAATTGTATGTTGCTTGAAGATGCTAAATGTGTGCTAAATTATTACCCCTTCCAAGCTAACACTGAACACAATGTATAAATATGTTATGTGCTCAAGAAGTAGTGCTTCTTTTTTAAATTTATATTTTGGTTGTTATTTATTGTTTTATTGTTTGGTTGTTATTTATTGTTTGGTTATTAATTTATTAGGTTGAAATGAATTCCAACCTAATGGGGTGATTTTTCTATAACATAGCAGAGTAATATATCTCAAGGTACTTAAAATTTATGATCCATATTATGCTCTCTCTAAACACATAAGCAAATAGACATATATAGCCATAGTCTCTACAAGTTTAATACCATTTCATCTATAACTGGGTATGTCAAGATAAAGTGATTTCTGTGCATTTTAGTTCTACGGAAAATTGTTTTATTTCTTCTCTTTACTTTGTAAGAGCATTTTCATTTCCATAGTCAATAAGAAGTCAATCCACAGCCATTATTAATGTTCTTCAGAAAAACTGATAATTTCATTTTTATTTTTAAATGTCGTGGCTTGAGAATTCCCAGGTCTCCTGGATTTCTACATTAAAAGATTAAGTTCAATATAGGGAATTTAAAGGAGAAATAGAAGACTCTGTATACTTCTTCAGTCTTTACACACATTCCATTTTTTTAGTTATATATTTTCTAGTATTGTCCTAGTTTTAGTATGAATGTAATAAATTTTGATAGAAAAATCCAGAAGACACGTATATTTTGTGTATGTCTTTTTATGACGTCATCTATTGCAGAGGGAGAATAGTCTGCAGACTTGCCATCCAGCTTCATTACAATCATTATTGCTTCACATAAAGAGGGATTTAGCCTAAAAAAAAAAAAGCATAAGGACTTTGGGAACTGCTAGTTAAAATGAGATGAGAGTCTGAACTGTGCCAATGCAGATAAAGCAGTTTTGACAGGAATATCTTCAGATTGAATGTCCCAATCATTGGTATTCTCCAGGAAATAAATGACAGCATTTTAATTATCAAATCAAAACAATGCCATGTGGGATAAATTCCAAAGTTGGTAGCTGAGAGGAGAATTTAAATTTAACTTATAGATGAATATCAGGCAAGGCAAAGAAAAAAAATTTCCAGTGAACTTAGAAATTGTATGGTTAATTTTAATGTGCTCGTAGCATAAATCAATATGAGAAATACATAAATTCAGTAGAAAACAAATACTTTTACTGTTATAATCCATCCCATTTAAGAGCGCTGTGCAAATGTGTTACATTTTTACTAGTTGAAAGCATGTAGGGAGATTTATCAACTTGCTGGGAGATGGTTGTGCAGCGATGGGCTGTTCCTTGAAGGACAAATTTCTTTCATATTGTCCAGTGACCACTTCATCAGAATTACATAATTTATATATTTATTGTTCAGATTTCTTGGCCTTACTTTAGCCATACTCCATAAAAATTACCAGTATTTGATACAGGAACTTAAAATTTTTCTGCGTTCTTCAGGTTATTTTAATATATACTGATGTTTGAGAACCACGACTCAAAAGGATATAATTTCCTATATTCAATAAGTCTTCGTCATCAAACACATTTGTAAACTAGGAGGGTTCACATTACAAATCATCATAAAGCAAACTTCAAAGAGGAAGAAAAAAATCCTCACAAAATTCATACCCACTATGTGACTTTGAATAGAAAAATGTGTTATGATAAAAGAACATGAGAAATAAACTTTTAAATGATGCATTCACTTATCACAAAAAACTATTTATTGAAACCTTACCAGAGAGCAATGTCCTAAACTCTGGGAACATAGTGATAAAAATAAAAAACAGAAAAAATGTCTGCCCTAGAAGCAGCAGCATTTCCTCTCACCACAATCTAGTAGAAGGAAGCAGAAAATGATAGTGTAATAAATAAACTATACAGTATGTAGGAAGTAATATACAACATCATTCATTTTTGAAGGATACACTGTGAAATTTCCAATTGCAGATTTTTTTCAGCTATTTCGTTGTTTCAGTATTCTAAGAAAAGAAGGGAAGCACATTGAAGGTGAAAAGTTCTTTTACATCAATCATCTCCCCCTTCCCCCAACACAATTTTTAAATTCGTTTAGTAACTTTGTTGTCATCAGTGTTAGTGACAAAGTGGAACTTGGATAAAAGTTTTAATCACCCTATAATCTATATTAATCTCTTTTCCATCCATCTTTGAGGTGGAAAATAAATAATTTCTCAATCTTATAAAGAGAAGTATCAAGCCCTATTCAAATCAGATTGCTACTCCTAAGCTCTTCCTGTAGAGATTTCTGGAGTTTCCACTGGTTTTCATCTTTGTCTTTGTTTATGGTACAGTCAAATCTCGCAATTTCCTGAGAAAGTCTGGCACTAAAAGAGAGAACTTTTACTTTCTTAAGACTGAAATGTCCCTAAATTGAGGCAGTTTGTCAGTGGATGCATATGAAAGCAACATCACCCCTTATAGTATTTTATGTTTCAATTAAATTAAACTACCGACACCACTAATATCTAATAATATCATTGGAGAAAACAGTGGAATAACAAGTCACTGGAGACAGACTGCTGTGTTTCAATGTTTGGAGTTCTTATTTTAACCATTCGAAATTTGGTTTCCTCTTCCATACAATTAGGATAATAATGCCAATAGCAATTCGCGATTGTTGAGAATAAGAACATGAAGTGCATACAGCATATGGTGAGATAGAAATTCCTTTTAATCTCTCACTCCCCTGACAGTTCCCCTTTTTGCTTTCCTTCCTCCAAACAGATAATTAGTAAATCCATATTTTCTCAAGGGAGGACTGTGACCAGGCAGAAAGCAGAAAACAAATATTTATGGATATGTTTTCCAAAAGCTTAAATTTATCAAAAAATAGAGGCCTGAGCAAAATATTTATGAGAAATAAAAGAAGCAGCATTTCTCTCCAAGAATGGAGAGTGATCTTCTCAGTCTGGAGTAAGGAGAGATGAGTGATCATTGGAGCAGGAGAGAAGAGCACGCCACTACGCTTCTTCACAGGGCAACCGGGGTGGCAGCATAGCCCTACAGATATTTGCAGGACCGGAGAGTAAAGAACGCCTTTTTCCTGCTTCTCAGAATAGCCCTAGTGAAGGAATGGTTGAATGATATGTCTAGGCAGACCACACTCAACCTTCCCCCTGGGAGGCTGAGAACCTGGTGGGAGATGTCTAGCCGCTGAGGGCTTTGTGACACAAACGAAGTTAATTTGGCAAAATACGTGAACTGTATCTGATTCACCAAGGTAAGAAAATGAAAGAAATCATGTTTTTTGCACGCCTGATTGTTCCCTGAGATGGTTATCTGTATCAATAAAAACAATAAACTATTATTATAGTGTATGCTATACAACAACAAATCTGCAATGTTCCCTGAGATGGTTATCTGTATCAATAAAAACAATAAACTATTATTATAGTGTATGCTATACTACAACAAATCTGCAATTATAGGTAATATTATCTGCCCCTTTACAATTGAAGAAACAATTTTCGAAGATTTTAAATCATTGGCCCAAACTTACAGGGATAATAAGTGCTAAAGCTGATATGTCATTCCTAGCACAAAGCCTGGTACATAGTATTAATAATAGTTAATACTAACTATCCATTCCTTTTTTCTATAGTTATCTTAGAATAATAAACTTAAGGGATTTTAGAGTTGAGAGAAAACTCATCTAATCTTCTTTCCCTGCTGTTACATTTTTTCTGGACACACAGTGATCTTCCTTCTACTTGAATATGCCTGGGGCATTAATCCCTTACTTGGTAAGACGTCTTGCTGGATTCCACCCATTACAAAGTTCTTACATCCTTTGGAGCTATTCTTATGCAAATAAATTCCATTGGACTGAGTTCTGTCACATGGAGTAACATAATAGAGATTATTCATTTTTTTATATGCTGACATTTTGCTTAATTAATTACTCACCTGTTTCCCTTTATTATCTTTAAAAGATATTTTAGAGCTCTTCATTGTTCTAGTCTTCTTACTCTAGATATATATATATACAAAAATATATATATATATTTAGTTTACCAATGTTTTTCACTTATATCAGAATACAGTATCTTAAATGTCATCAAATTGGCAGAAAGCATGATGTAATCACCAACATTAACGCTATTTCAAGGAAGATTTCGTTTTATGTATAACTGGATTATCATGCTGGCTATAACTAAACTTTTGGCAAAATTCATCTCTTTGGCTAGATATTTTGATATTAAATTCTCTCAGTCCAGGATACCTGTTTATGTCCTTTTAAAATCTCATAGGTTTTTGAAATATAAATGTAAGATTTCACATTGTTAAGCAGGTCAAAAATGGCAACCACAATTCCTGAATAATGAAGACAATTCACCATTGGAGGGGGGCAGTATTGTATGGTGGTTAGGTACTTGCACCCTGGAACCAGACTACTCAGGTTGGATACCAGTGCCCACTTAGAAGCTAAGAAACCTTTGGTAAATTATTTAGCCTTTGCGTTCTCAGTAACCTTATCTCCATAGGAGGGATGATACAATTACCTGACTCATAAGTCAGGAAGATGTTCACATGCCTTAATACAAGAAAAAAAGAGCTGAGATCCATGCCAAGAACATAGCAAGCCCTCCAAAAACATTAATAATCATCCTCTGTTACTCTTTTGTCTTCTCTCTTTATAGGAACAACTAAAATTATTTAGTTCCTATTATCTGCCAGGTATCTACTGAATGTTCTATGTATTATTTGTTTTATATTTCACCCCAATCACGTAGGAGAGAAATCATGTTTCCTATTCTTTAAGTGAGAAAAGTGAAAGTTATTACTTAGCCAAAGAAATACATTAACTAAGTGACATTCAAATCAATTTATAAATGCTGTAATTCAGCTAAAAATCAGCTGAAGAGCATTTGAGGCTCTGTTTGGTAGCCTGTGGAAAGGTTTTCCCATTCCTACGTTCATGGACAGAGAGGGAGTTGTATGAAATGGACAGAAAAGGCAGAGGACTCTTGTTCTAGTTCACGATATTTTTTTCCTTCATTTCTTAGTGGATCCCTTTCTATTCCAAGCTGTAGAAGTGCCTTAGTCTAGATGGGGGAAACATTTTCCTACCTAAGGATCTCTACCAAACTCCAACATGAAGTAGAGAAATAGAGTGAATGCTGGAACACATTAAAAAGGAGTCCTTATGACAAGTCTAGAATTTATTTACTTTTTATAAAGAGGTTCTCAAGAAGGCAGTTATTGAATAGAATGTCCCAAATATGGATTGTCATAGTAACTCACAATTGACTAATTATATCTATTATGTTTTATTTATATTAAATTTCCTTTTTTGCATCTTACAACTATATATGTTCTGATGATCTTTTTCAGAAATAAGCTATCACACCTACACATTTTTTGTTTCCAAAGTGTTCCAAAATCAATAATACTATTAGAATTATCATGTATACCTTAGGGTAAAGGCATAGTAATAATTATTGATTTAAAGTTGCTTTTTGGAACAAAGGAAATACAAAACAATCAGAAAGCAATTAACAAAATGGCAATGGTAAGTCCATAGCTGTCAATAATTACTATAAATGTAAATGGCGTATATTCACTGATTAAAATATATAGATCACTTAGATTAAACAAAACAAGACCCCAAAATATGTTACCTACAAGAGACTAAATTAAGCTTCAAGGACAATCATGGGCTAAAAGTGAGAGATGGAATAAGCTATTACATTCAAATGGAAAGCAAAAGATATATAAGATATACTTATATCAAGCAAAATAGACTTTAAGTCAAAAGCTGTAACAAGAGACAAAGAAGGTCAATATATAATGATGAACAGGTCAATATGTAAAAGGATATAACAATTGTAAAAATATACACACCCTATATTTGAGCATCTAAATATATCAAACAATTATTAGCATATTTGAAGGCAAAAATAGACAACAATGTAATAATAGGAACTTGTAATGTAGGAACCATGTAATAGGAGCAATGTAATATTAGGAACAATGTAAAAGGAACTTCAATACCCCCACTTTCAACCATGGATAGATCATCCAAGCAGAAAATCAATGAGGAAATAATGGACTTGAACTACACTTTAGACTAAATGGACCTAACAGATATATACAGAACATCCCTACCAACAGCAGCAGAATACTCAATTTTCTCAAACACTCTCCAGGACATGTCATATGTTAGGTCACAAAACTAGTCTAAATAAATTTAAGAAGATTGAAATCTTATCAAATGTCTTTTTCAACCACAATGTTATGAAACTAGAAATAAATAAGAGATGGGAAGCTGGAATATTCAAAAATATATCAGAATTAAACAACACACTCCTGAAAAACCAATGGGTCAAAAAAGAAAACAAAATAGAAATAAAAAGATAGCCTCAGACAAGCAAAACTGGAAACTCAACATATGAAACTTATGAGATACAGCAAAAGCAGTTCTATGAGGGAAGTTTATAGTGATAAATTTGCACATTAGAAAAAAAAGAAACAGCTCAAATAAACAATCTAAACTTAAACCTCAAGAAAGTAAAAAGGAAAAACTAAGCCTACAGTTAACAGAAGAAAGGCAATGGTAAATATTAGAGCAGCAATAAATGAAATAGTGCTTAGAATGACAATAGAAAGGATCAATGAACTAAGAGCTGGTGTTTTGAAAAGATAAACAGAATTACCAAACGTTTAGCTAGACTGAGAAAAGAAGGAAGATGAATCAAATGAATAAAACTATAAATGAAAGAGGAGATATTACAACTGATACAACAGAAATATGAAGGATCATGTGAGACTATTATGGATAATTAAACAGCAATAAATTGTATAACTTAGAAGAAATGGATAATTTCCAAGAAACATACAATTCATCAACACTGAATCATAAAGTAATAAAAAATCTGAACAGACCGATAACGAGCAAGGAGATTGAATCAGTAATTAAGTCTCCCAACAAATAAAACCCCTGGACTAGATGGCTTCACAGGTGAATTCTACCAAATATTGAAAGAAAAATTAAAATCAATTCTTCTCAAACTCTTCTAAAAAACTGAAGAGGAAGGAATACTCCAAAACTCATTTGACGAGGCCAGCATTACCCTGATATCAAAGCCAGATAAGAACACTACAAGAAATGAAAATTACAGACCAATATCCCTGATGAACACAGATACAAATATTCTCAACATAATGCAATTCAAGAGCATATTAAAAAAAATCATATACCTTGATCAAGTGAAATTCACCCCTGGATGAAAGGATGGTTCAACACACACAAATCAATAAATGTGAGACACCACATTAACAAATTGAAGAATTAAAAAATTGGTGATCACTTCAATAGATGTAGAAAAAGCATTTGACAAAATTCAGTACTTTTTCATGATAAAAACTCCAAAAATTGGGTATAGAAGAGATGTTGCTCAACATAAAAAGAGGCCATATATGATAAGCCATCAGCTAACATCACACACAGTGGTGACAAGTTAAAGCTTTTTCTCTAAGACAATGAAAAAGGCAAGGATTCTGACTCTAGTCATTTCTATTCAACATACTACTGGAAATCCTAGCCAGAGCAATTAGCTAAGAAAAGGAAATAAAAGTCATCCAAATAAGAAACGGAGAAGTAAAGTATTTCTGTTTGCAAATGAGATGATCTTATATATAAAAAAAACCCTAAAGATCCCTTCAAACACTGTTAGAACTAATAAATGAATTCAGTAAAATTGGAGGGTAAAAAATCAACATACAGAAATCAGTTGTGTTTGTACGCACTAAAAATGAACTATCTAAAAGAGAAATTAGGGAAGAAATCCTGTTTACAATAACATCAAAAACAATATAATACTTAGCAATAAATTCAACCAAGGAGGTGAAAGACCAGTGCATTGAAAATGTATAAAACATTGATGAAAGAAATGGAAAAAGACAAATAAATAAAAAAATATCCCATTATCTTGGGTTGGACGAATTAATATTGTGAAAATGTCCATACTACCCAAAGTGATCTACAGATTCAACACAATCCCTATCAAAATTTAAATGTTATTTTTCAGAGAAGTAGTAAAAACTATCCTAAAATTTGTATAGAACCACAACAGACCCGAGATAGCCAAAGCAATCCTGAAAAAGAAGAATAAAGCTGGAGGCATGGCACTTCCTGTTTGCAAACTCTATTATAAAGCTATAGTAATCAAATCAGTATAATAGTGGAATAAAAATAGGCTCATAGACCAGTGGAGCAGAATAGAGAGTCCAGATATAAACCCACACATATACAGTCAACTAATTTTTGACAAGGGCACCAAGAACACACAATTAGGAAAGGCTATTTTCTTCAAAATATTTTGTTGGGTAAACTAGATATCCACATGCAAAAAAATGAACCTGGACCCTTGTCCTACCCCACTCACAAAAATTAACTTGAAATGAGCCAGCCCTGATGGCCTACTAGTTAAAATTCAGTGCTCGCACCATGTTGGTGGCCCAGGTTCATTTCCTAGTGATGTAACCAAAACACCCATCTGTCAGTTGCCATGCTATGGTGGTGGCTCACATAGAAGAGATGGATGGACTTACAACTATGATATACAATCATGCACTGGGACTTTAAGGAGGTAAAAAAAAAATCAGCAAATTATTTTAAAAAATTAACTTGAAGTAGATCAAAGACTTAAATGAAAGATCTGAAACCATAAAGCTTCTAGAAGAAAACAGAGAGAAAGATCTTTGACATTGGTCTTGGCAATGATTTCTTGAATAAGACATCAAAAGTATAGGCAACAAAGGCTGAAATAAACAAGAGTGACTAGATCAAACTAAAAAGCTTCTGTACAGTACAGAAAACAATAAATAAATTGAAAAGACAACCTACAGAATGGGAGAAAATATTAGCAAATCGGATACCTAATAAGAGTTTAACATCCAAAATACATAAAAAGAACTCATACAACTCAATAGCAAAAAAGCAAATAATCAAATTAATAAAGGGCAAAGGGTCTGAAAAGACATTTTCCAAAGAAGACATGCAAATGGCCAACAGGTACATGAAAAGGTGGTCAACGTCGCTAATCATCAGGGAAATGAAAATCAAAACCACAATGAAATATCACCTCATATATGATAGGATGGCTATTGTCAAAAAGACAACAGAGAACAAACGTTTGTGAGAATGTGTAAAAAATGAAACACTTATATATACTTTTGGTAGGAATATAAATTGCCGCAGCCATTATGGAATGTAGTAGGGCATTTCCTCACAAAATTAAAAATTGATCCAGCAAGCCTGGGTATATATCTGAAGGAATTGAAATTCGTATCTTGAAGAGATGTCTGCACACCCATGTTCATTACAGCATTAATCATAATAATCAAGCTATGGAAGAAACTTAAATGTTCTTTGCCAGATGAATGGATAAAGTAAATGTGGCATTCATATACAATGGAATATTATTCAGCCATAAAAAAGAAGGAAATCCTGCATTTGCACCAATATGGATGAACTTGGAGGGCACTATGCTATGTGAAATGAGCTAGACAGACAAAGATAAATACTGTATGGGATCACTTATATGTGGAATCTAAAAACAAAAGCTGATTTCATAGAATCAGAGAATAGAATTGTGTTTTTAGGGACTGGGAGTGTGGGGGAAATGGGGTGATGTAGGTCAAAGGTCACAAATTTTCTATAAGAAGAAGAAGCTCTGAGAATCTAATGTACAGCATGGTGACTATAGTTAATAATAAGATATTATATCCTGGAAAGGTGCTGAGAGGAGACCTTAACCATTCTTACCGTGAAAAAAAAAGAGCTATGTGGGATGACAGATACGCTAATTATCTTAAGCTTGGTAATCATTCCATGATGTATTTGTATATCAAACCACCATGTAGTATGCTTTAAATATATATAATTATATTTCTCAACTATTCCTTAATAAGATTAAAAAAACAAAACGATAAAGTTGCTTTATAAACAGTCTCCAAATTTTTCAGGGAAAAGTATATTGTTTAGTGAAAAAAGATATATGGAAAAATGTTGTTTAAATTATATAAAAAGAAAGCTGTTCTTTTTGTTCTGACTTCTTAAGCATGAGTGCCAGACATATGCTTGATTTATGCAGCCTTCACTATAATATCATCTCCAGTAGTCATGCTAATGACCCCAAGATGTATATTTACTAATAATTGAAAAAGGTACTTTAAAAACACATTCCAGAATATACATAATCTTTCAGTAATGTCAGTTGAAAAAATAACCCACCACCCATATCAAAGACTCTCATCATTTCCTGTTTTTGTGCAGAACCTCTCCTTCAGCTTCATCATATCAATAAGTTGATCATCTGATCAAATTTTCATATAATTGTACCAGCTTAACTGAAAAAGCTCCAAAATCAAAAAAGATTTGAAAATTTTGAATTAAGTGAAAATCTGCAAACCAATGTTCAGCATTCTGCCTTTTCTTGTAGTTTTCTCTCGATTGAATCAATAATAATGCTTTAAAGATCCCGATTATCCAATGCTGTGACACTTTGCCAAGCTTCAAATGAAAAGGCCTTTTAAAATACAGTCAGGTATAGTAGAAGATATTGTCAGCAACTAAATATTGCAAATTGAGAGGAGCATTCTTTGCATATTATCTAGCCCCTTGCTATTTCTCTTGCTAGACTGAAATGTAAGAAATTTAAGTCTATTTTCAAAGAGCTTTACCCAAAGAACTTTTGTTAACATCTTTGGCAACCTTAAAAGTTAGCAATTAGAACCACTGGATCAATATTTTTCATGTTTTTTCACTTACATATCTCCTGTAAATCTTTATTTCTATTATTTAGAGAAAATCTCATCCCATCTCACTGTCAATATTATTAGGGATGATTCATCAGAATAATTAAACAAAGATATAGTCAAGTTTTTTTTTTTTTTTTGAGGAAGATTAGCCCTGAGCTAATATCTGTTCCCATCTCCCTGTATTTTTTATATGTGGGATGCCTGCCACAGCATAACTTGATAAGTGCTGCATACGTCCATACCCGGAATCTGAACCAGGGAACCCTGGGCCGCCAAAGACGAGTGTGCGAACTTAACCGCTATGCCACTGGGCCAGCCTCAAGATCTAGTCAAGTTTTGAGTCCACATAATCTGCACAGAAAGGGATAAACTAATGACTTCTGAAAGAGAGGGAGACAACAATGTATTAAGACAGATGTCAAAAGAAAAGAAAATGATGACATCTAGAAGAATTATATAGAAATTCAGAATTTCTATAAAGAAGAAGTCTATTTTATGTAGGCTATCTAGTTGGAAATGGGATCAGGTCAGCTAAGTAACTTATGTGTAAAGAAACTTTGATATAGCAAACACTATTTTTTTCTTAGAATATATGATGCCTTCAGGAAGGAAAAGGAAGGATTGATACCACATAAATATATTCTTTTTATTTTTTTGGAGAGGAAGATTGGCCCAAGCTAACATCCATTACCAATCTTCTTCCTTTTGTTTGAGGAAGATTGTCCCTGAGAGAACATCTGTGGCAATCTTTCTCCATTTTGTATGTGGCACACCACCACAGCATAGCCTCATGAGCAGTGTATAGGTCCACACCCAGGATCTGAACTTGTGAACACCAGGCCACTGAAGCAGAGCATGTCAACTTAACCACTATGTCACCAGTCCAGCCCCAAAGTTCTCTTTAAAAGAAACCATTGAGGAAATGAAAAGACAAGGCACAAACTGGAAGAAACTTTTCACAATTCATATGGACGGCAAAGGACTTTCACCTATACATTTATAGAAGTCTTAAAATTGAATAATAAAAAAAATCCTGATTAAAATGAACAACAATTTGAACAAAAATTACCAAAGATATATGAATGCTTAGGAAGCATAGGAAAAGATGTTCTACATCAGTAGATATCAAGAAAACATAAATTAATATCATGATTTCATTCTACTACACAGATCTAAGAGGGGTTAAAATTAAAAAGACTGACAATAAAATTTTCGGCCTGAGTAAGGAGAAACGGAGAATCTGGTGCGTTGTTCGTACAGCACTCACCTGGTTCTGTTGAAACATTTGCTCAAGGAGAACACATTTTCCCATAAGAAGTTTGAGTAGCCTAAGATTTCTGTGCAGGGAAGAAACCCAACTTTGCCGCAAAGAGAGGACTTGTAGAACCAGAGATGCCCAACCAGCATCCATTTTTTTTTCCTGCCATTCCACCCAGGTGCCGTCATGTGAATGAAAAAGCTCTTAGAGGACTACAGCCTTGGCTACCATCTGACTGCAACCATTTGAGGGACCCCAAGTAAAAACTACCCAGGCAGTCAACCCCTAGAACCTCAACAGATGGTATTAAATTGTTGTTATAAATCACTAAGATTTGGAGTACATAATTATAATCTGAACAGAATTGTGAACAACTGACTTGGTCTGACATGTAGGTGGAATAGGCAAGCTAGCATGCCATATTCTATTCAGGGCTTGAAAATTCTCTACTTACTCATGATAGTTGGCATTTCAAAATTTTAAATTGAACCTTTTTCAGGGATAAATACTGTAAACACTGTCGGGAGAAAATTATTTATCGATTTACACGTGCATTAGAGAAAAGGAAAACCCTGAATATTCTCTAGTAATGAGGAGGTGAAGGTAAATTGAGGGAAACAAAGGGACCAGGGAATAGAGTGCAATTTCATTTCCAAGTTTCGATTTTAGCCAAATTTGACACAATAAGTTAATTGAAAGAAAAGTAGGCTTCTTTTAATTCATGTTGGTTTCCATGCCGGTCTTGTAAATAATTGTGTCTATTTGATATCTAATTTACACCCGGAAGACAGTGTAAAATAATCCAGAAAAATAATGTAACATTACTTTTCCTTTTTTTATGTTAACCACCTTAACTTTTTACTTGTTTTTTCTAGTGTACAATTTGTTTTGGATTTTATGGAAAAAAATAAATATATTTTTTACTCATGCTTAAATAAACAATCCAAAATTGATTTCATTTATAAGGAAATAATCTTAGATTGTGGTTTTTATTAATTTTCCTTAATCTCTGGGACCAAACATTTCTATTTAATACTACACAATGCCTCAGAAATACAACTCTGATATTCTATAATATTCAGATTGTCGAAAAGCATTAGACTAGAAATTCTAGAACCAGTATCTTAGATCTGTTCTATGCTACTAATTGGAATATCAGTTTTGGTTAAACTTTCAAGAGAGAGCGACTAGTTTGGCATGCTCTCCTTTACCTACTGCCACTAGAACAAAAATTTTTCAGATTGTGATTAATCCATCAGACCAAAGTACTACAGAAAGTAACGAGCCAAACCCCTAGCAAATTTGTGATATCCATGTAACATAAGTGAGAAATAAACTGTTGTTTTGAAAAGGCACTGAGAGTTAAAGACATAGCATAATATAATTTATTCTACTGATAAAAATAACTGTGGAAGTGAGATATTGCCATCACACACCACACACACACACACACACCCTTTACTTAGGGGCCAGATGGCAGTTGATAAGGACATTCTTCTCAAAGCCTGAAAAGAGTGGCATTTGTGCTATGCAATGGTGACATATCTGGTAAAGCTGTCATTACAACGACTTAGAAGGCAGATCGTTCACTTATAAACTTTCATCATAGAAGAATAAAACACAATACTAAATAGTAGTATTTAACAGTAGCGTAATTAGTACCAGTAGTGTAAATAGTGTAATTTAACAATAGTTAAATAGTAGTGCCAGTTGGTTGTCATTGCCCATGTTTGTCTAATTAGTACTAGAAATAGAAAGAGCTAAGCTCAGAAGTCAATTTTCTGATTTTGCAAGTAATAATAAAAGGAAATAAAGAGAGTCCACAAATTTAGGGACATGTGAGACTGAAAGAGACAACTGCTTCTCAAACTCAAAAGATAAAAAATAAACTGAGAAGTGCTTTGAATAACAGGGACTAATCAAAAGTGAGCCTTGAAAAGAGGATGAAATCAAAGGTATGCACATCACACCGTTGATTAAACTCCAGAATGATGTAAAGTGGTAGCTCATAAAGTCTTTCAATCGTAAAATGACTCCAAAATACCAGACTAAAAGTTGGGGCATTCCCACGAAACTCATAGGCTCAATGATGAGACAGAAAAGATATAAAGCAAATCTTAGAAAAATGTCTTTAAGCGTAAAAACTGGGACTATTTAATTGGCATAAGTAGTGGACTGGATTCAAATAGATAAGAAGTCTATTCAATTTTAGGCTAACTACTAAAGTAACTTCTATTCTAGACTTTACAAATCATTTTTGCCAGTTTGAGACTTAACATAATCCTTCAGCCTGCAACTATTTACAGATGGAGCAGGCTGAAAAAGCTTTTAGCATCCAAGGAGGGCATATGGCTCTCCAGATATAACTAAGAAAGATCATGGGAAAAATAAAAATTTCCTATGGAAAGTGCAAAAGGCCACACAAGACAGGATACTAGAAATCTTTTCCCAGTAAAATGTCCCTAATCCCCAGTATGAGAGATCATTTCAAAGTTTTCTTAGTAAAATATCTGAGTTGCTACAAACATGTGACTCACGTAAATCCTATGTTGTCCCATTTTCAAAGGGAGATGCAATTGTATTCATCCTGTCTCTGTTCCACCACGTATATTTGCTGTGTGAGGACAAATATATTTATTTTTTTAAGTTAATAAATCTACAGATGGGGGCAGCCATTCAATGGGCTGAAGTAGAGACAAAGATTACAATTTGGTATAGTAAACAATATCACCTTTATGACAAAGGGAACAGAACATATTTCTACACCTTTAAGTTGAGTGTCTATCGTCTCTCAGCAAAGTTTCTGAAGAGCCAGCAATTTATAAAACCTTTTAAAGGCAATTGGTGGAATAATGCATTAGACTTGAAAAAGTAATTTATTTTAGACTAAGATTGTTTTGTTCCATTCTAATTTTAAGTGTTTTATTGTATGCCAAACTCACTTAACTAGGCTTCCTAATAATGTTTTGTCTTGTTTTTCAAAATTTTGATGCACTTAGGCCTATTCGTGCTTAGAAATGTTCGCAAAATGTGAAGCATCTTTGTTTTTCCATAAAGCATACTCCTAGCTATGTCTAATTTTGAGTCTCGGTAATTAATGAAAAGGTCTTGTGCAAAATCACCCTGAAAGTTATAGAGTTAAAGGAACTGTGAATGCCAGCCTCTACATCTCTATATGCCTCAGAAATATTTAGACATGGCAAAGCCATTTTGTCCAATTTACCATCTGTTTGGACTTTTCAAATGTATTTAAGTGTGAGCCTTTGACAGGTGTTGAAATATAAGTCCTGCTTGAATTCTATTTTCAGTTACAGAAAAATCCCTGGCTTGTCAGCACTCTCCGTTTTCCTGATTCCTACTACCCATAACCACCACCTCTTTGCATTACCTACAATGTACAGAATTTATCCATTTCAAAAATTCTCCCTTCTTGAAATTCATAGCAAGAAAATATAGTCTTTGATCTTAATGGTTCCAAAGCAAGCAGGATAATCTTCAAATGTGAAGGCTAATTATATGAAAATAGTTGACTAGGTATCCTCTCTTATCCAGGATAAGTTTAAATTTAACATGAGGGATTTATAAAATCACACATTAAAAAGGAGTAAAGCAGTCAACCTGTCACAGTCATTCTCCAGAAATAAGTAGCGAGGATGTAAATATAAGATACAGAGGCTAGCCAATGATTTCCTGATAAACTTCTTTTAAAGGAGTTCCCAAAGATGACATTAATAAGAGAAAGAAGCTGAGTGGGCTTCTGGAGCAGATTGTTATTGTGAATTTCTAAATATAACACAAGATTTACTGCATTCATTCACTTTTTGATAAATCAGGTAGTTAGTGAGTTAAAATGTGCTTAAACTCATATTTGGAAAATAAATACGAAGGCCAATAGAATTTCTCCAGGTTTTTACGAAACATTTGTGTTTACATTGAAGATTCCCATGAAAGCCAAAACAAGAAGCCGAAGGGCTGTCTATAAAGGGAAAGAAACTGTTGTCCACATGCCAGAAAGGAAAAGATTGATACATCTGACTACCATATTTTTAACTTTGCTATAATTGAAAATTATTCAAATTCACAAAGCTGGAAAATATTTCTGTTATCTACCAAACAGAGCCATAACCTGTGATATATAGAAATCTCATATAAGACAATAATCGAAAAAATCAGCAGCCCAATAAAAACATGGTTATAGGACATAAAACAGGCAATTGACTAAATAGAGGAATGCCTAAAAGGTGTATAAAAATATCTTGTTACTCACTATGAATAAAGGAAGTGCAAATAAAGCCATGATTTTAAAATACCAGATTGAGCAAGTTTCAACATTTTAAAAATAAGCAGTATTGACGAGAATTTAGGAAAATATTTTCTTATGCTTTCAGTGATATTACTTTGTACAATCTTTCTACAGCGTAGCTTGGGGATATTTTTATTTATGTTTACATTTAATTCAAAGTTAAATTCTACCTGTAGACTCTATCTTATGTAAATACGCATAAAAACAACAAAAGAGATTATGTAAATATATTTACTGTGGTAATATTTGTAATAGAAGGCATATGAAGATAATTCCAATGTCTATGTATTAGTAATTCTAGATATTATGAGATAAACAGTAACTAAAGTTCATTTCTTACTCACATAAGTTCCAGCTGGTGATTCCTGATCAGTGGCAGAGGCACTCAGCTGTATTCAGTCATTTGGAGACACAAACTACTGTGGGCCCGGGCACTTCAACAGGAATGAGATTGGCGAAAAGTATATGGAAACTTCACAATCAACTGTCTACACTTGTATATGTTTTATTTCAATGAGTGCATTTTATTTTATTTTGTTTTATTTTATTTTACATTTTGGAAAAGAAGGGAAATTATTTACTAATTATATCAGCAATCATCTGATTTTTGAAATGATGGATTGATCTGTATTGTGTCTGGTTATATATGATTGTAGACCTTGAAGATAATTTCATAAATTTTTTCTACGATGACATGTAAACTATAGTTATCTGATCGTATAACAATACTCCTTATTTCATAATATCTCTGCGAATATGATATTGAGAAGGAATCTGGCTAAAAGAGAAAAAGTAATAGACTCTGAATACAAATTGTACATTTGATTTCATAAACTCAGTGAAAACTTACAAACATGTACTAATTCAGATTCTTCCATAAATATATATTTAATGTCTCATAGAGCATTGTTCAAATAAAGAGAACTCTTGTAAAATAATAAGCTTGTTTCGCCATTCATTTTAAAAGCAATTTACATTTGGTCAGATACACTTACAGGACATATAGACATTGGGGATTTTCCATATGTAAAAATAAACTTTCAAGTCTAAATTAAAATGAAAATCTTACTCTTTCTGAATGTTTACAACAGAAAATAAAATAAAATAAACCAAACCATTTTCGAGAACCTCCTGCTATCATGTGGCAGCTGCAACTAATATCAATCTGCCTCTCTGTAGTATCAAGTTCCTAAACTGACTGAGCACTTCAGGTAGAGATGTTACTAAACACTCACATATTGGGTTAAGAAAAAACAAAACAAAACAGTAATTTCTGCTTTTTCTTCATTCTGCAATTTGTTAATTTTTACTGCGTTTCTTCATCCTGCGTTGGTTAATTTTACTGAATACCGTGTAGAGTAATTTCTTCCTGAAGATGTTCAGAAATTTATATTTATTACTTTGAAATGCCTTTAGATGTGTCAGGCTGCTCTTATATCAGCAACTTTTCTTGAAGTGTGTGTGAAAATATCTGCCAACAAGTAGAATCATAGAATTTTGTGTTGGAAGGGTCCTTGGAGAACAACCATGTCAAGTTTCTATTTCATCAATGAGAAATTCAAAGGATTACATTATTTACTAAATTTCACTTATTTAGCAATACCAGATCTGGACTAGAACCCAGGGTTATGTCCAGCCCATTGATTTTTTTCACTCTTCCACATACTATGTCTAATATTTTTTACAGTACTTAACATAATATTAGTGTAAACAATTTTTTCCTTTCAAGAACTTGAAAAGTTTAGAAAACGGGAACTGGTCCAACCTATAGATAGAGTATTTGCAAAAAATTCAAATTTTTTTTTTTTTTTTTTTTTTTTTTAAGATTTTATTTTTTCCTTTTTCTCCCCAAAGCCCCCCGGTACATAGTTGTGTATTCTTCGTTGTGGGTTCTTCTAGTTGTGGCATGTGGGACGCTGCCTCAGCGTGGTCTGATGAGCAGTGCCATGTCCGCGCCCAGGATTCGAACCAACGAAACACTGGGCCGCCTGCAGCAGAGCGTGCGAACTTAACCACTCGGCCACGGGGCCAGCCCCAAAAAATTCAAATTTTTAATGAATCAGTTAGTCACAACATTTATTGCAGCCATTTTGACTTAAATGATGTATGGGATAGTTCTATCACGGAATATGGCATATATTAGCTTATGTAATAAAAACTAATTATTTCACTATAGATCTGATAGAATATTACATTTAAGTGACAGTTTTTGAAAGCAGTTATACAAACAAAAATAATCAACTGGAAAAAGAACTAATGATCAGGCAAATGCAGGCATAATACATGAAGGATTCTGATTCAATTGCCCCTCACTCTATAAATTTTCTGAGTAAATCAGATGTAATTTCACTAAGTTTTATTATAATTTTTGTGGTGCATTCTGACATTTGAAATAGCTTATAGGAAATGATCACACTAACTTGACACATAGCACAAAATATACTATATATTTTTCAGATACAATCTAAATGAATTGCCAATTCCTCTTTTATTTATGCATTAATTTATACAGAGACAGTTGTTTTATAATTTTCAGGAGATGGATAACTTAAAATAGAGAGGTGTGTTTGTGGATATCAGTAAAGCTTTCCTGGTGCATATTATGTTTCACTGAGACATACAAGAGCAAACTTTTAGATTAGACATTTAAGTCCATTTTTGATGCCAAGATGCTATGAAAATATTTTTGTACACATAACTTTAAATTTTAGCCAATGTGCGGTGCTTAGAGGGATTATAGCTTTCATAGGATTCAACTAAAGATGCCAAAAAATAAAATATAAGATTGCAAAATGAACAGCAATATTGAGTTTTACTAGGAGTGAGGAGCTGGCTTCCAGTTGTTACTCATTAACAAGAGAATTACCTATAACAAGAAAACATATGAAATTGTAAATCTTACTGGTAAAGGTAAATATATAGTAAAGATAATGGATTAAAAGACAGAAGTAGTAAAAGTAGCTGTAACTAAAATAATTAGTTAAGGAATATATAAGATAAAAAGATGTAAAATGTGACATCAAAAACATCAAAACATGGGAAGAGGAAAGTAAAAATGTAAAGCTTTATAATGCATTCAAACTTAAGCTGTTATCAACTTAAAATATACTGCTATAAATGTAAGTTATTATATGTAAGCCTCATAGTAACCACGAAGCAAAATCTATAGTAGATACAGAAAAGATAAAGAAAAAGAAATATAAGCATACCACTGAGAAAGCCATCAAGCCACAAGGAAGAGAGCAAGGGAATAAGGAAGGAACAAAGAATAACTACAAAACAGCCAGAAAATAATTAACAAAATGGCAATAAGTACATATCTATCAATAATTACTTTAAATGTAGATGGACTAAGTTCTCCAATCAAAAAACATAGAATGGCTGAAACAAGACCTGTCTATATGCTGCCGACAAGACACTCACTTCAGATACATGGACACACACAGACTGAATGTGAAAGAATAGAAGAAAAAATGGAAACCAAAAGAAAGGTGAGGTAGCTATACTCGTATCAGACAAAATAGACTTCAAAACAGACTGTTATAAGAGACAAAGGAGGGAATTACATAATGATAAAGGGGTCAATCCAAAAAGAGGATATAACATTGTAAATATTTATGTAATCATTATGAAGGCAGCTTAAATATATAAAGCAAGGGGCCAGCAACATGGCATAGTGCTTGAGTCCAGCACAATCCATCTTGGCGGTCTGGGGTTCACAGGTTCAGATCCCAGGTATAGATATACACCACTCATCAAGCCACGACATGAAAAATGAAGGAAGATTGGCACAGATGTTTGCTCAGGGCTAATCTTCCTCAAGTAAAGAAAAAGAGGAAGATTGGCAACAGATGTTAGCTCAGAGCAAATCTTCCTTACCAAAACAAACAAACAAGCAAATAAACCAAAAAAACCTGACTGTAATAAGAGACAAAGGAGGACATTACATAATGATAAAGAGGTCAGTCCAAAAAGAGGATATAACATTTATAAATATTTATGCACCCATTATGAAAGTACCTTAAATATATAACGCAAATATTAATAGACCTAAAAGGAGAAATAGACTGCAATACAGTAACTGTAGGGGACTTTAACACTCCACCTACATCAATGCATAGATCATCCAGACAGTAAAATGAATAAGGAAACATTGGCCTTAAATAACACATTAGACCAAGTGGACTTAACAGATAGTTACAGAGGATTCCATTCAAAAGCAACAGAATATATATTCTTCTCACATTTACATGAAAAATACTCAAGGATAGATCATATGTTAGGCCTCAAAACAAGTCCTAATAAATTTAAGGAGATTGAAATCATATCAAGCATCTTTTCCAACCACAATGGTATGAAATTAAAAATCAATTGCAGAAGAAAACTGAAAAATTCATAAATATGTGGAGCTTAAACAAAATGCTACTGGAAAAAATAATAGGTCAAAGAATAAGTCAAAAGAGAAATAAAAACTACTTTAAGAAAAAAGTAAATGGAAATGCAAAGTATGAACACTTACAGGATGCAGCAAAAGCAGTTCTAAGAGGAAAGGTCATAGCAAAATCATGCCTATGACAATAAACAAGAAAAATGGCAAATAACCTAAATTTACACCTCAAGGAACTAGAACAAGAGGAACAAATGAGGCCCAAAGTTAGTAGAAGGAAGGCAATAACACAGATCAGAGCAGAAATAAATGAAATAGAGACTAAAAAGACAATAGAAAAGATTAATGAAACTGCAAATTGGTTATTTGAGAAGATAAAAAAAGTGACAAAACTTTAGCTAGAGTCACAATCTGTTTCCATATCCCAAGATGATAACATATTTACAAGTGTGCCTGATAGCTTTTTATTTAAAAAAAAAAAAAAAAGACTGTTATGAGCCATAGTTGTCCACATCTTACATTTACTTCTTACATTTATAGGAATTGGATGAAATATGACTGTTGAAGCCTCATTTTATCTCCACTAACCCTCTCAGAGTCCACCTACACTACAGCTACTACTTAGTTCCCAGCATAATTGGTACCAGTGTGTCAAGGTATATGTGGCAAGACCATAATGAACCTATTTAATTTTCTTACACAGATTAATAAAAAATCAGTGGGAGAATAACAGTCCTGTGCAATTCTCAAAAAGTTCTTGATGATACCAGTTCAACACAATCTCTGTTTACAACATATGCTCTTGACTCAAGATTCTTCAATACTTTGTCAATTGCAAAACTCTCAAATTTCTGTATGGGCCAATATCTTAGCCCCATTTGGCTGGATCCAAATTATTTTTCTTGGCTTATATTACTTTGTAATACAAACTATGTAAACTTTTTATAACTCTATTTCTCTCTTTCTTATTACTGTCAGCAAACTATGAAAATCTCTCCTTTTTTATCTTATTGACTAGAGCAACCAAGCACAACACTTAAAATGTTTCTGTACTTCTATGCCTACAAAATTATATTGTGTCTGTCTTGCTTTTACCCAAAACTGATTGTTATTTACATTAGCATTTGAGCAAACCTACAAGCTACTACAATTCTTATTTAAATATAATAACATTATTATATCATAGCTTGTCATTATTGACCTAGACAAATTTCTACACTTTGCAATAATTTTATTATCCTCAAAATTAATAGGAGATTATAACAATAACTCTATCATCCATGAGAATCTAAGAATCTGTATAAACTCTTTAGGGCCATGATTCACTTACTTAGTTTTTTCCCAAATCCTATTCTGGGTTTTTTGTTGTTTTGTTTCAAGAAAGTAGAAGAGACTCTGTGGGAAAGTCATCAGATTATACCATGATACTGATAAAATATATTAATTCTCAAAGAGGAAAACATAAATAATGTGTATTATAAGTTATGAATCAGTTCAACATTGTACTTAGAGCTTGATATGAAATAAGACTGGTTCAATAGATAGGTATCCAAAAGAATCTTCAGAAACACAACTGTATCCAAGCAGTTTTCTACACAAATGTATGGCACTATCTCCTTTTTTCATATGATTATTTAAGATTTACGGCAAAAATTTGTTGCTTAACCCTCAATCTAGAACACTTTTTAATAAATCATTGAAAAAGATCCCAGATTTCAAAATGTGCTACAAAGCTACAGTAACCAAAACAGCATGGTGCTTGCACAAAAATAAACACATAGATCAATGGAATAGAATCAAGAGCCCAGAAATAAACCCACACATATATGGACAACTCAAAATGGATTAAAGGCTTGAATGTAAGACCCAAAACCATGAAACTTCTAGAAGAAAACATAGGCAGCATGCTCTTGACATGGGTCTTAGAAGCATATTTTCAAGTACCATGTCTGAGCAGGCAACGGAAACAAAAGAAAAAATAAACAAATGCGACCACATCAAACTAAAATTGTTTAATGCACAGCAAAGGAAACCATCAATAAAACAAAAAGACAACCTAAGAATTTGGAGAAGATATTTGCAAACCATATATCAGAAAGGGGTTAATATCCAAAATATACATAGAACTCATAGATCTCAACAACAAAAAAACCAACAACCCAATTAAAAAATGGGTGAAAGATCTGAACAGAGATTTCTCCAAAGATATATGGATGGCCAACAGGTACATGAAGACATGTTCAGCATCATTAACTATCAGGGAAATGCAAATCAAAACTACAATGAGATATCACCACACTCCTGTCAGAATGGCTGTAATTAACAAGACAGGAAACAACAGGTGTTGGAGCGGATGTGAGGAGAAGGGAACCCTCGTACACTGCTGGTGCGAGTGTAAACTGCTGCAGCTATGGAAAACAGTATGGAGTTTCCTCAGAAAATTAAAAATAGATCTACCATACGATCCAGCTATCCCACTGTTGGGTATTTATCCAAAGAACCTGAAAACACAAATGCATAAAGATACATGCCCCTCCAACAAAAGACCCCAAATTGCTAAAGCAATCCTGAGAAAAAAGAACAAAATGGGAGGCATCACAATCCCTGACTTCAAAACATACTACAAAGCTACAGTAATCAAAACAGCATGGTACTGGTACAAAAACAGGTGCACAGATCAATGGAACAGAATTGAAAGCCCAGAAATAAAACCACACATCTATGGACAGCTTATCTTTGACAAAGGAGCTGAGGGCATACAATGGAGAAAAGAAAGTCTTTTCAACAAATGGTGCTGGGAAAACTGGAATGCCACATGTAAAAGAATGAAAATTGACCATTCTTTTTCACCATTCACCAAAATAAACTCAAAATGGATTAAAGACCTAAAGGTGAGACCTGAAACCATAAGGCTTCTGGAAGAAAACGTAGGCAGTACACTCTTTGACATCAGTATTAAAAGGATCTTTTCAGACACCATGCCTTCTCAGAGAAGGGAAACAATAGAAAGAATAAACAAATGGGACTTCATCAGATTAAAGAGCTTCTTCAAGGCAAATGAAGACAGGATTGAAACAAAAAAACAACCCACTAACTGGGAAAAAATATTTGCAAGTCATATATCTGACAAAGGCTTAATATCCTTAATATATAAAGAACTCTTGCAACTCAACCACAAAACATCAAACAACCCAATCAAAAAATGGGCTGGAGACATGAACAGACATTTCTCCAAAGAAGATATACGGATGGCCAATAGGCACATGAAAAGATGCTCATCATCGCTGATCATCAGGGAAATGCAAATCAAAACTACACTAAGATATCACCTTACACCCGTTAGAATGACAAAAATATCTAAAACTAATAGCAACAAATGTTGGAGAGGTTGCGGAGAAAAAGGAACCCTCATACACTGCTGGTGGGAATGCAAACTGGTGCAGCCGCTATGGAAAACAGTATGGAGATTCCTCAAAAAACTAAAAATAGAACTACCATATGATCCAGCCATCCCACTACTGGGCATTTATCCAAAGAGCCTGAAGTCAGCAATCCCAAAAGTCCTGTGCACCCCAATGTTTATTGCAGCACTGTTTACAATAGCCAAGACGTGGAAGCAACCTAAGTGCCCATCAACGGACGAATGGATAAAGAAGATGTGGTACATATATACAATGGAATACTACTCAGCTGCAAAACAGAACAAAATCATTCCATTTGCAATAACATGGATGGACCTTGAGGGAATTATGTTAAGTGAAATAAGCCAGTGAGAGAAAGATAATCTGTGTATGACTCCACTCATATGAGGAATTTAAAACTATGGACCAAGAACAGTTTAGTGGATACCAGGGGAAAGGTGGGGTGGGGGTTGGGCACAAAGGGTGAAGTGGTGCACCTACAACATGACTGACAAACATTAATGTACAATTGCAATTTCACAAGATTGTAACCTATCAATAACTCAATAAAAAAAAAGCATATAAAAAAAAAAGATACATGCCCCTCTATGTTCATCACATTATTATTCACAATAGCCAAGACATTGAAGCAACCTAGGTGCCCATCAAGGGATGAATGGATAAAGAAGATGTGCTATATATACACAATGGAATACTACTCAGCCATAAGAAAGGATGAAATCCAGCCATTTGTGACAATGTGGATAGACCTTGATGGAATTATGCTAAGTGAAATGTCACAGGGAGAAAGTCAAATACCACATGATCTCACTCATAAGTAGAAGATAAAAACAATGACAAACAAACATAGCAACAGACATTCGATTGATGGTTACCAGAGGGGAAGGGGGGAGGGGAGAGAGGGGAGGGGTTATGAGGCACACATGTGTGGTGATGGATTATAATTAGTCTTTTGGTGGTGAACATGATGTAATCTACACAGAATTCGAAATATATTATGACGTCCATCTGAAAGTTACATAATGTTATAATTCAATGTTACTGCCATAAAAACAAAAATTAAAATTAAAAAAAAGAAAAATCACAGCAAAATTACTTGAGGTATGCTCCTGTTGTTTTAACCTTTTTAGAGCAAAATTTGCTAGATAGTGGAGTATAAACCACACCCTGTAAGGACACAGGTTTTATTTAGCTCACATTGTTTTTGGAACACAGTGTATTTAAATAGGATATTTCACATGAAATATATATATATGGAATGTGTATGTGAATATATATACACATATAGATATATGGGAACTGTTGTCTTTCTTGATAAGAATTGAAAGTTTTGGCAACACATTTTCAACGTGACAACACCTAGGGGGACCTGAACTGCCACCATGTTAGCTAGATCACGCGCCCCTGAACCCATGCATCCCTCTCCTTCACATTGAGGCTCTTACTTGCTGTTCATCTTTACCACCTTGATTTCATGACCCTTAGGCTAGAAATGATGTTTGGGAGTGTGCACATTAGTTTCAATCTGCCAGTTCTTCTACTTCTCCAGCTGAAGTAGTTGACAGCGATAGTCGATACTTTTAACAAAGTGCATTCTTTCACAATCCAGAAAACATTAAATTATCCTTAATAGAGTACACTGACATCTTTAAGTTAAATTTCTAACAATGTTAAAACAAAAAGAAAAGAAAACCCTCTCTGCTTAACTAAATTAGTGGAAAATTCAATTAACCTGGACTTTAACTGCATGAACATTAGAGTTAGCGAAATCTTTACTTTTTTGGAATAAATGATGCATCCAACATGCAAATCAATTTAGAAAGCAACATAAAATTCCTGTAGGAAGAAATCTTATTTTTAAATTTAATATTCAAATTCAATAAATAGTTTAAAAGTTAATCACAAAATTAAAACAGCCTAAATTGAATATACAAATATATGAAATTTAATTATTAAAAAATATAATGAATTTCTAACATACGCATTTTATGTATTTATATACACAACAAACCTCCCATGTATACTCGCTTATCCAGCCAGGTCAGAGTACAAACTTCCCTAAATAACTGCCATTCTAAAACTGCTAACATTGTTTTTTTACAATCAATGCAAATCCAGATGATCATTAGGAATTTCCATTATGTATCAGGTTGAGCTATTATAATATTAGAGCCATACATCCTATTGATGTGAATGACATTTTCTTTGATGGCCCTGGACTATTGTGATTTGAGGATTTCTAGGTATAATTTATAAAGCTTTTTCTTTCAGTTTTACATTTAAATCCTACTTCTCAGCATTTTATGTGTGGTCCTGAGCGTATGCTTGTTTCTAATCTGTTATAAAATAAGTATCTCCTTTTACCACAGAGACTTTTAAAATGTATATAATCGATGTATTTTAGTATCAATATTGCAATATACACCTTGTTACTCAGAAGCCTTTTTGATTTTTATTCTGTTTTAATAGGTGACTTTGCAAAAAACCTAATTCCAGATAAACGATGTATTACTGTACCAATGTTTGCTTTAAATTGTGGTTTTCTGGAAGAAGAATTAGTAGAAATATTTTAGGCTTTTAAATTTGGAAATACTAATACTTATGCCTATTTACTTTAAGCTGAGGTAATTTGGGGGTGGGAAAAGGAGGGGGTGTACCTTGAATGTCAAATTAGAAACAAGACAGTACATTAATAAATAAAAACACAAATACTAAATGTTTTGAGCTTACAGTTATACCCAAAAAACTGTTTCAAAAATGACAGAATGATAGAGTGAAAAAAAGCAAATACTCTGGGTTAAGAAGACCTGGCTTTGGATCTCAGATCTGCTACTTCCTAACAGGAACCCTAAAAAAGATATTTAACATCTCTTATGCCTGACTCACTTGCCTATAAAATGAACAGAACAAATATCTCAGAGGTTTGTCAAGAAGAATAAATAAAATAATCAAAATGAATAAGAAAAGTCTCAATGCTCCATGTAGATAATTGGGTTATTCTTATTTAAATAAAATTTTTAAAAAGAGTTACTGTGTATATTATTTACTTTTATGTTGGAAAATACAGGCTTTCTGTAGTTTTATTACTGAAAGCTTAGAATTGTATTTTGATGGGTAACATTTACTGAGAGGTACAGCAACCTCTGATTTAGAATAAGGCTAATACATTATAAGCCCAGAAAATCTATTTGTAGTATTAACTTCATGCCCTGACAACTTAAGAAACTCATATATCATCTCTTAGTCTCTCTCAGAGAAATATCATTTATAATCCTTATCTGCTGAGTGGTAAAAGGATTAGCATTTGTAAAACACTTTAAAATCCTTTCATTGAATATAAAATCATCAAACATGTATTTTTCCCTATCCACAATAAAGGATAAACATGAGCTCTCTAGTTTTAAGTAAATGTTCTGGATAATGCAGTGTCCTGTGATTACAACAGCTGACTAGTTAATGCAAATTTCGTTCTTCTAATGTTTATTGATAAAGATTTTTATACTGCAAAGGGAACAAACAGAATTCATATAATAAAGCTAGGGTACACATGACATGGCTTAAGGTGGTTATCTACAAAGTAATCTGAAAGAAATTTTCTTGATAAATTACACTACAGGTATCTCTTTTTCCTGACCCTAACATTTAGAACTAAAAATATCATATGCAATAATTTTAACCAGTTTTTGGACTTTGATAAGAACTACTAATGCATCCATATGTTTGGCTACCCCCATCTACCCCTTTGCCATTCATAGAAAATCTAACTCTTTACCTTGTTAAAAAAATGAATACATTAAAAACAGATCATAGTGATGAAAACAGTAGAAACATTAATCTAAAAGAAATTCCATTTTTAAAACTTAGAATGTGAGAAGGAACTACGTAATTCTACACAATTGATTGTTGGAAACAAACAAACAAACAAAAACTAAGTTCCTTGTAGGAATAATATGGAAATAGAATCATCAAACTTATTTAGGGAAATATATTTCATTTTAGATTTCAAAAAAAGAAAACAGAGCCATATGCCTTAATGAGCTAGCAAGCATCAAATTGAACATTACAAAAGATGTAAAGGGAAAACGGCTTCATGTCTCAACCCCAAACAACTATCTCAATCTCTATTTTGATTGTGTCATTGATGATTTCAAATAGAGAGAGAGAAGATTCCTTAATCATTACTTGATCCTGAATATAATTTCAAAGATAATCAGATTAAAAACCACATATTCTCACACAAAACCAAGGTTGACATTAGAAGAATAATATTTAACCTTCATGGACAGCGGTGTGAAATTAGAGAAATTAAATGAAAATCAAGAGAACTCTGTTTTACTTTCATGCTTTCCACTACCTTAGTGATCTTGGACAATCCCTTTACCTTCCCTGCCTCGGTCCTCCCATGTGTATTTCAGCAAGGATAATGGCTGTATCATCTAAATTACTCAATATACTGATATTGTGAGTAATCAAGTACTTAAAAATTGACAGTAAAATTGTATTTGATTTAAACATGAGCATCATTCATTGCTTAGTATGATGACACATTTGCAAGCATGCCTGACAGCCTGTTATTTAAAAACAGGTTTTTATTAACTCTAGATGTCCACATCTTACATTTAATTGCATCTCAGGTGGACAACTGACACAAAGGTAGCAAAAGTATTGACTGGACAGAAACCTACATGGAATAAAAATATCCCTAACCAATGTTTCAGAGGAAGCAATGAAAGATAGGGAGTATGTGGCCGAATTTGCAAATATTTTTTCCCACAGCAATGGTAACAATATGGAAAATTTAAAAAGTAACATATAAATTAAGAAAATTAAAAAAATTTAAATAAAAAATAAAATTACCACTTAGTATTATCATCAGTTTTAAAATATTTGTATATATTTGCAGGGGCTCAGAATTGGCCATATATGTATGTATGTGTACATATGTACATACAGATATATATATGTATATACATTGTACATACAGATATATATATGTATATACAGATATATACACATATGTATTAATAGGTATGTGAACATATGTCTATGTAAGTCTACACACAGATTTGTGTATATGTACATGTGTCTACATACATGCAAATCCCTGTATGTGTATGTCTGTGTATGTAGGAATTTAACCTTTGAGAATTATGTGAACTGGATACATAGTCTCTATAAGGTTGGTGCCTTCAGAATTGATGCTGGAGCTTGAAATTCACACAATACTGTGATAGTAGGAGAGAAGATGGATATAAATTGGGGGAGAGTAAAGACACACTCTTGAGCTGGAGCCCACATGAATGGACTGAAACCTTTTTCAATTGTATTTGCTTAGTTGTACAGATGTGCTACAAAAACTTGCACCTTAGTAATGGAATTAAATGCCCACTCACTACTCCAGGAGTCAGAGAAGCTGAAGAAGGATCAAGTAGAAGATACAGCATTTGCAGATCTGAACATTGCCTTACAGTAAAGAGGTGAACCAACAAAATATATGAGCTACAAAATGGTTGAGACTTTACTTCCACCCTCAAATTTCCCACAAGAATTTCAGTTATGGCCCACACTAACGAGAGACATGTTGCAGAGAGAATTCTAAGAAATGCATTTCAGACTGACCAAGTTGACACATTACAAAGCCACCAGTAAATGTAAGACGCTTACAACAGTATACTTCCAATCTTCTGAATGTGTCTTTTATTTTATTGTCATGAATTTTACTTCCAGATATGATATAATTCCATAATTTATTGATATTTTTCTGCTTTAAATTATCAAATTTTAATTTGAAAGATATTATAACTTAGATAAAATAATTTTTATTTATCCTGAACATTTTTGGTGCTCTCCATTCTTTCATGTTGCTGCAAAATTCCATCTGGTATCATTTTATTTCCTCCAAAATTATTTCCTTTGATATGTCTTTTAGTCAAATTTCTTGACTTTTTCTCTGAAAAATTCTCTTAGCTTTGATTTGTATTGCAATGAATTATCCTAGCTTTTGTTTATGACAAAAAAAAACTTTATTTTGCCTTTGATTTTTAAATATATTTTGCTTGGAAAATTATTCTACATGATATATTTTTAAAGCTTTAAAAATGTTTTTCCATAAGGCTCGCATAGTTCTGATGAGGAATCACCTTCCATTCTTATATTTGTTCCTCTATATGCAATATTTTTCCCTAAGATGGCAGATAGATAGATAGATAGATAGATAGATAGATAGATAGATAGACACGAAGCTATATAATATTATTTGAAGATGGATTGTGATAAGTTAAACAAATGTTTTGTAAATCTTACAGAAGCCACTAAATAAATGACACAAGGAAGTATAACTAATAAGCCAATAGAGTTGAGTCATTAATTAAAGTATATTTTAAAACTTAATATCAATGATATTTAGAAAAATAGAAAAAAATGGAACAAAGATCAGATGGGAAGAATACAAAACAAATAGAATGATAGCATATAACAAATCAACCACATTGATCATTATAGTAGATATAAATGGGCTAAAATTTCCAACTAAAAGCAGGGAGAGTCAAATTGGAAGAACAAAAAAGCCAACCCCACTGTCACTGTTTCGAAACCCACTTCTTAAAACGTGTTAGCTGCAGTTTAGGACAGAGTGGACTGTGAAGCATTCCTGAAAAATACAAAGTGAAAGAATCCAGTGAAGCACTCAACGGGGCTGGAAGAATGGCTATAATTTGGAAAGTTACTACGCTTCTGAGTCTGTTGAGGAAAGAATGCTTGGGTGTTTCTTCTCGACTAGCTGTGGGTCTCATAGCCAGAAGAGACAGTTTGAGATTGTTTTATATCCAATCCAAGAGTACTGCCTGGAGAGGGAATTGGACCTCAGTAAATTGAATCTGCAAGTGTATTACAAGAGGCATATGAGAAGGAAATGCAGTTTCAAATGACAAGATGGAGAGAGGTAAAGTCACTCACTTAGCGAGAACTTATGGTGAGACATTTGCAGCAGCAGAGGTATGAGTGATTCAGATTGACCCACATAGGCTCCTGAGAAAATGCCAGTTTTGAGCATCTGCTGATGCCCGCTCTCATCAGTGTCAATCAAGTAAGAACCTTCCTATCCCTTTATCTTCTTTCTTCTTTTCACTTTCCATTCCCCAAGAGGTCAAGGACTATAGCTAAAGAAGCTGTTAGAGGAAGTATAGATGTGCAGTAGGGGAAGAATTGGACTGTGCCCCCTTCCCTGATGGAAGCCTCTTCAGTTTGTAGCAGATTAAGACTAGGGCAGGGGGAAAGCTTCAACATTAACTGAAGTTTAAAATTTTGGAAATTGTAAAGGACTAGACTTTTTAATTACTACCCAGAGGATCTTTATAATCTAAGTCTGAAAAAACACAAGGATTTGCCAAGATAATGCGAAAGATCCCAAATCAATATCAGGTAAATAACCAATATATGGTATAAAGACCTAAAAGAGAACTGGGTATATTCACTCTGTATTTGCTTAGTAGCCCTGAGCAATGTTTAAAGACTGCATGATAGGAAGTAACCAGCTATCAAAGAACACTGGATTTTAATTCATTTGCAGTACATTCACTTAAACTGTCTGACAGAAACAAAGGCACTTTTCTTTGTTTCATGCTTCTTGTTGAACACCACTGCAAAAGCATTTTTCAGTTAGTCCCTATCCAGGGTATGAGGACTGAGCAGACTTACTGAATAAATTCAAAGAGGCAATGGTGGGAGATAAAAAATTATATTTCTTTATGATTGTATCTTGCAAGTTATATTTTGATGATATAAAGATGGCAACATGTGAAGAGAGAAATCACTGATATTGGTATAAAAATTTTGAAAGTATCTAGTCTAAACTCTTTTAAATGTTAAATTAATAAGAAAGTAATATGTCTACAGCTTTTTAATGAGTATTTCAGCATTTTTCATACATATTTCTTTTAATTTTAACAGTAATTCTCTATGGATGGAAAAGCAAAACAATTTTATAATTTATCCAAGGACAGCTGATTATTAGATGCAGAGTTAAGACTACAATCCCAATTTTCAGATTCCAAACATTTATATTTAAATATTGTTTATTGAGGAAACACTCAAAGGAAAAAATTTGAGGAAAAACGATAGCATGTGCCCCATTGACACTATATTGAGGGTTTAAAAATTCTCAGTAAAAAGGTTTTTTTATTGGTATATTCACAAGGATAACGAAAAATTGAATGCATGTTGAGTTAGCTTTCTCTTCCTAACCCTGTGACTAACCAAATGCTTTGTGCTCAGAGCCTTATCCTACCCAAGAGACAGTCCAAAATAAGGCAATGGTACCAGATGGGATTTTTGTGGATTTGGAAGGATGCCTCTAAAGGTAACCAGCATAGAATGACCTTTGGAGGGGCTGGTGTTGCTTTGTATTAATAGAATTTAAATCCAAATTCAATATGCTCACCAGGCTCAAATTTTCTCCACACTTCAATCAAAGCCAGCAAATTACTGTTTTTGAGCTCTGAAATGGTAAATATCACCACCACCACTGCAGCTTTTCATTGTTCTTCTGAAGTAGCAGCTTTTATTTTGAATGTGAGCTTTGCCCTCTGTAGCAACTGTTTGTTTTCCTCCTTGCTGAAATCTAGACAAAGGAGTATGTAGAAGGAAAAATTCTCCTTTGTATTTCAGGGCCACTGTGAATTCCATTCTTTTCCCAGATAATGCGAAAGATCCCAAATCAATATCAGGTAAATAACCAATATATGGTATAAAGACCTAAAAGAGAACTGGGTATATTCACTCTGTATTTGCTTAGTAGCCCTGAGCAATGTTTAAAGACTGCATGATAGGAAGTAACCAGCTATCAAAGAACACTGGATTTTAATTCATTTGCAGTACATTCACTTAAACTGTCTGACAGAAACAAAGGCACTTTTCTTTGTTTCATGCTTCTTGTTGAACACCACTGCAAAAGCATTTTTCAGTTAGTCCCTATCATGTCACAATGCTAAAAGTAGCATGTATCATAAAATGGCATGTGGTTAAAAATAGTTCTTGACAAAATCAGTCAGTCAGAGCCCAATAACTTCCCATTCTGTGTAGGTCTAAGATTATTTTTAATTAAGGTATATAATGAAGAATCCCAAAGCACAGAAATCTGACACATTTCTGATTCCAAAAAAGATGCGTACCATCACTTGGTTTAGGCAATAATTATGAGTCAGAGTAAAACCTTTGCAAAAATATGTTTTTATACAGAGACAGAAACAGTGGACCGGAAATGGATTGTCCATTTCTCAAATGGACTAACAGAAAAATTTATTTGACCTTACTCCCTGTGTACACAGAAGTCTTTTTCATTTGTTCCAGACAATAGATAACAAACACTCTCCTTTTTCATTCAGGTAAATTTAGGCAAAACTGCAAAGTAGATCAAGTGTCTCACTACGTTTATAGTTTTCCTTCCTGGATCTTTTGAGTTGATTTAAGTACCCTCCATTCCCCAACCTTTCACAGCGGATCATTCTAGCATCCCTTCGTGTCTTAGATATACTTATTTCCTTAATAAATACAGAGATAGGACAATATATATGCATCCCAAGCAAGGTACACAACTTCATAAAGGTGTGGGAGAGTTTAATTGGAGAAAAACCAATATGAGGCTTGTTTAGAACAATAACTACAAACGCAGCCATCTCCGGGGTCTATGCAGGTGATAATTGAAACAAGTTTTTAGCACTTTTGTTTTCATGTTAAAAAATGAAATAAAAACTTGAAACAAAGCATTATGCTCTCATTCATTTTCATGAAACATAAAATTCTAAATTTTGGGTTTTTCTACTTAAATATTTGGTGATAGAGAAATATTTTTCTACTCTAAGAATAGCAATGAATAAAAATGACAAATTCAACTTATACTTGATACCAATGGTGAGGAATTAAGGAATGTTGGAGAATATTTCTCATGTCCCCTTCTGAAAGGGCAACTTTTATTCATATCTAACATCTCTTTGCCATGTGAAATTATGAGCATGCGGTTGTTGGAAAGTCTGTTATTTCTAGAGAAGCCAGAAATACAGATTCTTTTTTTTTAAGGAAGATTAGCCCTGAGCTAATATCTGCTGTCAATCCTCCTCTTCTTTTTTGCTGAGGAAGACTGGCCCTGAGCTAACATCCATGCCAATCTGCCTCTACTTTATATGTGGGACACCTACCACAGCATGGCTTGCCAAGCGGTGCCATGTCCACACCTGGGATCCGAACCAGTGAACCCTGGGCTACCAAAGTGGAATGCGTGCACTTAACCACTGTGCCACCAGGCTGGCCCCAGAAATACAGACTTTAAAATAGGAAACACCTATCTTTAAAGACTATTTTTTGAAAACAATTTTTAAAGGCTTCCTCACTCTGAGGGCCACATATATATCTGTGTGTGCTGTATGTGTGTGTGTGTGTATGTGTGTGATCACATTTAGCCCACAGGCTAAGAATTTCCAGCTTCTGGTATTGAAAATGAATTTTGTATAATACAAATTAAATCATGAAACCCTGACCGGCACAAGCAGTTCAACTTTACCCAACTTACACCTAGATAATTTACTGAATGTGCAGCTGACTAGCACACAAATCAACACAATTCAGCCGTCCATAATTCACTTGTAGTCAACTCTCCAGGATTACTTAAGATAAAATGACTAATTGGGATGAATAGTGGGCATAGGAAAGTTTTGCACAGCAGGAATTAAAACAGGGCGAGTTGTTTGCATCCTATTTTCCTGTCACAGTAAATACGTACTGCCTTATTGAAAGGCATTTCATGCCATATACAGGAATAATGGTGAGCAGAGCTGCAGTATTTCTGAATTCATTTAATGTTTAATTATAACATTAATGCAATACATCTAATTAAAGGATATTATATAATTCATTGTCTCATTTGTGCTTCTTGTGGAGCTGTTGACACTGGGAACATAATTCTTTGTCATTCAGACATTGCTAATTTTCCTGTTGCCAGATGTCCACTTGTCTTTTTCAACCTTTTATTAACATATGGTATATATATAAAAGTGAGTAAATCATAACTGTACAGTTTGATGAATTTATACAAAATGAACACATGCTGAACCAGAACCCTAATCAGGTACCGTACATTTCTCAGCACTACAGTAGCCTCTATTGTGTCTCCCACTAGTTTACTTCCATAAAAGGGTTTTGGGGAACACATATGTGCATTTCTTTTAGAAAAAGCAATGGAATTGCTAGCCCCTCAGTTCTGCATCTATATCTATAGTACTGCCAAACAATTTCCAAAATTCATTAAATACATTTAACCAATTTAGATTCCCGAAGCACTATATACAATTCCCTATTTCTCAACATTCTTCACAGAACTTGTTTTTTTTAATTCTTTTATGTTTCAGCCATTCTAGTGGTTGCGTATTTTAATTTCAAATATCCCTGATGACTAATAAGATTGGAAAACATTTCCTCTGTTATTACTCATTGGATATCTTCTTTGGAAAAGTGCTCATTAATTCATTCATGTGTTTTGTTTAGTTCTATATTTTTAAATATATATTTTTATTGCATTACTTATATTTTCAAATTGAATGAAAATATATCCATTTCTTTGCAATTTTGCAATAAATTGCTTTATGACAAACACAAATAACAAATATTACTAAATCCATAAGGACAACATATTCTTTTAAAGATTTTCCCCAAAAATATTAGAAATTGCTTCCAGCTTATTTTTTTCTGTAATTAGAGTCCTTGAACATAGTTAAAGTTGATGATTGTAAGAAGTATGATTATCAACAGAAATAAATTATCATAAAAATGTCAATTCAACTCTTAATTTGATTTTTCAATTATTTTACAGTAATTTTGAACACTTAATCATGTGTCAGCCATTTCCCAATAACTATGCACAGGGCACTATGCAAATTCTTGCTCTCATTACAAAGGGAAAACTCAAACCAATTCAATTAACATGACAACTCGTGTGTGTATTTCTTCCCTTTTTAATTAGGCATCAGAAGAAAGCATGATGATCTCTCAAAACTGTCTCTTGGTGCCATTATGAAACTCATTTCTTAGTTGAAGGGACTGAGGTTTGCCTCATGTACAGTTTTCTTAAGTTTTAACATAATGTGTCTCCCATAGTCCCAAATAATGTGTTTGATTCCTGGGAGAAAGAGTGGATGTAAGGCTAAGAATGCAAGGGCTTGAGCTCACGTCGACTTTTTGTGTGCAAATCATTTCTGTTGGTTTGTGATGATGAATTATTTCCAATTCAGAGAAGGAACTGGAAGGGCTTTCTGTACCACTGCTCTTTTTTGACTATTTGACCAATCTCCACGTTACAGCATCCCTGTACCTAAATGTCTAGTTATTAGATGTTTTTCAACCAAATGTAATCTGTTTCTAGTTACAAACTTCATAGGGGGAAAGGAAACACATTCAGCTGGAAGAAAATAACCACAAATTGAATTAAAGAAGATGGGTCTTTGATACACCCAACAGCAAGTTTAGTCACAGATTTTCTGGGTCATTAAAAGCAATTAGTCTTACCATAGCAACTCACTACTCTGACAGCTATGTTTTAAAGAGAAGATATAAAAGGGAAGCAGTAGAATATGTTAAAGGAAAATAGGAATCATCCTCCCCTAAGGTATATAAACTAAAATACTGATTTTAAATATCAGTTTGATTGATTTTTTTTTCCTGTCTAAAATAGAGGACTGGATTATTTTGTGTGGCACTCTACAGGTCCTGGAATCCCAAACATGCTTTTATAGATCGCACCCTACTTTGATTTGGTTGTTTTGTTTCCAGCTGTGTTTTGGCTGGTTTGTTAACATAAGGAGTGTGCTAAGAAGATGATTTCAGTTTCTAAACAGCAAAACTAATAAAGCTGTTTGTAAATCTTTTAAAAAATCAACTCCCTTTTATCCGTGACATTTTTCCAGAGCAGAAAGCCAGGGCATTGCAAGCTTGTGTCCTAGTGCCTGGTCGCTACTTCAGAAATGCTGGCAAACGGCAATGAGTTGATATATAGCTTTTGAAATTCAAAAGTAATTTTGGAAGATAAGTCAAAGACAACAATAGTAATAGTTTTCTGGGATGATTTGTAGGTCTTCTCGATCAGCAAAATCCTCCATCCAGGCCACCAGATAGAATCATATAATCTACATAAAAATAATGTTCTTGCTATGAAAAAAAATAGTTCAAAGAATGGAACCACCATAAATAAATATACTCTAGTTATTTTCTACCCAGGTAGCTACCCCTGGCCCTCCTGTATAGAAATGTTAGAATTCTCACCTGAAAATGATTTGGAAAGGTAAAGCAAAAGGTTTTATGAGTTATAAGAGTCTGGCTTCTGGTGTATAAAAGGAGAAACACAAACTTTATACTGCCAAAAATTGGCATATGAATTCTTTCCATGTGCCTGGACTAGGTAAAGGAAGGTAATGGAGAAAAGTCAGAAAGAATATAATATACCTCTCAAGTCTCTAAAAAAACTCCTGAATGATGGTCTCTTGAGACTATTTCAGAAGTGAATGGGATTAGAGAAGACCAAGAGATTTGTGGAGATCTGAGAGCCGAGGTGCCTCATTTCTTAATTGGGGCATGGGTTAGGAACATGGTCTAGACATCCCCTCGAGCTGGATGTAGAGGGGACTTCGTGATGAGGTGTGTCCCAGTAGAATGGAGTGGGCCTGAGACAGCCCATGAATCTCTTAATGGCCTTGCACATGACTGAGGAAGAGCTAAATTTTAATGTGCTATTTTGAAAGAAATGGGAAAGTTTTGAGAGGGATAAAATCAATGGGTCAAAGAGATTCCTAGTCCTTATGAGAGAAATCTGCAGCAAAATGCAGAGAATATGACCAGAGTAACATGGAGACACATGCATTTCAGTAAATGCTACATCAGTTAGCTATTGCTGTGTTACAAATCACTCTCACATTTTAGTGATGAAAGCTCAAGAATTTATTATTTCTCACGGATCTGTGAGCTCACTATGGGTTCTGCACGTCTAGTCTGTTTTATCTGATCTTGGAAAGCGTTGTTCACGAAAGTGCAATCAGCTGGATATCTGGCTGGAGACTGACTAAGGCAGAATAGGAGGACCCCAGCTAGGATGAATTTGCTCTCATTCATGTGTCTGTTACAATGCTCAAGAAGACATGTTCTCATTTTGGGGGTAGGGTCAAAGAAAGGACCAGAAATGTGCAAGCATATTTCCAAGGGCTCTATTTGTGATAAGTATGCTAGTTTTGTAATGGTAACATAACTCTCATGAGAGGGGACTGCGTAGTTATATGGCAAGGATGTGAATAGAAGGAGGACATTGTTTGGGGGTATTAATGCAATCTGTCAACATCAGATGACAAAGAGGAAGGCTAATGACAGCAGAGAGTGGTTTGCCACCGAACATTGGTTTACAGATAGCACAGTTGCTAGAGAGGTTACATAAGGTTATCTTTACTCCAAGAATTTAGATGCTATGTCTAGGGAGATGGATATAGAGAAGACCAAACTGAATTAAGACTTTATCCAGAAACTTAAAAATAACGTGCTTTCCTGAAATTTACTAAGATCTTCCCCACAGGAGTAATGAATTTTCAAAATAAAGATAAGTATGATTTACAGGGGAAAAAATCATGTTTTGCATACTTGGATATATGGTCTGAAGAGTCAAAGCATCATATAGGTTTCAGATGTGTCTGATTTCACTGTAAAATCAAATATTTTCATATTATTATTAATTTTAATTGACTTGTGGGTTCTTTCCTCAGTGGTTTTGCAAACCGAAGGAGATATATGTACATAAAAATTGAGAAAATCTGTTTTTTTTAATTTCCTGAAATAATTTATAGTTATTTAATTTCAATTTTCAGTGTTACCACCCAATTCAAACCCTTATTATCTTATGCTTATACACTTATATCAACATCCTAGCTGTCTCTGATCTTTCCCTGGTCAAACTTACAGCCATCGTAACAGTTAAATGAGTTAGCACTCACACTGGTGACTGGCACATAATAACGAATTCAAATTAGTAGTTGCCATGATAATGTTATCCCAACATCAAGCCAAATACAAGCTCATTAATAAACAGTGTTCTCATTTTTCTGCCTCCACAACTTTGGTTATTCCGGATTTTTGTTTTTCGCGTGTTTTTTTTTGCAGAAAACGCCACATGCACCCATATTAGTGTCGTTCTTTCATCTCTTTCTCAAGCTTCCTGGCTAAAATTCTGTCCACTCTTTCAGTTTCTGCAAGAGCGCATGAGTCCTTTGTTCTCTGTGAAATGTTTCCTGCACAGCCACCACCAGGAAAACGATGTCCCTCTCTTCTGAAGAGAGATACATAAAATTAGTGTAAGTCTAATGAGAAGGTGACATTTACAACTGTATCTATCCTTAATCTTGTAGTATATATTTTATCCAAAGAATGTTAAAAATAATTTTGCTATTTAATTTTTTCATACTAGAATGATGATTTCTAGTTTCTGTGGAAACAGTAGAACATCTGGCAGCATGAGGTCTGAATTTCCTAATAGCAGGACTTTCCGGTTTGCCATAATCCCCATCATTCCCCTCTATCAGATGCTATTTACCACTGAAACTGCGCTCTGTTTTCTACAGTAGAGTGGAGAAAATATATTTATTATGTCTCTATTAAGAGTCAGAAATTTAGATGTTTAGAAACATGGGAGCAAGCGTATTTCTTTGTGAAAGGAAAAATATTCACGTCTAACAAGCAAATATCCTATTACTCTCATATTTGTTACTCGTGTGGGTTTTTGATTTTGCAACTTCTGCTCTGATGCTACTAATCACATATTGTCTTATTTTTTAGATATTCTGTGTATATGCTTTATGTCACTTTCTAGATTATAAATTATCTGAGAATAAAGAATCATTTTCAACACGTAGTTTACGCTTAATACTTGAATGCTTTAACTAAATTTATTTTTATAAATGATTTCACCTCATTATACAGATGTGAACACACACACATAATGAGAAAGAGAAGAAGCATTCAGGGAAGACACAGTTGAGGATATTATGATTTCAAAGTGATGTTAAAGTCACATTTAAGGTAGGGATTAAGGAGCTATTATGTTGTCAGTTGTCACTGGCTTACAATTATAAATATTGGAATTTTCATTTCTCCCATTACCAACTCTCAATTTCCCCTTAGCCGTGTATAATTCTGGTTTGTATGAAGTTTCAGGTTATGTGACGTTCTGTTTAATAAAGTAATCTAATGTAGCTAGAGATCTAACGTAGACATGAGATCTATGTTCTCACGTCTGTCAGTGAGCCTTCTTTCGGTCTTTGGCAACAGAACACAAAGTCTTCCTTGTCAACATCTAGACTTATGTGTTGCTTCTGAGAAGAAAGTGAATCAAGGTCAAGTAGGTTCGTGAAATGCAGCCAAGTACATTTTCATCTTAGGAGTCTTTTAGCAAATGTTATTGTGCCCAAGACACTGTGAAATGTTAAGTGAAGCAACTCCTTTAATTTAGTACAACTCAATATTTTCAAATGTATTTGACTAGAGAGCACTTACTTATTTTTTCCCATCTATCCAAACTGAAGTCTGGTCCTAAGTGAGGGGGGTATGTGTGTGTGTGTGTGTGTGGTATTACCTTTACCATCTGAATATAGCAAAATAACATTGTGAAAATTGAATATAGCAAAATAACATTGTGAAAATTCAATTCATATTTTCAAATAAAGCGCTTTAAAATTATTTGGTTTTGCTAATAAAGGGCATGGTTTTGCTAATAAAGGGCATTTATCTTAGACTCTGGCTACAAAGGCAAAGGGAAGCTAAAAGTTGAGGTAATTATCTTGCTAAAGTGATATATAAACACAAATTAAAAATACGGATAAAACTGTAAAGAAAAAAGTAGTCTTTATTTTGAATGATCCAAACTCATTATGTAAATTATTAGATGAATTGTTGATATGTATTTTGATTCAGTGAGTAGAAAACAACCTTTCTGTATTTGTTAATCAATAGCAGCATTACACACGCATTATATTAAGAAACATTTATAATCCATCACAGATGCTATCAGTGGAAATTCCTATGGTATACCACTTAAGGTTTGCTGGTATATTTAAAAATTCTAGTGATAAGAGAATTATGGTCTAGCATGAAAACAATCGTCTTCTATTATGACATACTAAAGAAACACATTTGTTATTCTCAAATCTAAATGATCTAAAATCTATCCAAATGTTTAAAAATCATATTTTTGTGACCGACTAAGACTGAATATTTTGGGTTAACACTAGTAAGATTTTATCGAATTCGAAATTTCATGTGTTTTAATATCCTGATTAACCCAAGAATAAAACACTGGGAAATTCTCTCTCTCTCTGTCTCTTTCTCCCCTCCTCACTGTATTTATATCTCAGATTTTCAAAGAAGAGTGTCAGATTTATTTTTCCATTTACTTCCTTGGAATATCAAATTTAAATTTAAAGCTTAACCATAATGATGAATTTATTCAGTGTGCTTAATATATTTTCTTTTTGCTCCTATAATTTGATTTAGCCTGCTTTTATTTTAAATCACTTTTTAAAATATGCTTTTTAAAATAAGCTTCCATTTTGTTAAACATGGCAAAATAAGCACATATACTTATTTTTGCTCCACAAATGATGACATATGGTACTAAAGGAATGAAAGTCTGTTTCTGCTGATGCCTGCACAGGTCAGTCCTCAGCCAGAGTCGAGTAGATTCTTCTCCCATTGTCTGGAGTTCTTTCTTTTTACAGTTTCATCATTTGATTGTGCTGTCTGTCAATGCTATCTAACTGGTTTGGCCTCAAATTCCAGTTTGTATCTCTTCACTGAGTGAGACAACTGAGCCCTGGTTGGGTTTCTCTTACTGATGAAGTGACCTGGAAACTGACCCCGGAAGTAAGCTGGGACAATCACAGGGTCACCACTTTGTTAATCTTCTCTCTATAATCACAGCCCACTGCCTTCTGTCTGATGTCAGAAAATTACTGTTTCATATAGTTTATCCTGTTTTTCAGTTGTTTATTGTGACAGGATAAATCCAGTCTCTCTTTTTCATCTTGGCCTGCTGACAAATTTTTGAAAGATAATTTGTTTTGCATTCCTGGGAGAAACTCCACTTGGTCTATATGCGTTATATTTTCATGCATTGCTGGATTTATCATCAATTTTCTGAAAACCAGTATAAAGAGAACAACTTAAAGGCAGCCAATGAAGGGGCCGGCCTGGTGGCATAGTGGTTAAGCTTGCTTGCTCCACTTTGGCAGCCTGGGGTTCACAGGCTCAGATTCTGGACACCGACCTGGCACTGCTTGTCAAGCCACACTGTGGTGGCGTCCCACATAAAATAGAGGAAGACAGGCACAGATGTTAGCTCAGTGACAATCTTCCTCAAGCAAAAAGAGGAAGATTGGCAACAGATGTTAACTCAGGGTCAATCTTCCTCACCAAAAAAAAAAAAAAAAAAAAAAAGCAGCCAGTGAAAAAAGACATTATGTATAGACAAACAAAGATAAGAATGATAATAGACTTCTCATCAGAAACTGGACAAGCTAGAGGATTTTTGCTTCATATGTTCATGAGAGATATTTATTTGTAGTTTCGTTTGTTTGTTTTCTCTCATAATGTCTTTGTCTAGTTCCAGTATCAATGTAATACTGGACTTACAAAATCAGGTGGGAAGAGTTCCTCTCTTCTGTATTATTCAAAAGTTCTTGTGTTTGATTGACATTATTTCTTTCTAAAATGTTTAATAGAATTCACCAGTGAAAGCATCTGGGCTTGGAGTTTTATTTGAGGAAGAGTATTTAATTAAAAGTAAAATTATTTACTTGATCATAGATCTATTTAAATTTTCTATTTCGTTTTCTGTCAGTTTTATTAACAAGTGTCTTCAGCCTTTGCCCATTCCCATTAGCTTATAGGAATTATTGGTATGAAGTTTTTCACACTACTTCCATTTACCCTTTCAATGTCTGTAGTGCCTTGAATTACATTCCTTTTTTCATACCTGATATTGTAAAACTGTGTCTTCTCTCCTTTTTCGCTGAACATTATGGAAAGAGTTTATCAGTTTTACTCATCTTTTTGATAAATTGCCTCTAGATTTAATTGATGTCTTTTATTGTTTATCTGTTTTCTGTTCTTGTATTTATTGTTTCAACTATTGCATAGACTTTAGTTATAATTAACTCTTGCTATCTTGTTAAGTTGAAAGCTTGCAACATTAATTTTTTATCTCTTTTATTGCCCATATTGTAGTTAAAGTATACATTTCTTCCTAAGCTCTGCATTAGGTGCATTGCATAAATTTTGAAATGTTAAGTTTTCTATTTTAAATATCTTAAATTTTCCTTTGTTATTTCTCATTTGATTCTTGAGTTCTTTAGAAGTATGGTTTTATTTTAATTTCCATATATTTTGGAATTTTTCATATATTTTTCCCATTGATTTCGTAATTTGTATTGTGGTCAGAATACATGCTATGTATAAGTATAATCCTTTTAATTTAATGGAAACATATTTTGGTCCATTATAAGTACTATCTTGTATGTATTCTTTGGCAGTTAGAATAAATGTGAATTCTATGTTTGTTCAGAGCAGTGGTCTACAAATATCAGTTACGTCAAGTTGCTCAACTTCTATATGCTCACTTATCTTCTGTCTACTTGTCCATTACAGAGAGGTGAATGTTGAAATAAACAAATATATTTGTGGGATTGTCTATTTCTCTTTTCAGTACCTTCTGATTTTGCTTAAACATTCATGATTTTTATGGGTTTTCTGTGAAATGATCGATTATAATGAAATGCCTCTACTATCCCTAGAAAACTTGCCTTAAAGTCCACTTTGTCTGATATTAACCAAGCTACTTCAGCTTTCTTATCCTTTGTGTCTACACGGTGTTTGCTTTTCCATCCTTTTACTTATGATCTCTCAGTGTTTTTTATTTGATTGGAATTTTTTTCTATGAAACATACTTGCATCTTGAGTTTTTATCCAGCCTAAATCCTCTGATTTTTAATTGGAAGGTAAAAATCTATTAGAGTATAAAATTAATGATATGCTTGGCCTTATGTTTGCCACCTCAATGATTGTTTTCCATTTGCCCTATATTTACGTTGATCCTTTATTTTCTCCTTACTTGCCTTCATTTGAAATAACTATTATTTTATTATTTCACTTCACATCCACTATTGATTTATTAACTATTTTGTCATGCATTTTACTTCTGCATATCATAAATACCATAAAGCCTTTTTAAAAGTAATTTTTCCATTAAACAGTCAATTATAATCTAATCCTAAGAAGATAAAGTTATACTTTGAGATGTATACAAGTATACAAGAAAATTATACTTTTCACTTAAATATCTATCTTTTTTGACTCCATTTTTTCCTTTTTGTAGATCCAAGTTTCTAATTGGTTGCATTTTCTTTTTGTAAAATGTTTATTTCTTGCAGTGCATGATTGTTTGTGAAAAATTTGCTTGCCTTTTGTTTGTTTAAAAATTTTGTATTTCATTTTCATCTTATGACTACTTAATTTGTGGTCATAAAGACCCAGCCTTTTGCCACAATTTGGGAAAGCTTGTGCCAGCTAGCCCTCCTCCAGATATCCCTTGGGATTATGGTATATCCAGACTTTTGTTGTGTTTGCATCACAGAACTCCTTCTTCTCCCCTCTTCTACTTCCTTCGCTCATGCACAGTTTTTGATTCCAATGATACTGTTCAATAACCCTCTGCATTCAAATTTCTTACTCAGCTTCTATTACTAAAGGAACTAAATTTAAGACAATTTTTATAATTGCCAATGTATATGGATTTTAGTATTCAAACATGTAGTCTCACAGATTCTTTCATACAACAATCATAAACAATCATACAACACACACAAAATATATATATGTATGTGTGTGTGTGTATGTAGTTCCATCTACCGAATATTTTGAATTCTCATAAATTCTTCATTTGAGTCAGGCTTAATCCAAGTCATCCTTGTCATCTAAAGGGATGTCAAACTTTGGTTGTAGTTTCAATGACACATGTCTAGTAAAGTGTACTTTTATGAACATTTAAAATTTTAAGGCCACTGCTCTTTTCTCAATTCAAACCTTCTGAATCCATCCGTCTTTCATAATTTGCTTTAATTTCTATATTCGTTTTGATGATCCAATATCTTATATGTAGTCAAATTGTAGATATCAGATTATGCTAGAATTTCAAGTTTTGATGATAGTGACTTTTGTGGCTCCATAGTACTTCTTATAAGAGAGTACATGTTCATCCCCAGCTAGCCCTCAGAGAATTTTCAGTTGTTATTCAGTTACATTAAAGTGTTAGGATGGCCACAAATCTCTTTCATTTAATGCTCTCTAATAAAGTTTACAAGAAAGTTTAACTTGTATGGCTATAAATATTTTTCGTTTATTTATACCTAATAATTTTTAGAGGAATGTTTCATTTTCACAGATACGTATAACTTTCACAATCATAGATATATTAATTAGGTATGTGTATATTAATTTTAAGCTTAACATAATGAACAGGATGGGAATTAATTAATCTATAAATAAGTTGTCATATTAATTTACTCATCAATGTTATTACTTTTTGTTCTGAATATTGCAATTATTTTACAATTTTATTAATCCCATTAAATCAAAACTATCATATTAATTACAATAAATTTATGACTAACATTTTATTGCTCAAAAACATTTCTCAAAAGAAGGAAGCACCTGATACTGGGCAGATCAAGAAGGAGATTAATTCATTAATTAGAAGATATGGATAGAGATAAACAACAAAGAACTAGTAAATTTAAAATATCTATGAGTGTTACACTTTCTAACAAATTGATGAGTTTCACAGACTTTTCTTTAATATTCAGTCATATACAAGGTTATTAAATGGGCCATTGCATACCTAAGTATTAGAAATATGATATGCTAAATCGATGCAAGGTTTTACTAACAGTGTTAACTGACCACACAATTAATAGACCAGGGATAATACAATTGTCCACAAGGACTTCTAGGAAGATAATCCTAAAATTATAATATATTAGGATTTAATAAAGAGACCGATCAAGCTCCCACAGTACCCTATCCTTGCTTCAGCTGAATTTATTTTTGTTTTATGTGCTGAATCCTTATATGTGAATTAATTTGTAGACAAAATTCTGAAACTGAAAATTTAATTTTAAAAGCCAGTACTGGCCTTAAACAACATCCTCTTCTAGGTCAATGCTAATTTATTTTCATATTTTTATTCAACTGAGATTTGTGTGATAAAACTTTTTAAAGAATTACATAAAACAAATTCTGTCCAAAACATTTTGTTGCTTTTCAGCACCTTTAATTTACAAATCCTGGGGCCTGAATTAATAAGCTTCCTTCCATCCTTGGGAAGCAGAGGCTTTGAAGGCCTCCCATACAATGTAGAAATGAGCCTGAGTACAGTGCTTTATGTTTATCAAGAAAATGTGTCAGTGAGAAAGCATTAAAATCAGGCTTTATAGCCAGTGTCAATAAAGATTACTAAGTCATGACATACTGAAAAAGTTTTGTGATATTAAAAAATACCTAAACTTTGGGATAAATTACTTAAAATCTTTTAAAAGCATGGCTAGCTGGAAAGAATGTTTTAAAACTTTGGAGGCCATAAATGTCAAGAAATAGTAACCCACAGGGGTGTGTGAGCCATCTAGCCTGAAATCCCTTTGTCTACTACTCATCCTTGCTGGCCTAGAGTTTCTGTTTTAATGGATTATTTCCATTAAAAGGTAATATCCACATAAAAATAACAGCTCCAGATATGATGATTCTAACTCAATGCGGACTCTGTTTCTAAGAAATAGACATAATGACTCAACCATAACAGCCTCAGTCAATAACCAAAAAAAGCTCGCCCACAGAGGAAGAAAACTTGACGGTCTTAATTTTTGGTTCTGGATGTAGAAAGAAAACAAACAAACAAATAAAAAACTGTCTCTTGAATACTTGAAACCCAGACTCTGATTATCTGAAGTCTAAACAGACGCAAGAAGAGAATCTAGTTTAATGCGGTTTGGGTTGTGGGTCTACCAACATTGGAACAAAGCAAAACAATTTCTTCTGAGGAGATAAAATTGAAAGCTCAATATTCAAAAATCTCCTACACATAAAGTTCCAGTAACAAAATTTCTAATATAGTTTTTCTAAAATCACTAGAGATATCTGTAAAAATATTGACATAACCAGCAATCAACAGAAACAACACACTGAAAAGTCAGTCTATGAAAATTGCAAATATTAAAATAATCGCATGTAGAATAAAAATAAGCATGTCTTTTATGTATAAATAAGTAAAATAGTGTACTGGAAGTATTACTAGATTATGAAGAATGACTGAAAGTTTTTAAAAAGAACCAAATGGAACATTAGGAGAAAAGTAATTATGGAATCCTTATGCTTTTGGTAAAGGTTAGACAATGGATTTACTTTTGGAACTGAAAAAGAAAAACTAGAAAATTATAAGAAACAATGAAACTCAAGAAATTGGACAGTAAGAAGTAAAGTCTGGCAGAATCTGAGAGAAGGGGTGGGAAACAAAAGAGGTGAGGCATTTACTTACGCCTCGAGAGAGTGTCTGGGCCTCAGTGCACCGAGAGCGAGCAAAGGAGGATCCCAGCACACCGTCTGAGCTGAAGAGGTGGAGCTGCTAGTCCATGAAACCAAGAAAACTAGAGTGTACAAGATGCAGTATTGGAGAAGAGAAAGAAGTCCAGCAATTTGTAGTGGATTCTTCTAGAATATTCAGTTAATTACTAATCAAAACATGCACGTGAAGACACTTTCCAAACCTGAGAAAAGAAGCAGCTTTTTAAAAAATTTTCTACCTGGATTCAAAAAACAAAATGGACTTCTCAGGAGAAATGAGGACTAAGCTCGATCTTGAAAATCTTCTTCCTCTAGAATGCCTTTCTAGCCCATCGTCTTCCCCAAATACTGCCTGCTCCCTTGCTTCTTTTTTGACTCTATCTCATAACCCATCTCAAGGTAGGACGAAAAAAAACTCCAACAAAACAAGACAAACAAGACATGAGAAGTGATTCAACTTGACTTGCGAATTAAAATGCCTTTTTCACAATAAATCAAAATTTTCACAAGGTTTTTGATTGTAAATGTGATGGAAGTGATAAAATGAATGTGGCAGCCATTAGAAGTGAAAAGTGCAGGGAAGCAGAGGAAAGGCAAATGCTCAGAGAATCCAAAAATGTTGGGAGAAGGGAATTACTCAGCTGCAAATAGATCTGCAAGGGAAATGAGGACTTGTCTTAGTCTATATGCCTACATTTTATAGTGTAAATATTTGAAAGAAAACAAATATTTTATGTCCCTTCCTGTTTACCATTTACGATTTCTTTTAGAGTCCACATATAAGTGGTATTATACTTATCATTTATATGTCTCTCTCTGTCTGGTTTATTTCACTTAGCATAATGCCTTCCAGGTTCACCCATCATCCATGTTGTCACAAATGACAGGATTTTCTTTTTCTTTAAGACTGAATAATATTCCGTTATATATATGTATATATGTCTGTATATATATGTATATATACAAAATATCACATACTCTTTATTCATTCATCCATTGATAAGCACTTAGGTTGTTTCCACATCTTGACTAATGTGAATAATGCTGCCCTAAACATGGGAATGCAGATGTCTCTTCGAGATCTTGTTTTCATTTCCGTTGGGTACATATACCAAAAGTGGAATTGCTGAATCATATGGTAGTTCTATTTTTAATTTCTTCAGAAACCTCACCAATGGTTTCCATAGTGGCTGTAGCAGTTTATATTCTCACTAGGAGTGTACAAGTGTTCTCTTCCCCACATCCTCACCGCCACTTATCTCTTGTCCTTGTGATGCTAGACATCTTAACAGGTATAAGGTAATATATTATTATAGTTTTGATTTGCATTTCGCTGATGATTAGTGATGTTGAGCACATCTTCAAGTATCTATTGGTCATTCGCATATCTTGTTTGCAAAATGTCTATTTAGGTCCTTTGCCCATTTTTAATTCATTTATTATTATTATTATTTTTTTTTGCTATTTGTTTGCTATTTCCTTGTCTATTTTGGATATTAACCTCCTACTGGATTTGTGGTTGCAAATAACTGTTTCATTCTTCCTCTCTTGCTCTCTTCACTTGTGATTTTATGATTTTCTATCATAGTATGCTTTGATTCCTTTCTCTTTATTTTTTGTGTATCTTGAATATTTTGTTTTGCAATTCCATAAGGCTTACATAAAACATCTTATACATATAACAGTTCAAACACACTAAAGTGCTACATTTTTACTCTTCCTCTCTCACATTTTGTTTTTGATGTCACCATTTCCATCTTTTTACCTCTTGTAATCCATTTACAAATTATTGTAGTTATAGTTATTTTAGTACTTTCTTCTTTTCATCTTCATATATCATTTATAAGTGATTTATCAGTATTCCAATTTTAGAGTATTCTGAGGTTAACTTTATATTTACCTTTTTCAGTGAGACATACTTTCATATGTTTTCCTATTATTAATTAGTGTCCTTTTGTTTCATCCTGAAGAATTCCTTTTAACATTTCTTGTCAGGCTGGTTTAGCGGTGATGAACTCCTTCAGGGTTTGCTTGGCTTGAAACCGCTTTATCTTTCCTTCAATTCTGAAGGAAAACTTTACCAGGTAGAGCATTCTTGGTTGACAGGTTTTTGTGGGTTTTTTCTGGACTTTGAATATATTATGCCATGCCCTCCTGGGATGCAAAGTGTCCACTGTAACATCTGCTGATAGTCTTATGGGGGTTCCCTTGTATGTAACACGTTGTTTTTCTTTTGTTGCATTTATGATTCTCTCCTTTTTTTTAACTTTTGACAATTTAAGTATGTGTCTTGATGTGGGTATCTTTAGGTTCATCTTGTATGGAACTTTCTGGGATTCCTAAATCTGGATGTTTGTTTCTTTCCCCAGTTGAGGAATTCTGCAGCCATCATTTCTTTGAATAAGTTTTCTGTCCTTTTTCTCTCTCTTTTCCTTCTGAAAACCCAATAATGCATATATTGGTCAGCTTGATGATATCCCATAAGTCCCCGAAATTATCTCCACTCTTTCCTTCTGTTTTATTTTTCTTCTCTGATTGACTGAATTCCATTGTCCTGTTTTTGAGTTCTCTGACCCTTTATTTCACTTATTCTTAACTGCTGATTCACCCCTCTATTGAATTTTTCGGTTCAGTTACTGTGTTCTTCAACTCTGTGATTTCTGTTTGGTACTTTTTATATTTTCTATCTCATTGAAATTCTCACTTTGTTCATGCATTGTTCTCCTGATGCACTGAGCATCTTCATAACCATTATTTTGAACTATTTATCATGTAAATCACTTATCTCCATTTCATTAAAGTCTTTCCGTGGAATTTTATCTTTTGTTTGGAACATATTCCTTTGTTTCTTCATTTTCCTTGGCTCTCTGTGGTGGTTTCTGCATATTAGATAAAATGTCCACCTCTCCCATTCTTGATGGAGTGGTCTGCTAGAATTCAGCTCTGCCTGAGATCTTGGTTGTCTCTCAAACCTTTGTGATTGTCCAAGCCACATTTTCTGTTCTTAGTGGCTCCCCATAATTTAAAGTGTGCCAAGACCTGCCAGTGTCCCAAAGAGAAGGAGTATAGTCAGCACCTAGAGGCAGACTGATTGGAAGCCAGAACTCAGGAAGCAACTATTAAAGTGTGCAAATAGACCTCTTTCAGAGAAAGACAGAGATGCGTGTTACTGTTTTCTCTTTCCATGCTGAGCCCTGGGAGGATAGAGAGTTAAGAACTATTTCTTTGTTTGCTACCATTCTGTGTGACCTATGAACTCAAGCTCCAGTGGCCTCTAGAACCAGGCAATCAAAGGGTACATCTTTGAGTGGCAACTGCAAAAACTGGGACACCAGACGTGTGTACAAGCTCCTTCCAAGGAGACACTGGTGATCTGAAGCAGGCAAGAGGGAGTGTGTGGAGATGGCACCTGCTGACCTTCATTGTCTCCAGAGAGGATGGAAGTCAGCCCCTAGATGTCTGCTAAATTAGAAGATGACCCTCAGAAAGCAATGTTTAAAGTACTCAACTAGGCTTATCTTAGGAAAAGACTAGAAGACTGCATTTCGTCTGCTCTCTCTGCTCTGAGCCCTGGGGGGATAGCCACAACAAGTCCTAGGGAGCCTGTTCAGAACTGAGTCTTTGTTTACTATAGTCTAGTGGGTCTCATGGATACAAGTCCTGATCACTTTCAGAGTCATGTGCTTCAGGCCCCCGTCCCTTACATGGAAGTCTTAAAAGTTGGAGCACTAAATGTGAAGTCCAAACCCTTTGCTCCTCAGGAAAAGATGGGAGTTGTGAATATCTTCCGATTATATTTTACCATGCCAATGGTGGAGTTTTCGGCAATAGTATTTTCCAGCCTTTTCTACCTATTTTGGTGTGGGTATCTTCTCATTCACCCAATATGTACAAGTCATTCAGTTTGTTTTGGGAGAAGGAACTGCTCCACATGTAGCTATAGATTTGGTGTGTCCATGGGATGAGGTGAATTCAGAAGCCTCCTATGCTGACATCTTTAAACAGAACCTCTCTGGATGCTTCTTACTTGAATTCTGAATCAAGAAAATAAAACAACTCATGGGGCTTCAATGAAATAATTGGGAAATTTCATTTGTACTGATATTTGTTTAAAATACTATTGCATCAATGTTAAATTTTCTGTGAGTGTGATAATTGGGTTGGAGTTAGGTTGGAAGACATTCTCATTCACAGAAAAAATAAGCTAAATGGTTCAGAAAAAAATCATATATAGGGAATTTTTTAAAAATCAGACAAACTAACAATTGGATAATATGTATAAAAGGTCAAGAGTGTTCTTTATACTTTTCTTTGACTTCTCTATAGCTTTGAATTTTTTCAAAATAAGAAGTAGAAAATAGATGTGTACAGGTTTCATCACCAAAAATGATCCATTTGGATATAAATATTTGCATATATAAAAGAAAAGAGAGCTGGAATGGGAAACAAATACATAGGGAGAAATTCATTTTATCAAGAATAAAGGGGCACTCCCTCCCAAAAGAGAGGAACACAAAGCAAAAGATAGGTTTAGTCAAGGGTTTTCTATCGTTAATCTGAAGAGATTCCAATATTATGGTTTCAATGATCTCAATTGACTAGGAAGGAGGCCAAATATCTACTGAAACTGAGAATGAGACAAGCATTGCAAATTTCAGGAAATATACAGTAGAAGCACAAGTTGATCACAGAAATAGAGCTTGATTTTAAAACAGCGATCAGACTTTCTTTATCATAGTTAATCAATAATGTATGTAATATAATTGTCATCTCTATCTAGCTACATATGCCAGGTCCTCATGTATGAGAAAGCAGACAAATTTCATCTAGAGATGGGTTTTGCCAGACAGATGAAATGAAAATACTGAAGGGCAAACGAATTTATGTTATTGCAATAGTGGACCAAAGCACATAAGCTGAATAAGCAGGGAGGCAAATAAAGGAAAGAGCTGTTAATCGGGAAATTTTAAAAGTCTAGAACATCTAGGTTAGAAGAACTGTTACAGTGAGAGGAACTGAACAAGCATCCAGAAAGGAAAGGGTGTTATTTCAGACTACAATGCTAGAATGACTGTGATGAAGGACTCATCCTACAGGATATATTAATATTTCAAGCTAGTCATGGCCTGTTAGATATATCTCAGTTCTTGGTCTAGTCATCTGCATTCATTCTTTTGTTCTTATTGTTGTTGTTATCGTTAAAGACAAGGAAACATAGAATAATTATTTTTATTGATGGAAATGGGGATTTGGGGACTCAGAATTTTTCAAAGAATGTGTTCTTAGAATGATATCTAATATCTTTAATATAGTTAAAAATTGAATATTCTAGTGATGGATTTCCTTCTTCAAGAAAAAAATCTGCTCTTTCTGAGACATTTAACTTTTATCTTACATCTCCAAAAAGACCAGCCAAAGAGACCAATTTCATAAGAAGTTTAGTCAACTGTCTATCTTAATATTAGGAATAAGACTGATAAAAACTTAATAAAGCAATGTTTAAAAAGAAGATATTTATAGATTAGTTTTCTTATACGCACAGTGGACATATTAGCATTTGAAATGATGGGATAAATAAATGTTGAACATATTGGGACTAAATTATGTTAAAGATATCCGATTAAATATCAAAAGCAGCAAGTTTCTTCCTTGTCTACTGCCCCTTATTCAGTGCTGGTACAAGTATGTGAAATTCTTATAAAAATATTAATTTAATATACCCTTATCATTAATTTGTGATTTTACCCATGTTAAATTTACTGCAAATTAGAAAATGTGTTCTTCTGACCATAAGGATGAGAACATAACCTATTTTATGTAATTTTTTTAAAATAAATCTTATAAAAAAATAAACATGGAGGCTACTATTGATCAATAAAGAAAAAGGATTATGATTTTTCTGGATATTCAGGTATGTATTTGGTACACTCTGCTTGAAAGAATAACTGTATGAGATAGTTCACATTTTTAAAAGCCTAAGTGATCATTTTGAACATATAACCTCTAACGTTGGAATTCTTAAACTGAAGTCTGAGAACCAGTAAGCCATGAATTGGCTTCTGAGAACCTATGAATATATTATATGAAGTTTTGTGGATATGTGCATTTTTCCTAAGGAAAGGACACAAAAATAAATCATTTTGAAAAGGGCCCTAGATCCCTAAATATTTAAAAGTCTGCTATTTTCAGTACTTCTGATGAATGTAGCTGGTTCCCTTTAAATATTCATTTCAAAGAGAGAAATTTTTATCTTTTGCTTGTGTAAGATTTATCCCACCATTTGTTTTTCAAATAAGAATAAAGCATTCATTCGATTTAAAATAAATTATATTTTTCTGCAGTTAAAGCCTGTTATCCAAGAACATTAGTTAGAGAGAATGACTTGGTTTCACATACTAATGTGGCAGCATTCTTTTTCTCTAACTCTTGTCATTTCGCTCGCTTTGATTATGTGTGTGTGTGTGTGTGCGCGTATGCTTATGGTGCTTTAAGTGAGAAAAACGCATTACGGAAAAATGTGTTACCTATATAAGCTATTCAGGAACTAGAGAAAACTATGTGCAAGAAATAGCTGATTTTCTAGCAGCTAAGAACATCCCTCCCCCACTTTGCACTTCATTCGGTGACAGGAATTTGTAGCATAACCTGGCATATCTCAGTTGTCGAAGGACATTTGCAAGAGGTCATCATCAGGGCAGTGGAAATACTACAAATACGTAAGGTCAGATAATGGATGGGCATGGACCAATCAGAAAATTTTTTGTCTGAAAACAAAGAATATCTTCTGGTTCCTATAATAGTTTTCCCTTAGGGTCAGCAGCAATGCTCTAACAGCTCTATTAAACTCCTTTGTTCATTGTACGTTTGTGCATTTTGACTTTCCTTGAATCCACATTAATCATAGTTTTAAACAACTGCAGTTATATAGTCTAATGAAAATGTGTCCTTTGAAGAAAATCACTTTGAGAATTAATCTTTAAATGCATCTTTTAAAAAATGTGTTAACCTTTTCGCTAGAAAAACAGGCCTTACTAGAAAATATCTGCAATTTTATACATCAGATTTTCTTTAGCAGATACTGGTTGGATAAAAAGCTGAATAGCATTTACCAAAATATGTCAAAGGTCCTGAGCACGGCTTAGCATTTTTAGTCACCTTTATTTGTACCCAATGTTTTTGATGTCATATTTTACATCATAGATTTTGATTACTTTTCAAAAATCGCTCTTGGGCTGAGTCGTCAGCAAATAAGAGTAACATAGAGAGACTTACATGTCAATGCAGATGACCAGGGAAACTGCAGGAGAAAATAAGTACAAAGAAATACTTGGTAAGTACTTGATAGTGAAGAAAAGAAATAGCTTTTGATGTAGTCCCACTGGTCTATTTTTGCTTTTGCTGCTTGTGCTTTTGGTGTCATATCAAAGAAATCACTGCCAAGACCAATGGCAAGAAACATTTTCCCTATGTTTTCTTCTAGGAGTTTTGCAGTCTAAGATTTTATGTTTAAGTCTTTATTCCATTTAGAGTTGATTTTTGTATGTGTTGTATTTTCCTTGCCTATTGCTCTGGCAGGACTTCCAATACTATATTGAATAGAAGAGGTATAAGTGGGCATCCTTTTCTTGTTCCTGATCTTAAAGGAACAGTTTTCAGTTTTTTATCATTGAGTTTGATACTAGCTGTGGGTCAGTCATATATGGTCTTTCTAATGTTGAGGTACATTCCCTTTGTATCTACTTTGTTGAGAGTTTTTATCACAAACAGATGTTGAATTTTATCAAGTGCTTTTGCTACATGTATTGAGATAATCATATAATTTTTATCCTTCGTTCTGTTCATATATGTCACATTTATTGATTTTCATACATTGAACCATTCTTGCATCCTAGGGTTAAATCCCACTATATCATGATGCATGATCCTTCTAATATGCTATTGAATTTGGTTTGATACTATTTTGTTGATGATTTTTGCATCGATGTTCATCAGAAATATTGGACTATCATTTTCTTTCCTTGTACTGTCTTTGTCTGGCTTGAGTGTCAGGATAATGCTGGCCGCCTAAAATGAATTTGGAAACATTCCCTCCTCTTTAATTTCTTGGAAGCATTTGAGAAGGATTGGTGTTAATTCTTAACTAAAAATCTGCTCAGCAAAGAAAACAATCAACAGAATGAAGAGACAACCTACAAAACAGGAGAAAACATTTGTAAATTATATGTGTGATAAGGGGTTTATTTCCAAAATATATAAGAACTACACGTCAATAGTAAAATAAACCCATATAGCTCAGTTAAAAAATGGGAAAAGGAACTGACTAGACATTTCTCTGAAGAAGACAAACAGATGGCCAACAGGTATGTGAAAAGATGTTCAACATCATTAATTATGAGGTCTTCTTGGTCTATTGATTACTGAGAGAGAGGAGTACTAAATTCTGCAACTATAATTGTGGATAGGTATGTTGCTTTAAGTATACTGAAGCTTTGAATTAGGTGCATATACACTCAGAATATTCATGTCTTCTTTTGAGATTGACCCCTTACTCATTGTGGCATGTCTTTCTCTATATTCCTGATACTATTCTTCATTCTGAAATACAGTTTGGTTAGTTTGCATAGCATATCATTTTCTCATCTTTTATATTTTATCCTGTGTCACTATATTAATAGTAAGTTCTTGCATATAAAAGCATTTGTATTTTGTTTTCTTATCCAATTTCACAATTTCTTCTTTCTCTCTTTTTGTTATTTAGGCCATATATGTGTAATGTAATTATGTATATGGAAGGGTTTGAAACTATCTTGCTACTTGGTTTTTATTTGTTCCATTTGTTCTTTTTTAATTCTTTTTCTCCCGTTTCTACATTCCTTAGATAGCTTTTTTATTAATTATATTTTATCTTCCCTATTGGTTTATTATTAGTTACACTTTTTTGTGGTGGTTGTTCTAGAATTACAATATACAACTTGAACTTACTCTAGTCTCCACTCAAGAAATGTTAAACCACTTCATGGGTAATTAAGAACCTTAAAAGATGATATACCATTTTTCCACTTCGTATTATTTCTCTATTTTCTCAAATGTTTAATTAGTATTTATGTTATAAATTCAATGCAATTGTGCTATTTTGATTTCATCAATTAATCTTTTGAAAGTTAAAACATTTTTCCATTGTATATACATTTTTACCAACTTAAGTTCTATTCATCTCTTTGTGTAGATTCAAATACACATTTGAAATTATACACCTTCTGACTGAAGAATTTCTTTAACATTTCTTGTAGTGCAGTGAAGTGTCAAAAAATTCTCTTGAGAGAGGGAGAGAGAAAGGGCATGTATGTATGTGTGCGTATTTCCTTTCTATGTATCTTTCTCGAGTTCTGTGAGATTCTTGAACCTATGATTTGTTGGTTTTGTTAATAATGTTGGTAATTTCTCAGTCATATTTCCATTTTTCTTCTTCCTTGCTTTCCCCCCTCTTCTTTTTTCGGGGACTTAATTTTTTTATATATTAGCCCATTTGATATTGTCTCAGCTCTCAAATGTCAGTTGTGGATTTTTTTTCAACTTTTATTTTGTCTTTGTCTTTCAATTTGCTTATTTTTTTACTGATTTATCATCATTTTTACTGATTCTTTACTCAGCCATGTCCACTCTGCTGATAAAACCACTGATAACATCATAGACGGAGTTCATATCTGACATTTTTTCATTTCTAGAATTCCCATGTTCTCTTTTTTGTTATGTTTCATATCATTCTTTAAAATTTCCAATCTTTTCATGATAGCTACCCACCTTTTAAAAAGAAAACCTTTAACATATTAATCCGAGTTATTTTAAAGTTTCTATCTTATAGGTTCAACATCTGAATCATTTATTGATCTGGTCAACCACTCTTATCTCTTGATAACAGGTTGAGTTTTCATGTTGTTATAGTTATGTTCAATAGCACCACAACTTCATATTATTCCAGGAGTAGGCTGCTCCTTCATTCTGCTTAGAGTAGTACCATGGGTGATCAAGACATTTTCTCCTTCAGCTTTCAGCCTGCCTTCCTTGCCACAGCTGGAGGTCTGTCCCTATATTCTCGTCCCTTCCTCAGCAGAAGACAGCAATGTTTATTATTTGCTGCAATTTGTCTTGTCGTAGGGCTGTGGGGTTTTCAGTTCTCTTCTTCCATTCTCAGTCTTAGGCAGGCCCTGTGCTCATTGTTTTTGAGGGTGGTCCTTTCTCAGCATTTCTAATCCTCCCTACCATGGCAGGCAACTCTGATTTGTATCTGTGGGGAGTCTTAGGGATGAGAGAGTTATCCTGCCCCAGTGGTAGCAGATGTCTGCTGTATGTCAAAACGGGATCTCGGGCCCAGGTAGATCTCCTGACCATCCCACAAAGGCAAAGGCATTTTCTTCTATTCCTCCTTCAGCAGCCTGGCTTGAGTATGTACTGACCTTTCCTTGTTGTCTCTTGTTACTCAGTTCAAGGTTCATAATGAGTTTAGGGGTATTTCCAGTCTGTCCTTCAGGAGTAGACAACTTCTGCTTCTACCCTTCCATTAGTGGCAGTTGACCTTTTTAGCGACCAGAGCTGATGGGGATCCTATTCCTCATCCAATTTTTCATAATCTTTTAAGGTACCTCTCTTCCCTGAGTCATTGGGTATTCGACCAAGAAGAGCATGGTTTCCTTCACTACCTTCTGTGTGTTAAGACATTGATTTCGTGTAATAAAATGAAGGGAGGGGATTTGTATCTATGCACCACTAAGGAGGCATCTTCAAGTGTCCTGCCCTGCTCACAGTTTTTCCATGAGCGTCGGGTAGAGGACAACTGAAATGCACTTGCCAATGAAAACATGAGCTTCCTTATGTCTAAGGCTCTGAGAGATTATAAATTCTCATGCCAGCCAACAATTAGCCATTAAGAATCATCTCAAATTTTTGGTGGTTTCTTCTCATCTGTTTTCACAGTGGCTGCCTCTTCCTTCAACATTCTTCCAGGAGAGAAATAGGTTACCCTAAGAGGGGCTTTCCACCCTTTGAAATGAAATTAACTTCACTGCCTTGTGACCTCAGCTCTCTGATGGCTTCAAAATAGTTACGACGTTTTCTTTTGATTATATCATTTTGATTTGTTGTTAGGGTGGGAGCAATCATATTTCATGGCTTTATACATCCTAAATGAAAGATAATTCTTACTCATAGGTAACTATATTTTAGCCTTCAGAACTTTAGAGTCTAGACAAGGCCTTCAGTCTATGAATAAGCAATTACTTTTCAAATCGGAAAAATACTCCTAACATACAAACCTAATGAAAGGTGATGTCTGAATGACACAGAGAAGTTGGCTAAGGAATCGGGAAGGAATTGGCCTCTTCCTGAAATCTCTCAGGGGGAAGTCGTTAGGTAAGATGTGGTGATTTGTTGCAGCCTTGGTAATGGGGAAGTGGCGATTGTTGCTCAGGTCTTTCCTGCCTCTCTGATGAGGAGTAAGCACAACATTCCTCCTCCACCTTCACTCCAGGTCCCTGCAGCAGCAATGAGAGACGATAAATTTTATTTTCAAATGTATCACGGATGCTTAAATACTGGCTTTCAGCTATAACTCCATTCTCTAGTGCCACTTTTGGGACCATAATAACACTGTTTGCTCCTTACTCCATTATAGAGGTATTTTTCTGCTCATATCAATATCATCAGGTATTTCTTGTAAATTATACCTTGCCAAAATGTAGCTTTTGTGTTGCTCATTTTGTTGTCTCTCAATCATTTGATAACTTATACATTTCCATCCTATAATATATATTTTTAAATATTTTGGAAAGTCAATTTTAGACGTGTAGCTTATTCCTCATGTTTCCACCATTTTCTTTATGGAAGCTTTAAGATAAGACATGGCACTTAATTAAATGTAAAGTATATCGTTTAACTAATTAACAACAGGGAATAAGGCCCCTAAGAACAATCATTTTATGAAATGGCTATTTAAATGAAACATTACCATTCTTTTTAAAGATTAATGGAATTGCTCTCCATCCTATATGATTAATACTTATATGACACATATACATTTATCCACCAGAAGATAGGCAAAAATCCATCTAAGTCATGTAGTTAGTAAATTTTATATCAGGAGTTTTTGTTAAATGAAAGTTTCATTTCATTTTTTGATGTTTCACTTTTAGGAAAATGGAGAATATCAAGAGATTCTTAAAAAAAATAGATCAACATTCTTTTACAAAACCTAGATAAATAACTTTCTTTAACAAAAATTAGGGAATTAACTTCGTGTGAATATATTTCAGTCAGTATATGTTTATTCAATTTCCTGTATCACTTATATATCCAATATTGTGTTAAATATTGCAAAATGATATTTAGGTTGATTATGAATAGGTATGTTCTGTATCTGCAAGGAAAACATGAGCATTTATATATATATATATGTATGTACAAAGTGAATATGTTTGAATATATGTATATGTAACAGATTTTTATGCAATCCTCAGTTAACCAAGTTTCATTCTCCTCTAATGAGGCATTTTTGCCTTTGTAAAGGTGAAATATAGAATGAAGTTACCTATCTACATTCTCACTACAATAATTAGTTTTTCTCTTAAAATGTAAAACAAACACACAAAAACAGGTGGAATGAAAAAGAAACAAAGATTATAAATTATTTGTCTCTTTCTGTTTGTTGAATGGTACATTTAGTTGAAATGGTATTTCAACACAAAATGAAAATGAGCACATTTTCAAATATGGAATTTTAACACTTTTTCAAAAGCAGGGTTTTACGCTCCATTTATCTTATATTTTGACCTTGTATAGAGCTTTAGCCACCTCTCTAACTTTGAAGCCCAAATACTCCTAGATGTTGGGGCAATACTAAGATGAGTAACTGGTTTTTTTTTACTAGAAAATGTTGCTTGATATATCAGTTAGAGATTGTATAGAAATGAACACAAAATTTCACTGATATTCAACGATAATTATTTATTTAGCGCATGTGTTTCTGGATTATCTGTAGATCGGCCAGTGTAGAGTTGGCCCAGCTGAGACAGCTCCATTGAGACACCTCGGTTCCACGTGTACTTCAGCCTCTATAAGGAACCTGCAGGCCAGCATGGGGATGTTCTCCCCATCAAGATAGCAACAGCACAAGTGCCAGCCCAAGTGTCAAGTCTTGCATGAAGACTTTGCTTGTGTCATATTTGCTAGTACCCCTAACCTTTAACTTTTGATCCTTTCAGAAATTCAATTCAAAGCTTGCTTCTTTGTGAATTATTTGCTATATTGGACTGAATTCCATTGTCTTAATGTTTATTATTTTTCTTGCCTTGCATATTTCCTCCTACTCTATTACCTCGTGTAAGTCATTTCACATTCTGATGTTTGATATTTCTAATATTTCGTGAAATATTAAACATGATTCTTTAGAAGGAAGGAATAACCTTTAGTTTAGAAACTGATCAATTTCCCTTGGAATTATAACTTATTTTAGGATAGGAAGACTTAGTTATAGGGGAAGAACACACTCAATCCCCAGAAGCAAACTTTACCTTAGGATTTTGTGAGGCATTACAAGAAAAAGAAAATCTTCAAATCCTTCAGTAGTCCATTTTACCATCCCTCAACCTAGATAAAAGGACCTATATTTTTATGTCTAATTTAAATTCCTCATCTTGTAACAACTGAAATAATAATACTTAACAATTATTGAGCAATCGCAAGTGTTCCTGATGCGATGCTAAGCAATCTGTATATGATATCTCATTAATTTCCCATAACAAGCCTGTGCAGTAGATATTATTATTATCCTCAGAGATACAGAACAATATTCTGAACTCAGAAAGCTGATAAGTGAAAGAATCAGGCCTTAAAACAAGGTAGCACATTCTCGCAAGAGCTTGTATTCTAAATATCATACCTAGATCCATTTCTATAATCTTGGGAAAATGTACTGTTTTATACTGTAATTGATTTAACCTCATTATTTAAAAATTCTAAAGATTAAAAAAGTATGTATAGTAAAAGTGAAAATGTCTTTCATCCCAACCTAGTTATGATCTACATCAAGATGTAACTACTTTTAATAATGTAAAACTATAGAGTAAGTAAAAAGATTTGTGCTTGCCAGGGGTTCGGGGGGTGGTTAATAGGTAGATCACAGGGTATTTTTTTGATGTTGAAACTATTTTGTATGATATGGAAATGGTGGAAATATGGCATTATGAATTTGTCAAAACTCATAGACCTGTACAACGCAAAGAATGTAAACTATGGACTTTATTAATAAGAGCGGTCCATCCATTGTAACAAATGTACCACACTAATGCAATATATTAATAATGAAGAAACTATGTGTGTGGGTGGGAGAGAGTGTCTATGGGAACACTGTGCTTTCTCTCAAATTTTCTGTGAATCTAAAACAACTCTAACAAATAGACTATTAATTAAAAATGCAAAACCCTTATTTTCCATCCTCTCTTCACACAGGTCTGGCTAAATAATAACCAGTAAGATATAGGTGACAGTGTGGCTTCAAGTAGAACTCTTTGCAATAGATGCAAGGTGGGAAGTAACACAAGGCAATGGACATCCACTGATGTCTAAGAAGAAAATTAAGAAACTAGATTCTTAAGGATTATAGTGGTAACGCTTATTTTCAGACATTTTCCTTATGTGAAAAAATTTAAGCCACTGTATTAAAGTCTTTAGAGTAAGTAGCTCTATGTATTTCTCAAATGTAAAAAAAGGCAAGCATATTTTAAGATTGAGAGATACTGATAAATTATCCTAAAAAAAAAAAACCCTGTGTCAACGCAGAACTCAACATCATTAAGAAATATTTGTTTTTTCACAGATTCCAGTGTCAAATATTATGATTTTTTTGTTGTTCAAAAACAATAATACTTAGGAATACATTTAAACAGGGAAGTAAAAGGCCTGGACAATGAAAACTATAGAACTTTGATGAAAAAATTTGAAGATGACACAAATGAATGAAAGATACCCTGTGTTCATGGATTGGAAAAATTAGTATTGTTAAATGTCCATTCAGTCATCCCTCAGTATCCACGAGGAATTGGTTTCAGGAAGCCCTGCGAATATCAAAATCTGTGGATACTCAAGTCCCTTATATAAAATGGTGTAGTATTTTCGTAAAATCTACACACATCGTCTTGTATATTTTAATCGTCTCTAGGTTACTTATAACACCTAATACGTTGTAAATGCTACATAAATAGCTGTTATACAATTTTTTTTTAGGAAATAATGACAAGGAAAAATGTCTGTACATATTCAGCACAGATGCAGCAATTCTAGTCCTTTTGATCTGGACCCACAGTTGGTTGAATCTGAGGTGAACCTGCAGATACAGAGGGCTGACTATACCATCCAAAGCCATCTGTAGATCCAGTGCAATCCCTCTCAAAATCTCAATGGCATTTTTCTCAGAAATAGAAAAAATTTTCCTAAAATTTGTATGGAAACACAAAAGACCCTGAATAGCCAAAGAACTCCTGAGAAAAAAGAACAAAGCTGGAGGCATCACCCTTCCTGATTTCGAACTATACTACAAACCTAGAGTAATTAAAATAGAATGGGCCTGGCATAAAAATAGACACACGGACCGACAGAACAGAACAGGGAGCCTCCACATGTTAATTTGAAATGTGCCACCAAAGAGCATAGGAGGTACTAGAGTGAGCCTAGATATCTCAAACTAGGTTATTTATTTTAATCTACAAAAAACATTCTGGCAAGAACTCATTTGGAATGATAAAACGTAAGAGTAAGTTTCTCACATATTTTAACGTTGATGAAATCTGATAAAAGCTTTCAATTACTTCTTCAAATGTAGCATGCCCCACATTTTTGTGTGTGCAAATATTATAAGCATTGCAAAGATGCATCTCATGAATTAAGAAAAATTCTATCCAAAGTTTTGTCTCAGTAAGTGCAAATATTTTATTTAGAAATATTAGAAGCCACAACAGAAACTTATCATGAATATTGTATAGAGTCACAAAATAAACCTTACATTTGAAATGCATTAGATCTAGATAATCTAAAATGAACAGTGGATCCAAATCAGCATTGCAGAATAACACTCTTAAAATCAAACAAATTTCCAAAACATTTTGGACAATGCCACCTAAATAAATCTGAGCGTCATCAAACACCTTTTCAAATATAAAAACAGAAATAGAAATTAAAATATGCTTCTTCCCATTTGGAATTCTACCATTAAGACTATGTTATAATTTAACTACCTTAGACAATTAATCTTCTTTTATTTATCTCCCATAAAAGTAGCGAGCACCACTTGAAACAAGTTAGACTATACAGATCATGTAAAAATATATCTGACAATTTATTGCCTTTAATGAGCTTGAAGACTACGAGTACTAAGATGCACATAATTAATAGAATACACTATAGATAATCAAAAGTACTATAGAAATAATTTTAAAAAATAAATTTCTGTAGGAAATTAGAAGAAAAAGGAATTACTTCTACTTGTGGGCAAGAGAGAGATCGTACAGAAAATTGGGAACAAGAGTGGAAGTATTTAGGGAACCCTAAGCAGACACGTAATGTTAAAATGTGTGAAAATGAAGATATTAACAATAAGTATGTAAAAGAAGATAGAGTCAGAAAAGAGAAGTATGTGAGCAACAGGAGAAAAACATCATATATCTACATATGTCTACATAGTCTAGATAGATAGATCTTTCTATACAAATATTTATATAGTCATATTATACATTTAATATAATATACCATACCATATCATAATATAATATAATGTAACATAATATATCTTACATGTCATATATAACCGTATATAATATAATTTATGTTTATTTATACATTATGTACTTATATGTATAGATATATATGATGCTTTAGGTAATATACTATATGTATATATGCATAAGCAAATATCTAATAATAATACTCACTTGATGATTTATAGGCTACATTGCTGTGCTATTTCTTCCAAATAGAAAGTGAAATGTTCATCTATCTATATGCTCTTTTCCAAGCTTCCCTTAAGAGAAAGAGTTTCCACTCTTATATGACAGAAAAAGTTAGCAGATCAGCTAAAACTCATGAATTATGGTCTAAATCTTTATGAATTTTCCCGAAATCATTCCACTGATTCGTTAATCAGACTTTAAATTTTCATTTTATAAATAGAAATCCTAAAAATGTATGTTAAATGGGATTTTGACCTGTGTATAAAGTATTTTATTTCATGCTGTACTGGAAAAGGAATAAAAACAATATTGGTAATATGCCAAAGGAATTCTGGGAAGATGGAAGTTCAAGAGTACATCCCTGGGGGCCAGCCCAGTGGTGTAGTGATTAAGTTGGCACACTCTGCTTCGGTGGCCCAAGGTTCACCAGTTTGGATCCTGGGCGCAGATATACACACCATTCATCAAGACATGCTGTGGTGGCATCCCACATAGAAGAAGTAGAAGGACATACAACTAGGATATAGAAGAATGTACTGGGGCTTTGGGGAGAAGAAATAAAAAAGCGAGGAAGATTGGCAAGAGATGTTAACTCAGGGCCAATCTTCCTCACCAAAAAAAAAAAGAAAGAAAAGAAAAAAGTATGAATATTTAAAAAAAACAAAAAAGAGTACATATCTGAACCACTCTCCTTCCCAAGGACGCATCTTTTTGAAGGCTAAAAGCCCTGTGGAAGTAGGATGTAGTTCCCCTGGATGAATTGTGTAAGACTGATTCTGAGGTGTTGTAGGGAGACAGAGCACAGGTCCTTGATTCTCAAAGAACCTCATAAGCAATCTCTTCCCCTGTCTTTTGGACTCTACCTATCCTCCTCTAGAATCAATAGTTTTCACTTCAGTCATTACAAGCTCTTCCTTGTCTACATATCCTTATCAGATGGCTCAGGAGTCTTCTAAAATCTCCTTAATAACTTCATGCATTGGACAACTAAAAGTGACATGATAGGTTTGTTTTGTAATTTTTTTTCCTTAAAATGTGACATCCCTAACTTAGAGGGCATAAAAAGAATGCTGAACTCTCCAAATTTCTTGAGGAAGGTTAGAAGTTAATGGAAGAAAAAATTTTTGAAAATTTCCCATCTTATAAAAATAATTTACAAGAACTTATCATTCTACGATAATAGTTTTTAATATTTACTAAATTCTGTTTACCTAAGTGAAAATTATTACATTATTAGAGTTTACTGAGAATGTTTCAATAGCATTTTTAAAAATGCTAGCCGCACTCAACTCTTGGATAAGTTGCACATTTTTCTTAGTGCTAAGTACACAAGCATATAATTAGATTTCCATTATTCTTTAGAACTATGCTATTTACCAATGCTCATCAGAGTTCTTGGGTTAGTTATTATCTTTATTTAGTTCTTAATTTTATTATAAATTACAGATATTTAACTTCACTATTATTGGTTGACCCTATGTTCTATGGTGAGGTAGATTTATGTGAAAACTATATTTGACCTATTTCCAATACTTTAGACATGTATACATTGAAATTCGAATATGAATCATAAATACTCATCTTGATAAAGAAGTTGTAAACATTTCCCCCAATATTTCCTATATGCAAAAGTGAGCTTCATAGATGATATATTGGTCTATTTTCTATTAATTAGATGCTATAGAGCCTATTAGACACTGTAAAATAAATATGGAAACATGAGGGATCCTTGTGGTGTTGGAGCTGTTTAGTATCTTGGCTGTCATAGTAGATATCTGGACATACACAAACGATAAAATTGTATGGTACTTAGTACACACACACACACACACGCACATACATATGCATCAGTAAAACTAAACCTGGGGAAATCTGAACACTTATTTTACATACTGAAAAATATTCTCACTGTAATGCTGATACTAAACATGAAGGAATACTGTTATACAAACACATTTTTTAAAATCCCTCTTTTTACGTTGTTTCCAATGGAGGAAACATTCCATTCTTTTTGGCAATACAATTTTACATGCATACACACACACAAATACACAAACATACACACACAAACTCAGAGAGTAAAGAAAGGAACTTTAGAAAGGATTGATGTTTACCAAATAATTGTTATTATTTTGATTTCAAATATATTGGCAAATAAATGTGCAGATGTTTTTAAAGGATTCGTGGTCCAATTCATAAATCCAAATTTCAGAGAGAAAGTAATCCAACTGTGAGACTTCAACTCAAACCTTTCATCCAGGTAGTTTCTAAACCTCTTTTGCATTTCTTTTAAATCCGCTTTACTTTCTTTAAAGGAAGTGACATAATTCCCACTGTATTAAACCAGTAACATGTAGCTTATCAATTGCTTAATCAATACCTTAATCAAATTTACATAATATATCGAACATCTAAAAAACAATTTGTGTTTTGATGTGAGGAATTCAGGAAATTCTTTTATTGATTAATGTGTGGTTAATGACACCAGTGTTTGCATAGACTTATAACTGATTAAATGACCTTGGTCAAAGTGTGCTGCCTAATGGATTAGAATCTGTAGTAGATTCCTTAGAAATTAAGAGGAATATCCCCCATTGCAGTATTTACAGAAGAATATGGTCAGAATTATGACTAGAACTCAAATCCATTTTACATGAGGACCAGGAGAAAGGACTGGAAATACTAAACCCTGACTGGAGACATCTGGGGGAAATTAAGATAGATTGTTTCAAATCTCTGACAGATTTTCACTAAAGAAGAAAAATTTAAAATATTCTAAGGCAGGGCTGCACAGTAGATCTATTAGTAATTATACTAAGCTCTGCGCGATCCATTATGATAACCCCAAGCTACATGTGGCTATTAAGTGGTTCAAATGAGGCTAGTATGACTGAGAAACTCTATACATCTCTGAATTCCCAAAGTCTATATAGGTGTTAAGGGGTCTAAGTAAAATAACACAAGTAAATTCACTTTGTTAAACAACACGTCCACACATGTATAGATTCTAACTAAGTTCTACATCAAGATAAACATTATTATTGATATTTTAGCTTTGATTTACTTGAACAGTATATAATGTTTTACGTTTTCCTATTAAAATTATTTCAAATAAAGATTTACTGTGAATTCTAATTGCCTTTAATTATACCAACACTCCTAAGTATTTATAGAGCACCGGTTATGGTATAACAATTTTTTTCCAAACTGCTGGACTTACTGTTGTTTGATATTAAACTTAATAGCATAAATTATTATCCCTTTGGCAACCAAATGGTTGACTGTAAAATAGGTGTTATACTTTATTCCAACTTGAACACGCGTACATAGTTTTTCTACTTTCTAGTATGTTATGCTGTCAACAGCGTTAAAATATTAGAGGCCTATTATTAAACATATTCATTGATAATTGGCTTTCTATCAATAGGAACTCTCTATTAATACAAAATTTCACAACTTTCAAATAGAAGGTTAAATTCTTTTCCTAGTGTTAGATCTGAGGTCCTACCAAACCTTGTGCTCTTTCCCAAACACTCAAGAAAAGGTAATTTATACATGCTCTTTTTTCATGTTTGTAATTTTTCCTTTTGAATTTGGTATTTGAACTGTGATAACTATTAACTACTCAAAGGATATCATTCTATGATGAGGCCAGGTAACAAAGAGTTGGCATTAGTTATTGGTTATTGATCCTAGGACATATATTTGTACAGATGCTGAAAATTATGAGTTATTACATATTTAGATGTTTTGATTTATTTGCCACTCTGGCTTATTGCTTCTATATGGATATATAGCCATCTATACATAAACAAATTAATCCCTCTCCTACCTTAATCTCAATCCAACACACACACACACAAGTGATGCAAGTAACAGAAATTCACTTATTGGACTCTTATTTCATGTGTTCTCTCATTTTAATAAATTCATATTTTAAGAAGTAAAGATGATGTTTCAATAATGTATCATAGTATTTAAAAAGCTTTGCCAAAAGAATCAAATTCCTCTCAAGTTTTGAAGGCAGTCAAATAAAGAAAATCATGGGAAAAATACATACTGCTTTGTCCCCATATATATATTCTATATTCTATACTACCTCTGCAAAAAGCTCCCAATTTGGGTTTTACAACCAGTTCTCAAACCTGGATGTCAAAGTTCATTTACAAAGCTTGTGCAAAGCTTATGGCACTTCTTCAATCTATATTACAATTGGACAAGGTCTAAAGCAAAAATTTGAAACTGGAAACTTGCTGATCAGGTGTGAGCTTGTGGAAAGTGGCCTTAGAAGGGTGAAATGTACACATATATGAAATACCATGATATGTGAGTAGAGGAGTGTGAAGATGGATGTGAACAGGGAATCAGGGGTCTGTTGCCAAAAAGCAGACATTCAATCAATGTACTTAAGTCTTGTATAGTTTCAATTTTACATAAGCAACGTGTAAAGAGGGAGGAACAGAAACAGAAACGAGAGCACAATGCTTCAACTCAAACTATGTTCTAACCAATATTACAGAATATAATCAGTCCTATTTCTATTTCCTCCTCATAAAGAGATGTAAGAAAATGAGTCAGCAGAGAAATATTCAGGAGGGCTGAAGTTTCCCTTTCCAGCCTCCCAAAATTAATATGTTGAACTGATTCTATGTTGTCATATTTTGATGCCATCTCAAAAATTCCTCTGTAGCTTTATCCAATCTGAATTCATGTTTATTTGCTGGAAAGTAAATCAAATTTGCACTAAACAGAATATTATGCATTTCATTGGACCAGACAACAAATTTATGGTAAATTAATTTATTCTAATAGTACATGTCCTAGTAGGATTTTAAAGACTCAAATCTATCACATTATACATGATGTTTTTGGTACTTAAAAAGAATAAGTGAGGGGCTGACCCCGTGGCCGAGTGGTTAAGTTTGCACGCTCTGCTGCAGGCGGCCCAGTGTTCCGTTGGTTCGAATCCTGGGCGCGGACATGGCACTGCTCATCAAACCACGCTGAGGCAGCGTCCCACATGCCACAACTAGAAGGACCCACAACGAAGAATATACGACTATGTACTGGGGGGCTTTGAGGAAAAAAGGAAAAAAATAAAATCTTAAAAAGGATAAGTGACATGTTTAGGATCACCAGAGCCCAGGTTCTAAGGTTTTTAATCCTGTAATATTTCTAGTGTACTAGATTCTTATAGAATGAATGTTTAATTTCCTAGCTGCTTTGTTTCATATAACAATTCAACAGTGTCATCTGAGAAAACGCTTACATTTGGCAAGGGTTATTATCAGTAAAGCCAAGATATATTTACTCTATTGACACCTCATTACTTGGGAAAAAAATGAGTATTTTTCACTTATTTTAAGGTTTTGCAATATCTTATTATGGAGTGCACATGGTGATCTTCTTTATGCCAAAGTGTTAATGATAGTTAGTTTTCCCAGCACTTTAAAAATTAATTGCCAATAAATTCCATTTGTTGCTTCCTTCTATCCCTCACTAATTGTTTTGCCATCAAGAGAATGCAACCCAGTTAACAGATCGTCATTGTAGTTTTAGAAGGATACCAAGATTTATATAAGGGCATTTATAATTGTCAATAATTTATTATTTCAACCAATATATGTTCATCATTCACTAAAGACATAATTGCTGACTTAGGCTGTTTGGGAGATACAGTGATTTAAGTCAGGCTTCCTAGAATTCTAGGAGTATTCATTTTAGAAGATGATATCAAAAGCCATGTTCTTGATTTAGTAAGAAACACAATTGCAGTTGTATGTTATCTGACTGATAATAAAAGGAATTTTTGGAATTTGGAGAAGTTTTTGGGGGGAATCCTTCCCAATTCAGAGGAATAAAAGAGGCACTGAAAAGGTGGGTATGGAAATTAGTTTTTAAGCATGTGTATGACTATATTAGATAGAGATGAATAGGGAAGACATTCCAGAAGTTTAGGTGGATGACCAATGTATGCAATGTCAGGAAAGGGGAGGGTAGTTTTAGAATACTATAAGTGGTACACTGGGGTAAAGAAGAGTGTAAGTTCAGAAGAGCAGGGAGGAATGGACTAAAAGACAGATTGATTTCCTGGGTAGCATTAGGGAATGCCCGTCAAATTCGGTTAATAAGGAAATGTTATAGTCTATAATGCTCTGTCAACTAGAGCACTCGTTCACTAGTAAAGTGATATAGAGACATATCTTGAGAGTAAAAATGATCATTATTTTGAATAATAGATTTCATATTTGGCTCAGTATTGGTCCTGTGCTGAATTGTGATTTAAATCCAAATATAAACAACTATGAGGTCTCTTTTGAATTTGAAATTGAGATATCCAAACGGTTAAAAGAGAAAGCTCTTGCGTCTTCTCCCAGCTTATCACCACCTAGATTTTCCTATTGACAGGTGCATACATTGACATACTATTCTTCCTCTCTGCACATACGTGAATCTTAACTTCCAACGGTGTAGTTTTTTATTATTTTGAATTAAGGAATTATAATGCAGCTTGCCTTTTTACTTGCAATAATTTTATTATCTTTCAGATGTATTTTTCTCTTTCAATGTCTCATTTTTTTTAAAATGATAAAACAAAATTTAAAAATGAGTCCTTTGCTCCTCATACATTTTTTAATCTGTCAAGAGCTGATTACTCAAACATTAGTCACACTCCAAGCTTGTACTTTGGAAATATCAGTTATTCCGGAATAAGACCAAAGGTTAATTTCAGATAAAAATATTGTAGTCAAAGAAAAAATTGTGATCTAATGCTTTCTATATTTCATCTAGGAAATAGATGCAGGAAATAAAAAATGCGTTCAGTATGATCTCTCATTCAATATTTATAGGTTGTTTGGGGCTGAAAAGAAATTTCCTTGTGAGAATTAACCAAGATGTCTTCAGTAATTCCAAAGATACGAAACACAATCCAGGTAATGAAAGGACCCAGTGCTTTTCATTGCCTGTGGCTTTTAGACACTAGAAAACCTAGTTCATATTTATTGGAATGATAACAAGCTCATGGTAAAAAAGTCAGAAAGGTGACTGTTTTCAAGACAACGAATTTTACCCTTTAGGTTTGTTCGGTATGTTTCTTCCAAGTAGAAACTTTTGTGCCTCATCGTAGTTGTAATTTGCCTACAGTGATATCAACAGAAGTGTTACTTATATTACTATTTTCTTTTTATGGTGACAAATATGTATCTGATTACTCTTTGATTCAGTAATTTGAAGCACAATTCATATTAAATGTAAATCATTACATATATACACACACATACATACATATCCCTGATTTTTATACATATATGTATACACATTTGATTTACTCAGGATTCATTTCACTTCAGAGAACAAGAAAGCACAGAGTAAACAAATGAAGAGAAATAATAATGTACCAATCTTCTATATTTTTGATACTTATGTAGACTTCATTTTATTCCATAGATAATTTATTAGTAATATATTTTTTAATTAATTTTTATAAGGAAATATAATATAATTTCATTTTGGAAAATTTGGAAAGTAGAAACAAAAAGAATAAAATTAAAATAACCTATAATCTTAAAATTTAGAGGTGTCCACTAATGAAAGTTGGCTTATATATTTACAACTCATGTATGTGTGTACGTGCATGTGTTTGTGTGTTTTGAAAATAGTTCCATAAACCCAGGAGCAGAAAGCAAAATCCCAAGACCTTTGGTGTCTTGTGGTAGCAAGCAACAGAACAAGAAGTTCTGCTGCACAATGGGAGGAAAGAATTGGAAATTTCAGGTGCCATCTCGGGGAGAATGTAGACAGAGGCAAATGAAAGAGAAGTCTTTGGTGAAATTTTGATGTTGATATTACTGAAAATTACAAGCAGACTTAAATTCAAAGTAACGTCATCAAGATTTGAACAGCATCAGGGGTAGAGAATCCCAGAGCGTGATGTGCTGTCTGACTGTTTCTGAAATCTTAAAGGGGGACTCTGAAGCTGCATGTGCTCTTAGTGATTTGCACATCATTTAAGCTAGGTCTCTAGAGGCAAAGAAGTATGTATATAATACTTTAGGTACATTCGCCAACTATGCATTCCCAGCCTACCAGCCTAAGATTACAAATATTACAAAATTTTCCTTATTATGGTTTAACCTCACTAATTGCAGAAAATTATCCCGCTGTGTTACCACACCTCTATCCAATAATAAATAATCTCCAATGTACTAGCTCAGGTAGATTCCAGAACACGTCCTCTTTAGCCCGTCTTGCTACCTGAGTATTTGCTCTTCTGTTATTAAGAGAAGATAGCCAGTAACGTAGATGGCTACTTCTAGACACAGTTGTTCTCTAGTAAAGACCCTACTCCAGCCTCTGCAAGGGCATACTAATCTCAGAATTCCAGATGGCACAACTGAAAATAGTGGTGATTGCTAGCAAAATTTATTGAAAGTGTAGTACTCAGAGAAATAAAATATTCAAAGTAGGGGCTGACCCTGTGGCCGAGTGGTTAAGTTCACGCGCTCCGCTGCAGGCAGCCCAGTGTTTCGTTAGTTCAAATCCTGGGTGCGGACATGGCACTGCTCATCAAACCATGCTGAGGCAGCATCCCACATGCCACAACTAGAAGGACCCACAACGAACAATATACAACTATGTACCGGGGGGCTTTGGGGAGAAAAAGGAAAAAAATAAAATCTAAAAAAAAAAATATTCAAAGTAATTTAAAAGCACATATTCATGTTTACAGGTCCTGAAACCTAATACAAGTTCAGAATACTTCTGTAATTAGGGCAAGTCACTGTTTTGTGTGGATAGCTCAACCCTTACAAACTGTATTCTCCTGGTAGTATAATAATCTCAGAGTCTAGGCTCAATCATAATGTCCTGGAAAGAAAACTATATACCTACTTGTCCTAGAGTACTAACCAATGTAAATATTTACTCCCCCTAGGGCAACTCCCAAGGGTATTGTCTTATCTCTATGTATTATGAGATAATTGCAAGATTAATTTTCCCAAATACCCATATACTCAGTCTTAAATAGCCCAATATACAAGACAGTCAACTTAGTCCAGACAACATGCGAAATGCCAGTCCAGCACCTCATAATATTTCTCATGATATCGCAGGTAGGAAAATACCAGAGCCGTGTCTCCCTCCTATCGTAACGCAGCATCAGCTGCGGAGCTCCTGTAAAGAAGCACTTTCACAAAAACAGCACCATCACACACAAGTTCACAACACATACACACTCCTTTTCTAAGGACAGAAAAGAATTTCCAGGCCAAAATCACAGAAACAAAAAAGGACATGGGAGATACAACTCTAAATTTACAAGGTCACGGTTCTGCTGATGCATACAACCCGTTTTATTAACGAGAAGACACAAAATCTATGCATTTGTGTTTCTTTCACATAATTAAGAGATCCACACAGAAGAGTAAGGAGGAATTTGCTTTATATATTCATGACCAAGAAGGTTCACTTTCAAGAGAGGTAGTCTCTAAACATAGGAAAATCATGCAACTTTGTATACACTTTTTAAATTTAATTTTTTTTTTTGCTTTTTGTAACATAACACCACAATGTATTGCTTTTCATAGTGTTAAATGTTTTATCTTGAAAAATATTTTGTCATAACAATAGAGTGAATGAATGCACCACACATCAGCCATCTTACATGGCATTTATATTCCCTCTCCCGTGTGGTTTAAACACCATGAACAACTTCTTGATTTGTCCCAGTGATGCAAAAACTCTCTTCTAAGTTAAAGTGCTAGACTTAAATTTGTTCTTTGTAAGATGATCAAGAAGGAATTAAATGCTTTGGCTGAAGCTATTTTCCCGGTAGTGGAGCTTTATGTGTTGTGGCGGGAGCTTTACAATGCCTGAGCTTCCATTTTTCTCCTGAATTGATAATTTCCTTTGGAGGGTGAGTCAACAGCCAAGATAAATGCCAACAGGTGAACTGAATACAAATGATGCCATGGAGGTAAAGATTACTCACTTGCGTTTGTGTACCAGGCACTGTTTTAAGCACTTTGCATGGATTTCTTATTTAATCCTCACAACTTTGTATAATAAGTGTTCTTATTATCCCTAACTTGCAAATGTACAGTTATAAAATCACTAAGTAATGTAGTAGATGGGAAAGTCTCATTCCTCTGAATTTCCATAGAACTTACACAGGCTGATTCCCTTATATTATTATTGCTGTGGAAATACATTTGCTACCCAGTCAGACTTTAAGCTACTAGACGCCTGTTTCCAATTATTATTTATTTTGAATTATTTTCAATAGTTGCTAATAAGTACAAGATGAAAAGATGAATACACAAATCAAAATTTCTGGAGATGACAGATAATCTTGTGATGGAAGAGAATTAGGGGACCATGAGAATTGTCACCAATGGGTATATATAGAGATGGAAAAAAAGATCATCTGGGCAGTGTTCTTCCTCTTGATAAGGCTGCCCGATTGTACATATTGTGTCCCCAGTTATTTAAGTTTTCTTGCCATTGTTAGAATAACAGAGAGAAGCATGGCCCCAATCAAAGCAGAGCAAAACGTACAAATTATTTAAAGGACCTTTATAATGATTTCATTTTCAGATATGACATTAAAGTGGAAAGACCTCAGAAATAATCAGATGAAAATGACACATTATTCCGTTAATAAGTAATAAAAATATAAAGAGAAATTTTTAAAATGCTCCTGAGAAAGGGAATTTGGGTGAATTTGTTCACACAATAAATATAACTACTAAAAGAATTATTTAAAAAGATGAAAAATTAATAATCATTGATTTAAGGCAAAAGCTAAAATGGTGTAACATTCACATTTTAGAAACTTAGTAACTTCATTATCGGTATAACCAAGTGTCACATTGAAAGCATTTTAATTACACGATATGACATGCATTACCCAGCAGAATAACTAAAATTAAACAAATAGGCAATGCTTGTCAAAGACAAACATTGACAACGACGTGGAGCAATCTGGGCTTTTGCATTGCTGGCCACGTGTAAATTTGAATAAGCATGTTGGAAACTGTTTAGCATAATCTACTGAAGCTGAATAAAAATATATTCTGTAATTCACGTATACAAAGAGATGAAGGCACATATTCTTGCAGAATATGTACAATAATATTCCTATTAACAATATTCATAATAGCCAAAAATGGGAAACAATCTAAAAGTATATCCACAGTAAAATAGTTGTACTTTGCCATATCTATTATAATGGAATTTAGGAGATCTGTTGAAATATAGTAATCATTAGCCGTGTGTAGCTATTTAAATTTATAATAATTAAAATAAAACCTAAGTCATCCTATATACTGGCCACACTTCAAGGGCTCAATAGCCACAAGTGGCTAGTGGCTAACACATCGGACTGTGCCCTATATGAAAAAGTCTGTTACTGAAAAAATTCTATTGAGTAGTGTTGCTATATAGCAAAGAAAATGAAAACATTGTTATGTACTTTCATAAAAAGCTAACAAAAATCATGAGCTAAAACATTGAGATTAAAAAATACATACTCTATGAATATATTTATATTGAGTACATAATGTAGGGCTCCATTATAAAAAGGCAAAACTGATGTACAGTGTAGGAAGTGAGACCAGAATATATTCCTCTTTGAGATTAGATGTTGATTCATCTGTGAGATTAGCTAAGAGGATTATGAGGAAGCTTCTGGGGTGCAGGTAATATTTGGCTTTTAAAAATTGTGGTGAAAAACATCTAACAAAATTTCCCACCTTAACGATTTTTAGGCATACGGTTCAGTAGTACTACTCTACACCCTTTAAACAACAAATGCCCCAGCCCCTGGAAACCACCATTCTAGCGTCTATTTGGATGGATTTGACTACTTTAGATACCTCATATAAGTGGAATCATATAATATTGGGCTTTTTGTGACTGGCTTATTTCACTTAGTATAATGACTTCTAGGTTCATACATGTTTGTAGCATGTGATAGGATTTCCTTCTTTTTTAAGACTAAATAATATTCCACTGGATGTATATTATTTTTATTATCCATTCATCCATAGATGGACATTTGGCTTGCTTTCACCTCTTGGCTACTGTGAATAGTGCTGCAACAAACATGGGTGTGCAAATATGTCTTTGATATCTCACTTTGGATTATTTTGGAAATGGTCTCAGAAGTAGAATTGCTGGATCATATGGTGGTTCTACCTTTAACTTTTTGAGAAACATCTATATTATTTTCCATGGTGGTTGCACCATTTTATGTGATTAACACTTTTCTGATGGCAGAGATGCTGGGCAAGTTTTTATGTGCTTTGTGGCCATTTGTATATCATCTTTGGAGAAATATCTATTCAAGCCTTTTTCCCATTTATTTATTTTAGTTTTTATTTTTATTTTTTTTGGTGAGGAATATTAGCCCTGAGCTAACATCCATCGCCAATCTTCCTCTTTTGGCTGAGGAAGATTAGCCCTGTACTAACATTTGTGCCAATCTTCCTCTATTTTGTATATGCGATGGCACCACAGCTTGGCTTGATGAGCAGTGCTAGGTCCACACCTGGGATCCAAACCCACAAACCCTGGATTGCTGAAGCAGAACACACGGACTTAACTGTTACGTCACTGGGCCAGCCCCCTTGTTTTTTGAATGGGTTATTGGATTTTTTGTTGTTGTTGAGTTGTAGGAGTTCTCTATATACTCTGGATGTTAGCCACTTATCAGACAGATGACTTGCAAATATTTTGTGCCATTCTGGAGGTTGTCTTTTAACTTTGTTGACTGTGTCCTTTGATGCACAAAAGTTTTTAAGTTTAATGTAGTCTCATTTGTCTATTTTTGCTTCTGTCACCTATGCTTTCGGTATCTTATCTAAAAAAGTATTGGCATATCCAATGTCATGAAGCTTTTCTCCTATATCTTCTTCTAAGAGTTTTATAATATTCTACTTTTAATTAGAATGCTAATTATATGGATAGGACCACTTTGTAAAAATCATCAAGGTGTATGCTTATGTTTTGTGTGTGTATATATATATATATACACACACACATATATAAAACACTTCAACATGAAATTCTAAAAATAATTAGGCCAGTGAGAATCATCCCATATTTTATTCATTCTGTGGATAAATATTACCAGCAATTACTATATGCCTGGTAACATACATTTTGTGAATGTTACATTTTGTGAATGTTGGGGGCACTTTGGTAGGAAAAATAGAACAGGTGAGCTTGTAATCTAGAATGACAGAAATGCAAATAATTGCCCATTTGAACATATTAACCATATGTACTGGTTCCAACTATCTTTTCAAATTAAATATAAAAATTTTGTTCTGTCAATTTCGTCTGCCAGTCATAGTTTATTTCTACAAGTCATATCCTGAAGCAGAGTCAGTTAGTTAATTTTTCTCATGGAAAACAAATTCAGTTCTACAAAAATCTTTTTTGGAACAAATGGTTTCAAATTATAATGTTAGATGTTCTTATGAAAAGTTAATTGAAGAGAAGAAATAAGTGTATAAGACACTGCTGACTATTCTCATTTGTTGAACAACCTTTATCTGACTTTGCCTTTGAAAATACATGACCTAAATAAGTTTGCTTCTGGTGACACATACACATGTTCACACAGATCATGTACATATACAAGTACATATTTGTGTGGGTGTATGTGTGTGTTTGCTTTGAAGATTACAAAATAGCTGTCTTTGTTGATCTAAGTTATTTTGTGTTATATAGTCTGAACAAGGGAGTACATGTAAAAGGACCAAGGAGATATGAGAGAGTCCTCCATTTAGAGTGCTGAAATTACAGCCCAGTTAAGAGGCAGCGGAACTGAGGTGAACAGTGTAATAATATAAGTGAGCCTGTGTTTTCATAATTGTTATTCATATTGCTGAACACTGTTATCCAATGCAAAATGTGTTAATTTGAACACCATCAATTCTGCATTGCTTGATAAACTAGGGAACAAATGCATATGGAATTTACTTAAAAATAACTATTTGCTATAAATATATTTATCTGCTTAATGTATTTAGGCCCTGTAATAGCTTCCAATCTCTATTTCTATACATACTGTAAACTCTTTTCAATAATAATTAACCTACCATAATTATCATTATACAGAATACATCTACGGACATACTTGTTTTCCTAAGTTCTTTGTTTCCCACATGCATTTAACTACATTGTAATTTAGAGATGGTATTAATGCTAGAGAAGATGATTTAATGCGTTTCAAATTAATTTAAATGTTCAGATGGGTGTGGCACTAGAAAAGAACAAAATAAGTCATCAAATTGTACCTTACTGCCCTTTGTTTTCATCTGTTTGGTTTTGAATGGTGCACGTCCATTTAATGATGAAAAGATGTTTTGGCAAATGAGTGCAGTCATCACTATTCTTAATTTAATTTATCTTCTTTACTTATTAAGGCAAAAGTGTTTAGTTTTTCATAGGAAAATGTCAATTTCATCCCCATTTTTGTATATTTCTTTTTTTTCATTTTAACCATTTTATTGACGTATAATTAACAAAATATATGACACACATTTAAATTGTACAACTTGATAATTTTTCACATTTGTATTCACTGTGAAACCATCAAGGCAATGAATAAATCCATCACCCCACAAAGTTTCCCCCCACCCTTTTATTCCCTCTCCTCTGCACTTCACAACCATGAGTGGCTTCATGCCCAGGCAATTACTTACCTGCTTTCTGTCATATATATTAGTTCATCTTTTGTATAATTTTACATAAATAGCAGCATATACTCAATTTTTGTCTGGTCTCTTTTACTCAGCAAAATTATTTGGAAATTCATCCTTTTCATTGTTGGTTAATATTCTATTTTATGCATATACTACAATTTATTAATCCATGCTGCCATTGGTGGATATTCTATTGGGTAAATTCTTTGGAATTAAATATCTGGGTCACATGGTAGGTACATGTTTATTTTTTTGAGAAACCGTCAACTGTTCTATAATTGATCTGGACCATTTTACAATCTCAGTGACAGTGTATAAAAGTCTCAGTTCCTCTACATCTTAGGCAATACTTATTATGGTCAGTCTTTTTAATCTTAGTTATTCCAATATTTGTGTAGTACTATCCCATTGTGGATTTACTTTATATTTTCCAAATGAATAATGATGTTGAGTATATTTATATGTGCTTATTTCCATCCATATATCTTCTTTGGTGAAATATCCATTCAAATACTTATCCATTATTTATTGGGTCATTTGTTTTATTATTACTGGGTTTGGAGAGTTCACTATTGTTTCAGGGTACAAACACTTTATCAGATACACAGTTTTCAAGAATTTTATCTCAATCTACGGTTTGTGTTTTGATTTAATTAGAAAGTGTTAGAGGAGCAAAAGTTTTTTAATTTTGATGAAATCCAATGTATTGATTTGTCCTGTTATTGATAATGCTTCAGTATTATAGCTAAGAAATCTTTGCCTAATGCAAATTAAGGTAGATTTATCCTGTTATCTTCTGGAAGTTTTATTGCTTTAGGTTTTATATTTAGGCCTATAATCCTTTGTTAGTTATACAATTCATTAATTTCCATTTACAGTGTCTGGTTTGGATCAAATTTTATTTTTTAAATAAAATTTTTTTTATTTTTAAAATTTTGTGGCAAACATTATCATTTTATATACTTTCACTCTGTGCATTTCACTCCTGTAAAAATCAGCTTACCACACATATTAGGTCTTAAGAGTTATTTTATTAACTATTTCCCTATAAAAGATCATGTTGTCTGCCAAATGCCATAATATTAGAAGTGCAATTTACTTTCAAAATGTATAGAGATAGATGGATAGGTAGGTGAGTAAGTAGATAAATAAATAAAGATAGAGATAGACAGTAAATCTAGAAAACTGTTAACTGGTGAATCTAGGTGAAAGGTTTGCTTTTTATTGCATTGTTCTGTTACTTTCTCATACATTCAAAATTTGTCATACTAAAATGTTGGATAGGGGCTGGCTCGGTGGCACAAGCGGTTAGGTGCACACGTTCTGCTTCTCGGAGGCCCGGGGTTCGCCAGTTCGAATCCCAGATGCAGACATGGCACCGCTTGGCGTGCCATGCTGTGGTAGGCGTCCCACATAGAAAGTAGAGGAAGATGGGCATAAATGTTAGCTTAGGGCCAGGCTTCCTCAGCAAAACAGAGGAAGATTGGCAGTAGTTAGTTCAGGGCTAATCTTCCTCAAAAAAAAATTAAAATAATAAAATGTTGGATAAGAAGAAAAGTAAAGCTAAAAAAAATTTTAAACTACTTTGATTCTACATGTAATGGTCACTATTTCTTTACAAAAATAAGGAATGAAACCAAATTTGGTAATATATACTTACTTAAATGTGGTTTATAAACCTACGGATATTATTTTTAAATGTTTCGAAGTGACATGGGAAGAGCTTATTTTTAAAAAATCTATACTGACCATATAGTCAAGCAAACATTTACCAGTGTTGACTAAATATATGCAAATTTCATGTCATAACTCTTATTTACATAGATTTAAGTATTGACACATTTATTTCTAAATGACTAATATTAAGTATGTTAATTTTCTAAGAAGCAATTTATTATGTATTAGTGTTTTAACAAGAAAAGCAATTTTAAGTTTTTTTTGCAATATTTGCGTTCATACAAGATACATTAAAGCTACATTCTAATTTTGTTACACAAGAATATCAACAATGTCGATCAGTTATTGCTATTAAATGAATTATACATTCGTAAGAACAACAAGGTCAGGATAAAGATTGTTTCACAAAGACAGCCAGGTCTCGTTTCTTATACCAAGTTTACAGATCATACTAAAGTTAAAAATAAATAATTTTCTAGTATACTATGAATTCTCAGAGTTTAAATAACAACCTCAGTTTTAATGATGAGCAAATTTGACATTTTTATGTACACAAAAAACAAACTCTATTTTTATTTTCCATCCCTAATCTTTCTTGTCTATATAACAGTAGTGTGTTGATACTAAAATTTAAGAAAGAATAACAATTATCTTTTGGTTTTTGCAGTAGAGAAAAATATTTCCAGTATCTATATAGAAATTCTACTATCCAAAGTTATCAAAAGTCTCATTTTTTTAAGTTCCCAAAGCTGTGTGCTGAAGATCAAAAGGAAATTCTAGGAGACTTCTAAAATTGGGTTGTTGCAGAAAAAAATCCTAAGGAAATATTGAATATAAATACCCTGCTAATTTATTTTTACTTCATCAAAATTATTAACTAGGCTTATCCGGTAATCTGAATATCCACATCAAAACACTAGATTGGATAGAGAAATGTGCAAGATGATATGGTCGTTGACATGACCTGTTGATTTTTTGGACAACTATGTTGGCCAATTTAACATTTAACTTCTTTTGTTAGCTTAATACCAGAGTAGTCATGAGCACCCAATAAATGATCATTCTGCTCAGGAACAATATCAAGAACCAAATATTAAGGAATTGAATGAGGAGAACAATTTGAAGAATAACGTTTTTATGTAGTCAGATAATGCTCTATATCTCTATCTTGAATGTGCATTGGAAATATAAAGCTTGGTCCAGTGGCAAATTAGTGTTTTCAAGAATAGAATGTATATGGACTTGACAAGAATAATTATAGTCTATTTAAGAAAGGAAAGAAAAAGAATTGTAACTAAAAATGGTAATTACAGGCACCGTAATTATAGCTAGCAAACACTTTGTACTGATGTCTTTAATAGTCTAGACAAATATTAGATATTGTTATATTTTAAAGACTACAGTTAAACTTTTAATGATTAAATGGAAAAATAACAGAATAAATTTACAGTTAATGTTTTCAATAATAAATCAGTTTAGAGAACAAATAAATTTGTAGAACATCATGCTTCAATGTGTTTTTGAAAAGCTTTTCACATAATGATATAATTAAGATCACAGAAGTACTCTCACAAGGTTTATTAAAAATTTTAAGTCATGGAGTGGAAATACTCTGGCCTTGGATTAAATAAAAATGTCCTCATGGTCCTAATGAGTTCCTTTTTTTTTTCTTGCCTCAAAATATTTCCTAAAATGTTGCAACTTTTCAAAAAAATTAGTAGACTTTTTTTTGAGGGAGATTAGCCCTGAGCTAACTGTTACCAATCCTCCTCTTTTTGCTGAGGAAGACTGCCCTTGAGCTAACATCCGTGCCCATCTCCCTCTACTTTATATGTGGGATGCCTGCCACAGCATGGCTTGCCAAGTGGTGCCAAGTTTGGGATCTGAACTGGTGAACCCCAGGCCGTTGAAGCAGAACATGCAAACTTAACCGCTGCGCCACCGGGCCGGCCTCAATAGACATTATTTTTCAGAGTAGTTTAGGATTCACAGCAAAGTCGAACAGAAAATACAGAAAGACCCTGCATACTCCCGGCCCCGTCCACATACATAGCCTCCCTCATTATCAACACCTCCCACCAGAGTGGTTCATTTGTTACAATTGATGAGCCAAGATTGACACATCATCATCACTCAAAGTCCATAGTTCAGAGTTCATTCTTGGTGTTGTACAATCTACGGTTTGTTTTGTTTTGTTTTGTTTGTCTTTTCTGGTAAGAAAGGTTGACCCTGAGCTTACATCTGTTGCCAATCTTCCTCTTTTTGCTTGGGGAAGATTGTTGCTGAGCTAACATCCATGCCAAACCTCCTCTATTTTGTATGTGGGACACCACCACAGCATGGCTTGATGAGTGATGTGTAGGTCAATGCCTGGGATCCCAACCTGCAAACCCCAGGCCACCGAAGTGGAGCAAGCCAACTTAACCACTGCACCACCAGGTTGGCCCTCAATCTATGAGTTTTGACAGATGTATAGTGACACATGGCCACCATTCTGTTATTATACAGAATCACTTCACCGCCCTGAAAATCCTCTGTGCTCTTCCTGCCCTCTTAAACCCTGACAACTAATGATCTTTTACTGTCCCCACAGTTTTGCCTTTTTCAAAATGTCATATAGTCGGAATCATACAGTATATAGCTTCCTAGATTTTTTCAGGCTTCTTTCACTTAGCAGTATGCATTGAAAATTCCCACATCTTTTCATGGCTTGAGAATTCATTTCTTTTAATTTCTGCATAATGTTCTATTATTTGCATGCACAATTTATTTTATCCATTGATCTATTGAAGGACATCTTGGTTGCTTCCAAGTATTGGCAGTTATGAAAAAGCTGCTATAATATTCCATGTGCAGATTTTTGCGTGGACATAAGTTTTCAACTCTTTTGGGAAATACCAAGGAGTGCAGCTGCTGAATCGTATGATAAGAGTACATTTAGTTTTGTAAGAAACTTCCCAACTGTCTTCCAAAGTGGCTGTGTCATTTTGTATTCCCACCAGCAAAATCAGAGTTCCTGTTGCTCCACACCCTCACCAGCACTTGGCACTGTTGGTGTTTTGAGTTTTAGCCATTCTAATAGGTGTGTAGTATGACTTCCTTTAGAAACATATTATGGATACTTTACAGAATTGAGTAGAAAAACAAAAAGATTGAGTATCTTTGATGATAATGGATTATTTGTGCCCAGAATATAGTGTAGAAACACTTCAGCAAACTGGTCCTTCCTCTTTACATTTACTTTCTATAGCATAAGCTAAGACATAAAGTATTTTTCTTTCTCTTTCTTTCTTTTTCTTTGTTTCTTTCTTTCTCTCTTTCTTTTGCTTTCTCTCTCTCTCTTTCTTTCCTTTCTTTTTAATTTCTGTTTTTGAATTACCTGAAATTTTTGTTTGAAATAAGATCACCAGTCTCTAAACCCACAGAGATTTACTTTGGCAGTCACAAACATGGAATTTTATTTTATTTATTTATTTATTTATTTTTGAGGAAGATCAGCCCTGAGCTAACTGCTGCCAATCCTCCTGTTTTCACTGAGGAAGGCTGGTCCTGAGCTAACATCCATGCCCATATTCCTCTACTTTATATGTGAGACGCCTACCACAGCATGGCGTGCCAAGTGGTGCCATGTCGCACCCGGATCTGAACTGGTGAACCCTGGGCCACTGAAGAGGAACGTGCGCACTTAACTGCTGCACCACCAGGCCGGCCCCACAAACGTGGAATTTTAAACGAGCATCCTTGATGACCTAGGAAATGTGACTTCGCTATGGTTCTCATATATCTATACCATTCACTCTCTAGGAAAGTCCTAGAAGCTTGAAGGGATTACACTGAAAAGAGCTTGGGGAGGTAAAATGCATAGAAGGGAAATTGGTGAAGATAACTCTTGAAGATTGGTGAGAGATATAAATACTTTACATTTGTGGACAGAGAGAAGATTTTAGAATTAGATTTGTAAACTTGCAAATACTTTCTACTTCAGACATCTAGCTTTGGAAAGGAAAAAATCTGACTTTCTGATTTCTCTCTGAACTGTCCAATCATGTGTCAACAGGTTGGATTTCAGACAGAAGCTCAAAGTTGACATTCTCTCCAGTAATAATTATTGTGCAATCAACCTCCTAAAAAACAGGCTTAAGTAATCACACTTTTCCAATAATTTCTCAGATTGTCTGCTTTTCCTCTATTTTTAACCTACAAAAGTTGCCAATTTATTGGAGAGAAAATTGATCCATATTTTCAAATCATAAAAACAACTTGAGGAATAGATTTCTTAACTGCTTTTCTGAGGCTGATTTGTTTAACATGTACTTTCCAGTTTCCATTATTTTCAAAATCCCTCTTTCAATCACGAAGAATATATTCTTAAAAATTTATGCCATTTCTTTGAATTTATTAATTCGTCTGCTTCTGAACAGGGAAAATTTGGAGAAAGGAGTCTGTACATTTTGGAAAGACTGGGTTTAACTTGTAGCGTTACCATTTGTCAGCTCTATGATGCTGTACGTTCAAATATTGTGAGCAATAATTCTGTCATTTGTAAGCAGGAAGGTTTTAGTTTCTCTCCTGCTATCCTTGTCATTCTGCTATTAGTATCAACTGAGATAAAAGCATATTGTGAAGCTGTAAGTGCTATCTACACATTAGATCATGAAGAGGAGTGGTAGTAGTGGACATAAGGAGTGATCACTTTTCATTGTAATTTCCAGCTAAAGTGTTCAGGTAGTTTTACATCAGAAGTGTCATCCAGTTCCCAAATAGATAAACCATATTAGAGAAATTTTACATAGCCAAGTTTTTAGAGTTAAAGGCTAAAATGCAGGCTTTCAGTTTATATCTTGTTAGTATTTACTGCTAAGTATTCTCAAGATAATATATATGGATTTTGAATTGTGCCAATAGCTGAGATTTGGATATTTGATACATTATGATTATTTCTTGAACCATTTTTATTGGCTCAGAATGGATCAACTTGGATTTATGTGAGCAAGTGGTAATTATGTATCTTTTAAAATTAATTTGAAGGGTTATAGATAATGAAAATAGTTATGTAAAATTGGATTTGTGTCATAATGAAATCAAATCAAATGTATTTTGTTCTGTTATTCAAATGCTTCTTCCCATTACAATTTTATTTCATGTTAATGTTACTTACATAAATTAGCTTTCCTTGGCCCTGGTTATTTTCCTCCCACCATTGTATCGTTACAAAGACCTTTACAGTGTACTTTTCAATTAAATCTATCCTCTTGGACTGAGTAAATTAATATACAACTCTCTTTTACAGTTAGCTTTCAAAAATATAAATATTAAACAAAATTGTGAGTAAGGTGTGTCTTAGTTGGCTCAGGCTATTATAACTAACTGGATTTTTTTTTCCTACAAGTACATTCAGTGAACATTGACTACTAATACAGTGTGATGTGACTACCTTGATTTCTGATGAGTGTCTAGCAGTTTTTTCGAGTATTGTTTTGCACCATTTAGTGGAAATGTTAACAGAGTAAAAAGGTGACAAAACATCTTCATATTTTTATAAAAATAGTTTTTATATTAAGGATAACATGAAAGGGCCTCAAAGACTCTCAGGGTTCCACAGAGCCCACTTAGAAAACTGCTGCACAGAAAATTGAAGAGATTAGACGGTCCTCAAATGAGAACCTCTGCTGTCTCTCTAGCATATAGCAAACTGTGTGATGTTCTCTGTTTATTGAGATAAAGAAAAAAGCATTTGCCAAAACTGTAGCTGCAAACTAAGTGTTGATGAGCTCCCATAAATGAACCACATGTTGAAAAGCATCTGCAATTTATGTCACCATTCATAGTCATTTTCCAAATCTCATCCAACTTCTGCCCAGATCAAACAAGTAAGTAAAATGAAACGCCTTAAGACTCATTCAATCTACACAATCCGAGTCTTTGATAGTGGAACTAATGTTGGCGATCCCCCAGGGATGTAATATATCTTTTGGATTTCAATTGTAATGTTTAGGGAAAGTTCTAGAAACTTCCTTTGATACTTCTTTCAATTTTAGTCCTCAGTGGACAGATTCTATTGACACTGCAGGATTCTATTTGAAGTATGAACTAAAGGATAGGAGAAACAACTCCAGACCAATAGTGCTTTTCTATTAATAATATTAAGTAAGATATTCAGATACTTCCCATCTACTTCAGTCCTAGGGGATATCATGACTAACTAGCTACCTCTAAATATCCTTGTGGATCAAACCAAAAGATTGTCTCTGGTACTGTTACCTACTATGGTGACAATACCCTCCTTGTCTCTTTTGGCTAAATGTACTGCCACTCGAGAATCCAACAATTTCCACTGAACTGAGAAGCCCGTTTCAATAGCAGCATCTCCTGTCTTTGTTTCTAGTCTGCATAGGACATCCATTACTGCACTTTTCAAGAATGCCAGAGTTCTCTTTATCAATATTTTTCTCAGTGGCTTGGTGAAAGGACAATTTCCAAAGTCCAAATGATATATTCAAGGAATGTATCCCACAGCTAGGGCAGAGAGTCTTCATAATTCCTGCCCAGGTTAATTTATAGCTTTTTTGGATTACTGCTGTGTGTTTTTCATTCTTTTTTCTTGAATAGTAGTTGTATGTGTATGTGTGTGTGTCTGTGTGTTTAATTGACGTTAATATATATGTATTACACCATTGTAGGTTGGTGGGAGTAGAAAGATGAATGGTCTGCGCAATTCTGAGTAGTTATATCTGGACCAAGAGATCCTGGACTTTGAGCTAGAGGCAATAACTGGATGGGTCCTTGCGTTACTTTTTTTGGAAAGAGGTGTGTGAGTGTATACCAGTTATAAACATATAGTATATATGTTATGGATTGGGCTGCCATAACAAAATACCATAGACTGGGTGACTTAAACAACATAAATTAATTTTCTGATAGTTTCGGAGGCTAGAAGACCAAAATCAAAATTCCAGTGGACTCTGTTTCTGGTGAAGATTCTCTTCCTGGCTTGCAGATGGCTGCCTTTTCACTGTAGCCTCTCGTGGCCTTTCCTCAGTGTGCGAATTAAGATAGGGAGAGAGAGAGAGCAGTTCTCTGGTGTCTCCTTATGAGGACACTAATCCTACTGGATCAGGGCCCCACCCTTATGACCTCATTTAATCTTAATTACTTACTTAGAGGCCCTATCTCCAAATCCATTGGCACTGGTGGTTAGGACTTTAATGTATGAGTTTGGGAGGGGAAACAAACATTCAGTCATAATATTGTGTGCTCGTGTGTGTGTTTTGTATGGGGAGAAGGTAAGATATTTGGGAAGTCGGACTGTGAATATTTTTCTTTTAAAATAGATTAATGCCTGGGCATATAGCCAGGCTTTCTTATAGCTAGATTAATTTCTCAATAAATGGAATATGATCAGAATTGTTGCATGCAATTTCCACATTGTTTTCTTGAAAAGAAATCACTTACTTTCTGTTCACTTGTCCTTCTTACTCCAATCTGGAATATGGGCACAGAGGTGACCCAGCTTCATTTATACAGATGAGAGCAAGCTTCTCAGGGAAAGTGACTCACTGAGAGAAGAAATCTGAGTCTCTGAACAACTGCATGATACAGAATTGTTTTGGGAGCCTGCTCTCTTCATCCTATACTATTACATGAGAAAGAAATCAACTTTCTTATTTGCACTTTTGCATTTTGATGTCTTTTGGGTTATAGCACTTTAGATGCATCCCTGATTAATACAATGGAAGAATACTAATTTGAAGGAGTAGTATTACTAACACTCCTCAATCTCAGTTAATACTTATACTTTCTAAAGTTCATGCAAATTCTCAAATACCATTTGCTTAGGGTTTTGAAAGTTGTTAATTATATTTCTCATAGTACAAGGCCCCGCTCTGTGGGGTTCTGGCTATTCAATCCTATTTTTAAAAGACCAATATTCTAGCCATTCCACTGGTCTGAATAATTGGTATAAATTGTTATACAATTGATTTGCCTTCAGCCAAAGGTTTTGAAGACTGCAACTGATCACTAAGACAGCTGAAATGATCTGCCTAGTTGTGCTACAATATGGTTTGGGGTTTGCATGAAGATAATAATGGTCTCAGGCTCAATCAAGGGATTGAAATTATTGGCACTTTGAGAAATAATGCCATGTTGCAATTAGTTTTACATCCTCTCCTTAAAGTTCTGAATGTTTTAAAGTAAAATATCTGCTATGTGGTATTGTACATAGCTTATGATTAATAATCTATCACTATTAAATTGGAATTTATATAGGTAGTGAATATTTTCTTTTAACCTTCACAGCCTTCATAATTTTACTTATATTGCACATTCATATAGTCAATTGACAAATATCTATTGTGTGACTATAGTTTATCAGCCATTTTGTAGGGCTCTTGGAGATACTATACTGAATAAGAAAGATACTAGAAATGCTATCTTCAAACCTATGTTCCCAGCTAAAAACCCCTCTGATACTGAAAGCCCCAATTTGTTCTCTACCAATTCCGCAAGGTCTATTTCATGGTATAATTAGAGGCAATAAACTGCAGTGGTAATAAGGTGGGTCTTGGAGTCAGAAAAACCCTGAATTAAAAGTACAACCATAACTCAAAAGCATTGACTGCAACTGGGGCAATTCGTGAAGCACTAGTGTTTACTTGTCCATAAAGTGGGGATGATGATACTCAGATAATACAGTTGTTCTAAGGATTAAAGGACAGCACTCCTGATTCTCCACACCCTCCTGACTGCTGCTTTGAGGTAAATTTTGACCAGAACTTTTGGCAGGTTTGTAATCTTCTATCCACTTTGAAATATGAAATTTGTCAACACCCAGTCCTAAATCATCTTCTTTTTCAGTCCATGCTCCTTCCCTGTGTGATTTCATCCGTATCTATGACTTAAAAATCTACCTAAACACAGATGCCCCTTAATTGTGTTATAGTAGTGCACGTGTCCTCTTAATTTCAGTTCTTATATACAAATGCCTAACTGAGAGCTTCACTTGGAAATCCCATAAACTCTCAGCACTGTCATCAATGAAATTTGTAAGCTGTTTCTCACAAGGTGCACGGTCGCCAAGGCATAGGGTACTTTTCTTCTTTTTTATAAAACAAACAAAAAAACTCTTCATTTTTTTCTTTCCATTCATTAGAAGGAATAATTTCTGTTGATCTATCATCAAATTTGCTGACTCTTTTTTTCTGCTATCAAAAATCTCTTTTGAAGAAATTCCCCTGAAATTTTTTCTGATAGAGTGTTTTTCAGTTCCAGAATTTCCACTAGCTTTTTTTGTTTTTGTTTTCCCCCAGTCTGAGATTCTCCATCTGTTTGTCAATCATTGCCATATACCCCTTTAAGTATTGGAACATATTTATAATAGTGGTGCTAAGATCAAGTCTGCTAGTTCACATAGCTGGTGTTTCCTGGGCAAAGTTTCTGTTGATTGCCATTTTTATCTATGTTTCTAATTTTTATTATCTTATCAGCTCCAGTAAGTAATTTTTATTGTGCATTGAGTATTGAGGATGACATGTTGTAGAGTCTAGTTTTATGTGATCTTTTGTAGATTGTTGATGCTGTTCTAGGAGAAAGTTAAGTTAAATTGCAGATTTTGTCTCCTTTCCATTGGATAGCACCTAAAATCTCTGCTCAGTTCTTTAAGCTTTCAGGTGTGCTTCTGCTTGGCTCTCTAAAGTCAGCTCTTTTGTGAATAGTTCAGAGATTGATTAATGTAATGTTTTGAATTTGTAAGCAAATTTGGGAGATTCCCCTCTACAGATCCCTATTTTCCAGAATTCTCCCCTGATTTGGCCTCCTTGAAATCCTCCATCTGACTCCCCAGTCCAGTAATACTGTGCTTCCTGCTGAAAGTTGAACTGCCTTCCAGAGCATGGAGTAGCATTTACCCTCAGGCAAAAAACCCCCATAAAACAAATTGCACCCAAATCTCTTCCTCCTTTTCAAGAGTCAAATTTCTCCTAGGTTCTGCATGCTTTTGATCACATTCTAATACTTTCAAATATTTATTTTTCTTTTCTCTTTTCCCATAGTTTATAATTCTTATCTTTAGGAAGGCTAACCAAGTACCCTCCCACATACTGTTGGAATTTAGCGTCCTATCTTTTATTTCATTGACTACATTTAGCTTCATTCTTATAAATTATTTTAAAGTCTCTATTAATTATCTATTGCTGCCTAACAAATCAGCTCGACTTTTAGTAGCTTAAAACAACAAATATTAACTATCCAAAAGGTTCTATGGTTTGGGAATCTGGGCATGGATTCACTGAATTCCTCTGGCTCAGCTTCTCTCATAGGCTGCAATCAAAGTGTTGGCTGAGACTGCAGCTGTCCCAAGGTTCAACAGGGCAAGAATCTGCTTCCAAGCTTGCTGAAGTGGCCAGTGGAAGGACTTGGCTGGCCGCTGTTGAGTGAAGACATCAGTTCCTTGCCACTTGGAACTCTCCATAAGGCAGGTCGAAAGATGGCAACTGGCTGCCCCTCAGAGTGAGCATGCCAGAGAGTGAGAGAAGGCAGCCAAGACAGAAGTCGTGCTCTTTCTGTATCCTAATCTCAGTGGGGAGATCACATCACCTCTACCACAATATATGCATCAGAAAAGAGTCACTAAATCTAGCCAATATTCAAGAAGTATGTAATATAAAAGGGTGTGAATATAAGGGACCACTTTAAGATTTTATACCATGAAGTCTTTTATCTCAATTACCCTTGTGTTTGTTTCTCTTTTTCATATTTGTCTTGATTTTCTCTCACTTGGTCTTTTCCCAGTATATGATTAGTTATATATTATTGTGTATTATATACTACTGATGTAAAAGTACAGAGAAAATTTTTGGTCTAAGATGATGTTTTGCTTCTCAGGATATAATATTCATGTACTTCTGTTATATGCCTGGGAACACAGTAGTCCTGTGTGACCTTTACCTAATTGGAGATCTCAATGTTTTAAAGTTTGTTTTACTTATTGTGAGGGCTGAACTACTTCCAATACACTTTAGTCCTTGGATATGGCATTCAGAGTTCCTTCCTAGTGTCAGCCAAGTTTAGTTAGGTCTCATTTCCTTGAAATGACAAAAACTCCTATGCTCAAGAGTCTTCAGGAAGTTTCTGCCTAGCTCAACAGTCTCTGAACTTCCTCTCCTAGAACGGTCAGAAATACTAAGGCAAAGGATGGTTCTAAAATCCTTCACCTTTTGGAGTTTTGTTTTACATCCGAATCTTGGCCCTTTATGATTTCACTGCTTGGGGAACCAGCTCACTGACGTTTATCAAAAAACACACACACACGTTTAACACATATATGTACATATGTTTACATTTTTTCTAGAATTTTCAGTAGAAGATTTAGTTCTAACTAATTTATCTACCAATGTTGAAAGCAGAAAAAATGTTGTTTATGTGATATATTATTTTATTTTTCTTAATTTAAAACAACCATCTTTTTTATTCAGCTTCTGAAAGACAATGAAATCTAATCAGGAGAAATATGTCTCTAACTTTATTTATATTTTACTTGAAATATTTGCTTTGGAACACATGTTACAAATAGCTATCATGTTACATTTGAATGAATATATGTGCATGTATGTAAATATGCATTATATATGTGTGTGTATATACACATACATACATGTACACCTCAGAATATATTTTTCTGTACAAGAAATATACTTTCTAGTTCCTTGCAGAAGCATTGTGCCTTTCTACACTGAATTACATCGATGGCATTTACACTGTTTATAAAGAACCTTTCACTATTTAGGGAGTGTTATCCTCCTTATAGGGGATTCTCAGGCTACTAAAGATGAAATGAATGGCACAAGCGATATTATCTCTTTCCACTTTGAATTAATGACCTCCTACTCCCTGTTTCTCAATATTTTTCTTTATCACAAAACAAGCTGGAAAAAGCATGCCATGTTTCAAAATTAACACCTCAAAAGTCCATTGACAAATCCGAACTGTCATGAATTCCAATCAAAATGTGTATGGGAAGAAGAGGTAGACGATAAGAAGTACCTCGTCTGCCTTCCTCCTAAGTCATGTTATTTTTCTACTCTGTTCCTTAAAATTATCTTGTGTTTCTGATGTGCTTATAAATTCAGTGTCTTGGAACAGCCATTGAAGGACAACACTGGGATTATGAAATAGCAATGTGCTCAGGGTTACATTCTTAGGTGAAATCGAAAAACAGATTTTGTTGAATATTGTTAAAAGGTAAATTGAGGAATATTCAAATTGTCAAGAGTTCATTTGAGCATGCATAGATTCGAATGGAAGCAGCACCAAACCAAAGGTACTTAGGGTTAGGAATGCTCCACCGAGAGGACCTAGGGGAAGATTTTTAAAGAGACGTCAAGGAAGCAAAGCAAGGAAATCATTTGATTGGCTAGGGCTTAAGCATTTGCCTTATTTGGGAGAGGCTGGTTGGCTGCTTGTGATTGGTTGTTCTTAAATTTCATTTTCTGAGATTTCAGTGCATTGACTGTCTCTGAGGCTTTGTTTTTTCTTACGTAGGCTACCAAGGCATTAGAGCCACCTGAGTGTGATGTCCTCCTTGTTTAATTACTTTAAGAACATAAAAGCAGCAACTGTATTGCCCAGGGCAGGGATAGTAAAGCCAAACAAAAGGTACAGCTAAAAGGTCAATTCATGGGGGCAACCCTGTGGCATAGTTGTTACATTCTTACATTCCTCTTAGGCAGCACAGGGTTCACGGGTTCGGATCCTGGGCACGGACATACATACCACTGGTCCAGCCATACTGTCATGGTGTCCTCAAACAAAATAGAGGAATATTGGCACATATGTTAGCTTAGGAACAACCTTCCTCAAGCAAAAAAAAAAAAAAGTAAATTCATGAGGTTAACCAGTTAAATCATTCATTCATTGACTCATTCCCACACTCACTCATTCACATTCATTCATTCTTTCACTCATTCAACAAGTTACTATTGATTGCCTAATATGTCCCAGACACTCTAAGGTCCAGGTTATACAGAGGTAAATAAAATACTTTTAATCCTTGAATTCATGAAGTTTGTTTGTTAGTGGGACAGATTAAACAAAGTCAACAGAAACAGGCACGTTGGAATTTGGGTACATGAAGTGCGAAAAGCTGCATGTTATCTTTCCTTGCTTTTCCTCTTACTGCTTTTCATTTCCAACCACAAGTAAGCACAAACCAGAGTCAGTCCACGTGGCCTGGGTGTAATAGTTTTCTATCTTCAAAGTCTAGACACTTGCATCCCATACACTATGCATAGCATCATTTACATTTTTATGAAATTTTCATTTTCGTTTTCTTGTTAATGTTTTTGCAATCTTTCCTACAAACTGTAAACAATGCCAAACTGAAGAACATATTTTCTACTGTTGTGGTATCCTCTACGAAAATAAAGTAATTCTCTCTATGTAGCATTTGCTCAATCATTTTATCTTGTAATTTATTTTGGCAGGCATAGCCTCCTGAAAGGAATTGAGTAGCAAGAAAAATAATATGTCCATATTTCTCAACATTCTTTTTGTTATGATGTATTGAGGGTTGCATATAATTCTTTCTTTCCAAGAATACAATCCCTTGTGAAATTCAATAAAGTTTGCATTTGAATAATGTTAGTTGTTCTTATTTATTAAATGGTAAAATATTTGCAAACTTTGATAATTCACTCTGAGTAACACACTTTTTGCGATGCATTTCAAAGATAATCTGGACATTCTAGTGTCTTCAAATATTGAAACTGAGAATCCTTGAACTACACAGTACATGTTTCTAAAATTTTCTTCCTTTCTTCATTTTATTTGAAGCCTATCTTTCAATAATATGTTTTACTCAGAAAGGTGAGCATATATCATTTTTATTCAAAGCTCCACCCTATTGATTCAACGGAGACCTTACTAACAGGACTCTTTTCTATGAGAGAAGCTCCTACTGATTGCAAGGTGAATATGAGAGATGCAAAATCAAACCAAGGGAATAAAATGTGTTTTTCACAACTATGTAATTAACAAGAGGACAAATAGATCCATCGTTTACTTTTAACATCTAAAACTTAAAGGCGTAGTTTATAATATTTATGATGGTGGTAATTAAAAATTATTTTATGTTGAAGTCCTCACAGTCTCTGAGGTCCTTCTCAGTATTTTGTAGTCAGCGTTTTATTGGACATAATTAGTATTCTGCTTAGACTGGAGAAGAGCCACTAACCTCTCTAAGCCAGGTAGGATTTACCAATGTATAGTTATATTTGAGATGATCTCTAAGTAAATATTTTAAATCATGTTGCTAAACATACTTTGGATAACATGAATCAGCAGCTCATTACAAATGTCATCTTTTTCAGCAAACATGTATTTGCTTAGTGCCTACACAATGTGCAAACTTGTGTTTTAGACTGCAGAGCTCGTGCTACTAAGATGAAAGAGTCTCGTTATTAAGGAGCTTACGATCAAGAGGATGGTTCAAACTAAAATGTATGAATGTGGTTACAGAAATAGAAATGTGTTATGCTAGAAGTTTAAACTAATTGTTGAGGAAGCAGCATATGTTTTTACCACAAGAGTCAGGGTAAGCTATAGATATACACGATTTTGGCCAGGCTTTGAAAAGATGAGGAAGGGATTTATTCACAGACAAAGGTAAAGTGCAAGTTTTCTGGTGGTAAAAACAGCTTGTGGAGGTGAGGAAATAAATGGTGTGCTAGATAAACAGAATCATGAGGCTGTACCATAGGATGTAGGATAAGAAAATAATGAGAATGCCAGGTGGTGACAACAAAATTTAGAAGGACTATGAATGTCAGGCTAAGAGGCACAAATTTTATTTGAGGAGCATTTGAAGATTGCAAACAAGAGGATGACATGATCCTAATTGAATTGCAGGAAACTCACTATAATGGTCACATGGCTTACTCATTGCAGTGGTGAGACCCTGAAGGCAATCTGAGTGTTCAGGTGAGAAGTGTCAAGGAACTAAACTAGAAAAGTGGCAGTGAAATTGAAGAGAATTTTTCTTTGGAAATGAAGTCACAAAGCGATCTGAAGTCTATACTGCAATAAAACCAAAAGACCTGTGTTTTTCCCTGTAAATGAGGGTAACAACAAAGCAAAATGCCTTCTCTTCGTCCTTTCATATTCTGTCAACAGAAACACGTTATTTACCCTTTTTTATCAAGCATGGGTATACTGAAAGCATTAGAAAAATAATTTCTGTAATTATTATACTGTAAGCTGTAGAAAAATAATTTGCTTTTTCCCATTGATCCTGCTCCCTGACTTCCATCAGATCTCTCAGTACTAAGGAACACAGTGTGTGTAAACCCTTACCCTGGGTAGGTCATTCTCAATGTGATTCAGAGTGAGTGACTAATCTTAACTCTGTACCACTGAGAATGTGGCAAAAAAAATAAGCACTGTAGAGTCTGCCTATATGAAGTCCAACTGAATATATCTGCTTCTGCCGTTACGTGAATTATTACGATATTGGTAGCTGCTATGGTCTAACTGTTTACATCGCCCCCCACAAATTCATATGTTGAAATCCTGATTCCCAAAGGTGACGGCATTTGGAGGTGAGACCTCTGGGAGTTGCTTAGGTCCTGAGGGGAATACCCTCATGACTGAGATTAGTGTTCTCATAAAAGAGATCCCACAGAGAGCCCTCTTCCTTTCCACCATACGAAGACACAACAAGAAATCTGTAACCCGGGGAAGGGCCCTCACAAGACTATGCTTGCAACCTGTTCTCGGACTTCCAGCCTCCACAACTTTGAGCAAGAAATTTCAGCTATTTAAAATGTATTTCTGTTACTGTTTAATATTGGAGAACAATGTTATCCTTGGAAATCCTTTTAGTAGTTTGATTGAATTATTCTCTTACTTGAACATTCCAAAAAAAAGGGTAATAGCAATAAATATTATAATTCAAGACTAATTATGTACCAGCCACTGAATTAAATGCTTTGCACAAGTGATCCCTCTTAACCCTCAAAACTATTTAATGAGCTATGAACTATAATTATAGCCCTTTTGCAGTTAAGTAAATTTAAATGCATAGAAATGTAACTATTGCTACAAATCACAACGCAGGTAAGGGGGAAAGCGACTCAGGAACCCAGACCTTTCTGTTACTGAATTCCAGGCTCTTAGGCAATCTTGGATAGTGCATTTTTAATGTTTGATTATTTCCATACAAAGACCTGAACATCACTATGCTATTCCTTGCAATATTCACACTGGTCTTACTATATGTCCTTCTATGAAAATAATGTAAAACTATTACTTCTGTCTTTACTCGTGATATCCCATGGTCAAAGGAATTCTGAAATGTCTGCATTCCTTCTGCTTAAAGATACGTAATTTTAATGATAAGGACACTGATGATGATCAGTTAATGCATACTAGGATCTGTCCTACATGGGTCCCAATCCAATTCAGAATCGTTAATGAATACAGAAGCAGGAAGAAGGTTATGTAAGAATATGAAAGTTTTTCCTCTGTGTGGAACACATTCCTTCACCAAATTTGCCTATGTAATTTCAACACATTCTTCAAGTTTCAGCTTTTAAGTCACTGCTTCCAGGAGACTTTCAGGTCCCCCCATGTCAGTGGCTGCCAATGGATGGTGAAGTACCTCTCTTATGTTCCCTTGTACCCCGAAACTTAACAACATGCTGTGTTTTCATTGCTCACAGACTATGCACTCTGTGAGGGCAGGAGCTTGTTCACCATTGTATCATGTTCCTAGCAACAGTATTATAAATCAAGTGAATGAATGAGTGAATAAATGAATGAACTAATTTTTGGACTAAATGTCTCCTACCTCCACATCCCTTGGTATTCAAACTAGACAGAATGTCTAACTTAACTCCAGTCTGTTAGATGCTTTTGGTGACTATAAGCACGTTCTCTGAGTCTGTGATTTCAGGCCAGCGGTGGTAGACAGTTCTTGCTTCCACTGACAACAACCTGCCTCATCCTGATGCTCAGTCTATATTTCCACTTTGTTGACTCAAGGCTTTCTCTCAAGCCTTGGAAATGATCAGCTCACTTGAAAATACAGCCTGAAACTCAGGGAGAATTAACTCCCCTAAGAGTAATTCTCAATTAATAGGGGAGCCTTCAATAAACATCTGAGCATCTCACTTTCCCCAAGGACAATTCTCTGAGGTCCTAGAGTCATTTTGCTGAGTTCTAAAACAGCACCCTTAACAACACAGCGTAATACTGGTTTTCTTTCCTTTTTGTCTCACTTTACAAGCTTTCTAACTTCTACTCTTTGGAACCAACTTCCAAATAAACTATCAGCACTCAAGTCCTTATTGCAAACCGAAACGCTCAGAAACTGTAAAACGCCAATGATCTCATCTTCCTTTAGGTTTCCCTCCCGTGATCACTTTTGCTCTCTACTCCCTCAACTTGAACCTTTACCCTGCTTCCCATTTTGTCAGAGATTACCATGACAACTAATGTGACAGAATGGTAATACCAATGCATCAAAGAGAGTTCATTCCTGGGTCTACTCCTCCCACTCTTTCTCTGGTTCCTTTATGGACTTAAAGTTTACACGATGACCACACCCTCACATCCAATCTCTTTATATCACTTTAGATCTCAACCTACTCATTATACTATAGCCCTTAATCTAGATGCTGGGGTGAAATACCTAGGAAAGGTTGAGTTGGAATATTTCTTTGAACTGCAATTGCTCTTAGTTCAGAAGCACATTTTTATTGCTGTTTAAAGCTATCTCTTACCTATTAACTTATGGGTGTGGCTTTTTTCTTCTAATGAATTTTAAAAAGGCATATATTTGTATATCCACCACTTCACACACTATATCCAGTTATTACATTCCTATTTTTATAAGCAATACACTCCTTCATTTCAAGGACACTGTACTTTTGCTTTTAGAAAAGAGGAGTTTGGGGAAAGATTACGTTTTATTTTTTTTATTGGGGCAATGAGAAGATAAAGCCTATTCAGAAAAAACACATAGTGGACATAAGAAAGGCAGGAAAACTCATCTGTAAAGTGGAGGGAAAAAGAAAACAAATAACTATGGAATCACTCAAGATGGATAATCTATTTAGGAGTGTCCTCTAATAGGAATTACCAGTTCCAGTAGCTTCATTCTTTTTTTTTTTTTTGAGGAAGATTAGCCCTGAGCTAACTGCTGCCAATCCTCCTCTTTTTGCTGAGGAAGACTGGCCCTGAGCTAACATTCATGCCCATCTTCCTCTACTTTATATGTGGGATGCCTACCACAGCATGGCGTGCCAAGCAGTGCCTTGTCCTCACCGGGGATCTGGACCGGCGAACCCCAGGCCACTGAAGCAGAACATGTGAACTTAACCGCTGCGCCACAGGACCAGCCCTCCAGCAGCTTCTTACCCCTCAGAATGTTGAATTTTATCAAATAGTTTTCAGTATTTGTCCAAAAAAATCAGTTTTTTCCTCTTTTTTTCTATTAGTGTATTGAATTACAATGATTGATTTTTAAAGATAAGTCAGTATTGCAAAATCAGTTGGGAAGTGCTTGATATTTTCTAAAATGTCCAAGATTTAAAGTTAAATTGATGCTAATTTCAACTTAAATATTGGAAGAATTTATCAGGAAAGATTAAGATCACAGAGGTGTCTCTGTGGGAAGGTTTTTAGAAAGGGAGTAATTATTTTAATTGATACAAAAATTATTTTTAATTTTTAAAAAGTTTAAATGTAGTAATATGTTTAAATTTCTGTTCTTCTACATAAGTTTTTATTTTCCAGAAATTCTTCCATTCTATCTAAATTGTTAAATATATGGACATAAATATGTTCATGATATTTTCTTATTACATTTATTTCTTAATGTCTGCAGGATTTTTAGTGAGGTTTTCTCTTTCCATTCCTTATAATGACATTGTATGTATTCTCTCTTCTTTGATCAGTTATACTAGAGTTTAATTCAGTTGATTAGTCTTTTAAAACAACCCATTTTGGACGTCATTTGTTTCTCAATTTTACATTTGTATTTTATTTATTTGATTTCTTCTCCTATCTTTATTATTTCCTTCCCTCTTTTCAAGGGTTTGATTTGCAGGGTTTTTTCTCTTCTTGAGATGAATGTGGAAATCATTTATTTTCACTCATTTTCACCTTCTGATGTATGATTTTGGGGCAATACTGATTTAGCCATATTCTGCACATTTTGGTATGTCACATCTTCATTATCATTTTAACTGAAAAGTTTTTCTGTTTTCATAGCATTTTCTTCTTTGCTCTATGTCTTGTTTAGAATTGTATTGCTTAGTTTCCAAACACAAAACATTCTTTCTTTTTCTGGTCATTTTGTTCCTAGCTAAATTCCACTGTGGTCATTAAAATATTCTAAATTACTTTAAATCTTTGTAATTTGTGCAGTTTTCCTTTACCACTTAACACATGGTCTATTTTAGCAAATATTCCATATATACTAAACAAATGTTTGTTTTGTCAATGTTTGAGTGCAGTGCTATACAGGGTAAGCAGGTCAAGTTTGTCAATTGTATTGTTTACACTGTCCATACCCTTACTGTTCAAAAAATTATAGCAGTTTTCGTTCAGTTATGGTCCTCTAATAGGGCCACCTTGAAACAGTTCAAGATTGAGCTGATTTCAGGTCTAGTGAGTGTCTGATGACCTCCATTCCTGCCCCCATTATATTCTTCTTGGACTTTTCAAACGATAGCCTAGAGTAAATATGGTGTCTTCCTTCAATATGTAGCTTCAAGACTACTTTTCTTTCAGTGAAACTTTCTTGAATTAGGGTTTTTAGTGTTCGGTATGTTTCAGTTTTGATTTTCTTCTTTGTGTCTACCATTTTCTGTATCTTGGCTCTTCGTCTTCCGTTAAAAGCTATTTTTTGTTGAATTTTCAAAACATTCTTTCTTCCTTTTCTTTTCCATTTACTTTCTTCTTTTCCACGTATATTGCTCTTAAAATAGTATCTACAGTATTTAATTGCTATTGTGTTACTTCTAATTTAGTCTTCATTGTAAAAAGCCATTTTTGCCTTTACTTCTTTTTTTTACTCCATTCTGTGAGTTGTCTTTTCAAATCATCCTTTTTTTTACTCAATCATCTCATTGCAGAGATTTTAAATCTGATATAAACGTGGCTACCATAGATGCTATTGTTTTCTTAAGTTCCTTTAGCATTATTTGAAATATTTGATATATTAATGCTATGTTCTGTCTTATATGCATGTCTTTCTGATAAGCCTTCAATATCTAATCAGAATTATTATTTTGTTCTTTATTCCCATTCTGTTTATAATAACTTCATATGAGTACTACAAAAAAAGATATTTTTAAAATATAGGAATGATTCCCGATTCTATGGGAGATTACAAAGTAGTATATGTTTACAAATAATATACGCATACACATAAGATAATCTGTAGTCCCTATCACATATTTGGTCAGTGTATCCTGTATCAAAGTCTAGTGGTTTATTTATAGATGGATTCTGTTCTTGCCATTTTTTTCCTAAGCTTTCATAGCGTTTTATTGCTTGCCTCCCTTTAGACTTAGAAATCTCTGCCTCAAATAAGAGGCCATTCTCAAACATTTTTTCTGTTTATCTAGAACAAATCAATCCATAAATTAACTCTCAATATGTCTACCTCAGACAGTGCATCAATATCATCTGTCCGCAATTTATCACAATGAGCCTAAAGAGAAGTGTTTATTCAAGGGCATTCATGAGTTGTCCTCAACATCTCTTGTAAGACAGCTGCCCAGTTTCACATTAATCAGTTACAAATTTCAATAAGAAAATTTGAAAGGGAGATTTTAGAGAAGAAATTTACTTGTCATTAAACCATACCCAAAAGTGTAAAAGATAACCAAATCACTGGCTCAGCAACTACAAAAGTCTATATATTTTTGTTTCACTTTTACAACTCATAATGTGTACAGTGGCATCTGATTACTTAGATACATAGCATATATTTGTTATTTTGTAACTGAGATTTTAGCACGTAGAATGAAGAAATTACTGTCACGGGCCTGTTTGCGTCATGAAAACACTGATTTAAAAAAAGGGAGAAATTCTCAATGCTAATTTTTGTAATATGGAAAAAGTACGTTTTCACTTTATGAATCCACAAATTAAAATAAGCTTTAGTAAAAACAAGCCCTTGGGAATATTTGGAATCTCAATCACAAACTAAAAAAATAAATGTTTTCTTTGAAAGATAAACTCATAAGTAGCAAACTCATTTTCTTATGTACTTTAATCTAATATTGTAATTTAGAATTCCAAAATTGCAGAAAAATTCTTTTAGAGATGGATAAACACTACTTTCATTGAAAATAAAAGGAAAGCTATCTTCTCTAAGAGCTGGGCCTCTTTTCTTCCACTCACTCCCCTGCCTCCAAGAGCCAAGATCAGTTTAATGGTATGTAAATTGAGTAAATCCCCTCAAAATGCTTATGTTCTTTATCTGTCACTCCTATCAGCTAAGAAAAATCAATATTACTTTAAGATGTTCACAAGGGCAAAATTATAAAACAAAATAACCATCTTTTTTAGATAACAAAATAATTTAAACAAATATTTTCTTTTGTTATAAAACAAAATAATCTTTTTTATGGCTGAGTAATATTCCACTGTATAAATATATATACCACATCTTTGTCCATTCATCTATTAATGGACACTTAGGTTGCTTCCATATCTTGGCTATTGTAAAAAAAAAAATGCTGCAATGAACATAAGGGTGGATATGTGTTTTCAAATTAGTGTTTTCATTTTTTTCAGATGAATACCCAGAATTGGAATTGCTAAATCATATGGTAGCTCTATGTTCACAAGTGTCACTCTTTATGTTAAGAAGTATTTGTAAACTTGAATTATGTATGAGCTATTTTTAAATAAAATACAATTGTCTACCTCCATTTTATTTTAGTGTTATTTTATTTGTGCAAACACAGAACTATGTTTAAATTCCTTTTGCAAATGTACTTGCACAACTGTAAGTCAGAGACTAATTTACAATTTAATCATAAACAAAACTACCAAAGTAGTAAAATTCTAATTAACAACCCTAATTGATTATAAGAGATGATATCGGGTTAGAAATAAGTCACTGATTTTGTTTTTAAATTAGAAATATGATGTCCCACCTTGTTCTATATATAATCTTTTTTCTCTCTTTTCCTTCAATAATACTAATGTAGAGTACACTGATTACAAACTATGTTGTAAAATATAGATTTGAAAATATTAAGGCTTTGTCTTCTTATTATAGATAATCAGACTTCGTACTTATCTAACACTCCACTTATGAGCATTTACCATTTTAAAGGTGTTTGATTATTATAATACTACCTCATTACGTTAAGTATAAGATTAATCCTGCATTTTAATAAACTCTGAATTGAATGATCATGTAATCCAATCATTGTTAGAACAGAAAATACTCCTGGCATATTTATTACTACTTCATGAGAGAGCATTACAGGTTGGTACATGCAAATAGGTGATTCAAATGTAAGAAGATATCTGTTCAAAATGTGAATGTAACACTAACTCTTGGTTTGAATTCTGCTGCCTACACCAGAGTGTGCTGTGACAACCCAGTTCCCCTTGATTTTTTATACTGTTTAGACTACCAGAAATCTTTGCTTGCAAAAAACACTAGATATTTGGCTTTTACTTGTCAAAAATATGATTGTAAATACACAGATATTGATTATGAAGTGTTAGCAATCTTCAGTTGCACAATAGTTAATATGATGTTGAACATTAGTTTTTTTAAAAAAAAAATTACAGTAAAGAAAACCCCAAATTTAACAATCTTAGAGAGAATCAAGAGTGCCAAGAGCATTTCCAAATATGCCCATGGTCCTCAGTTTAAGAAATTCTGCCATACTGTCTCCCAGTAGAAGAGTCTATTAACCATTCTGGAAGAAAACAAAGGCAACATTCCTTGCTTGTTATCATCATCATCATTTCTAAAATAATTTTGAAATGCATTAATTTAACCTCTGGATGGGCATGTTGTTCTTGAGAATTCTAATTTCAGAACAATGAAATTTTCTTCTCCTTGGAGAATTGATTTTCCCTAGTTAAATGAGTTCATTCATTCTTTATTACTTCTGAATGTATATATCCTCCACAAGCATTTCCATTATAATTATAATAATTATACTTATTTGAGAAGATGGCAAACCAAATATTACCAACTATCTTCACAGTAGAAGATTAAAATCAGTAATTTCTCCTTCCCTCCATAAGATAGATACTTACAGAGTCACATAATTTAAAGAACTGATCCTTGAAATAGACTATTTGGGAAATAAATATGTATACATATTAATAGATAAGGCCTATCATATAAATATCATAATTCAATGAAGTGAGTTTTCTAAGAAAATAATATTACTGTCTGGTTATTATTTTTGAAATCTCATAGAGAAGACTTCTCTGGTAATTTTTAAAAGAAAGAAGAGTAGTAAGTTGAATATAAACATGAAATTTATCCAGGACCCGTAACTTTTACAAAGTTTATAAAGATTGACGTTGAATAGACAATTGATCAAACATATATAAATGTGCATTACTTTTAAAATAAATATTACAAGATGAAAATATTAATTTAAAGTATGATATACAAATATTGGTAAGGCAGAAAAACATTACAAAATGAAATGCTAATTAAAAAATTCTGTGCTAATGAATTGAGCTTTTATGCTCTTGAGGAGAGTTGTAACATCATGAATCTTTTTTAGAGATTAGCTTCGTCCATTTAACAGATGAGTCAAAGATGTCTCACCCAGATAGGTATAGAGACGACAAGGGATAAGATTTTAGTTACCTTGCTATTTTCTTTTTGTTTTGGAGGAATATTAGCCCTGAGCTAACATCCACTGCCAATCCTTCTTTTTCTTCTGAGGAAGATAGGCCCTCAGCTACATCTATGCCCATCTTCCTCTATTTTATATGTGAGACGCCTGCCACAGCATGGCTTGATAAGTGGTGCATAGTGGGAATCTGGAATTCAAGCCTGGAACCCTGGGCTGCCAAAGTGGAGTGCGCAAACTTAACCACTGCGTCATGGGGCTGGTCCCTACTTTGTTATTTTTCAGTTGCTTCTTCAGTTCAATCTGACAAAATTTTCTACCAGTAGCCAGAGAATCTAAAGTATTTTCTTTCTCTTAAGCACTACATCTGTATTAGCTGTTTGGCAGTTTGACCATAACTATACCCTAGTATGTATTACTTCCCAATTTCTTAATCTGAAAATGAAAATACGAATCTATCTCAGAGAGTTGTTGTAAAGATTAAAGGAGATAAGACATTCATTAAAATATTTATCAGAGAGCTTGGCACAGATTTAAAATATATGAAAAGTGATAATAATAGATGACAAACCCACTTGTAAGTTTTGTGCTTAATGATTATGGCTTTTATGTGTTTAGAAAGTCTTAGGCAACTGTGTTTTATTAATATATTTATGGAATAGTATTAGTTCTTTATGCAGACATATTTTACCTGATCCTAATTTTTTTTTCCTGCTGTAGAGATCATTTTATTCAACTTCAGGTATTTTGAGAAACTAGAAACTAGCTTTAAAAATGTGCTTTGTTAGGGAAAAGGGAAATGAGCAGGATGGATTGTTGGGGAGAAGAGGAGATGAGGAGGGAAAAAACAGAATGAAAAAGACAGAATGAAACAGATATAATGGAGAGAAGAGTAAGAAGACGAATGGAGAATGCCTGCTCGGGGTAATGTTTTCGGACCTTAAACCTAAGGAATCTTTGTTCTGAAGCCTTAGGGTTGCGGGTTTTGACAACTCTGAAGGAAGTGGCCTGGGTGGCCTTGGGGTGGGTGGTTTTCCAAGGAGAGCATCATGTTTCCCAGACTGCATGCAATTTTCAGCCCTTGATAACCTTACTTTAGACAACACTCTGTTCTCAGTGGACTCAGCCTAGGTGCCCAATTGCTGGCTTGCACCGTCACTTGACACTTTCTTGATATGTTTCTTGACAAGGCTGTGTTTCTTAGAAATTTGAAGACCCTCAGGTGATTTGTATCTGAAATTTACGCCTCTGAGTAATTTTTAAGGCATGTTAAAATTCATGTAAAGATTATTGAATGGGCTGAATTACATGGGCATGGGCAAGCAGAATTTTTTTTTCTTCCCATAACTGTCTTGGAACATGCCTTTTAAGATTTCCCTCTTACTTGCCTATGGATAACTTGAGAAAATCCTGTAACTTTTTGGATACTTATGAATATTAGACGTCTCATTTTGAAATATTAAAAAGTCCAAACTAACTTTATTAATTTTCTATTGTGTTGTAACCAATTACTGCAAAGTTAACAACTGAAACACTATAAATTTATCATCTCACAGTTGTGTAGGTCAGAAGTTCAGGTTGGCTCTGCTGGTTTCTCTGCCCTGGGTTTTACGCCACTACAATCATTGTTTTTCCAAGCTCATTGAAGTGTTGGCAGAATCCAGGTCCTTGTAATTGTAAGACCGAGCTCCCCCTTTTCTTGCCGACTAGCAGCTGGGGGCCACTGTTAGCTCTTAGAGTCCTCTCTGGTCCTTGCACTTTGAGCCTCTTCAACTCAGTCAGAAGCAGCGCGTCAAATCCTTGGAAAGTCTTTGAATTCTCGTTCTGCTGCATTTCTTTTCTGCTTCCAGCTAAAAAATGTTTTTTGCTTTTAAGGTTTTTTCTGATTAGACTGGGTCTTCCTGGATAGTAAATTTATATGTTATATACCAATGTTACTGCAATAAAAAAATAATAAAAATAAAATTAAAAATTAAAAAAAGAAATTTCTTACTTTTCAACTGAAAGAATACTAATATAAATTCTTATGTCCTCAATATCTTATTTCTCCAAATATATGCTTTATCTTTTATAGCTTCAATCTCTACATATTCTCTGATTTCTTACTTTGTGCTTAAAAAAAAAAAAATCAAGTTGTCTTATCCTAAAAGTCTCTTTCTTCTAGCCTGCTTCCCTTGATCTTTTTCTTCCTTTAATCACCAAAATTGTTGGAAGTAGAGTTTTTACTTTACTTCTTCATATTATTTTTCCTACAAATCTACTATAATATGAATTTTGACCTACCAGTCTAATAAGTAGATTCCTGGTAAGATAATTTCTAATCTGCAAGGTTCCAATTCAATGATTTATTTTCTTAGCTTTTTATTCCTTTTTTTTTTGGTGAGGAAGATTGGCCCTAAGCTAACATCTATGCCAGTCTTCCTCTATTTTGTATGTGGGATGCCACGACAGCATGGCTTGATGAGTGATGTGTAAGTCCGCATCTAGGATCCAAACCCATGAACCCCAGGCCACCAAATGGGAGCATGTGAACTTAACTGCTATGCCCCTGGGCCAGCCGTTTATTTTCTTATCTGAACAAGTTACCTTCTACCTCCCTTGGAACATTTTTTCTAAGTCTCTTCTGATAACATTTTTCCTCTGCCTGCTCTGTGTATTTTGGCGTTCTCTCAAATTTACTTTTCACTTTTTCTCTTTTAATTCTACATTCTTTTTCTGAACAATCTTATTCGTGACATTCATTCTGCATATTATATGGCTCCTAAATATTTATCTCCAACTCTGATTCATTCTTGTGAACTAAAAATCGACAGTTTCAGTTCCATCTTAAAGCTCCTTCCCAAGTGCCCAGTCACCCAAACTACAATCCCCCTCAAACTTAAATTCTTTTTCATCGCCCCTCACAACAAACTTGCTTCTACTTCTACCCTCCCAAACTGGTTTTCTGGGACTTTTATCCACTTGGAATCTCCTGCCTTCCATCCACATAGCATCCAAAGCTTGCAAAGCATGGTCTTTTTTCATCAATCCTGCTGCTCAATACATTATCCCCATTGCTCCTGCTGACCTTGTATGGTGTATTTTTTTAAATCATCTTAAGACTTCCCACTTTAGGGTTTGTTACCTTTAACTGATTACACATCATTTACACAGCAGTTTGGATCACATCAATTCCCTGCTTAAATATTCCTTCAAGTCTTGTTCAGATGTCATCCTCTTAAAGATCTTTTCATATCGCCTTAGAATAATTGCTAACTTATCACAGTCTTACATCTCTCTGTCCCTACCTCCAACTCTTTGAACACATAAAACTGTCTTATACACTGTTGTTTCATCATCTAATCTAGTTCTTTGCACAGTAGAGCTCTTCTAATGAATTGAAAAGGATCAAGCGCTGATGTTTCTCTACTACTCTTGCAGGCAATAGAGAACACCCCCTCAGCCACTTTATTTATCCCTGAACCTCAATGTATTTTTCCACTTTAGATTTAACCTTTAGATTCTGTTGCCTTTCTTGATCTCTTTGAAATGTTAAAAATGTATCTGGGAAAAGGAAAATCATATATAATTAAAATTGTTAGGAGGTGTTTTTGAAAACTATAAAAGTTATTTTCAAAACATAATAATAAAATAATGGCAGAATTGTGGTTGCTGTTTCAGAAAAGGCACATTAAAGGGAAAAGAAAAATGACATTTCGTATGAGACTTAGAAGTACCACATTTTAAATTGTCGTATAGAAGAAGTAAATGGACTCAGAGTAAACAGAATTCAACTTACAAGGTTTTTGTGGTTTGAAATTGTATTGCACCATTTCACAGGAAAATGAGCTGCTAGAAATTCAACACATAATTTATTACCCTCACTTCTATTTATATTTGTAATCTTACAGCACATATCATTTATTTCTAAGGAAGTTAGGCTACCTGTTAGATTCTTATGTTCTCTAAGGAAGGGAGCAGACATGTGGAATAATTCAACTTAGTTTATGCATTAAAAATAGATATGGAAACTGAAGAAAGTACCCAGAGGACATCACTCACGGATGGAAAGTGATGGATGTAGTAAACAACTTAACATATTTCCTGAATTGCTCAAATAGATCACAAATGAAATTCTTCTGATGACTGAATTTTTTGCTCTTATCCAGGTACATTGCTACTGACATTGGAAATCGGCTTTCCCCGCCTCAGGCTAGTGAGGCTTGGATGGACAATGAGAGAGCTAATTAAGGAAGTATCCATTATGTCCAAATGATTGGGAGGCTTCTACTGCTGTGTTAAACCGGCTTTATCTTTCCTAAAGTAATGTTATTTTATTCCCCCATTAACCTCCATTTTTATGTGGGTATCATCTGATGCCAAAAATGTCTGATATAGAAAAAAAGTGCATTGTATTGGGAGTTTAGAGGAGTAAGTTCTAGGCACAGCCTCACTGCTATTACACTGAGCTTCCGAAAAGTTAATTGACTACTCTGGATTATCAGGTAAAGAGAAAATAAAAATGCTTTATTTAAATGAAAGTTTCTTTTTTATGTTTGCTGTTAATCAAGTTTATTTAGCTTGTGGGTTGTTTTTTTTTTTCACTAAAAGACCAAATACACTATGAGAATGATTTATCTGTTTTCAACAATGGAATTAATGATTTATTTTCTTGAATGCTTATACGTCTTAGGCCAGTCTTCTTTACTGATCCAATTGCTATAAATTGAGTTTACCAAAATATATATATGTGTGTGTGTGTGTGTGTGTCTGTGTCACCCAGAATTCACACAAAATCACAACTTGTCATAGGAGTTTTTCATTGAAAATTGCTGTTTTAAAATTTTAGCCATCTTACAAATAATAATAATCATCATCATTAGAAATATTAGACTTTAGGGGCTGGCCCCGTGGCCGAGTGGTTAAGTTCGTGTGCTCCGCTGCAGGGGGCCCAGTGTTTCGTTGTTTCGAATCCTGGGCACGGACATGGCACCGCTCATCAAACCATGCTGAGGCAGCGTCCCACATGCCACAACTAGAAGGACCCACAACGAAGAATATACAACTATGTACCGGGGGTCTTTGGGGAGAAAAAGGAAAAAAATAAAATCTTTAAAAAAAAGAGAAATATTAGACGTTATAGTTAAGCAAACAATAAATTAATTAAATACGCTTTCCCTTACTTCCTGACCCTGCTTATTGAATGTACATTAAATAAAACCAAATCATACCAAACATCCATTTTTGAAAGATGTTTTTCTCACAGAACAATGTATGAAGAAAATCACTTAATGCCAATTTATCTTCATTTAAAACAACATTCTAAAAGGATTATTTGGGAATAAAAAATGTAATTTGTTAAAACACCTGAAAAATGTGAAGTAGTGTGTAATACTCCTTTCTATTGAAATGAAGATATTATTTTGATGCACTTTAGTTAAGTGAAATTTAATACTTAGGACTCATGATTCAGGACGTTGAATTTCTTATTTGGAAATGTAGTTCTAACTTTGAGGAGTGAAAAAAATTACTTAGAGGAACTAACCCCAAACAAGGGCATCCATGAGCCCTCCATAGTCTCTGCCTTACCTGCTTGCCTTGCAAGATACTAGTGAAGCCCTGCACTGCCTCCCCCGTGTCAGACATTTGTCTTGGGCTCAGCAGCTACTATATGTGAAGGGCAAAATTTTGATTCCACGAAGTGTTCAGTCTACACCTAAAGAGTAAGTAGTCAGAGTTCTGAGGAAAAACATATCACCACTTGGCCAGACACCTATTTATTTTGGGAACACACACACACAAAGGATCTACCAAATACTAAAGAGTGACTGACTTTATTTATATTTTCTAGTGTTCCATCATTTCCCACATTGCTTCCAACAACTCTTGTCTCTAGTAAAGCGAAGCAGTGCTTGTAAGCAGAATTCATTCAACCAATCTGACTGGTGACTTGTTAGTAGCCAGTCATTTTAGCTGCATGGCATTTTGAAAGAAAAAGGGATCAGTTAGCAGTCACACATAGTATCATCTGACTAAAAAATGCAAATATTTGCAGAAAATTAAAAGTAACTGCTAGAAGTCAATGTATTTCCAAAGATCTTTGACTCCTTGGTGTCATTAAAAGAAGTAAGCTATGAATTTGTTTTGCATATTTTTCAAAATCTACCAGCTGTGTAATTTTATAAAGCTCAAGTCACTAGATTTTCTTATAGTTAAATTCCTCCAAGAACACAAAAGCATTTGGATGTAAGCTTTTAATTGTAAGTCAACTCCCCCTTTTGCATATCAATGTGCTCATTTGCTTAGCTACCTTTTTTTAAAATCATTATTCATTCTACAAATATCTCTTGAGCAGTTGCTGTATGACAGGTACTGTTCGCTGTTCTTAATAAAATAGCAATGGACACATGACCAAGACAGCCTGGCCTTAATGTTTCCTTCAGTTTGACCAAATCTTAGACAGATTTCTTCCTGACTGTGCTACCCAGCAATGGGCTCGCTCTGCTCACCACGATCTGAGCCAATTAATCACAACACATTAGAGATCCAGAAAGGAAGCTTTTATTCCATTAGCCAGTACAATTGGAAGATGGCAGACTAATGTCTCAAAAAACCATCTTAAAGAATTACAGAATCTTGAGTCAGTTAGACAGGAAAACGGGCAGTAAGGAGGGGGGTTAGAAATGTCAGCCTTCAGATATGATGGATTCCAGGGTCCCTCATTGTTCTTTGCTTCTGTCAGTGATGATGAATATCATACAGGTGTTCCTTCTTCCTGGAGGCCTTCTTATTCCTTGGGAAAATTTGTTGAGATTGTTAAGAACGAAGCTATCACACTATCTCAGCAAGGGTATGTGGACAGGTTCAGGGCGAGAAAATCATGAAAGTGTGTAGTATTTTGTAATGATTACGTGCTAGAAGGGTTTTAACTAGGAAGGGGTCATTTAGCATAACAAGAGGGCCTCACTTTTGTTCACTTACAATTTCCCCGCTGTCAGTAGTAAGCCCTAATCCCATGGTCATGGGGGAGATAAGGCATTGTAATTCCTCTAGCTACTTCCTGCTGAATTAGGACATCGCAGGGGGACCATAGCGTGGAAAAGAGTTACTTTCTTTTTGAATCCATTGGAGGGGTCCCCTCAGGAGGTGTAATGTTGTTGACTTAACCAATTTGGAGCTTATGGCAGATAAGCATTCAACACCCAACTTAAGAAGGAGAAAGATTATTATGTCAATAAATGGTAGCATGAGGCCCCTATTAATGATTCCCATTAAAATGGAGTGGGCCTCAGTTAGCATCCAGGAAAATAGGTTAGTAAACCAGTCACCTCAGCTGGGGGAAAGGGGGGTTTAGTAATTAAGGGTTGTCTGTATCCACATGGCTTGTTTTTTTTATTTTGTTGATGCTAGTTTCCACCTGGGAGGAAGTATTAATATCAGCAGCCTGCCCGGAGACAAATGACATTAAAGAAGGGATACGTGTGGTACTAACGAGTTGGGTTTCTGTTCCTGGCTTGATCATAATGTCCTTATTCCCCTTTCGAAGTTTGGTGCAAAAGTAAAACCTGGCATTGAGGGAGGTAATATTATGTATATAAATTGAAAAGTCCAAATTTTTTTTTTTTGAGGAAGATTAGCCCTGAGCTAACATCCATGCCCATCTTCCTCTACTTTATATATGGGACGCCTACCACAGCATGGCTTTTTTGCCAAGCAGTGCCATGTCCGCACCTGGGATCCAAACCAGCGAACCCCAGGCCACTGAGAAGCGGAACACGCAAACTTAACTGCTGCGCCACTGGGCCAGACCCCAAATTATTTTTTTGAGTTGCGTTTGCTACACTAATAACTGTAGGGAATGTTTGTCCATTAAAACAGAAAAATATGTCCCTAGTGGTCTCAGTTTCTCTATACCACAAAACAGTGCCTACAGGGAATAGAGAAGTCCAGATACAAGGAAGAGTTATATTGTCTCCAATCATGGCACTGATAATCCCCCTTTGTTGAGTAATGTTGGGACTTCTCGGGTCTGGTGTGGGGTTTTGGATGGGGAGGCGCTCATTGGGAGAGGACAACAAGGAGTCTTCTATATCTTGTTGACCAAACCCATAGGTGGGTATTTCAGTGGCTGAATTTGGCATAAAGGGAAAGTATTATTCCCTGGAGAAGGCATTTGTACTATCTGGAGAGATAGTACATTTGTATAACCTGGAGAGAGTACATTTGTACTGTCTCCTTTTCAGAGGTACAGTGAGGCATGAAAATGTTCCCTGTTTCTTAGTAGAGAATCGTGTTATTTGTATTCTCTATATAATCCTCCTAGTAATTGGCTTTCTTGTCCACCTCAAAGGAAGAAGGGATAAGTCATGTACTGATTGGAATAACAGATCCTCATATTCTAGGACAGAAGAGGGTTTTGGGTGACAGACCCAGCAATTTGTAACATTGGTATAGGAAGCAATGGCCCGGGTGATTTGAAACAGGGCATTATCTTCCCATGCCAGTGTGAGAAGGGTGAGAAAGAAGAGCTCAAAGTTTTCTTTTAAAGACATATTTTAGCTCTCCAAGGAGTTCCGCCACCCACCTATCCCTTGATACAAGTGGGGATACTTTCCTGAGATTTTGGGGCTGCCTTGATGTGGGAGTGATATATCCAGGGTTTCATGCCTGCAAGTTTTACAGATGAGTGAATGGTGAGAAGAATCTCAAAGGGGCCTGTCCATTTGGGTAATAAGTGGTTTTTGGCTCCCTGGTCCTCCCAAGTTTTCAGCAAAAGATGATCAACAGGTCGAAAGTTGCGTAGAGGGATGTCTGATGGATATGCAGACCTATGAGAAGAAAACTCATGGATAGAAGTTAATACAGAGCTTAATGATTCAACATAATTAGCAATCATGACAGTTGAAATGTATAGAGAGTCAGTCCCAGGGGAATATACCCCAAAGGGTCTCCCATACAGAATTTTGAAAGGATCCAATTTGAGTCCACTTCGGGGAGCTACTCTGACCCATAGCAGAGCAAGGGACAGCACCTTATCCCAAGATACTTGTGTCTCCTGACAGATTTTGGCAGTGGTCTTCTTTAAGGTGTGATTCATTTTCTCCGTCCTTCCAGTTATTGAGGTCTCCAGGGGAGTGTAGTATCCATCAGATGTCTAAGCTTCTGGACACTTGTTGGGTTATTTGAGAGACACAAGCCAGTCCATTATCACTCTGCAAGGTATTAAGCAGACCAAACTTAGGGATGTTCTTTTAGCAACATGCAAGTGACTTCTGATGCTTTCTCAGTCCAAGTGGGAAAGGCTTCTACCCACCGGTGAAGGCATTCACAAACACTAACAAAAGCCTAAAATTCCAGTTGCCTGGGACATCTGGGTCAAGTTTATTTGCCAGTCTTCAGTAGGTCAATTTCCTTTATGTTTGGTGACCAGATGTGGGGGACCAGAAGCCGTCTTGGGGTTGTTCTTTGCAGAGATTATGCAATTTTTGATCACCTCTTGTATAGTCTTTTGTAGGTCAGGCCCTATGATGTACTTGTGAACCCATTGTTGGCTAACTTCTCTTCTATAATGGGTGCTCTCAGGTACTTGTCTCAAGATATGGTATAAGAGGGCCTTAGGTACTAGAATCACCCCGAGGGCATCCTTCTTCCAGCCTCCTGGGTGTTTAATGTCATATCCCCATTCTCTGGCCCATTCCTTATCCTATTCAGAATATATCAGCTTGTGGATTGTAAAGTCTATCTGTGGCAGTAGGAATCCCATCATAGCAGGAGTGTCTGTCCTGGCTGCCCATTTGGCCACTTGGTCCGCCAGTCTGTTTCCTTGGGCAATAAGGGTATTGTCCCTCTGGTTGCCAGGGTAACGCATGATAATTACCTGAGTAGGCTCCTTAATAGCATCAAGCAATTCTAGGATTTCAAAACCATGTCTGATTTCCTTTTTCCCTGCTGTTAAGAGTCCCTTTTCTTTCCAGATTGCGCCATGAGCATGAACTACGGCAAAAGCATAGCAGAAATCTGTGTATATATTTACTCTTTGCCCTCAAGCTAGATGTAGAGCCTGAGTGAAGATGATGATCTCCACCTCTGGAACCAATGTCCTGGGGGTAGGACTTTAGCCTCTAAAGTGTCTTGTAAAGTTATGACCACGTACTTTGTACCTCTCTTACCTTGATCCATGAAGCTTCTGCCATCTGTGAAGGGTTCCAAGTCCAGATCTTCCAGAGGACTGTCCAACAAATCAGGTTGGCTAGAACACACTGTCTTGATAACTTGTAAGCAGTCATGTTCTAAGGCTTTTGATGTCTCATTAGGGAGAAAGGTGGTCGGATTTAGGGAGAATGATACTTGTGTCCACACATTAGGATTGTCCAAAAGGGTGACCTGGTATTTGCCCATCCTTCCTGATGTGAGCCAATATCCCCATTTTGTTCCAATAATGTGAGTAGTTGATGTGGCATATATACCATGGTGGCTTGGCCCAGGGTGAATTTTTCAGCTTCTTGCAAGATGTTGCAAGTAGTAGCCACTTCCCTGAGGCAGGAGGCCAGCCCTTGATGGTCTGATCCAATTGCTTGGAAAAATAAGCCACAGGCTGGGGGGTCAAGCCAAATTTTTGAGTTGAAACCCCCAAGCTTATTCCCTCCCTTTCATGTACATATAGGCTAAAGGGCTTGTCCAAGTTAGGAAGCCCCGTGGTTGAGGCTGAAATTAACTTTGTCTTAATGGTATCAAAGGCTACCTCACGCTCCTTTCCCCATTCTAGAGGCTCCTGGTCTAGCCCTTTTAGAGTCTCATAGAAAGTTTTCACTGAGACCATAGTTAGGAATCCAGATCCGACAGAAACCAGCCATACCCAAGAATCGACATAGCCATCACCGGGTAGTGGGCTGGCTTAGGTATGCTATAGCTTTCTCTGGATCTGGCAGTAGTTCCCTCTGGCCCTTTGATAATGTAAATCCTAAGTATATAACTTTTTGTCTGCAGATCCGTGCTTTCTTTTGTGAGACCTTGCACCTACATTCAGCCAAATGGTTTAAGGTCTTTATTGTGTTGGCCAGACACTACTCATAAGTGGGGCTTGCTATAAGCAAGTCATCCACATCCTTCAATAATAATCCTTCTTGTGACTGTAAGTGGCTCTGGTCTTCAGCTAGGGCCTCCCTGAATAGTGTAGGGGAATCCTTGAAACCCTGGGTGAGACTGTCCAACAATATTGTTGATTGGCCTGAGTGTCTGGGTCATGCCGTTCAAAGGCAAAGAGTTGTTGTGATTCTTCTGTGAATGGGACACAGAAGAATGTATCTTTTAAGTCCAAAACTGAAAACCAGCCATATTCACCTGGAATGTTGGTTAGCAAGGTGTGAGGGCTGGCACCACAGGGGGCAAGTCCTGAACCACTTCATTTGTGGCATGAAGGTCCTGAAAAAACTGATATTCATCTGGATTGGGTTTCTTGACCAGGAGAACAGGAGTATTTTATGGCGACTGGCAAGGTCTGATTAATCCTGCTGCCAGGAATTTCTGCAGAATGGGCTGAACACCCTTTAGAGCCTCTTGTTTCAGCAGATACTGTTTCAGTCTAGGTTTTATCCTTCGGGTTTTCAAGGGTATATGTCTTGGCTGGACAGTCTTTGCTTTCCCAGGCTTCCCATCTGCCTTCACATCCAGTCTTACCTCCTTGAGAATTTCCTGTGGCAGCAGGTCCAGCGGTGGTGAGTGAGCACCTGGCAGGGCCATCTAGAGCCACAGAATTGTTCCGGCGGCACTTGCACCTCTAGCTGGCCTGGAGCAAAAGTCACTTGAGCACTCAGTTTACATAGACGTTCTCATCCCAGGAGGGGAATGGGCCATTCAGGCATGTATAAAAAACTGTGTTGTAATGTTTTGTCTCCAACTTGACATTTCAGGGGTTGGTGAAAAGACAGCTGTTGAATCTTTCCTGACACTCGGGTCACCGGAGTGGATCTCGCTGTCTTTTGTGTTAATTTAGTGTTTAAACCTGCATAAATGGCTCCTGTGTCTATCAAAAAGTCAGCAAGCTGGTTCTCCACTGTCAATTGTACCCAGGGCTCTTGTGGGGAAATGGGGATGGGATGATGAAAGTCTAGTTGAGTCCCTGGGCACCCTCATTCCTCATCTGAATCTCCAGTCCTGCTAACCATTTGAGTTATTCCCCTCCGCTTACCAGCAACATTTCCCTTTCCCTTCTGGGGACACTCTCCGTTCCAGTGTCCTTCTACCTTGCAGTAGGCACACTGGATCTTTCCCAAAGGAGGCTTACCTTCATTCCTCTGATCAGGAGTTTTGCTTCTGGGAATAGCTGCCCTGCCAGTCAGAGCAGCTGCAGGGAGGGAAGCGCTCCATTTTGCGTCCTCTTGTCCCATTTTGTGCTCTTTGTTGTTATCCACCTTGAAAGCAATATCTACCAGCTAGGAAAGATTCATGCCCAGTGCCCCATCAAGCTTTTGCAATTTCTTCCAAATATCAGGAGCACTTTGTCCCACGAAGGTCAAATTGACCATCCGTATGTTCTCTGGGGCCATGGGGTCAGCATCTGTGTAGTGCCTACACCCTGATATATACGTCCCAGGGTTTCAGAGGGATCCTCATGAGGCTTTTGCTGAATTCCCTATGCTTTATGCAGGATTTTACATCTAGGGACCCCTGTTTTTAGCCTTGCCAGGATGCACCTTCTGTAGTGTTCCAACGTAGCCCTTCCTGCCACTTCATTGGGATCCCAGGCCAGCTCAGCAATAGGAACAGCGGCAGTTGTCTCTAAGGTGCCATTGGGGTCAGCTATATGGAGCCTGTCAGCCTCTTCCCTAGGTTTGTCTGTCACCATCTGCTTTTCATATTCAACAAAATATGTGTATCTGCCCACATGGGGTGATAGGTGGAAAAGACGGAAGAAAACAAATCAGTCATCCTTTGAGGGTCCACTCAGTATGGTGGGTTATTATTTTTCCCATTAAAAAGATCTGAGGTAAAGAAAGAAGAGTGCATCCAAATGAAGCCGGCCAGTTGCCCTTGTCTAAGCCAATGGGATACTGTGGCAGTGGAAACTGTCCCTCTCTGGGAAGGGCCCCCTGACCAAATTGTGTCCCTTGCCGGGTTCTAGAAGGAGACAGTCCCTCTCCTAGACTTAGCCATCCCTCAGGCATTTCCCCTTGGGCAAGCAGTGGGCCAGGAAAAGGGGAAGGAGGAGGAGCCAGGGTGCTGTCAATGGATTCAGGGTCTGTAGCACCATCAAATCCTCATCCTCCTTTTGCCCCAACTGCATGACAGGAGGTCTTTGTACATTAAGTATCTCCTCTGTCCACTGTCCCTCCTTCCCTGATCTAGATATAGCAGCATAAAGTCTTAAACATGGGGAATTTCATCTTCCTTTCCTTCCTTCTTGCAGAACAATTCTAGTCATACGATGGTATCATAATTGAGCAACCCGTTTGGGGGCCACTTTTCTCTTGAGTCTAGTATATACTGGGGCCAGGCTACATTACAGTAAAACATCACCCTTTTCTTTTTCACTGGCTCATAACTGAAGTCAGCCCAATTGGCCAGCATGCACCCTAGCAGGCTTTGTCTTGGAACAGACGGAGTGGTGCCCATAGCGATAATGTTTGTGCCCAACAAATGACAGAGCTGGAGAAGGATGCAGGACTCAACTCCGGGCTTCCAGATAACTACAGGACCTATCCAAACCCCATTCCCCCCAAGGACACAGTGCTCACACCAGTGCTAAACCAGGCGAAGAAGCAGGAGGTAATGGTTTAAGGCGGGGTAAAGATCTAATTTCCCAACGCTGGTGTAGGTGGTCAGGTGCCTGGCAGAAAGTTTGTAAATTTTCTGTTTTGCAGAAAGTCTAAGTCCAGCTTACTTTAAGCTCAACTCTAACTACCACACAATGACAGCAAAGAAGATGCCAGACAAGACAAAGAGGGGGAGAAGTGTTCAAGTCGTGCTCTCACGGCTTCTTCCCAAGGGTTATAAAGGTAGGAACACGCAAACAGCAGTGCCACCTTGAGATGTACAATTCCGACTTGACACTTGACAGAAAAGGCCACAGACTTCACGTCCCACAGGTGATATAACAGGCACTGAAAGTATGCTGTAGGATTCTGACACAGAGAAAAACTGGCACACAGACTAGTGAAACGACACACACGTTCAGGGGAACGGAACATCCAAGCATGCACACCACAGAGAAAGCTGAGACTAGTCTTTCAGGAAATATGCTAGGCAGTCTATACTCCCCTTTATTCCTCACCAAATGGACCTTGGCCTGACCAAGATGTTTCGTATAGTAAATATTTAAGACTTAAAGTAGCAAACATAGGACAGAGAACCAATTCAGGTCAACAGCAGTTTTTGTCAAAAAGATTGTCACACACACATATGTGACTTCTCTGCCACACTGAGGAGATGGGTCCATTCACAAGGCCCTGATTGCATACATTCAGGCCACTATCCTCAGCCATCCCTACTATTAGTTGTAATAATACCCAGGTCTTTATCCAGGTCAGAAAGAAGAAAAGAACTCAACAATGACGTATTGGTTGTCTTAGAAAACATGGGCTGAAAAGCTGAAACAGTACAGATCTCTTTCAGACTACCCATAATAATCACTGCCTCTGCTAATCCCTGTTCTTCTAGCAGTATGGAGTACTGGTTGTACGAATACGTTAATGCATAACGTCTCACACTGTTAGTTGGTCATTTGGGAGGGGAGGTATCATTGCCTATTTCAAAATGTTATGTGATATCTGGAGAAAGGGCTTGGTCCCCAACTGCTCACCCTAAAACAAACAAACAAAATACATAGGCCAGTGCTCATACAGTTGCCCTAATCCAATTTAAGGAAAATAGCAATGCTGTAGTGTGGTAAATTTTATAGCTATAGGTATGTTCACACTATAACTAGACATACTTCCATATGTGAATTACGAAAATATTTTTGTTGCTTGACAGACAGACATTCCAATTTGGGCAGGAAAGGAATTGAGGAAAATTAGAAAATTCATGCAGTAAGCTCCTCTGCTCAGTAGTTTTTATACCTATGTCCTAAATTCAAAATTACTTTCAAATTTCTCAGTACTCTAGGAACAATTGTCTGTGTAAAGTGTTAATGCAAGATTCAAGAAAAAAAGAAAACATTCAGCAATAACTGAAATTGCCAAGAATTTTTCAAAAAATGAGGAAAGTTTGATTTCTGCCGTTCTGCTCACATGAAACAAAGGCCATATGAACTGTTAAGATCGGCATAGAAAAAAATTGTCAACCTCATTAAGATGTACACAAACGTATACATACCTATGTATATATAATATGTATTTCTTAGAAGATTTTGTTAGCTGCAGCGACATATAATGGAAAATCAGGATCCTAAACAAAATGTTTCTCTTTTTCTTCAAAAGACTTTCACTTTTCACCTTAAACTTTAATGTTTTGTCATTTGAAAACAGAAAAATTTCCCTGCCTTGCCGAGGAATAGGCGTTGGTTTATCCTTTCCAAATCCTTAACATTTCCACTGTAGCTCTGTGCATTCCTGAACCTTTACGTTTCCAAATAAAAGTACAATCTATAATAGAAGGACAATCTATCCACATTTAGGAACACTGGCAAGCAGAGCACACTATTTAGTAACTCAACAAAAAGTTATTAAGCCATTATTATGTTCTGATTACTGTTCTTGACACTGGTGTTAGAAAACTAAGCAAGACAGACCTGTTTCATGCAATCATAGCACTTACAGGAGATCAACAGTGGCAGAAAACATTAAAACAATTCCATATGTAATGTTTATTTAAGTGGTAATGTAGGAGAAGCGTTGAGTAGGCAAATTCCAAACCTTCTCCAGTTTTCACAGAGTTGAAATGAATTACAGACCTATATACCAATATTTTGCATTCCTTGGTGGGTCATTAGCAAGGTGTTTTACGTATTAAAAGCAAAGATCACAAAAAACAAACTGTGTCTATTTTTGAGAACTTCTGATTTACATAGTGTCACCATGCTCCCCTCATAAATGAGCCTTGTTTCTATCATATATACACGAAGCCTCTGCCAATGCTCTTTAAACCCAAACTCATAATTAGGCTAAATCGCAAGTCTGTAGGAAGATGATTTTTTTTTATCCTATCTGCCTACCCCCCCAGTCATATTATCTAAAAAGAGGGTGTGACATGTGCCTTCCTGTAGGGATTTTACTTGATGTGGTATTATATCAGTATCTTTTTAATCAAGTTAAAAGTGAAATGGAAATGCAGAACTTAAGAACAAACTGACACGAACACAGACTTAATGTTTATATTCTAAGAGTGTAACTCCCATTTTTCCCCCAAAAACTCAAAGCAGATTTAAATATGAGGGGTATTTTTTTGAGGACGTTTTTTTAACGGCTGGAAATGAAAGCTTGAGAGAAAAATGTGAAAGGATACACACATCATTGAATTGGGCTTTCATAAATTCCAAAACATACCATAGAAACTACATTGTTTGCAGATATTATTATATTCAATTCCCCTGTTTTCAGAAAAACAGTGTGTCCATAGTCTTGAGAGCCTGCATATCTGGTGTAGAAATATTAAAACATTGCACTTGTCTAGGACCTCACAGCTGGCAGAGATTAAAATGACTAATTCTGAACTCTGTAAAGTGCCCTTACTGCCACAAAATGATTACCTTCCATAAGTGTATATAATTTTTTCTCAACATAAGAATGTATCATTAAAAATGAATTCACTTTTCCTTAAGAATTTAAAAACACCTTAATAACAAATGAAGTCTATTATACTTAACATTAATAGGGACATTACGTTGACAGATTATGGTGCAATTGTGCTGTTATCAAAATGGTTTTCTCTTTTGTTCAAGATTAGAACAATATAAAGATATTTATAAATTAATTGAATGACCCACACACCTTATCAAATTAAAACATTAAGAAATAGATCACTGCTTTTGAATAAGATGAAGTAACATAGACCATATTGCCCTTCTGCCTCAAAGGACTAAAAGTTGGACAAAATATATAAACGATCAGACAACAGGCAGTGTAGGTCTGAATCCCTGAGAGAAGAGAAGCAAATAAAATGAGGCCTGTGTGTGCACCAGCTAACAACAAGGTGTTCCAAGACTGTAGCAAGGGAAGGGAGATGAACAGAGCCCGGGGAATTCATGAATTGGGGAGCCAGATATAAGAACTTCGGGAGGCAAGTCAGAAAAAATTTGGTGGGCAGAGTCCAAAAAATGAAGGACCTGCGTAGAGAGTTGCAGAAATCTTCAAAGTGATGCCTCTCAGTCTTGATCTGCACATGATCTCCAACTAGAATGAGATCATGTTAACGATAATGATTGAAATGTTATGAATCATTCTATTTTTAAATATTTGTGATTATGTTTGAAGACAATGTACTGAAGTAAAATTCATTTGTCAATCAAGAAAAATGAATAATGGTCTTGGTGAAATAGGTTTCTTTACCAGATTTTTAGGATAAAAAAATAATGTAAATCAAAACCAAGCAGAGCAAACTCACAGTATTTCTTTATAGACAAGAAAATGCCTTATTCCAAAACAATAAATACTAATATCTTTCTTTCTATTAAAATATTTCATTTCTATTTTGCATAATAACAAAAATAGAGCCACATATTAAAGACATGGTCAAACATATTATTGTTCTGAGGGTTTTTTTTCTCACTAGGTCTTAAAATTTAACTTACATTTATATGATATGAGAAGAAGGTGATATGCTGAATACCTGAAAAAGTTTAGCAAAAACAAAAATATGAAGCTTAAATTAACTAGGGTTGTATGTTTGTCACACCCATTAATCAGATTCCGTGAGATTGGATATCTGGGTGGGAGGAAGGAGCTAACACAGTAAAGCAACACCTAAAAGTGCAATGATGCACCCTGATTAATATCTTTTGTGTCTGTGGATATTTTTCTCCAAGTAAATAAAACATATTAAAGGATAGAGATGGAACTTAAGAACTAACGGGTGAGATGTTTCCCAAGAAGACATACACATTTTCTGATTTGTGCTAGAAATGTATCAGATTAGTGCTCAGAGTGATGGAAATCCATCTCTCCAGCTCTAAAATTCCGAAAATGAGAGTTAAATTTAAAATATATTTAGAAGCTATGGAAGGAAATGTTTGGGGAAAAAGAAAAAGAGAAGGAGAAGGAGAGAAGGAAGAAGGAGAAGCAGACGCAGTAGCTCAAAGGACAAATGACAAATTCGAAGGAAATGTTTGCAGCTTAAAGTACTAACAAAAACTGATATACAACTTCTAATATCTAAAAAGGCCTTAGAAATGTCAATCCTATAAAAATAGAGACGATGAATAAAAACAGGTGTTCACAGAGAAAGAAATACTATATGTTTGGACATAAGAAAGATATTCAATCCTATACATTAAGAAAAACATAAATTCAGATTATGCTAACATATTGTTTTTACCTCTCAGAACGTCAAAAAAGTTCTACAATTTCATGATGCACTTTTTATGGTGGGGGGGACATGAGAAACTCACATTCTCACATACGACTAGAAGAAGTACAAATGACACCTGTGCAGAGAATTCTGGCATTATCGATCAACTTCAATTATGCATTGTCCTTTTCAGCCAAACACCTCTTTCCTTGACTTTGCACTACAAACACCTCTGCACATCTGCACACCTACAGGTGCACTTGTGTAAATGATATTTATACAAACATTAACTCAGGCGCTGTTTATAATGGTAAAAGAAGAAAAAAACAAAACTAGAAATGACCCAAGTGACCAGCAATAACAAATCACACAATAGAATAGTACGCATCTGAGTAAGGAAAGGTGAAGGTTTTTGATGGGCTCAGATGGAAGGATCCTCAAAAGCTAAGTTTAAGTAAAAAAATCAAGGTGTAGAATTGCATATATTATACATTCTGTTTGTTTAAGATCGGGATGAAATAAGAACACATATATTAACATTTGTTTTCACTTGCATAGATGAATCTTGTAAGCTAAAAAAGTGAAACACAAAATGTAGTTAGGTATAGAGCGAAGAGGATTGATATGAACGGGGACAGTGGTGGAAGCAAAATTTATCATTGTAGATCTAATACAATTTACTTTTTGAAGTACGTAAATGTAGTATTACTTAAATTATTTTTAATGCTTATGCAACCTTGTATGACTATCTACAGAAACATAAAGGCCTATTTCACTTTCATCTATAACCTACTGTATATGGTCAAGATCTTTATGCACTCAAATTGATGCACCAACCAATTATATTAGTGTTTTATTATTGCAGATGTACGAGAAGAAAAAACACTGTCATTTTCAGACCTCTGATCACCCAATTTATGTAAGCAATTTTTAGGAAGTCATGAGGGAGATGAAATATTGTTTTATTTATCTTCTTCTTGTTAAGGAATTAAATCTCTTTGTAATGTTTACCCACTTGAGAAGCAGGATTAGTGATATGCTTTGTGTTATAATTACAATCAGTTTTTACTTCCCCATTTCCTCAGTGCTTAGACTGCCAATGGCTCATGGTTTCTTGTGGGGGTGAAACAGCTCTATATTTTGGTGAATTTCCTAACACCAATGATACATAGTATCATTAATGCCAATGTATTTGAGGAATTGTATTGTGGTCAAACTTACCCCAAAATATACATATATACATATATGTATACATGTATATATATATGTATATATGTATATTTCCTATAGGTGTAGAATTCTAGGTTGACCATTATCTTCTGGCAGATCTTTGAAGATGTCTTTCCATTTTCTTTTTTATTCTATTCTTTCCTTTAAGAAATAAGCTATCATTCTAATTATTGCTCTTTCAAAAGATACTTAAGTTTCCCTCTATTTCCGTCCACTATCTACTTTAAAGATTTTTTCTATATTTCATATTCATAATTTTATTATAATGAGCCCATGTGGTTTTCTTTGTATTTATTCTTCTTAGTGTTTACTTAAGTCTTTCTTCTCTGTAACTTTCATCAGTTCTTAAAAATCTATGGACACTATCGTTTCAAATATTGCTTTTCTCCTCTTCTTCTGACACTTCAAATGTGTGTGTGTGCGCGTGTGAGCGTGTGTATGTGATTGGCAGAATGTATTTTCTTAAAAGTTTCCACATGTCTGTTTTTATCAGAGAAGATTCAACTTTGCACTCATAGGCAGATATTATTGGGCACAGCCTCATTAATCCCATCAGAGAATGAGTGCAGAGGGTGAGATTCCACCTAAGAATAATGTAAAAATCCCACTAAACTTAAAGCTACAGCTACACTCTGCTACTGGGGGCTCCCCACGCTTCAGAAAGAAATGAGTTACCCTACCGGAAGGAGTCATTTACACTGATCATTATCAGGAGTTGGACTTGCTCCGTAATAGGGGTAGGGAGAAATATTCCTATCAATTAGTGATCTATTTGGTGTCTCTTAGTGCTTCATGCATGGGCTGATAACCTTCAGGGATAAAGATCTGGGTCATCCCTTCCCCAGTGTAAGCCACCCTGATCTGAAGAAATGCTAACTCAGGGTGAGGAGACTTTAGAATAGATAGCAGAGAAAGAGTATGAATATTAGTTGCAGCCTCAGGACCAACTGCAGTAGCAAGAACTGTAGCTCACCTTAGTGAATTTTCTTTTGTAGGTTTTACCCTAAATTGTAACTAACAACAATCTTGTGGATTCTGGGACTGAATTTGAGAAGCAAGTGGATTTGAGCAAGGGAATGACTATTGTGGAATATGTTAGTATTCAAACCAGACCCCTTCAAATTCCTTTTACTGGTGATGCAGGTCCATTCCCAACCTCTGCTAGCTCCTTTCCTAATGACTCACATCTTCAAAATTTTTCATAAAATAAACCTGGACACACGGAACCACTTTGAACAAATGCCTAGAGAGGCACTAAGAGCTAGGATGATTGCTCATAGTCAGTCAGTGACCGATATAAGAATAGGCAAATCTAGCTTCCTTACTCGAAGCTAGAATGAACTCTGTGGTCTAACTGACACTCCAGAGCTTCTCTACCATCAGGTCAAGGCTGAGACTTCACATGAAATAACACTTCTACTTTCCTTCTTCCTCTTCACTATCCTGCTTCTCGCACTTCATTACCTGTTTCTCCTGGGGGCACATTTTGAACAAATCACTCTCAGATACAACCTCATCTTAGTATCTGCTTGTAGGCAACCTGATCCAAGACAACCAATGATATCACTTTATGTTGAAATATTTGATGTAGTTTACAAGGATTATATAACTTTGTGAGGGAAAGATGGAAAGCTGAGCATAATACCACAGTTATAACTTGGAGTGTTCGAAGAAATAATGTGTTTTCCAACCTATGTGTGAGTTAAATATATTTCTTATGAGCAATATGATATAATCCCACAAAGTTTAATAACTGTCAATTTAAAACTTGAAAAAATAAAAACATAGTCGTCATAAATACAAAATGTTGCCTAATAATTTCCACTTCAGACAATACAGGGAGAATGGTAAGGGCATTTTGTAACTGATCTAAACATCAAGAAGTCAATCTCTGTAGTTAATCAAGAAGAATGATTGTAGAACTTAGAATATACGAGACCCATCCACTGATAATTTCTCCCTTGGCTTAAATTTAAGGATTATCCGCAGAAATGGTGCAGTTGTAGGGTAGTACATGAAAAGAGAAGTTGTTTCCGTGGTAACCATACCCCTAACCTTCAAGAAGTAGCTAGATTAAAGCCATATGTAACCCAAATAAAATTCACTGAAGTCCATGGAACACAAATGCAATATGATCAACACAGCCAATACAGTAAGAACATTGTTGCTTCTAGGAGACCGAGGCATTAGATCAAGATTTAAAGTGAGTCTGTGTTACATAGCCTATACTTCCTATCATTTTCTAAAACTTGATGCAATAAAAGGGACCTGAATAGTCTTTAGAGTGTTATTTCAGAAATAGTATATAAATGTGATTATTTTCCACTTATTTAACAAAAGCGTGTTTCATGACTGCCACATGTCAAGCACTTTGTTAGGCAATAGGCAAAATAACTAGACAAAAACATTTCTAATTATCTTTGAGGAGGGCTGACTGTATTTTCTTAAAAGATAAAACAATCGACAATCTTTACCAGATAATTGCCTAATATAGTTCTTAAATAATTTTGGTATTGCCAGAAGTTAGGATCTTCGAATTCAGCTTAATTGACTCCCCTACTGAGGCACCAGTAGAAGTTGCAACAACCAAATTTGCAGCAACCAGTAATTGCAGTACCAGGACTGATGAAAAATGATTAAAAGAATAAAATTCTACCCCTGTGTTTGAAGCTGAACTTGATAGCATTTTCTAAGTGCTTTAATTGCCTGCCATTCATGTGCAACACCTTCCAATCTATTTGTTCAAAGCTTTTGGTATATCTAATTTAGAGAACTTACTTACGGAGAAAAACAAACTCTCCTCTGTTTTCCAGGGAATGAAGAAGAATACAAACAAGCCAAACTTACATATTTCTTCACATAACTAAGCTAGATAGTATGTCTATTATAATTCCAGAATAAAAACAATTTCAAAGTCAGCCAAACCAAGAGGAGACCTAAAATTATTTCAGGCTCATGTTATGATGGGTTTTGGAGCTTATTATTTAATATCTGAGAATATAAAAACCTCAACTTTTATATTTGTTATGGTGGGTGGACTACTAAAAAATGTGTAAAGCCTATATTAAAAAGATGGGGCTTGGAATATCCATAAAACAATACGGCATTTTTGATGCATTATTTGACTGATAGTCACTTAATGGCCATCTAGGTTATCAGATCAAGTGCTGCAGTATCGCAGTGCTTGTGTTCAAGTAACTTTTATTTTACTTAATAAAGGTGCCAAAGCACAAGAGTAGTGATGCTGGCAATTCAACTAGGCCAAAGGGAAGACATAAAGTGCTCCCTTTAAGCGAAAAAGTGAAAGTTCCTGACTTAATAGGGAAAGAAAAAAACTTGTATGCTGAGCTTGCTAAGACCTATGGTAATTTTTACTACTGTACAGATTTTCCTTGACTCACTATGAGGTTATCTCCCAATAAGCCCATCATAATTTGAAAAGATCATTGTTGAAAATGCATTTAATACACCTAACTTACCAAGCATCATAGCGCAGCCTAGCCTTCCTTAAACACGCTCAGAACACTTACATTAGCCTATAGTTGGGCAAAATCATCTAACACAGAGCCTATTTTATAATAAAGTGTTGAAAATGTCACATCATTTATTGAATACTGCACTGAAAGTGAAAAACAGAATGGTCGGATGGGTACAGAATGATTGGAAGTGTATCGGTTGCTCACCCTCTTGATCGGGTGGCTGCCTGGGGGCTGTGGCTGCTGCTGCCCAGCTTCACGAGAGACTATCTCAGTGCATATGGCTAGCCCAGGAAAAGATCAAAATTCCAAATTTGAAGTATAGTTTCTACTTCAATGCGTATCGCTTTCACACCGTCACAGAGTAGAAAAATCGTAAATTGAACCACCATTGTAAGGTGGAGACTGTATAGTGTTATAAGTGTTCTATTTTATTATTTAGAATTAAACTTTATCATAGGCATGTCTGCATAGGAAAAAAGCTAGTATATGTGGTGTTCAGTACTACCTGCAGTTTCAGGCACCCACTTGGGGTCTTGGAAACACATCGCCCTCAGTTAAGGGGGTCTTCGGTAATCATCTTGGGTCTCATCACATAATTTTTTACTGCTGCTTTCTGGTGTCCATTCTAAAACGCAAAACACTAACTCTTAATTTTGTCTCTTTTGTAATAAAAGCTATATTTCCTTAGAAAATACATTTGTGTTCACCAATTAGAGTTAGTTTCAGAATTTATTTGCCAATTCTTCACCCTTCACAAATGAGCTATCTACAACTGGGACATGATGGAAACATACAACTAGTAGATGATGGAAATACACATCAAAAATGAGATTGTAACTATTTACTAATTTCGTTCTACAATCCCTATGACAACATTAGCAAGTATGCTAGATGATTATGGCTTGTTTAATGAATAAAATCATGTTTTCCTTGAATTTCACTGGGGAATAAAAAAAATTGAAGATAATATTCATTATTTCATATTGGCTGTTAGTCATGCAATTCAATGTTCTTAATCCAAATACCTAAAACATAAAATTTAAATTTCTATTTTGGGCCACCCCTGGTGGCCTAGTGGTTAAGTTCAGTTCACTCCACTTTGGCAGCCCACGTTCAGTTCATGGGCACAAACCCACACCACTCGTCTGTCTGTGACCATGTTGTGGTGGTGGCCCATATGCAAAAAAAGAGGAAGATTGGCAGGAGATGTTAGCTCTGGGTGAATTTTCCTCAGCAAAAAAAAAAAATTCTGCTTTGGCAAGTCAGAAGAAATCTCAAATCAGGTAATAATGTATGAAGAAGAAGAGAAGGCTGAGAAAAACGAGGAAGAGAAATGAAGGAGGAGGGAAATGGGAGAGGAGAAGGAGATAGCTGCATTCTTCAGAAGTCTGAAAATTTTTTCCTATTTTTCAATTTTTCAATACATCATCATTGTTTCCATTGAGCATTTAATACATTTTATTCTTTGTACTATGTGTTTATAAACATCACCTTACTTAATCTTCACAAAAACACGAGATATTCAAAATAGGAATAAAAATGCCAATAACACATTTTCACCAGGTATAAGAGTCAGTGAGGTTTTCATAACTTATTCAATTGTTTATCAATAAAGATCAGTAATCTTATGTTAATTAGCAATAACAAAATTCAACATAGCAACGTTTGTGCTTTCATCAATTTTAGTATCTATATAATGTGAAACTCACTTCAATTATTATTCTTATTATTTATCTTATTTCAGAGATGATTTATTTTCTTAGACAGATGACTTTCTTCCTCAGCTAACTTCTAAACCACTCAAACTCTGAGATAACCGGTGGAGGAATGGGCTGGGAAAGAGGCTGCCAATCTCTGGAGAGAGACGAAAGGCAGCTCTCCTGCAATGCCAATCTGTTTATGCTGGTGGGGCCCCAGGTTTTCCCTGAGACCCAAAGTTGCTTTAGCTGTGGTCACATCCACACCATCTCCATATCACTCTGAGCTTGGATTATAATTCCAGTTTATATGTAAATACTTCAAACATACTCAAGATTTTTCTTTTTTAAGTCATAGCTTTTTCAGATTCACCCACATTTACCAATTTCTTTGGTCTGCATAAATTAGCATGTTTTACTTCTTTCTTCTGGATCCAATTCTTCATACTGAGGAAAACACCTAAAAATTCTTTCTTGAGTTCTTGGATGTGGTAAGGTCTCTCTTTGTTTGAAATGTCTTTATCCCACCATCATTCTTGGAGTATGATTTGGCTAGATACAGAATTTGGGGTGAGAAAATATTATTCGTAAAAATTTTGATGATGCTCTTCCAATATAATTTGCTTTGAATGAAGCCGATGAGAAGTGTGCTCTCAGACCGCTTTCTGAGGAGTGGTTCAGCTGAGCCCATTTAACCTTAGTTGCCAGGAGTCTGAACAATTGTTCTCAGTGATAGGACATCCACTATTGCCATTCTTTAAGGGAAAAGTCATAAGTACATATACAAAATGCACACATCCACACACATATATTTCCGGCAGAATCAGCGTAGAATCAAAAGAGAACGAACTTTAGAGATAAACTGATCTAGATTGTAATATCTCTTCCACAGTAAGATGCGCAAACTTTGGCGAAATTCTCAACAGCTTGCACTTATTTGCTCATTTGTGAAATTCAGTTAACAACCGGTAAGATAATGAAATTAATGAGTGTGTATGTGTGTGTGTGTGTCCCGGTAACTTTCTACTTCCTATTTCCTGCCGTGTTCAAAATATATTTGTTTTGTTATACCTCATGATGCCCACTGAGTGTTTTGACTCAATGTAACTGGAATGATAATACACAGCTGTTGGTGATTTTGTTTTTATCTTCTACTCACTCCCTTCCCCTCTGATTGGATCCAATTCTCTTGAGTGATGGAATGGGCAGAGACGTCAATCCAAGTATGAGGCCTCAGGTGTTGCTTGAACCCAAGATAATTTACACAGGGCATCAGGAGAGCAAACTTCTGGGTTTTCTGCTGTCCTTGGTTACTTTCTGTTAAAAAGCTGGTTAGTGTCTCCACTAATAAAAAGTGGATATAAAACAATGTCATGTTGCATTTTTCTTGCACAATTTGGCAATGTTTTTGGCAATGCTTTGTTGAGAAGGAAGTAAACAGAAATTTAACATAAAGACCTTGGAGGTTTCACTAATATTCACTTCTTATGCAAAACCAGGCTGGTGCACAGAAAATTTGATTTCTGGAAGACCTGTTATTTAAAATTATGAGGTTTTTTAATGACAATATTGAAACTTTGTTTCATTAATGACAAATCGGGAAAATGGTATATTTCAAAGTGATTCCATAAAAATATCACTACTACACATAAAGATAGCTCATAATAATAGTTCATCGATCATTAGGAATTTACTTATTGGCTGAGGATTGCATCACCCAATAATTTTAAGACAGCCCAGGACAAACATGATCCTATAAGCAAATTGCTGTTGTTTGGACAGATATACAGAATAGATTTAATGCAGTGGGTGATACTGACCTCTGATGCAATATCCAACCAATTTAGCAAAATGTTATGAAATTCCATAAGACCTGCTCTGCCTAGGTATAACTAGTAAAAAAAAAAAAAAAAATCAATTGAAAATAATTGAAATAAAAAAATATAGTCTGAGGTTATACAGAAATACATATTCAGTAACTTTTTCCTAATGGACCTGGTTTCTTAATTTAAAAATGATGTATTTGTCAATTTTTTCTTTGGGAGACAACAGAGAAAGTTATTTTGGAAGTTTTATATGTAGGATAAGTATAATTTAACTCCAATTTACATGTGAAATCTACTTCCAAGTAGTTAAATGTACAAATTCTTAAAAAGGGACCTAAACTCTTTAATATATTTTGAGAATGCTTAATAAATGGCTTAATATACTCCCTGAGAACTTACATACCTGTAAATAAAAACCAGCAATTAGCTTTCTCATGGCAGAATCTGGAGATGGCACACAGAGATGATATCTCACAAAGAAAAGGAAAAGAAGAAAAAAGAGGTCATCAGCCTCAGACCTCAGGTGGCTAAAGAAGAGAACGCATTTGCTGTCTGCCATATTTTTGCAGCCTTCAGTGACTCCTTTGTCCGTGTGACCTCTCTCTTCGGCAAGGAAGCCATTTGCCCCATGACTGGTGGGATGACAGTTAAGGTAGACCAAAATGAATCTTTGCCATATGCCACATGTTGGCCACCCAGGTTGTGGCTCAGAGCTGCAAGGTGCTTGGCACCACTGCCCTACACATCAAACCCTGGCTCACAGTAGGAAATAGGACCAAGACCCTTGGATCTGAGGTGCACTCAGTCCTCAGAGCGCTTGTCTGTTCAGAAAAGAAGATCGAGCAGATTGAAGATGTCATCTCCATCCCTTCTGACAGCACCTGCAAGAAGGGAGGTCACCATTTATGAAGAGGACTCCTCAAATTAGTCCTATTTTCTGCAAGCCAAAGCAAAACCAAAAAACCAAAACAGCAAATCCACTTATATTTGGTTGCATATAAAGAGCTAAGAATTAGCTGAGTGGAAAAAGACATTGGATAAATTAAAATTAAGTAAATTTGTCTTTTCATATGCTTGAAAGTCAGCTCATATCCTATTAAACTAGACAATAAGTGCACATACACAACAAATACACCCCATCAGGAACATAATCTGCTTTCAGGAACAAAACCACAACATAAATAAAAGGCCAGATTAAGGATATTTAAGTGGCAGCAAAAATGAAAACATTACAAGGGTTTCAAACCTTCTTTGACAAAAACATGGGGAAGGTAGAATTATAATCATAATATAAAGCAAAAGATATTATAATTGCCTTCATTTTCTTGTGGTGCCCCAAAATTCTGAAATGCTTTCCTCTACAAAGTACTTTGTGACATTCAGGGTAGATATTAGAAATATAAGGAAGTAGGTCACTGAGTAGAAAACTTTGACTCTAATTGAATGTTTATGCAATTATATCCACTGAGCTCTGTCTGAACCGGGTTAATAGATATCAAGTCAGATAGACATGTTCTTGATCTGTTTACTGAGGCAAAGTGTTGAGATGCATTTCAGGAAATCTGAAACTAAGCTAGAATGACATCACTTAATTGTTTATTGTAAGAACTAGTAGTAACGTATAAACTTGTTGCTTAGAGTTTGGTAAACTGTACATGATAGAGGCACAACCGTGCAGTACTGGAATGCAGAAGCATTTACTAAGAAAGGAAAGAAAATCAAACAAGAAAATACATTTTTTACACACGGTAAAACAAAATGGTAATCAGCCCCTATGTTATATTGGTGATGATAACAGTTTTTATGGTACAAAAATCAATCCAGAATATACACTGCCTTAACATTGAATGTCCTGCCAAGCTGGGTACAATTTTGTTATTAATAATATTCTTACTATAAATAAAGCAGAATTTGAGAACTAGAATTCATAATTGTCTTAAACTGATAACAGGTTTTAAATGTCCTAAGAAAGCAAGATACATCAAAATCTTTATATTAAGGATGGAAGGATCACAAACGAAGCTAAAGCAATTGACTGAGATATACTATGGATTAGTAGAGATAAATATCTTAGAGTCAGTAGGACATATACCTTGGTGATTTCTGCAAATCTTGTATACAAAAATAGCAAAATGTTTAGATAAATGTGACTAGCAAAAGCCAGCCTAGATAATTTCAAAGCTGTACTAACTACTATGTTGGGTTACATAACAAGATAAGGGAGTTGCTACCTCACTTAAACAATCACAAATGGATTCACACTCATTGAAGCACTGCTAGTATACTGGGGAGATTCCACTGCAAACATATTAATGAAAAAAGTTTTAGTGCTTAGGTATCGTAAATGAGTTATATTCTATTGAACCTATTTGAATAAAATTAATAGTACTGAATATTGAACCACACACAATAAAAAATACTGACATTATAAGATTTTAAATATTTTAATGTATTGCTAAGCATACAAGAACATACATCTGTACGTAAATTTATTAAATGAGATGTAGCTAAGTTTGTTCAATAGACTCCTCAAGTTTTCTTAAATTTTTCTAATTTAACATAACAATATTGTTTTCCAGAACTTTCTATCTTTGCAAATGATAAGTTTTTATCCTGTGGTCTTTTAATCTATTCAAATCAGATGTTAGATCCATTGACAATTAAACACCTGTGCTACATAACTTTGTGCTGATTCAATCTGAAAATTCCAGATTGTTCACACATACTCATTAAAACTAACGAGATCTTTACGGCTAATTCCCAATGTGCCACTATGTATATTGTTCCCTAGCGCTCAATAGCCCTTAAATTTTTCTCATTTCTTACCTGTTGTGCCAATGGCTAATAATTGGATTATGCCATCTGCTTCTTGCACATACTTACTTAAAAGGAAAGAAAAGAAGTAGTTTCTTGTATAGAAGATTCAACCACAGTATATGCTAGAAATATACACAGAACCATTTTAACGTTCTTGTCTGGTGCTATTTTCTGCAGTTATTAATATTAACGAAAGGCAATTCGCAAAGAATTTCTATTCCTTCTACAAAAATCTTTTAGATGTTAAAATTCCCATGTTTAAAATATTCTCTGGGAAAATAGTTGAAATGTGTGTAATAGTTGAAGCACAATTTGCTTAAGAAAATGACCAAATACACTCCTACTAAAAGTAGGAAAATACTTTCTAGGGCAGAATATTCACTTTTATTTTTATGCAGCATTCATTTTGTGGTTGACTTGGTTACATCTTTGTCTTTCATAGTAGAAAACCTTCCTGAAGATCAGAATATCATCTCTTAGGATCATTATTGCACCACTACTGCTTGACATGGGGTCAGGTACAGAGGACGCATTTAAATTTTTTTTCAACTTTCCTATGCTATCATGTTAAAAAAAATGATTTTTTTTATGTTAAATATATACTGTGAAAGAATGATGCTTCTAGATAACACTTGGTAGGATCGGATATGATCTGGCCAACCAAAGCACTCCCGTGTACAACAGACACATGTCTGAAGGCATCAGAGAGTTTCAGAAACAACAGTGTTTAAGAGAAGAAAAATTCCAAAGAGGCAAGAGGCTTGTAGAGGAACAGCGAGAATCTACAGCTGACCTGGAAAGAGTTCATCCATCCGGGGCGCTGGCTAGAGGCTTAGAATTAGAGTTGGTTTGCCTGTCAGGTCATTTACTGAATTGGGAAAACTGGGCTGGACTGGAAGCTAAAGAGTTAAGGCAAAGCCCCTGAGTGGCCTGCCTGTAAGTCCCAAGGTGCCCAGGGTTAGGAGCCTCATTAGAGGCTGGGCTTGAGAACACCAAAGAAGATTGAAAGCCCCAGGGGGAGGGGTAAATTGAAAGGATTTCCAACTGCTTCTCTGTCTGGTCACTTCCCAATCTGAACACAGTGAGTACGACCTCCTATCTTATTGCAGCTTAATTTGCAATTCTATGATGAAAATGATGTTCATCACATTTTCAGGTACTTACTGTCCATTTGTATATAATATTAATTTTTATAAAGTGTCTGTTCGAGATTTTGCCTGCTGTTAATTTAATGAAGCTTTTTGTGTTATAATTGCTTATTTTTAGGGAGAAAGAGAAATCCAGCAAAACAAATACAATGACAAAGATGATAAAAGTCATAAATTACAGAACAATATTTCTCATGAATACAGATGGAAAATCCTATCCTAATGAAATATAAAAACTTGATTCCACAGACATAAAAAAGGTAATGAATCATGACCAAGTGGGTTTTATTGTACAAGTGGTTTAACATGAGAAAATTAATCTTTGTAACTCAGCATGTTAGTAAAAGGGAGAAAACTTAATTAACCATCTTGACAGATTCCAAAAATGTATTGACGAAATTCTAAATTGACAAACTAGGGATAATAACACATCATTAGTATGATAAAAATTATCTATAAACTTATACAGAAAACCCATACTAGCTCGTGAAATAATAAAGAAATTCCTCCTGAGAACAGGAACAGATAAGGAAACCTATTATCACGATCTCAAAGAAAAAAATAATCATTTAAAAGGAGCACTATTCATAACAGCACTGAAATTGTCACATATTTATGAATAAATCTAACAAAGATGTCCTTTATATACAAAATGTAAAAAGTATTATTTAAAGAAATTTTTGAAAGAACAAAATAAAAGAGGCAGATACTATGATCATGGGTTAAAGGACTCGCTATAATAGGGATATTATTCCCTGCCGACAAATCACAGATATATTTTGAGGGATCCACATAAAATTCTGCATTTTAAATGTATATGAACATGTAAGTTGTTTCCAAAATTTCTGTGAAGATACAAGGGGTCTAAAATAGTGTAAGAAAGAAGAACTATACAGAAAAGAACAAAACTTACTAATTCATACTACCAAATGTCAAGCCCAATTTGAAAGCTATGTTAACATTGACCAATATGTGATTCATATAGAGACAGAGAAATTAGATCCATGAAACTACACAGACAATTTATAATTGGACCACATATTTAGCACTTGATTTATGACAAAAATGACACTTCAATGTAATGGAATCTTTTGTCTTAGTAATAAATGGTGTTGGGTTAACTAGCTATCAGTATGAACAAATATATAAGTTCTCATTTACAAGGCATCAAGAAAATGCAAAATAAAGCTACAATAAAATACCACTACATGCAAAACAGAATGGCTAAAATAATCAGTAAATATCAAATTCTAACAATAATGTGAAGCACGCCAGAATCATCTTTTCAGACAAAATTTAAATTGATACAGCCACTTTGCAAAACTGCCAGTAACTAAAAGGGTGAACATATTCACAGCTTATGATGCAACCATGTCACTCCCAGGTATTTGTTCCACTATAACGTGTACATATGTTCAAAATATGTGTGTGGATATGTATATTATGAATGTTCATATTATCACTATTCATAATAGTTCAAGCTGAAAACTTAATAACTGCCTATTAACAGAAGAATGAATAAATATATTTGGTTTACTCATAGAGTACATTATTATACAGCAATGAAAACAACTGAATGGTAACTCCCAGCAACAATATGGATGCATATCACAAGCAAAATATTAAGTGAAATAAATTAGACACAAAGGAGTACATATACTAAGATGTGAATCATATAAAATTTTAGAACAGATAAAAAGATAAATGCTGTTAGATGTCAGGAAAGTATTTATTTTTGTGTAGCTAGTGACTGGAAGTTGACAGGAGTGGGGCCTCTGTGATTTCCACACAGTATGGCGTTATAGAGTTATCGTATTAACATTTAATCTAAGAAGGCACACGGTTGGATTTAGGTCTACTATTTTTTATGTGTTTTCTGCTTTTGGTTTCCTTAGTTTTATTCCACTCTTTCTTCTTTCCTGTCTTCTTTTGTATGATATGAATATTTTTAGAGTTTTATTTGTTATTTATTTCTTACCTATAACATATTGCATTGCGTTTAATAATGATGGATACATATCATCATACATTTCTCCAAACCCATAGAATCTACAAAACCAAGAACGACCATAATGTATATTATGGACTTTGGGTGACGATGTGTGAGTGTAGGTTCACCAACTGTAATACATGTACTGCCCAGCGGGGGAAGTTGTTAGTGGAGGAGGCTATGTAAGTGTGGGGTCAGGAGATATCCAGGAAATCTCTATACTTTCCTCTTAATTTTGCTGTGAACCTGAAACCACTTTAAAAACAAAATCTCTCCATATAAAAAAATTTTGTTAGACAATCTCTAGCCTGGGTTGTATCTAGGATTTCCTAAATATCAGTGCAGATCACACAGCAGTTTATCCTATACTGAGCCTAACTGACATCAATTATATTACTTTATTATCCAAGGAAGTCCCTGAGATAGCTAAATATTATCGTTCTCATTTGATATATTTAAATAACAGCAACAAAACAGAGCCCCAAGCCAATTAGTTTCCTCAACTTGACCCACAGAGTTAGTAAATTGTAAAAATTGGATTTAAAATGAGCATGGGGCCCTGCCCCGTGGCTGAGTGGTTAACTTTGCATGCTCCATTTTGGCAAACCAGAGTTTTGTCAGTTCAGATCCCAGGCACGGACCTAGCACAGCTTATCAAGCCATGCCGAGATGGCGTCCCACATAGCAGAGCCAGAAGGACCTACAACTAGAATATACAACTATGTACTAGGGGGTTTTGGGGAGAAGAAAGAAAAAAAAAAGATTGGCAACAGATGTCAGCTCATGTGCCAATCTTAAAAATAAATAAATAAATAAAATGAGCATTCTGCTTTGACAATATATTTTCTTAGTCAATTAATTAAACTACTAAAAAGAATTCTATTTACAAGTCAATTTATTAGATGATTCATAATTTACTTTGTTAACCATAAAAGCATTGTTTCAGTCATCTTATATAGCTGCATTTTTTTTTTCTTTTTTAGAGGGGATTCTTTGTCTTCCAAACTCAGTTACATAAAAAAGTTAGATACTTGGTCACATGGCATACTTGTGCATTAGGTAATTTAGAAAGTAATCACACAAAACAAATTTTTTCTTTCGTTGAATTTAGTCTGACAACCAATAGTATGAAGGTAATTTGTTTCAAAGAAAAAAGATAAATGCCAAAGCAAAACATTTTCATTTAATTTGTGTTTCAGTCAATGATAAAGTACACTTTTTGCCCACAAGGTCAATTTACAAGATGACAATGTGTTTTCATTTCTAAAGTATTTCGTACTGCAATCAATATGTAACTTGTCTTCTGCATATTCACATGCCTGCACAGCCTAAACTTTCTACATTGCAGATGTTAATAAAATATAATTTCTGATACAGTAACACTTAAGCACATTCAATAGTACATAAATTTTAAAGTGTAGCTTAAGTACTTAAGTGAATCATCAATGATCATAAATTAAATAAGAAATGAAAAAAATCATCTGTACAATTTAAATCAGCATTTGAATGTTGACGTTAAATCATACTTCAATCTCTTTTTTATAAAAATTACTTAAGGAAACCTTCCCTTTTTAAAAGACATCTTTATTAGAGTTTTTAATATTATTTAAAATTGAGGTTCTCTCCATAATTGATTTTCAGATTATAGTTTTAAGTTCCTCCCTGTTTCAATGGTGGCGATAGAAAAGTAGGAAGTGATTTTTCTTGTGTATGTAGCTAATGTTACTTCATAAAATATATTATTTAAAACATCCCTATTTCTTAATATTTTAAGCATCACCATGCTGATTTTAAAATTACTTCAAGCACTTATGTGATTGTTTTTAAATAAACTGTTTTAGTACAAAAGAAACTAGAAAGAGCTAGCACAAAATCACAATGCTAAACCTAAGGCTGCTGTGGCATTATCAGTTCTGATGTCACAATCTGTTCGCCAGTTTTAACTACACTGAACAAAACCCTATGGAGTTTTGCATATAGAATACTTGTTGCTATGTGTCCTGTTAAGCTTGTTGTATTGAGCTCCAGAGAGAAAATTTAAACCTACCACCTTAGCTTCACGTTGGAAATGCTAAGGTACAATACTTTCTTGCATACAGCTGAGGTGTCAACTCAGTGCAATATAATGATGCCTCCTACTGGTCTGAATGCCAAAAACATAATTGCCTGCTGAAACAATTGTGTCTAAGATGCAGAATGAAACAAAACTAATATTACTGAATACTAGCTTTGAGAATAGAAGCTTCTTTTGAATTAAAGCAATTTAAAATAAAAATTGGGAAAAGTTTGTTGAATAATAAAGTAGTTTGGGTTTGTTAAGACCGTATGCAGAGGCAGAAAACATAAAATATTGAAAATAGTGATACTTTCATGATTTTTCAACATCCATGTTTTACTTGATTTTCTCAACAATTCAGTATTTAAAATTGACAACCCTATGAACCCACGCAGGCTTTATTAAAATAAAACACTGGAGGGGCATGTCAAATGTCCATATTTAAAACTGAAAATTTTAATTCTAGCCTAAAGGTACTTTCAGAATAAACTATTTTTTTAGTGAGATGAAATACAAGTTTTTTGCGAAAAAATGTGTACTTTCACATATTTTTGCACATAGAGGTTGTCCCTGACTGAGAGGAACTATTTCAGAGACAGAAGTAGGAAATGGGACAAAATTTGGAATTTACAGCAATAACTGTATGCTGAATTTATGGACTTAGAATGATAATTTAAGCAAAGGTAGGAAAAGGAAACGCTTCAGAACTATGCAATAACACAATTTATAGTTTCTACCATAATTACTGATGAGAGGCCATTTAAAATCCAGGTAGCAGCAAAGGCTGACAGGACTACAACAGCCTTGGTATGCACGCTATCCAGAAGTAGCTGAGACAATGAAGGCGGGTGGCACAGGGGCTTCATGGAAACCAAATTCTGTGCCTAGGAGATATTCAGAATAAAATCTGCTCAATGTGCTGAGGTCTTTCTTTTTTTCCATAATTGATATTTTTAAATAAAAAATTCTGTATATAAAGAAAAGAAGTTGTTTTTACGGTAGCTAAAATTTATTGAATGTGAAATATATGCCAGCATATTTCAGAAATCTTTATGTTTGATCTTTATAACAGTTCCATGAAGTTGATACTATAGTTATCTCTATTTTAAAACTAAAGATTCTTAGGAAACAATTGGATAAATGCTTGCCTAATGCTCCAGATTTTCTGTGTAACAGAACTAGAATTCGAACCCATGGTTATTTATTTCAGAGCCAGTCCTCTTAAAAACTAGGCTCTAAAACACTTAAGGGAGATCAAGTAGACATGCTATTCCGTATTCCTCCCACTAGATATAGCCACCAACGCTGGGCATTAATTATAAAAGAAAGAAGGAAGTCTCCCTGAAAGATGGAGAGAAGTCACACTGTCTGGGGACCTCAAGACCCCAGGAAGCTCACAGAGGTGACTACCCTTAGTATTCTTGTTGAGTTGTAACTGAAAAAGCCAGTAACCCAGAAATGCCAGTGGGCACAGAAAGTAAAACCCTATCAAAGGACTACAGAAAGGAGCAGCCTAGCGATATAGAAAACGTTTAAAAATTATTGCTCTAATCCAGACAAACAGCACAGAAAAACAGGCTCCACCCTCACCCACACCAACAAAGGCCCACTGGGGAGCCTATATTTCCACCCTCACCGAGATGTAACAAGGTGCCCATCACACAAGCTAAGGTAATGTCACAGACCGGTAGGGAGCTAGGAAATTTATCCCCATTGGGGGTAACAAGCGAGCTACCTTGAGGGATCAGTTCGGGTCTAGGAGCAACCAGAACTTCCACCCCCACCCAGCACTAATGAGGATCCTTTGGTGTTTATGGAGGCTGAATAGAGAAAACGTACTTGTGTACCCTCCAAAGTAAGGAGGTGGGGCCCTCTATTTCCCACACCAGAGCAGTGTCAGAAGAAGGCAGCTAAAACAGACAGTTTAAATAAGATCTAGAGGCTCATAACCACATATTGAAAATACATAAGTTTCAACTGAAAATCACACATCGTAGCAAAAAATCAGGGAGATCCCAAATTGAAAGAATAAGGACAATTAACTGATGCCAGTACTGAGATGAGAGAGATGTTAAAATTATCTGAAAAAGGTTTTAAAGTAGCCATCACAAAACTGCTAAAAAGAGCAATTACAAATGCACTTGAAACAAGTGAAAAAATACAACATCTCAGCAAAGAAATGGTAGTTAAAAAGAAGAAACAAATGCAAATACAATAACTGAAATAAAAACTCAGTGAATGAATCATTGAACTGGAAGATGGAACAATAGAAGTTACTCAAACAACAGAAACTAGTGGGAAAACATGAACAGATTTTAACAAAATATCAAATATCAGAGTCTGGAGGAGATGAGAATGAGGAGGACCTGAATATACTCACAGAAATCATGGCTAAATTTTTTCAAATTTGACAAAAGACATAAAACTATAGATTGAAGAAGATGAGTGAGCCCAAAATAGGATATACCCAAAGAAATCACATGACACTATAGGTGAAATTCTGAAAACTAAAGACAAAGGGAAAATCTTAAAAGTAGCAAGACAGGGGCTGGCCTGGTGGCGCAGCAGTTAATTTCGCACATTTCACTTCGCGGTCTGGTTGGGATCCCGGGTGCGAACATGGCACAGCTTGTCAAGCCATACTGTGGCAGGCGTCCCACATATAAAGTAGAGGAAGATGGGCATGGATGTTAGCTCAGGGACAGTCTTCCTCAGCAAAAAGAAGAGGATTGGCAGCAGATGTTAGCTCAGGACTAATCTTCCTAAAAAAAAAAAAAAAGTAGCAAGACAGAAGTGACAACTTACTTATAGGAGAAAAAAAGTTGAATGACAGGAATTTCTCATCTGAAACCATGGAGAGCAGAGGGGGTGCACAATGTTTTCAAGTGCTCAAAGAAAAAGAATTGTCAACTTGGAATCCTATATACAATGAAAATAACCTTCAGTGGTGAATGGGAAATCAAGATATTATCATATGGAGGAAAACTGGTGTAATTTATCATCATCAAACCTATCTTAAAGGAACACCTAAAGAAAGTTCTCTTAACAGAAAGGAAACAAATCAGGAACCTTAAGATATCACTAAGGAAAGAAGCATGCTGTAAGCACAAACATGGGAAAATAAAATAGATTGTGATTTTCCTCTTAAATTTTCTAAATTACGTCTGACAGTAGAAGGAAAAATTATAACACTCTCTGATGTGTGTTTAAGTAATGTATAGAAAATGCATAAGATAATTATATTGTAAATGGAAGAGGGTTATAAAGAGTTGTAGAGGGAGGCAAGGTTGCTATATTTCACTCCTTCTTGGGAAATGATACCACCAGTAGACTGTGATATTTCTATCTTTATCTCTATCTCTATCACCTAGAGCTACTATTAGAGAGGCTGTATAAAGTGATATACTCAAAAATATTGTAGATAAAGCAAAATGGATTCCTAAGCACTGTTCAAGTAACCCATAGAAAGGCAGGAATAAGAAAACAGAAATGGAAAACAAAGACCAAGCATAAAGTAAAAAATAAAATGCAGATTTAGTCCTAATTTATGAATGGATACCTTAAATGTAATGATTCTTCAAAAAACACAAAATGACAAAACTTACCCAATACGAAGTAGATAATTTGAATACCATTATCAATATTAAAGAAAATAAATTTGTATTTAAAAATCCCTCTCTAAAGAATTCCCCAGGCCCAGTTGGGTTCCTTGGAAAGTTCTACCAAGTGACTAAATAAAAATTAAAACCAATTGTAGAACATAGAGAGGAAGATAAACTTTCCAATTAATTTTTTGATTATCCTAAAACCAAAGCCAAAGACAGTACAAGAAAGAGCACTATAACCTAATGTCCTTCATAGATACAGACTCAAAAATACTTAGCGCAATATTAGCAAAAAGAATCACAGATATACAAACAGAATTATACCCTATGCCCTAGTGGTTTTATTCCAGTGAGATCAGTCTGATTCAATATTCTAAAATGAATAAATGTAATGTACTATATTAACTGTCTAAAGGAGAAAAAATCACATGATTTAACAAATGATGCAGAAAAGGCACTTGACAAAATCCAACCCTTACACATGATAAAAACTGTAAGAAAAATGAGTTAGAGAGGAACTTCTTCAAATTGATAGTGATTATTCACAGAAAATGTACAGCTAATATTAGTGGTGAAAGACTAAATGCTTTCTCTCTAAAATTGGGAATAAAACAAGGTTATCTGCTCTCATGACTTTAATTCAACATAGTGATGGAAGTTAGTCACTGCAAAAAGTTAAGAAAAGGAAATAAAATGCATGCAGATCAGAAAGGAAGAAATAAAACTGTTTCTATTTGCAGATGACATGATTTTCTTTGAAGAAAATCCAAATGAATCTACAAATAAATTCTTAGAACTATTAAGTGGTTCAGTCGGGTTCAGCAGGATACAAGATAATATATGCTAATCTACTGTATTTCTATATAAAAGCAATTAACTCATGGACATGGAAATTAAAAACACAATAACATGTACAATTACTCTAAAAAAAATGAAAGAAATCCTTAGGTGTAACTCTAATAAAAGATGTACAGTATGTCTATGCTGAAAACTACATAACATTGATGAAAAAAATCAAAGAAGATCTAAATAAATGGAAAGACCTATTGTGTTTATGGATTGGAAGTATCAACATAGTAAATATGTCAATTTTCCCCAAACTGATATGCAAGTTTAACGCATTTGTCATTAAAATCCAGAAAGATTTTTGTAGGTATAGACAAGAGTATTTTCATATTTATGTGGAAATTAAAAAAGCTCTAGAATAGCTAAAACAATCTTGATAAAGAAGAATAAAGTGGGAGGAATCAGTCTACCCAAGATCAACACTTATTATATAGCTGCAGTAATCAAGACTGTGTGGTATTGTCAGAGGGAGAGACACGAAGATCAATGGAACAGAATCTTTACTGGAAAGAAACCCACAGAAATATGCCAATTAATTTTTGACGATGGTGCAAGAACGGTGCAATTTGGACAATTGGTGCAACAATTCAATAGAGTAATGATAGCCTTTTCAACAAATGATCCTGGGGCAAATGGATATCCACAGGCAAAAGAAACAATTCAGTTACACAAAAAATAACTCAAAATGGAGTATGGACTTTAAAACATAAAACTATAAAACTTTTAGAAAATAATGTATTACAAAATCTTTGAGATCTAGGGCTAAGCAAAGAGTTCATAGACTTGACACCAAAAGCACAATCTGTAAAAGAAAATAATGATAAAATTGACTTTGTCAAGATTAAATCTCCCAAAGGATGAAAGCAAGCTGCAGACTGTGAGAAAATATACACAAACCGGTATCTGACAAAGGACTCGTATCTAAGAATACATAAATGACATTAAGAACAAACAATAGTAAAAAAACCCAAGACAGATTAGATGATGGGATAAAACACATTTACTGAAGAGCTTATACAGAGGGCAAATAAGCACATGAAAGGATATTTAGCATCAATAGTCATCAAGGAAATGTAAATTCAAACAATGAGATAGCACTACATGCTTATCAAAATGGCTAAAGAAAGAATAATGACAATACCGAAAGCTAGTAAGGATGCAGAGAAAGATCTTTCGTACACTGCTGGTGGCAAGGTAAAATGGTCCAGCCACTCTTCCTAGTTCGGCAGTTTCTTAAAAAACTAAACTTACAACTATCATTCAACCCAGCAATTGCACTCTTCAACATTTATCCTAGAGAAAGGAAAACGTAGATTTACAGAAAAATAAATTGTACATAAATGCTTATAGCGTCTTTATCAGCAATAGTTCAAACCCTGGAAACAACTTAGATGCTCTTTAACAGATGAAGGTTTAAACAGACGTGGTCCATCAATTCCATGGAATATTACTCATTATATGCTATAATCTTTATCTTAATGAATTCTGGTCTCATAGCTCAATTGTCATCTTTCAAGAACCCACCTCCCACCCTGTGATCTCTTTCTCTCCCTCTTTTCCTCTCTCTAATACTTCTTAAACTAGAAAATTAGAACTAAACAGAAAGATAGATTTATATCCAAAATATACCTACATAAGAAGGCAGACATTTATTTCTCTTCCGTTTTATGTCTGAGTTCAACCCTTGCTTTCACTTCATCTTTCCCTGACTTATAATTTATTTTGGAATCCGTGTTTCTCTTCTCTCAGATATTTTTCAATTATTATATGCATTTCCATTTTTTGAGAACATGGAGAAATGTTTTTATTCTTTTTTCCTGAAGACTCACTCTGCTTCTTTCAATAATTCCTTTTAGGATGTATATTCTTTATCTAGCTATTTGCTTCTATTTCATTTTCTTTCTTCCCAACAACTTCTCTCAAGACCCATTCAGGTTTCTTTTTGTTTACTACTCATCTTATGTTTACATGGACACGTAAGTATTTGCAGGTATAAGCAGGTCTGAGACAAGCAAAATAGTAAAGTTTATAGTTTGCAATTTTTGCTTCAACTCCAACCCCTGCCAACAGGTTTTCATCTTCTTTAGCCTGTGTTAATGCATTCACTTGGTTTTATTTCCAAAAATGTGAGGTTGGAATAAGTCACAGTTTTTCTGTGTTCTACTCCGCTGGTTACTGCTTTCCCTATAAGTCTTTTATTAAATTATTGTATTGGATTAAATGGCAACTCTTAATCAATCTCCTTGTTAAAAACCTTTCAATAAAGATGGTTGTGAATATGTCACTCCACAATCTGATGCAGGAATTGTGTTACATTCTTACTCAATTTTAGTCAATATATAAATAGGGGAGACTAAGATGAAACTTTCAGTAGTAAATACTTTGACTATAAGTGCCTCATCAAAAAGAGGTCCTGGTTCTATGGGCATAGAACTCAGTATATGTGTTTAAAAGAGACTGATATAATTTCAAGATATTTATGATATGTCTATATAACTATATATGAAACAGAGATTTCTCCTTGTCATCTTTTTTTTAAAGTTATGTCCAGGCATTCAACAAGTACCTACTGATGTCTCCTAATGCTCTCAAGAGAAATGGCCTTACTATTGTTTTCTGGTATCATTTGATAAAACTTAATTACTAAACCAATCTTCCTGGGAACTTTCAGAGGAAAAAAAAAAAAAAAGCACATTTTCAAAAGGTTATTAATTCTAATAGGTCACTTGAGTAACAGGAGATTACTGCTTCAGTTGTCCAGCACAATGAACTTGTGATTTAAAACAGTTAAAACAATTTCCCTATTCAAATTTAATTAAAACTGGTATTTAGTGGTCTTGAAGAAATTTGTGGCAAATTTCCAATTGGCAGTAAACACTCTTGGGCTCACATTTTCACGTCTGCTTTAGGAAGCCATGAAATAGCAGTGTATTTAGATGTTTACTGTCTGCTACCTTCATTGCAGATTTAGTCAGTTTTGACTCACTGGATAACGCGTGTCAGAGACCAAAGATTTTACAGGCAAATACAGCAGCATTGCAAATAAGTCCCAAGCAAGTAGTGAGTAAGTAAGCCAAGAACAGCATGCCCATTGTGCTCACCTGTCATGGCGTACTTCCTGCCACTCTTCCTCTTTCCTCAGCAACTGAAAGTTAAAGTAAACATACCATGTGTGGATGGCCCATGTGGGGTTATAACTATTCACTACCCAGTCTTACTACTCACTGCAAATCACTATTATTGGTTGTGTACCAATGTTTTTGACACTTTGATCAAAGAATTTTAAAAACTCCTTTTGTTATGAGGCAACATTATTTTCAATAATATGTAATATTTCAGTCAGAGTAATTTCTTGACTTCTTCTTTAGTTTTAAACAATTAACAACTCTAACAGAATAAATGTCTATTTTAAATATACTCTTCAGATTCTGTAAAATATCATATATAAATTAAAATTTTCTCCTTAAATATATTACATCTTGCAGTTTAGATTATATTTCACTATTTTAAACATGAATAACTAATGCAAGTAGTCACCGAGAACGGAATAATTCATTGTAGGGTTGGAATAATTCAAATTCTGTTTCTTCATTCCTGCATCTTTACAATCACTGTGCTATCATTATTTACTTTGAATCTGGGGCAGGACGAACACAGGAGAGGAAGATGCAAATTGCACACGGCGCCAGCTCCCAAACAATTACAGTTGCTCTCTTAATGAAGGATTGATGTCCCTAAGTCCACACGTTGAGTTCTTTTAATTAATCTCATTTATTCTAATTAATTTCTACAAACATTATAATGTCTATTAAAGTATAACTAATAAAGTATTCTAATTTGAAACATATGTGTGTATCCGTATATACGCATATATTAATAAAACTCTTCTATAACCCTGTTGTCTAAAATTTAGACCACTAAAAGATTGCTTTTCCAAGAACAGTATTACATCATTGACATTTTTTAGGCTTGCCCGCACATGATGATAAGAATGGCAGACTGAATTTGAATCAGTTTTACCATCACTTTTAAGAGTTACAGAGACAATTTACCGCCTTATTGCCTACATCAGAACATACAACTCCTGCCACGAGCCCTTGGTATGGCCACTGTCATATACTGTGTATTTGTGTGTGTGCACATGTCTGTGTGTTTGTATCTATCTCCCCTGTTAGAAGGTACGATTTCTCAATTGTAGGCTCAGAAGTTGATAAAACTCTGGAATGGATGTGGCTAGCATTCAAGACAATTGAATATCCATTTTGAATCTCTTAAGTTATATTACTTTTGTAACAATATATATTTAGGATTAATTGATAAGCCATGAGGCCACACCGTCAAGTGTTGGCAACCTGAATACTTTGTGGAAATCATGATGTTTGACCTTTGTCTTAGGTGTTTAAAAAAAAAGATATATTTGTTGCCAGTTATAGACAAGTCATCCCAAAAGATGAAATACAAAATTTAGAGACTATGCTACACACAAACACACATTTACATACACAATTTTAATGCCCCAAACTTTTACTCAAAAATTAAATGGGCATTTGAGAACAGATGCAGTTACCTTTGACATCAAGGTTATAACTGATCTTTAAAAGTGCAACAGCTCCCGGGTAGGATGAAAATTAGAGAGCACATGTGTGCATGTATGTATTTGTTTTCTATTACGTAAGTAATTTTTCTTTACACGTTACAATTCTTTGTAAATTTATCCTCATATTCAATTTGATGTTTGACTATAACTTTATTTTATTTTTAGATAGACATTCAGTTATCCCAACACTATTTCTTGATATAGCCATTCTTTTCCCACATTTTAAAAAGTTATTTCAAAGTGGTCAATATTAATTTAAGCATTTTAATCTATTTCTGGACTTTCTACCCATAGGCTAATACTCTACTGCTTTTAGTAGCATGGTGTACTATAAAGCTTTAATACCTCGTAGGACCATCCGCCCCCTCATTTGTCTGCTTTTCCATTTATTTATTGGTTACTATTTTATCAAGAATTTTGAATGGATATACTTATGTTAGCTTTATCTATAGTTTTCTTTATTTAAAAATAAATTTTAGTACCAATATTATTTTCTCCAAATGTAATTATATTAGTATATTCCTTATTTACTGTACTCTGTATTGGCTTAACATTAAAATGATCCATTGTTATGGTTGGAAGAATTTCTATGTAAATCACCTCCAGACTGGTGTTTTATATACAAATATAATTTAGATGATGTTTTTCTCTGATTCTACTATGCCAATTAATCTTTTCCTAATTTCCTTTTCTTTGGAGTCTTTTTGATAAATTCCTATTTTTTAGAAAATAATACATTATCCACTTTTACTAAATTATTTTTAGTGTTTGAGAAAAGCCATTTCTTGTGATACTTTCACTTTTCTGTCTTATTTTATGGTTATTTCCCTCTTATTATTTATTTTGTACAGTTGTAACCTTTTCTTTTTATATTGATTAAGTTAGCTGAGGTCTAATTATTTTATTTTAACGTTATTATTTTTAAATTATTATTTCCTGCATTTATCCTCATTAACCCCTTCCTTCTTACCATAGACTTCACTGTGTAATCTAAATTTCATTTTATATTTTTCTAATTTATTAAATTTTATGCTTAGTTGGTATGTTTTATCCTTTTATTTTAAAATAAAATTAGATAAAGACATGAGTTTTCCTGTGAGCATTACTTCAAATAATCCCAGTTTATTCTGATATGCATTATTTATAAAAATAGTCTTACAAATATTCAACTATTCAAGCTTTGATTTAGCAGATATCCAAGAATTAAAAGAAAGTAATTTTGTTCATTTGTTATTTAATTTCCATATGGTTGGGGCACTTTGTTTTCTCAATTTGTTTTGAACTTATAATATTCATAATTAGAAATTGGTTTTGTAATATGCCTACTATTTAGAAATTATTGATATTTTATTTGCAGGCTATGAATTGTTCATTCTTATAATGGGATTTAGGTATTTCCAATCAGTATGGTTCCTCTCTAACAGTAATGTTACTTTGCCAACATAATTGATTTGTGCATATTGATCTAGTACCCCAAGATCTGGATGAACTCATTCATTGTTCTAATAGATTTTTTAGTCAATTTCTTAGAATTTTCTATGTACAATAGCAGGTCATCTACAAATATAGATTTACTTTTGTTTTTCCCAGTCTGAGTGCCGTTGTTTTTTTTTTTTTTTTTTTTTGAGGAAGATCAGCCCTGATCTAACATCCGCCGCCAATCCTCCTCTTTTTGCTAAAGAAGACTATCCCTGAGCTAACATCCATGCCCATCTTCCTCTACTTTTTATGTGGGACGCCTGCCACAGCATGACTTGACAAGCAGTGCATAGGTCTGCACCTGGGATCTGAACCGGCGAACCCTGGGCCGCTGAAGTGCAATGTACAAACTTAACCACTGCACCGCTGGGCCAGCCTGGCCCTATGAGTGCCTTTTTATTTCATTTTCTTTACTAATTACTCTGTCTAGCACCCCAGTACAATGTTGACTAGAAGTGGTGAGAGCAGATGCTTGATTTTATTCATCATCTTGCGGGGAGGGGGAGTAGGAAAGCATTTAGTCTTTCATCATCAAGTATGATATTAGCTGTGGGTTTTTCTTAAATATTCTGTATGTGATTCAGGATGTTCCCTTCTATTCCCAGTTTGTGGAATGTCTGTGGAGTGTTCAGTGAAAGTCTGTTGGATTTTGTCAAATGCTTTTGGTGAGTCTATTTAGATGATCATATGCTATTTGTCATTATTCTATTAATATAATGTGTATCAGTTAAGGTCCAACCAGAGATGCAGAACTAGTAAGAGACATAAATTAAAAAAATTATTGGGAGGAAAAAAAACTAGCTTACACAAGTGTGGGGCTAGATAGGCCAGTCTTAAATCCATAGGGTAGACTGTTAGAAGGGCAAGCTGAAAGTCTAGGGCATGGCTGAAGTTGCTATCCATAGGCAGAATTTCCTCTTCAGAGAAGGCTCAGCTCTGTTCTAAAGCCTTTTAACTGATTATATCAGACCCTCTCAGATTATCTTGTATAATCCTTTTAAAAGACAACAGATTATGCACTTTAATCACATCTACAAAATACCATCACAGCATATAATCAGCGTTTTATTGAATACCTGGTTACTGCAGCACAGTCAAGTTGACACATCAAAAGACCATCACTTGTTGTGTCACCTTGATTGATTGATTTTCACAGGTTAAACGATTTTGCAAACCTGGAATAAAATCCCACTTGTTCAGGACAAGAGTTATTATTTGCATTTCATAGATAAGGAAACAGACTCAGAGAAATAATATCACGTGTTCAATGCCATAACGCTTGAAAGTGATGGAGCTCAAATTGAAACCCAGTTCCTATGACTGTCATGTTGTCAAACTAACTCCCAATTAAAATGTAGATTTTAAAGTTCTAAGTATCTTTTAAAGCCAGAAAGAACTGTAGGACACAATGCAGTTGTTTCCTGACTGCTAGATTTCAGAAGCTGTCAAAAAAAATAAGGCGGAAAGAGTGATATGACCTTTTACTTTGCCAAACAACATCAAATGAACAAAACACTACAACAAAATAAATACCATCAAAATCATCATATTTTCACAAAGCAGATATTAACTCCAAGAAATCAGAAGGGCACGCTCTTAAAGTAATACACAATCTGTCCCAAGAAAGACAGAAGGTACCCTTTAACTGACAAGTAAACATAGGCTACATTTCAATTAAATTATTTTCTTCATGTGATTACGGATGTATGAAAACATCTTAGACCTTTATTTGGGAACTACTGGTTTATAAATAATAACATTGAGAGAGGGAGGGGAGAAGCGAGAAAGAGAGAGAGAGAGGGACAGAGAGAGAAAGATTATGAGAGAGAGGTGGGATGTGTGTGTGGCCGGAGTGGGCAGGAATCACCAAAGAAATTGTAGACCCTAATTTACCTGGAAAATACAGGAAGCTGGCTATTGACTTTATCTCCAATTTAACTTCGGTGCTTTAAAGTTAATTCTGGAAAACAACTGTCCTTTACAAAGTTCTTAAACAGGACTGAACTTCAAATTTACAAATATCCATAAAAATTAGAATGTTATTCTGCAGCTTCTTTCTCAGAATTTCACTGCTGCAAATGACATTCTGAAACATCAACGGCAAGACAGTTGCCAGTGTCAGAATAATGACCAATGAACTATAAACTAAAGAAAGTTAACAATCAAAAAGTAATGAGATAACTGTATCATTCTATATTTTATGTGTCTCTATATCATGAAAGTAATGCTATTTTTCTTAGAGATTTTTCTTGATATTGCAAAACTTCCCACAATGCCCCCGAATCTAATGTAAAGTCATGCATTTAAAAGTCAGAAACCCTGGGGAAATACTGAAAAGTGGAAACAGAGGAGAAGAGAAGCAGGTAATACATTTAATATTTAGAATATTGTATAGCTAAGTGGCACCCTGGCTGTCAATCACCACAGTAACATCTGGATGAAGTGCCAAAAAACACAGATTGTGGTTGATCATCCCCCTTGCACATAACATTCAAATATCAGCATCACAAGATCACGAATTATTGGCATCAGAAGATTACTGCCCTTAGTTCTATAGAAGTATCAGGAAAGCAGATTATGGTGGAAACCTGATCACAGCAAGGAGTTTGTTTAAGGCCATGCTTTAGTGTTTTAGTTTCTGAGAAAATGTAGGCAGTTTGTTAACAAAGCAAAAGGTTTTCATATTTAGAATCCTCATTAGTAAATACTAAATGTTGTCATTAAAATGCTAATAATTGACAGGGCTTTAAAATTAGAACTAGAGTATACTACATTAAATTCAGGTTATTTAGTATAATACTAATGGACAGTGACTTCACTCAATAATATGTTTCACAATTTTGAAAAGAAAAAAAATAGCCCTATTTTTAGATTCTAAAATCTATTATATTAATTGCCGTTTAAGATAAAAAAAAAAGCATGCTTTTATCCCTGTAAAAAGTCATAGGATAATCCTGGTAATCTGTGACATGTTCTTAAAATTCATGAATAGAAACATCTTGGGTTAGTTTTAAAAGCTTTAGAATTTGACCGTTCAAGTAAAACTTGTCTAGGCCAGACACCGTACCTCTCTGACTCTCAGTAGCTTTGTTTGTAAAAGGCAGGATTTTATCTGTGGGATCTAAGAATCCTCCTTTAAAAAGTCAGCATTTTAAGTTCTAGTGAGGAAAACTGCACATTTCTAATGGGAATTGAGTTGAATAACAATATCTTATCCATTGGTTAATCTAACTAAATTAAGAACAATTCAGATTTTATGTGGCAAATTTAGCCAAATTTTTTCAAGTTAATTTATCAACATTGATTACATGATCATTATAAATATTATGGGTGCCATGTCCCGAAGGGTGGAGGTGAACTGATGAAGATCCCAACCCTTGAGAAGTTATTGTAAGGGAGGCGCACATATAAAGTAATCATCTCAATTAGTCTAAATGAATCTATTCTATACTAAGAGGTGAATAGATGAATATAGGTAGATTGATATACTGAATTTTGCTCTACTTTCTTCATATACCAGGACTTTTCCAAGCAGCAAAATTCTAAGCTCATTAAAATGTAAAAATGTGCACATAAAGTCCTTTGGTGTCTCTTAGTAACGTGCCTAATATATTTTATCTGAACTATAGTTTTGTTCTTTTGTCTTCAAACTTTTAACAGGCTCCTTTCAACTTTGGGCTTAAGTTTTAAAACCTAAACTTCAGTACCTAAATCCTTCTCAATTCATTTAATCTATATCTACCCTTGCAAAAGCTATAGAGAAAGTACCTGATTATATATCAATGAAAGTTTTACTTGTCTTTGAAAGTAGTATCTCTATGATTCAATTTATTCTTGGGTTCATCCAGGTTAACAGTGTGATTTACACATTAGCCCTAAAGTAGGCCCCCAATATAAGGTCCAATCCAAGAAAATTCATCATTTGTTTTTCTTATCTGCTACAGGTGTTTGTGAGGTTGATTTTTTGTGTCAACTTAGCTGGCCTACAAGGTGCCCAGATATTTGGTCAAATATTATTCTGGGTGTTTCTGTGAGGGTGTTTTTGGATCAAGTTAACGTTTAACTTGATAGGCATTGAGTAAAGCAGATTGACTTCCATAATGTAGCCCTCATCCAATTAGCTGAAAGTCTGAATAGAACAAAAAGCCCAGTCCCCTCGAGCAAGAGGGAATTCTCCAGCAAACTGCCTTTGAACTTCGTTTGCATCATTGGCTTACTGTTTCTGTAGCAGACAGCCCTAAAATGCAGTCTGGAACATCAGCTGTCCTGGGTCTCCAGCCTGCAGGCCTACCCTGCAGATTTTGGACTTTGGACTTTCTGGCTCCATAATTGTGTGAGCCAATTTTTTAAATAATAAATTTCTTAAATATATATAAGCTGCTAGTTGTGTTTCTCTGGAGGATGCAGATTTGGTACTGAAAGAGTGGTTGTGGAGGAACAAAATCTGAAGGATGAATTCCAAATTAGCTCTGGGTGTTCTGGTATCAGCTTTCTAATCCGATTAGATAGAAAGACACTAATGACTCTATTTCAAGTCATAAAGAGATCACTGATAGTCTATTACATGATATGGCAATAGAGATACACATAATATCACCAGTGGATACTCCTAATCAAGCACTTCTAAGAAACAAAGATCTGGGTGACCGTGTATATGATACTTTTGAAAATTTTTGTCAAACTAACAAGTGTAATAAGATTGACTGGTTGCTCCTAATGTTGCTAGACAAAGTGGAGAAAGAAAAGGATGAACTCAAGAATTTGAATTCCCTGCACAAGAGCCACATAAATGATCGGAAAGCTTCTCTGTCTCTACTGAAAAAGTCCTTTATCTCCTGTAGCTACAGGGCTGAGACTGTTGAAGTTCAGTTCAGGAGTGATTGAATTACAACACACACTGAATTCCCAACTTGTAGGATGTCTACTGTTGAGCAGTGACTGGGAAGGAATGAGATCCTGAAATTTGGAATGGCGAGTTGTGGGAAGACCTTGATGAAGCTGTGGGCATCAAGCCCCTAAATTCTAAGCCATCTTCTTTGCCAGTAGAAGCAACTCCACTCCCTGCTTTGCCTGGGGAAACTATAATAGCTTCCGCTGAGGTAGTTGCCTCACAAGACAATGCTGATTGCTCAAGCAATGGAAACTACATCTGGTATAGCACTAGTGCAAGAGGGCAAGACTTCAATTTTAGTACATTTGGATAAAAGCAGGGTTGAATAAATCACATTGTAACCTCAATTAAAATTGGGAAATAATGCATTTTAAGGTATATTTCCATGTGGTTTTCAATTTCTTACTGTAATAGTTATCTATTACGTTTTCTATTAATAGATATAGTAGTATATCGATTAATACATAACAGATACACACTATGCAAAAACTTAGTGGCTTAAAATAAACATTTATTATCTCAAAGTTTCTGTGGGTCAGGAATCTGGGCACAGCTTCGCTGGATGCCCATGTGTCACAAGGTTGTAGTCAAGGTGATAATCAGGGATACAATTTCATCTGAATTCTTTACTAGGGAAAATCTACTTCTGAGATGACTCACATGGATGTTGAAAGGTCTCTTTCAATTCCTTGCCTCATGGTCCTCTCCATGGAACATCTCAAAAGATGGCAGAGAGCCTCATCAGGGCAAGCAAGCAAGAGGGTAAGGAAGAATTCCAGGAAGATTGAGAGGGAATTCTAGTAAGAGGAGTATCACAGTCTTTTGTAACCTAATCACTAAAGTGATATCTTCTCACTTTTAATTTATTCTTTTTGATAGAAGCAAGTGGTTAGGTACAGTTCAAACACAAATTGAGGGGTATTACATCAAGTTGTGAATATTGGGGAGGAAAACAATTCCTCTACCCTCCAGGTCCTTCTGGCTGGTGTAAGAATTAAATTGACATGAGACAGAATAACAGGAGAAAATCAAACAAAACTTTATAACAGGTATACATGGGAGAAACCCAGGAAAACTGAGTAACTCACCAGAATGGCTGAGGTCGCCACATTAAATACCATCCTCAGCTAAAGACAAAGGAGGATATTGTGGGTAGTGGTTTGGGGTTTCAAAGGGGAAGAAGGTAATTCACATGGAAATAGTAAAGCAAACATTTGATAGACAGAACTTTGATAGGGATGGGCTTAGCAAGGACCATCACAGTCTACTGATACCCAGAGTTATCTATGGTGATGGCCTGTCCCAGGGACAGGCCTTTTATCTTAAATTGTTTTAGGCAGTTAGGGTAAAGGTCAAAGTTTCCTTCAGTCTTTTGTTCTTAAAAATAATCAAGCTAGGGCCAGCTCGGTGGCACAGCGGTTAAGTGCACACGTTCTGCTTCGGTGTCCCGGGGTTCACCAGTTGGGATCCCAGGTGCAGACACAGTACCACTTGGTAGCCATGCTGTGGCAGGCATCCCACATATAAAGTCGAGGAAGATGTGCATGGATGTTAGCTCAGGGCTGGTATTCCTCAGCAAAAAACAGGATTGTCAGGCAGCAGATGTTAGCTCAGGGTTGATCCTCCTCAAAGTAAATAAATAAATAAATAAGCTAAAGAGGCACATTTAGGGTGGCCAGTTCTGATCCCCCACAATATCAAGAGACGGTGATAACAGAGGGCATTTTTAAAATTTGCTTACCACACTTATCATAAGGAAAATTTCAATTTTCTCTATTATTATACTACCACCTTCTATTCTGTAGGTTCTATTTGTCTTTGATGTATAACTTAAAACCAATTATTCCAGCTGCAGTTAAAAATACATAAGTTTTTCCTCATTTGCAGCATAGTCAGTAGTGGAAAAACAGATTTTTTTACTCTGGAAATCCTTACATCATTCAAATGAAATAATTTGCAATGCATTAAAAAATAGGCTTGAGTACAGGGTTGGATGAGCAACACACAGCTTTTGAATGTCATTTTCTTCTTATCCCATTTTAAAAACTGCTTCCTGGGGGTCGGCCCAGCGGTCTAGTAGTTAAGTTCGACAAGCTCCACTTCGGCAGCCCGGGTTCAGTTCCTGGGTGTGAACCTACACCATCTGTCAGCAGCCATCCTGTGATGGCAGCTCACATACAGAAAATAGAGGAAGATTGGCAACAGATGTTAGCTCAGGGCAAATTTTCCTCAGCAAAAAGTAAGAAGTAGAAAACCACTTACTGATTTTAAATAGCTTTATTATTAATCAGATAAAACAATTTCCTGGTAGACAAATGCTTTCAAATTATTTTTCTGTAGCAATTTTTCTTTATGCTATATTGTGTGTAAGCTATAATTAAAGTCAAAATAGAGCCAGTATTTTCCCATAAAAATGTAGAGGGAAACTAATTATTCTTGGTTTGATGAAGATAATCCAGCATGTATATAAATGTGGTTTAATTAAATCTGATATCGTGGTAAAAAATAGAGCAAAATGGAAGAAATTGATATTTCCAATTCTAGAACACACTTGTGCAATTTTTGTACTGATCTGCTTCCTGTCACTATAAATTAGGTTAGAGTTTGTGTAGGTTTATGTAAATGGAATTATGGCTTTTGTACATTTTGGGGAGGTTGTGTTTTCTTTCACTCAGTAAAGTTATTTTGAGATTCACCTACCTTGTGCTGTGTATCAAGAGTCCATTCATTCTTTTTCATTGCTGAAAAGTATTCGATGGTATGAATATACCACAATTTGTTTGTCATTCAACTTTTGATGCACATTGAGTTGTTTCCAGGTTTTGGCTAACATAAATAAACCTGCTATAAACATCCATATACAAGTCTTCGTATGGACAAATGTCTTTATTTTTCAGGAGTAAACACTCAGGAGTGGAATGGTTGGAGTAGATGCTTGTAAATGCTTAACTATTTAACAATATAAGAAACTACCTCACTTTTTTTTCAGTGGTTGTACTATTTTAAAGTTATATCATATACATATATATTTTATCAACAAAATATGCTTTTATTTGCTAAATCTGGCAACCCTACCTGAGTTTAAATTCTGCTCTAAACTTAACACAATGTTATTTTGACAAGTAATTTTCTTTAATCTTCATTTTACTAATGGTATTGTAAAGAGATAAAAACATATTGCATTGTAATAGGTTTATGATATGTTGTAGAATTCATATCTTGTGAAAATAAAGTACTAAAAATCATGTAAATCTTACAGTGTATGACACAATAAATAATATTGAATTATAGGCATCATGGTATTTTTAAGTTCTGATTATAAAATTATTTGTCCATATTTATAAAAATGATGGTTTTTTCCCCATGAATATTAGAAAATGTAGTGAACCATGTATAAAATAGCAATGGGCATGTGAGCTTGCAGACATACCCACTAGTAAGACTTCAATGTATTTCCTGCCAGACTCATACTATCCTCTATCTTCAAATTTATGTCATTTGTCAAAAACCACTTTAAATCTTTTTTGAGTGCAGGTATCATTATATTTTTCACCCTCTGATAACTTCTCTTAAAATTGTGTTTTGTGATAATTGTTGTAGTAATGATGAGTTAATATATAAGGAATGTTCACTAAGTGTCTTCTCTCTTTTATTAATTTCTAGGTTGAACACTTTAATTGGATTATTTCATTTGACCTCATGACCAATATATTTTCCTTAACAATGATCTCATTTGTAAAAATGCAGGCTCTTTCTACATAGTCACTCTTATTAACTGGTTATAAGATATCACTTGCATAAATCTAAGAATACTTTGAAAGATTTCCTCAATGTAGAGGCCTAGAAGTAAAATCATTGGAATGAATACATATATATTTATACATTTATACGTATATATACAAACACATACACATTTAGGACTCTTGTCAAACAGATTTTAGTCTTGCCATCTTCAGTAAGCCCTAATTCATCGTACATTATGTATTTTTCACAATCTTTATATTCTTTCAGTACTGTTAAAGTTAATGTCCTCAGAAGTGCAGAGATACCTAAATTTTCCATTGTGAATTTGTTGCTTAGAGTACATAAGGCCATTTTATTCGTAATAGCAGGTTGGTGAAGTTAGGGATCACCATCAATAATTAGCACTCCAACTTCTACAAGTAAGATGACCTTCAACATGTTCATTTAGTGTGTACCATTCAGAGATCCCAAATCAAGCAAAATGTCATTATGAAGCAGAGCATGCCTTAATAACTTTCAGTATTATTTCAGAGCACAGCATTGATACATATTTTAGAGAAATGTAGTATTATTCCATGTGAAAATCACCTAAGATTTTTAGATGATCAAAAGCTAAGTATTTGTAATATGTTTAGCAGGTTGCTAGAAACTTACACAAACTGAACACCTACAATAGATTAAACTAGAGGAAACTAATGTGAGTAAGATTTGAAAGTCTTGTTATAGGAATGATCCCTGAGGAAATCAAGATTTAGTCTCAACAGGATTTGAAAGCCTCCTTGGGTGTAAGTTGTAAAGTTTTCACTTAACTAATTATGCTTCCCTTGACAAGTTATTAAACTTTTCATTAGTACAGTCAAATGTGTAAATGATGTGATTTATAAGCTCCCTGGAAATTCTAAAATTAGACAATAATTACGACAAAATTTGGAGAGCAGTTGCTTAGAAATGAAGTAGGCTTATTTCTTTTATTCTTTCAAATATTTATTAAATGCCAAGTATGTGCAAAGCAAAGTTCTGGCACATGAAAGAAATTGAGGGGCTGGCCCCGTGGCCAAGTGATTGTGTTCACACACTCCGCTTCAGTGGCACAGGGTTTCGCTGACTCAGACCCTGGGCTCGGATCTCATCCATGCTGAGGCAGAGTCCCACATAGCACAACTAGAAGGATCTACAACTAGAATATACAACTATGTACTCGGGGACTTTGGGGAGAAGAAGGAAAAAAAAGCAGCAGAAGATTGGCAACAGATGTTAGCTCAGGTGCCAATCTTTAAAAAAAAAGAAATTGAGAATGATAAGCAAAGTTGTTTGTAGTCACATAACAGAATAATTAAGGGAATAAATTACATAGAGCAGTGAGATTCCTATGAAGTACATACGTTATTTAGTTCTAGAAAAAAGCATAGCCTTCCCCTTATATAGCCTGCATCCTCCAAAATTAAATAGTAAATTAGACGGAGGTGGTGAATTTTCGCTGTTGGGAGAAGTATGGAGGAGGGGAATGGGACTAAAGAATTTTGTGTAAATTTAGAGCTTAGGAGATGGATAAAAGGCCTCCAAATTGAGTGAGATATGGTTGGAATTTTTACATAAATCCAGCATTGGGGCTTATCAGTAGCTAACAAAATCTCCGAAGATTCTGTTAACTAGATGGTCTCTTTTTTTCACTTATCTTGCTCTAGGTCATGAGAGAAGAAGTCTAATATATATGAATGGGGCGGAGAGCAATGCAGTGGATTGTTTTCTGTTGGTTATAACTAAAGTGCTTTATTATTTCATATAAAACTATGTTTTCACCATTCATTTCATGTGGCTTAGTTTTTATCTCAAAATAGGTTAAATAGACCTTGTAGACAAACTCTGTTTCATGATTTTCTTCTGAACATTTTTTAGAATAGTTAAACACCTAGTAGGCACTTAATAAATATCTATGGTCTTTCCAGAAATCTCTCTCAGGCTAAGAATTTTAAAAAACAACAGAAAACCCCCTCTAATGAATCTACTTCCTATTCTCTATCACTAACATGTGCTAATTTCTACAAGAATCATGTGTGTGTGTCTGTATTTTGGAGAAAGTTGTTCGTTACTAAATTTTAAAAAGCTGTTTGCTTATTTAAACATAGGTGATTCCTTCCCTATTATCTCTATACTAGATACTATTTCTAGATAAAACCAATTTTGTTATTGTTATCTAAGCTCTATAATCCAGAGCAGCATTCACACAATAATCAACTATAAGTATCTGTGATTTGTCACAAAAATCACATTGAATCTAAAACTGTTGATTAATAAATCTTGAAGGACCTACTTCATATATTATAATTAACATATGTTCATTTTGAACAATTTTACAGAAGAAAAAGTTGTGTGTCTGTCTGTGTGCATGTGTGTGTACGTGTTTGGACTAGAAGTGCACACCAAAGAAGTGAGGAATGGTGGCCACAAAGAAAGTGACGAATATTTGAACTTTAAATTATTTCATTAAACTTTATGGTAAAGAGACATGTACAGCGATATTTTGGGTTCTAAACAACAGATATTCAAAATATTGCATATCATGTGCTTGATATTCAAAATATATTTTTAAACAAAATAATGTACCAACATGTATCCTCAGGAAGTCCAAAAGATTCATGGTCCTCTTATATTATTGCTTTTAAAAGTGTTTAGGTATTATTGTTAAAAAATACATGGAAGAATAAATTTAAGAAAAAGATAGTGTTGTTATGAGGAGCAAAAAGTGTATCTTTTATTACAAAGGTAATTATACTGTAGGTTTTCTCCATAAGTTATAATTGTTCCCATGGCAATGATTTATCTTTTCACATGCTTTTATGTAAAATATCTGAGAATCTAGCAATTAGTTTACATCTTTCTTTATATTTTTCCATAAAGAATTTAGCATATTTAGAAACGAAGGAAGAGGCAAAGATATTTGTTAGGCACTCATATTTAAATCAAGATGCCCTGTGAGGTCGCTGGCACCTCCAAATGATCTGATAGGCACAAATAAATACAGCTTTCATTCTGATTATAAATGTGAGCACAGAACAAATAATGTGTTTTCTCATTGATCAGAAGGATAAGTTCTTCAGATCCTGATTTTATTGTTAATCTTTTAAATATGTATTACTAGTTTCACTTAGATGAATAAAGTAAAATATAATTGTATTTAACAAGATTGTTTTCTTGGCCCAGCCCTGATGGTAGAGTGGTTAAGTTCAAAGTGCTCTGCTTTGGCCGCCCAGGTTTGGTTCCTGGGTGCAGACCTACACTGTTCTGTTAGCAGCCATGCTGTGCTGGTGGCCCACATACTAAAAAATAAAGGAAGATTGGCATGGATGTTAGCTCTGGGTGAATCTTCCTCAGCAAAAAAGAAAAAAAAAGATTGTTTTCTCTTGGAAAGAGAGTGATGTTGCCAAGTTTTTAAACAAAAGCTGTCAAATTAGGCATATTATATGCAAAGTTTTCAGAATTTAATCATATCTTGAATATAAGCAGAATCACAGAATGTTAAATATGAAGGTTCACTCGGCATTATTGTAATCTAAATCCTTTAAAAAGATTTAAAAGCTTTTTTAAAAAGGTTAAGTAATATACCCAAGGTTCCTTATTTCCTGGAAACCTCCTTTAATATCTATAAGGTTTTTTAATATTAATATTGACTTCTCACAACTGCAAATTATTTATGAAAAAAAATCCCTGGGGAAATATAACAATAGTGAATTTTGTCTCCTGGAGACAGTTTGTGAATATGGGAATCTTATTGAAAATAAACAGAAATTCAGAAGTACCAGTATCCCGGTCTCCGTGTGATGTACTTACTCACAAGCCCAGGAAGAACCACATTGTATACAACTCAGCTTGCCCTGTAATCACGATCACAAGGTACCAATTCAATTTCCTGCTTCTGATAGTGAGTACGGCTGTGTACGATACCACCACCGGGAAAATAAAAATGAAGCATACACGGGACATCTCTGTACTACTGTTGCTTCTTGAGAATATGTAACTATTTCAAAATACAAAAGCTAAAAGAAAACAACAAAAACTATTTTATTAATTAATGGAAAAGGTTTTATCACTGTGGAGTAAAAGTAAGGGTGAAAGTAATATATTTCTAACATTCTCTTGGAACTTTTCTCCTTCTAAATTCAAATGTCAGTTTGTCTGGAGAATCATTTACAGATTGGCAGATCAATAAATTTTAGTATTTAAGACTAGGTATTTAGTATTAGGATCCTATTGTACTGAATGCTATTTGTAAATTAGAAAATATCTTCCAAATAGCACTAATTTTGTTATTAATTGTATTGATAGGCAGGCAGACCTGAAGGGCAGGTAGGGGTTTGCGACAGAGACTTCACAAAAGGGAATTCCAGGCAGTGGAGGCAGCCCTTGTTATGGTGCAGAGGTGCAAGGAAACCTGGGATACACCACAAATCACAAATAGTTCTGGACAGCGCATGTCAGAACGCCCAGACTAAATGGTGAAAGGAGGAAAGAAATGTCTATAGGGAGTAACAGATTAACAAACAAAACATGGTCTCTTAACCTATTTAAGAGTTACCGTCTTTTAATCCATTTACACTATAGTGTCATTTTCGAAACTCTCACTCCTATGCATTCCTGGGAGGAGCGTAAATTGGTGCAGTTTTTTAAAAAGTAATTCAGAAACATTAATTAAGGATGATAATTTTTTATAATTCTTACTGAATAGTTACACTTCTAAAGATTTACTCCGAAAGCAAATTGTTTTTAAAAGATATCTGAAAAAAGGAAAAGTATATGCATCTAGTTGTCAAATGTAGCGTTATTTATAGCAACAATGGAAAAAGATAGCAAATGTCAAAAATAGGGTTGTGTTGTGTACTGAATAATAGCCCCAAAGATGTCAATGTCCTAATCCCCAAACCTGTTATTATGGCACTTTACGTAATAAAAGGAACTTTGAAGGTAAGATTAAATGAAGGATTTTGAAATTAAGAGATTACCCTAGATTGTCCTATCTGGGTGGGCCTGATGGATGTAATCACCAGGGTCCTTATCAGAGGGAGGCAGAAGATCAGAGAAGAAAGAGTGCTGGCCTGCTGGCTTTGAGAGTGGTGGAAGGGGTCACAAGCTAAGGAATCCACGCTGCCTCTAGAAGTCAGAAATGCAAGGGGACAGATTCTCCTCTACTGTTTCCAGAAGACACACAAGGTTCTGAACACACTTTAGTCTTTTAACCTCCATAACTGTAAAATAATAGATTTATGTGTTTTAAGTTACTAAGTTTTTGGTAATGTGTTACTAGTTTTGTTGGTTTTTGTGGTCATGATACATTGCTTATGGGAACTTTAAAAATTACATGACATGGTGCCGGCCAGGTGGCGCAGCAGTTAAGTTCGCACGTTCCGCTTCTCGGTGGCCCGGGGTTCACCGGTTCGGATCGAGGGTGCTGACATAGCACCGCTTGGCATGCCATGCTGTGGTAGGCATCCCACATATAAAGCAGAGGGAGATGGGCATGATGTTAGCTCAGGGCCAGGCTTCCTCAGCAAAAAGAGGAGGACTGGCAGTAGTTAGCTCAGGGCTAACCTTCCTCAAAAAAAAAAAAAAACAAAAATTACATGAGATTTGTGTTTCAAAGCTAAGCGAAAAATTAATTACTCTAAAGGTGAGCTACACCAATATTAAATAGTAAAAATTATAGATATACTAAGAAATCGGAAATCGACTACAATATTGTATTTATAATATATTTATAATAATGTAAAATTTTAAATTTCTTCTTTATATTTTCCTTTATTTATTATTTTTCTTTAATGAGTATGTATATTAAATAACACAGTAAATCATGAATACCTCGTTAATATCCTTAAGAGACTAAAGACATTTGATAGACATTTACGAATTAGTTATTTGTCAGTTGGACCTTTTCCAACTTCTTTCTCATTAAATCATTTAGTTGCCTGACCACTTTAATTAAATAAGCAAAATCTCGCCTTACTTGTAAAGGGTTGAGGTACTAAATATGTTAAAAAGGTGACTTTTCTTACTTTAACATCAGTGTATTACTAGGCCAGGCAAAAACTACATTTCTATTCTGATTATATATTACTTGTTTCCCCAGAGGTGATAGGTTTCTACCAAAAGGATCATCTACTTCCTATGACATACATACATTTAATTATTTTTCAAGAAGGGAAGCTCGAAATTGTAGCATTCTGACACTTTTTTATAAAATAAATGAGGATGCTGAGACTTGAGAGGTTAATTGACTTGGCCCAGGATTCTTGTCAGGAAAAACTACTTCTACTAAATATTATAAGATGTTGTGACACTTGGAACAGCAACTGGTGATGAGAAAGATATATAGTCAGCAAGAGATGTGGTTGCAGTCTGGGCCAGGCCAGAACAGCAGATCACGCACTTTAACTTAAGCAAAGTTCCTGGAAGAGCATCCAGGGGAATTTGGTCTTATTAGCTTTCCCGTGACTGACTTACTTTAAGGGTCACTACAATCTTGACAAATTCACTGAGAGGCAATGCTTTGCTAATGGAGATTCCAAGCCATGTGATTTTTACCTAAATTGACGAGACCTTTCAGCCAAAGCATTTGGATACATTAGACTACTAGACGTAATCATGAAATATCTTAATCCATCTCTCCATGGAATGGGATTCTTAAATGAATGAAAGATGGATGAATAACATGTTTGGAAAAATTTTAATTTTACTTCTTAAATTTAAATACAAATTGTTGCATAATTTACTCTGGTATTTTCTATAAATGAGTTTATTTTAATCATTTAAATAATTATATTTTCATGATACGTTAATTTTTGTTCATTTTTAATTCTGCTCCTGGTACTTGAATACTAAACAAATTCACAACTCTTTAAGATAGCTAAAAATAAATATTGTTTCTGAAATTGGCCATGTTGCTGCTATGAACAACAGTTGCAAAATTTAAGATCACTTTAGGAATGCCTATATTTTGTTCAGATATGTTTTGTCTGACCATTAACATTTTATAAAAATTAGACCAATTTTAAGGGGCCGGCCCGGTGGCACAGCGGTTAAGTTCACACGTTCCGCTTCTCGGCAGCCAGGGGTTTGCCAGTCTGGATCCCGGGTGAGGACATGGCACCGCTTGGCACGCCATGCTGTGGTAGCCGTCCCACATATAAAGTAGAGGAAGATGGGTACAATGTTAGCTCAGGGTCAGGATTCCTCAGCAAAAAGAGGAGGACTGGCTGTAGTTAGCTCAGGGCTAATCTTCCTCAAAAAAAAAAAAAAATTAGACCAATTTTAAAAATGAGGATATTTCACTGAAAATTTAGATTTCTATTTTCTGTTGAATAATTGGAATTTCTGGCAACATGTAGTTCACAAAGTAGCCTGGCAATAATCAGAAGAGGCTAAAGAAAGTTTTCACATCTTAAAGACAGGTGTGTGCTTGCACACTCGTTTCTCTCGAAGCACGTCATTCATACCACACATGTAAACCATCAATTTATTATCTACCTGATTCTCACAGACTAGCATCTCACAGTTGTTTATATTTGGTGTCTTAAAGGTTCACAATGAGTAAGGATATAAAAGTGAAGGGAGACTTGCAAAGGGGACATGTGAAGCTTCCAAATGAAAATGTAACCTCCTTTACAAATTTGTAAGCATTACTCTTCATTTGTCAGGAAGCATCAGGCATGGATTTGACATTTGCAGAAAGCTGACACCGTCTTTCTCAAACGGGCTTAGAAAAGTGCTGTCAACAATGAGTTAGACCATTACTTTTATCTTGCTTTATTCTTTTTTTGTTTGATCAACAGTTGGCATTGCCTTTGGGCCCTGACCTTTCAATTCACCAAATAGGCAAGCATAAGGTCAACTGCAGGGGCTTATGGAGAGTATTTCTGTTAGAAATGGTCATTCTTGGTACACAACACTAAAGTAGTTGGCAAAAATGCTCTGGGATTTCTCAATTGCATATGTAACACATGTTGCCGGGATATGATAGTGAATAATTTATTAGCATTAAAACTATAAAAATATATAAATATAACAACTGCTTAACGGCAAAGGAAAGTTCACAAAATCTATACTGAAAAATGCAGATGTGTCAAGAGATTTAGAGAAACAGATGACACACTTTTCTTTTATAGTAAAGGGAACACACAGAAGGCCACTTGACAAAGGCCTCAGAGTTGGGCTACACCTATGCGGAGCAGAGGAGTTTGTTTTACAAGCTTCACCGATTGAAATTTAAGTGACAATTTTGTTACAGAGAAATATAATTTACATCATCAAAACTAATCAAAGAGGGCTTTATTTCACAATATAAATGTTTATATTTATGAAGAAAACAATGAATCTGGCATCTGCATTTTTAGTTAGTTTACACACCATTTTTATCTGTAATCACGCAGTTCATGTCATTCTTTAAAAAATTTAAGGCCAAATTAGACAGAAATGTATACCTTTTGGAAATTTACTTTTTACAAAGACTATCACAAATTTATTCAAAATGTAGAAAGAAGAAAAATAAATTCCTGGCTGGTTTTTCAGTGGGGTGCTGGGCCTGACTTTGTATTGTCTGGTCTATATTACAATTCTCTAAGGTCAGAGATGAACTTCTAGATGTTTATGTAGTAGAGATGCACATAATTTCTGTCCAGTGGAACAGATACTACAATGCTTCTGTCTATGGGCTTTTTGGATATTAACCAGTTTTGAATCCAACCAGCAAACACATCTTAGCATTGCCTATAAGCACCTTGTTTTTTAAATTCTCTTTGAATATTTAGAACCTCTTAGGGATGCTCTCATTAATTAATGAACTTCATAAAATCTTTGACACGTGTTCATTTTATGTGTACATGATTTTACCTTTTAGAAAATTATGCATTAAAACTTCACATTTGCAAAGGACAAGCAGCACATCAACTTGCCATGCTAAAACTTTCGGAACACTAGTGATCCTTGGAGATCCTTTGTGGACTTTGACAACTACATTCACTTCTCAGGGTTCTTGCTTTCTATACTAGGAAATGAGAAGACTAATGATGTCATCTACATGCCTTCCTCTACTCTAAAATCTTATGACATTACAAGTCTAAGGACTCAATCTGAATGAAGTTGTCCTTAGTAAGCCATGACGAAACAAATAAAAGCCCAAATAACCTTTCCGAATTGTGGAAAGGAAAAGTCTAGGAATTTAACATTATGCTGCTCTTAGAAATTTCCATATGTAATCCTTGGAGCTAGAATTTACACTGAGAAAAAAAAATAGCTACACATGGTAGGCCACATGCATAAAGTGGCTGAATCTTCACATCCCCATTATTGGTAAATTACAGAATCTGTTTCCCTTTTCTATTGCTCTTTGTTCAGTGTTTCCAGTTCTTTGGGATTCCCAGATAGTTTAAGCATGACTCCAAATGGCTTTATGTCATCATCCCATATATTTGTTCCATTTATTAAAGTCTTCGCCTTAAATTCAAGGTGCTTGTGGAGGAAGAAGAAGTAGATATTGGCTTAAATTCTCCAGATTAACTTTCTAGGATGTTCATCACATTTGCTTGGTACAATTTTGCTTAATAGTTTTCTTGATCTTGAGATCTCCAAATAACTCTATGAGGGAGATACTCTTACCATCTCCATTTTATGAATGAGAAATTAAAACCCAGATTGGTGAAGTAATTTACCCAAGATCACACAGCTGGTCACTGGCAGAGCCAGATTAAAGAAGGTTGTGGAATCAGACTATGTGAATTTGAATTTTGACCTGAACAAGAGTGGTAGGCAAACTCTAAGATGGTCCCCAAGGATTCTTACTTCCTGCTATTGTTCATTTCTTGCAGAGTCGTCTCCCTCACAGAACGGGACTGACTTGTGTAATCAAAAGGATACTGCAAAAATGACAGGGTCTGACGTCTTAGGCTAGGTCATAAAAGACATGGTGGCTTCTGCCTTGCTTTCTTGTGTCACTTGTTCTAGGAAAGATCAGCTGCCAAGTCATGAGGACACGCAAACAGTACTATGGAAAGGCCCATGTGGCAAGGAACAGAGGCTTCCTGTCAACAGCAAGAACTAACATGCCAGGTATTTTGAATGAGTCACCCTGGAAGCAGATACTCCCAGTCCCAGTTAAACCTTCAAATAACTCCAGCTCCAGCCAACATCTTTACCGCAAACTTGAGAGAGACCCTGAGACATAATCACCCAGCCAAGCTGCTCCTGGACTCTTAACCAAAAGAAACAGTGAAGGATATTAAATGCTGACTTTTTAAAGTATTTCTTTAATTTAATACTATGTTTCCTTTCTTTTTATCAAGAGTTTGCGACTGTCAAAATTAAAATGTACTGATGCTATGATAATGTTGCAGTATATTGCCACGGTCAATATATGTTTGCTATGATTTTGAAAGATTAAAAAATAAAACACATATTAAGTGACAAAACATATGGGGTATATATTGAGTGATATTATTGTGTAGATAGTATCTTTAGTGGATTTTTATAACAGAAAACCAATAAAATTCATAAAGGTTGTAGAAAATCTTACCACGGAAGTCAGTCCGTAAGTTTGTTAAAAAAATATGGTGCCTCATGACTTTATTAAGAAATGACAGAAGCTTCAGGTAAATAGAGGGGAGACAATATAAATCAGAATGGCAACTGGAAACTGGCTTGTGGAGTGTTCCCAAAGAAATGACTATTAGTTAGTCAGGGAGGCTGTGCAGAGATGTTTGGGAACTCTGTACTTTCATCTCAACTTTGCTATGAACCTAAAACTGCTCCAAAAAATAAAGTCTATTAAAAAGAATAAGGTATGGCAGGTGGTCATGCAATATAACAATGAAACCATATAAGATATGTCTCTGACATATATATGTATATATATGTGGGAAACAATGAGATCAGAATATTTCTGTTTATTAGAATATAGTCTCTGCGTATTCATTTTGACTTATATGTATGTTATACCTCAAAAGTCTTTCTCTTTCCTTAAAATTGCCTTGATCTTGCAAGGACAGAAGACAATTGAAAGAGTACCTTGAACTCGATGACCTCTTCAGAAACTCTTTCCCAATCTATCAAACCATGAATGTCAACCAGCTATCAACTTGTACTAGTTTTGAGAGACTACCATTTTAAGGTGAATTATGTGACTAATTCAAAGAGTCTCTGCGATATACCCACCATCTTATTAGAAAGGGACAAATCATATGAGAAAGAGAAACAACTTTGCTGATCTCTGATATACTCTCATACCGCTACAGGAAATTAAACGACTTGATTCTATAGCTATTGAACTTTGCATATTAATAACAAAAGTGTAAAATCTGAACCTCCATTATAAATGATGCATTAAGTTTTGCTGGTCAGCACTAAAAATTAAACTCTTAATGTTTCCCTTTTGGTAATATATAGAGAGCAGTACCAGATTGGACACAAATATTATCAGAAAAATATACGTCCTACTTGCCCAATAATAAAAGGAAATAGATGACACATTCATCAGTTCAAGTTACTTTTGTTTTCATAAATGCTCTTATTGTTACAAGTACTTTAACACACACACATACATAGAGTGCCAAAGTATTAATTTCAATAAAAATTATTGATTTCAAGTGCAATAGATACTCACATTTGCTGATCAGCATGTCCTTGCCTTCTTGTAAAATTTCCATCAAGAAACCAAACTATAATTAGTGTTTGGATAATGAACATGAATGCAGAATTGAGAGGGTTGATTTATCAGTCTAAATGGATTATTTCAAAAAACATGATACTCTATGCATATTCTACTCTAGAGAAAACCTGCAAGACACAAAAGGTGGTTTTTTAATAGGTCTTGGAATTTTCTTTCACAGAGTGCCAAATTTAAGAACCCCTACTCTTCCATGAATATTTTATAGTCCTTACAATTGAATGTCAGCACTACACCTTTGGTCTCATTTCTTTTTCTCTTAATATTTGCAGAACTCTGAATAAGGGAGTAAAATTAACACTAATGACTAAAACTGAAATTAGTTGTATCTCCACAGCATCAGAAACCCAAATATCAGTATTATTTGACATTGTGAATTCTAACCACCTAAATAAGGGGATCAAAACTTTTGCTGTGAAGGGCTAGATTTTAAACATTTTAGGGTTTTGGGCATATGATCTCGGTTGCAATTACTTAACAAAGCCACTGTAGGAAAAACAGCCATAGGAAATACATAAACAGATAAACATGGCTGTGTTCCAATAAAACTTTATTTACAAAAACAAACTTGTTCCCTATGTGTAGTAAGCTGATCCTTGATCTACATGAATAATTTTGGATTGCAAGTTTCAATCTTGGATCTGTTATGTGTAGACCTATCTTTACTCATTTTAATTATAATCTTCCTACAATTTAACCAACATACATACACACACACAAACTACACATACACATAAATACATTCACACATATATATTTATTATACATATGCATTTATTATATGTAATATATGTTTATATGCTCACATATCATAAACATTATATATGTACAGTATACACATACACACGTACACTCACATACATATATACACATAAAATATGTGTGTTTGTGATGTATTTGACTAAAGATCTGGATGGTAATTTTTCTCTAATTTATGGGAGGGGTTTGGTTTCAAATATTTAATCAGTGGGTTAACTAATTGTAAAGAAGATCAACAGTGTATTCCACCTTTTTTAAAAAACAATTTTATTGAGATATAATTAATACATGGTAGATATATCATTTATGTTTTTTTCTTTACTCAGTACCATTTAATGTATTAAAAAACAGTTTCTTTTCAACTCAAAATAGAAAATATCAGTGTCTCTTAAGAGCATTACATTTAATACAGTCATAAGATTTAAACGGAAAATACATATGATTCATGTTACAGGTTTTCAGTCGTCCTTGGACAACAAAAACCACAGTACTCAAACTGCATGTTTTATCAAAAGGAACATGAAATCTCATTTTGACATAAAAGGTAAAAGGTTAAAAAAGTAATAAAAGCAAAATTGAAATAATCAGTTCAAGCATGAGTGGACCTTCTTAAATCCCCCATTGTATCCCACTCTGGAATTCATTGCTTCACATAATATGGTATAATATAATATAATATGAGTACAATATACGTTTCAAATTAGCATTGAACCAACTTCCAACATACCATGAGGACAGAAAAGAAAATCATTTGGTTGTTTTATATCCATAACTAGAATCTACCTCTAAAACGTGCCAAGAACTCTTTGTCTTTTCTCCATCCTTATAGCCACCAACACAGGCATCCTCTCCACTCCAATGGATGGTTAGGCTGGACTCCAAAGTGACAATCATACTTTCTTTGTTTTGCCTCCTTGATTCTAGTCTTTAAATAGAATAGTGATCTTAGATGGATAGCTAGATGATCGACTGATAGATAGATGCCAGTCATAAGCTGCACAAATAAAATATAATACAATAGACTACACGGCAACTTGCTCTTGATCTCTCCCCACCTTTTCTCTTCAGACTGATCCTCACCATTTCCCTTTCTCCTTGTCTGTCCTCCAGACATAGTGCCTTCTCTCAACTCTAACACACTACACTTGTCCTTGTTTTACAGTACCATTATTTTTTCCTTCTGCCAGTTCTGCCCTTCCCCTCAAACTTTATATAATTGGCTTCCTATTCCTCCAGTCTCAAGCTGCTTATAACGTTTTACCAAAAAAAATAAAAGCTTTTACGATGATTATACCTAAAGTAGGAGGCCTTCCACTGTTCATAACTAGACTAAACTTGTATTTACTTCACTCCTAACACTAAACATATCTTGTAATTATGCTTATTTGCCATCCATATACACTCTTTGATGAAATATCTGTTCATATGTTTTGCCCATATTCTAATCGGATTGCTAAGTTTTTACCACTGAATATTGATAGTTCTTAATATGTTCTAAATGCTGGGTCTTTGTAGGATTTGTAGTTTGCAAATATTTTCTCCAAATATGTAGCTTGTCCTTTCATCCACTTCACATAAGCTTTCACAGAACCAAAGTTTTTAATTTTTATGAGGAGTCAGAACCTGAACAACATGAGGAAGGCATACATATCGGGGAAGAGGGATCCGTGGAGGCTGAGGAGGGCCAGCCCACGGAGGAGACCAGCGTGGAGTCTCAAAACACAAGCAAGAGAAGTAATGCACCCACATGGAGAGGCAGTCTGAGGCAGGTGTCAGAGCCAGAGTGTGGAGGGGGAGGGCATCTGTGTCAGGAAGAGGGCAGCGGCAATCCCAGGATTTGGTCATCCATAGATAGGGTTGCCAGATAAAACACAAAAGAAACAGATACATTTGAATTTCAGATGAACAAGGAATAAATCTGGCAGCCCTATATACAATGTATTAGGACAAGATATTAATGATAATTGGAGTCAGAAGAACTAGGTTTCTAAGAGGTGCGGGAGAAAATATAAATATGGAAAGAGAGAAAACTACAATAGTACTGTACCAGACTTGGGAATATTGGTATATAACTCAAGGTTTATATATATATATAAATGGATGCATGCACACACACACTCTCACATGTCCATGTGTACATACATATATATTTTTTCCTATACATACATATATTCCCTGGCTTTGTTCAGTCAGGAAGTCTGGGAGCAGTGGCAACCCAATAGTAATGTGTAGAACCAGCTCCAGATCTTGACTTTTAAATACTATGCTCCACTAAAGAGACTCAGGGATCCTTGCAGAAATGGTTAATTCCAGGCCTGGGACAAAGAAGCTACAAGATGAACCTGACATATTTTGTTTTGCCAGAAATGAATAAGTGTTCCAAGAAAGATAGGGATATGGGAAATGGCACAAAGATCACCTTAAAGGAGCTGTGACTGAATGTATATGGGAAAATTTCATTATCAAAATAATGATATAAACAGCTTGCTATTATTTGCGTAACATTGGGAACCATGAATCCATGTTGATATAAATTAATAAAGAATAAACTGAAAGTTTGATATGGAATGGAGTATTTATATCATTTCAATGTATCTCCTCAAAAAACACTTATTAATAACAAAGCAAAAATGAACGCATTTTACATGAGAGAAAATTTGCAGAGGACACCTTAAGGAAATGATGAAAGTAAACATTCTCAGTAACAGGACAAATCAAAATCTAGGAAGCATTGACTGGAACTCAGAATCATTTCTCTGATATCGCTGCCAAAATTGCATAACTTTAACCTTTAATGGTGAAGAAATAGGACAAAAATCCAAACTGAGGGGAAATCTATATAATAATTGCTTTATATATATATATATATTTTTTTTTTTTTTTTGAGGAAGATTAGCCCTAAGCTAACATCTGCTGCCAATCCTCCTCTTTTTATGCTGAGGAAGACTGGCCCTGGGCTAACATCCGTGCCCATCTTCCTCTACTTTACATATGGGATGGCTGCCACAGCATGGCTTGCCAAGCAATGTGTATGTTCTCACCTGACATCTGAACCGGTGAACCTCTGGCAGTCAAAGAGGAACGTGCAAACTTAACTGCTGTGCCACCGGGCTGGCTCATGTTTCATAATTTTTTAATTGTCAAGGTGATAAAAGTAAAAGAAAAAAAAAAAAGACTATGTGATTCTGAATTTGATCCATTAACTATAAAGGACATTATATTGACACTAGGCAAAACGCCATTGGTGTATGAGGATTAGAAGACAGTAATGTATAGGTGGTGAGTCCCTGATTCTAGTGCTTGTACTGCAGTTACGTAGAAGAATATCCTTGTTTATAGACAATAAATCTAAGTTATAGAGAGTGATGAGTCATCAGGTTGTCAACCTACTTCCAAATGATTCAGAAGAAATAAATATCCTTTGTAGCTTGTAACTTTTTTATAGGTTTAATTTCGGTTCAATTTTTTTTAAATCTGCAAAAATTTATATAAGCAAAGGAAATATCAAACATTTTTTGCAGAACTTTTAAAATCCTAAGTTTGGTACGATGTCAAATATCAAATAGGACCTGACTCCTGACATTGCTGATTATCTCTGAAGGAAAGATACCAGATTAGCCAATAAAGTGACGGGCATTTAGAAACACTGGCGTCTCACACTTTTAGACTTTTCAACAATTTCTAAGTGTAAAGCCGTTTGCATCCTGTGTTTCTCAGCTGTCTGTGATAACAGCAAAGGAAACCTGCTGGTTCCAGGAAAGACACAAACAAACTGCATTCTTGGTCATGATGAAGACACTATTTTATTTACTTGCTAACACAGTCTTCCTTAATGACAGTGCTCGGCCAAATGTTGTTGTTTATTACTGCTATAATTGTGACTCTTGCTAATTAGGTTGATGTGCACTTTTCTGCTTGTCATTCAGACAATGTTGTTTGTTACATCTGCCAAGCTTGCCCTGAAGGATGAAAAGCCCAAAGAAAGCTGTTTATGATCATCAACTCCTTCACCTCTAGTCCTGTGATATATACATTTAACTAGGAAAAATGAAACAAAAGCTTTTGAGCACAGAAATACGGCAAAACTTGTGGCTAGGCAACAGAGAAACACCTGGGTGGTTCATGAAGCATTCAGTACCCAAACTTCTGAACCATCTGACATACACTTCATGCCTTTGCTTCATGCGCACTGTGTTTACATTTCTCTCTGGTGGAATTCTTGGTGGTTATTTAGAGTAGATGTAGCTATTACACAACCTTTAGTCTTAATCTGTCAAAAAGAAATGGAGGGCAATACAACAAGAAGTTTGTGAGCAAGGGCTAGAATAGAGTGACTAGGAGTTGAACTGTAAGTTTTTGAAACACTTTTTTTGGACAGGATGAAAGTAGCGACTTCAACTTCGGTTTAACATGAATAGATACTAATTTCCCTAAATAATTATAGAACAAAATTTCCTCCTTCCATTCCATCTCTCTTTTTCCTATTCCTCTTCCTTTCCTCCTTCTCATACCTCACTTCTCCTTCTCTCTATTCCCTCTTTTCTTTCTTTCTTTCCTTCTCTCTCTCTCTTCCTGTCTTTCAATATACGCTGAAAAATTTCTGCGACAGTTATACTGATGAAGTCATCCCCGTTCATTCAGATTAAACTTGATCCCCTCCTTTATTTATTTCCTAATATAATCTACTTTTCCCTAAAGGACCATCTGCATTTGAGAAAGTATCATTCCATAAGGCAAATATGCAAGTCTATTTGAAGATGATGAAATGCAGGGAAGATAGCGGTGGTTGATTGTTTTGTCCATCTACTTTTTGGCAATAGAAGAGCAAAGAAAATTTGGAGGTAAATGTAATGAGTCTATTCAAGCAATCATGCTGAAAATTTTAAGTTCATGTGTTATTTAAGCCATGCTTAAACTGTAAATCACTCTATCGTTGGTGTTCTTAACAGACAGTTAAAAATCTACCAGAATAAAATTTCAGTTACTGTTTATTTGAAAATATTGAGCTCACAAATAGAAAATAACAATTTTAGGATTTGACTGTATGTTCATAATTAGCATAAAATTATTAATAATTTATTAATCATTAGTTAATTAGTGAGCAGTCGAATTAAGAGCTATAAGTAGATCAATACTTCCAAATAAAAAAATACATCTTTATTCTCTATACACAATAGCCAAAAATAGTTGCAATGCCTTTTATATTACTTATAGTAATTTTTTAGTTTAGAATAGTTAATGTAATAATTATTTCAATGTGCAAACAAATGCTATTTCAAGAAATCATAAAAAGGTGACATCTAAACTTTTCCTGAAATCTTCCATTCTGCAACCACTAGAGCTGATTTAATAGACAGAGACAATTACTTAGAAGAGTCAAACTAAAAAGAATGGTTTGTAATTTCTTGGACATTAAAAGAATGCATGTAACCCAGTCCATCATTTTTATAGTTAAGAAGAATGATTGCTTTTATAACTGAGACCCTTTCCTAATTCTAAGTTATCCTAAGATTCTATGTTATCTAGTAGAGAGGACATCTTTGAATTCAGACTTTCTGGGAAATCCAAAGAAGTAACCATCTAAGAAGTAGCTTTTAATGAATAAATAATTGAAATGTTTCAATGCTAGTTTAAATTTAATGATATTTGCAGCCTTCAAAATGCACTTGTAATTCTAATTGTTTTTCTCTGTTTCCTTCATATAATTATTCCAAATATTAGGATGATAAAATGTTTATTATGACTACTTAATTATTCATTATATCTCTTTACACTTTACATTTAATTGATAATTATGTCAGTTATGAATGCATGCAAAATTTGACAGCTTACATGTGATGTAAATTTAAAATGTTTTAAGATTTTGGAGGCGAAATGAATTTAGTTGTTCTTATAACTCTTAATTTGGATTATTTTTTATGTTTTACTTATGTTTGACTTTTCAAGTCTATAACAAAAGGTCCTCAAATAAAATTTACTTTAATTGTGTGATGAAAGCATGGTAGTTCTAGATACAGAGGAGAATAGAGGGAAAGAGTTAAGAAGTGGAAGACTTTGCAAAAATTTATTTCTTAACATCAAGTCTAAGAAGCAGATCATGACACAAGTTGTACCTCTTTCTTCTATATTTCCTCTTTACTTTTATCACATTTCATAAATTTGTTTACATAAAAATATTTTTCATATGTATGTAAAATTATGTACTCATTTATACAGCACTCCATTCGCCATTCCATTCTGTGGGGACCTGAGGTTGGCCACCCCAAGATATGTCTCTTTGGCATCAGGATTATTTGAGGCTGATTGCTTTTGATAAACTGGGACAGGGAAGGAGGCTCTGAGGAATGGAACTTGCCCTTTGTTATAACACTTACATTTGTAAGGTAAATCTCTATCTGTAAAAGCTGCCTCCCTCTCTGTACCAGGAAGAAGAAAGGAGATGACCTTCTCTCTAAAAACTCTTAATCAATACCAAAGGCAAGGACTTAAATCTGCATTTTATTGTGCTTCTCTGGTAACCTCCTGTAACTGACTTCCCTCCCCCTCCCAACTTTGGCATTTCTTTAAGGATTAAGCATCTTTCTTTAGGCTAGGAACTGATTGCTGAGCTCACCTATGACCGCTGAGCTCCAGACAATCGACTTGCCTCCTGCTACGCCCACTGAGATAGCCGACCACTACCTGCTGTGTCCATCAAGCCCTGTGCCGACGGGGCAATCTTGTGACTATTGTGGGAGGGACATTTCAATCACATGTGAAACACCCCGTTTGGGGGTATATAACCACTATGTGCACCCCATTTCTTTGGTGCCCTTTCTTCCTTCGGGAAGAAAGGCCCCGGGCCATGGTTCCTCATAAAGCTTTGTTTAATTTTCTCTTGCTATTCTGTCTCATGTGAATTTAGTTCGTTCTCCGGCCAGACGAACCCACATTTGGGAAGAGGAAATGTCTTCCTCCCCTACGATTCTAATACACCATTCCATTACAATGTGACAGGTCATTAGGGAAAATACTTTTAAATCTATCCTACTTATGACATCAGTTAATGCACATTTATTTCACTACTGCATTAGCAGATATTCAAACCAGTTTTTCCTTAGCATGTTCATGCGATCTCTCTGGGCATGGAAAAGAGAAAAGCTTCCATTCACAGTTCTCAAATTTTTCCAAACAATTCACAATCACCATGACACTATCAAGACAAGTCTGCTCTTTCTCTTTGTATCTGCCCTCATCAGTTCATTCTCTGTGTGTGTGTGTATACCTTGAGTATGTATCATATATATGATACTAAATGGTCATTCCTCTAATCCTCACACATAACTATCTGTGAAATTATTTTTTTTCTGACTTAAAGACAAAATAATTCAAGCACAGAGAGTCTGAGAAACTTTCTCAGGGTCACGTTGTTGGCAGGTGGCTGAGAAGAATTTGAAACTAAGCTTCCCTGACTGCGGTCCCCTCCTGTCAGAGAAGGACAGCTGTGTCTGTTCTGGCTCAGACCCCCTCAGTCCTCACCTCCATCTCTAGCCAGTGTTTCCTAGTGTGTTGCTTGCCAGATCATCTGCACAGACTCTTTCTTTGAACTTCTTATCTCATGCTACTTTAGGAAACCCTGGTGCCCTCTTGCTCCCCATCAAAAGACCACTGGCACCTGGAGTAAGGGTGCCCTTCATCTTTTTCTCCTAGTCACACTGTATTGAAATCATTTTTTATCCTGAAGTTATCAGCTACTCTTCCAGCAAGCCTCTTAATTTCCCAAATTTAGAGATGTTAGAATCAAATATGCATCTGTGTTATGGTCAGGAAGAATGAGAGGAAGCTTACCAGTAAACTTCTTGTTGACTATATAACTCTGCTTGTGTTTCTTTTATAAGAGCTGTGATGCAAGGAAACTTCTAGCCACAAAGGTGCCTAAGAATTTGAGGGTTTTTGTTGGCTCTTCTCATTTTTGTTTTTGCTTTATTTTGCTTTGTATTGTTTTCTCAGTGAGATTCATTCCTCCTCCCTTCACTGAAAATAAGTTTGTGCTTTTAGAGAACTAGGTGAGACTAGTTATGAAGTACACAAGGTGATCTACTGTCTTAGTCCATCTGGGCTACTATAACACAAATAGCAAAGACTGGGTGGCTTAGTCAACAAAAATTTATTTCTCACAATTATGGAGGCTGTGAAGTCCAAGATCAAGGCAACAGCAGATCTGGTGTCTGGTGAGAGCCCACTTCCTAGTTGCAGGCTGCCTTCTTCTTCCTGTGTCCTCACATGGCAGAAGAGGTGAAAGAGCTCTGTGGGGTCTTGTTTATAAGGGCACTAAATCCCATTCATGAGAGCTCCCCTCTCATTACCTAACCAACTCCCAAAGTCACCAAATCTTAATACCACCACATTGGGGATTAGGATTCCAACATATGAATTTGGTGAGGGGGACACAGACATTCAGTCCATAACATCAACTCCCTTGCTTTGATTAACTTTCCTAATTGAAATATCACAACTTAAAATACCATAAACATCATAAAATCAATTCTTGCTCGGCCCTTTTAGCCATTTCTGTATCTTTATTCTTATGTTTATTTTTATTCTATTTATTATTGATGTTGTTGACAAGACCATGTTGTGGTAGAGGTACCTCACTGTTTCCCCATCTTCCATATATATCACATTTGCCTAACAATCTATTTTAATTTCTTTTTTTTTCTAACCCAAGTTCTGTTAGCTTTTTTTTTGAAGAAGATTATCACTGAGCTAACATCTGCTGCCAATTCTCCTCTTTTTGCTGAAGAAGACTGGCCCTGAGCTAACATTCGTGCCCATCTTCCTCCACTTTATATGTGGGATGACTAACACAGCATGGCTTAGCCAAGCAGTGCCACGTCCCCACCCGGGATCCAAACCAACGAACCCCAGGCTGCCAAAGCAGAATCTTCGAACTTAACCGCTGTGCCACGGGCAGGTCCCAAGTTCTGTTAGCTTTTGCATAATGTATTTAATTTTCAGACCATTTAATTTCCTTGAAGGCTCTCCTCTGAACTCTCTCCAGGTGCTTGAGCTCTCTCTATTTATAGAGGCCAGAAAAGTACAATCATCACTTCTTTTATGTGTTTTAAGGATATAACAATGCAAACAAAGGAAGCTCTTGAACTTTCTAAGGCTGTTTCTTTATAATACAATACTCAACATTTATTATACAGATCCCTTCAAATTATTTTAACTTCATGTATACTTTCAAAGTGGAGATCCTGAGCTAGAAATTTAATAGGAATTTATCAGTGTTTATGTGTTGTGTGTATGTGGATGCATGCAATCCTCATCTCTACAAACTTAAGGCTCTTATACTTTTCCATCAGCATTAATGAGAGCTCCATGTAAATTTAGAAAGCACAGACCTCAAGCTATTTTACAACTTGTTAAAGTCATCAAGAGAGACAAACTCTTTTACATATTTGTTTTAAAAGAACTTTATGTATGTTAACTAGTCATTCCTTTATACTCATATTCTAAGAAATAACTAAAGCACGAATAACATCCATGGCAGAAAATTCAACAGATTATGTCAAAGAGCTGAGAAACAGATAATACAATTGTGTTTCTAGTAAATATTCATGAACACTTTTGTAGTTCTGTTAAGTATATCTGCTGGCACGGCGTTTCCTCTGTACTTCAATGGTATTTGAATGTGTCATAATAATTTTTACTACAGTTCTGAGAAAACATTCACAGACCGTAATAAAATGGTGTTTTAGGAATGCTAATGCTTCAGCCTTTGGGGCTCCTTTGAGCTAGATCAAAAAGATTGCAGAAGACAGAAATGGAAAGATTACTTAAGATTAGAACTCTAGCATTGAGTCAGAGAGAACTCACTTGAGCTCTCTCTACTTCTCCCAACTCTTTATTTCAAGATGAATAGATAAATATAAAGAAGCTCTAGCCAGGACTGAATTGCCAAGCAATTTTAGAGCTCTAGCTAGGCTCAGGGGAAGCAATGGGAATAGCAGTCAAAGCTAGCTCAGAATTAAATGAGATCAGGGAAGAGGAAGAAAGGAAGTAACTCTTCCTGAACAACTACTCAGTTCCTATTAATATAACTGAGGAAACTGAGGCATTGAGAGGTCACTCAGTCTCTATCAATAACTAAGGGAGTGATACAGCTGGAATTTCAAGCCATATCTGCTTTACTTCAAAACTCATGTTATATCTTTAAACTGGGTCTTGTTAGCAGCTGTTGTAATATTTGATGCTCTGGCTGGACAGACAAAATCAAGAAGATCAAAGAAAAAAGGACAAAAAGGAAACAGAATCAGAGGAGGCAAATGGGATCAGGGTATCATTGAGATTAAGAACAAAGTATTTCTTTTCCTGAACTTTAAGACCTCTGCTTGTATTTTATTAATCTTACTTTTTTCAAAATAAAAAAGTGTTTACTAACAGTACACAGTAATATATTTCTGTTTTTAAAATATAAGCTATGCAAGACGATATAAATTTAAAAATCAAAATCAGCTCAAATCACAAACAATTATTAATAACTAGCTATAAAACCTTCCAAAGTTTTATACATTTTTACTACCTATAAGTAATTATAAAAGTTTACAAAAATAATATCTTGACAAAATAAAACCAGTAGATCATGCTTCTTATAGACTGCCTTCCTTTTTTTTCCAACCAATATACCCTTGTCATCTTTCAACATTGACAATATAGATGTATAGCATCCTTTTCAGTAGCTCCATACAGCAATTTCTTAAGAAAAGGTTACAATTGGGGCTGGCTCTGTGGCCAAGTGGTTAAGTCCATGCACTCCACTTCAGTGGCCCAGGGTTTTGCCAGTTCAGATGCTGGGCACAGACATGACACCGCTCATCAAGCCATGCTGAGGCGGTGGTCCACGTAGCACAACCAAAGGCACTCACAACTAGAATATACAACTATGTACCAGGGGGCTTTGGGGAGAGGAAAAAAAACAACAAGCAAAGAACTCTGCTGGCTGCTACTGGGGATACAAAGAAAGAAAACACGTAGTACCCTCCCCCCAAAAAAAAGTTTATCATTCTTCTATTTTAGGTCACCTAATTTTTTTTTGATGGCTATTAAATACGAGTGTTGCTATAAATATGCTGAAAAATATGTTTGTGTTTACTTGCACAACTATTTTCTCAATATGTATTCTTCATAACTGAACTGGTGGGTCAGTTATGCACATTTTCATTACTAGTTTTCCAGATAGCACTTCTGAAGTTTAAAGTATGCCTTTTATCTCACATACAAATCATTCTCCATCTTTAGGATCATTCTCCATCTAAATCATGCTCCATCTTTAGGATTATTGCCAAACAAGTAGAACTGAAAAGACATAGCACTATTTTTAATTGCCCCTTTTAGTTCTTTAATGATTGAAAAATTTAATAATGATTGGAAAACTCCCCTGCCCATTGTCTATTGGATTGCTCATCTCTTTATTATTAACAAATCTAAAATCTGTATATAGAAAGGATATTAACCCTTTGTATGTCATCTATGTTGTAATGTTTTATCAAATTTGACATTTTATATTTTTAAAATGTTGAAAATGTCTAGGTTCGTTCTATGGCAGCAATTTGATTATGGAATAAAACTATATTAAAATGTTTACCTATACAAAGGAAATAACAATGTATTTAATTATTTTCAAATTTACTATATTTGTAACTCAAGAAAATTTTAAATAACTAATATTTGTAGCATTAATATCAGAAATAAATTTTTCTCCAAAGTATTTGGTTTATTTCACCTATTTGGCATCTCCCTGAGGGGCAAGATACAGCTGCATAGCAAAAAAAAATGAAAACAACTAAGGTAATGTATTTCTTGTGTGTGGGTATGTCTGTGTGCATGAGTGTGTAATCTCTGAAAATACCACTTCATTTCCATAGAGCTTGTTTTAGCTTTCCAAAGACCCAAATAAAAATGCTGATGGACACGATGTAGTTGTAAAATATGGAAGGCAGATAGTAACTACAATTTTGTGCCTTTTACATATGGTAGGACCAATGCATGCTCAGAGAATTTAAGTGACTCATCCAAAATATAACTTTGGCCTATGCACTTACTTTTTTTAGTAAATGCCTTAGACAAATATTCATTGATTTATTTCTATGTGCCAGGCATTATTCTAGTCCCCAGAAATAGAGCAGTGGGAAAAGAAAGATTAGTGGCTTTAATCACTTTGCCAAAGACTTGGGAATATCTCTCAGATAGAGAAGAAGATGGCTAAGCAGATTTAATGAATAACTATACAAACCCACTGGAAAGTCCAGTATGCTGTTTAAACCCTTATTCATATATGGGCAAAATTAATTATATATATTAAGGAGAAACTGAACTGATCTTCTTTTCCAACTTCTATCGAATATGTCTCAAAATCTAAGCTACTTGAGTAATTTTTTTTCCCCTGCCTTGGGGCTTGAGTGCTCAATTTTATTTCGTCATTTTCATTCTTAGAGTCACATTAAATTATAATATTTTCAAGAACTGTCATACCTGAATTCAAACTATCTATTACTTTATAGAATTTTAGTTGGTATTGATGTTCACTGAAGATAGTAGACATTAAGGACTACTAACTAAAATGCTATGCTTGGCTTCCAGAAGGGACAATGAAATGCTAGATTACAGAACACCAACATCTAGCAAGTCCACTGTAGCTACATCATTAATTAAACAAGAAAACTTATTCTAAGTGGTCTCACTGCCCCTCATCCCAGACTCCTGTTCAAAGAATTGTGTAAAAATCAGTAACATAATGTTAAAGATTTTATAAAAGCCATTAAATGGTGAAAAAAATTAACTAGAACACTTGGACTCAAAAAGAATCTTGAAGCAAAACACTTGGAAATTCTAAGTTCTATTTACAAATAGCAAATTCTGCACTGAGACACAGATTTTTCAAGGTAGTTGAAAGAAAACAATTTATTCAGAAGAAATCATTAAATATTATAACAACTATCCTCCAGGCTATTACCATTAATATAAAGTTTCTAAGACATTAATATTCTATCAAAAACAGAATCAAGGGATGTGAATAGCTTATATTTGTATATAATGGCAAACGGCTATTTCTGAGAAATTATGACCACATTGCCATTGATTGCAATGCTTTAAATCAAACACCACATCAAAAGTTTATGGTTTACATCACAGTGGTGAACTTGTTCTTGCTACAAAACAAAGAAAATTAGCTCCCATATGATTTCAACACTAATGTGCAGTTAATTTCTCTCCATAAATTATACATCATGAATTATACAGATGTTAATTGACGGTTTCTAATGGTTTTAACCCACTGAAAAGAAGCACTAGAAGTCAGAGAGCTGTACTTTCAACTACAGCAATTTATTTCCTAGTAGTAGAAGAGAAATATGAGAAAGAAAACACTTAAATAACAGTCCATTTTTGCTGTTTAATTCTTAGGAAACTACAAACCATTATGTAAATTAAATTACATAGTAATACGTAAAGTGTTTAGAGAGGACAATACTGAGTAATATAAACTTTTCTGAATGTCACAGACAGAATCATCCAATTAACCAATTTTGATTCCTAACGTGATCTTTTGTCCCAGGTGGACCCAAATTCTATGGTTTAACTGATGTCTCAAGGATGGTTACAATGACAGCAACTTTTCTAGTTGAAGGGAAAGTCAAATTCCTCTCAGAATGAGTCAACATATTTTATGAAACTGCTATTTTTCTTTAAAATGTATTATTTAGTAAAAGTGATTATTTTCTAATAATATAGAAAGCTGCTTTATTTATTTATCTCTGTTATTGATGTCTCTTTACTAGACAACTTGTTTATTTAAGGTTTAATCCGGAAATGCAGATACCTTAACAGATGTTTTCAGTACATGACTGCATGGTTTTTAACTGAGTTTGAATTGTGGGAAATTTTTTTTCCTTTAACTGTAATTTTACTCAGTCAACTAAAACATTAGCTTTCTTGGCAGAAGACCAGGAAAAAGGACCCAAGGAACCAGAAAATACTGATGAGAATGCAGAGAGAGTTGCTTATCAAATCAACTCTTTAACATTGGGCTCACATTTGTGGATATGGCCCAAAACAACGTGCATATACTTTGAGAACCGAAGAGGGGACAAACCACATTCTAAATCATAGAGAGGCCATTGGACAGCACATATGGGGAAAGACCTGGATAACACTCCAAAGGCTTTGAAAACTGAACTGACAAAGGACCCACAACCTGCAGAAAGCTGATCAGAATTTGTGGGCTGAAATCAACCAGGTTGCCTTCTAAACAAAAACAAAGGAAAACAATATATCAATGTTCTACCATAGGATTTATGCAAGATGTACAGTGTCGTAACAAAATACTTAAAATGTCTAGGTTACAATCTAAAATTATTCAGCACATGGAAAAGATGACAATCCAAAGAAGCTAGATGTCACAAATATGGAAATTAGGTGACAAATACTTTAGAATAGCTAATTTTTTTAAAAGTATCTAATAAGCAATGGTAAATATCTTTAAATGAATAAGGAATACAATAATACTCAGTTCATGATCTTGGGCATCTTTTCCATTGCTTATTATTTATTATTAAATTATAGTATTTATTTAACTCAGAAAAGGTTATGGAATTTCATTTGCAACTAAATAGCACCTATTGCATAATCAAATGACGTTTCTTCTTTAATCAATATTTATGACATCTTATTTTGAGTATATTCAAAATAATGTGATTTGCACTTTAATCCATTAATTATTTTGAAACACACATCAGGCAACAACATTATTGATGAAAATGAATTGTTTCTTCAAATGGCTGAGTTCAAGGCGGAGTCTAGTTTGACACATCTGCAAAGGTGCTCACACATTCAAACAGGACTGTAAGTTGGGAGACACAGATTTTGTCCTTGGCTTGCAGTAAATGCCTGAAGGCCTTTGGAAACCACTTCTCTCTAGATTTTAGTCTCATTATCTGTGAAGAAAAGTGTTTATATTGGAGAATCTCCCTTCAAGTACACACTTCCCACTCTTTTAACATGTTCAGGTTCCCTCCCCGAACCTGCTTTCTATGAGAAATAAGGTTGTAGTTCCTACCACTTCTATCTAATATTTTTACTGTAGGATTTTTCTGATTCACCAAAGCAAAAGAGAAGGAGAGGAATAAGAAGATAATATATATATTATAGATATTATATATAATATAACATATAATATCTATAATATATAATAGATATAAATATAAGGAATGAAGAATTAAGACAATGTTTTTTGCAGATTATATTATTACACATGTAGAAAATTCAAAGGAATCTACAAAGAAAAAACCCTGCTAGGTGTAAAAGGCAAATTCACCAATGTCTCAGGACACAAGATCACTAGAAGCATACCTTGTTTTATTTCTCAGATATTGAAGGTTTGTGGCAACCTGCCTGGACCAAGTCAATCAGAGCCATTTGTCCAACAGCATTTGCTCACTTGTCTCCATGTCACATCTTGGTAGTTCTTGCACATTCCAAAGTTTTCATTATTATTATATTTGTTGCGGTGATCTGCCATCAGTGATCTTTGATGCTACTATTGTAATGTTTTGGGGCGACACACACCACACCCATATACGACAGCAAACTTAATTGATAAATAGTATGTGTGTTCTGACTGCTCTACTGACCAGCCATTCCCCTGTCTCTCTCTCTCCTTGAGTCTCCCTATTCCCTGAGACAAACAATATTGAAATTAAGCCAGTTAATAACCCTACAATGGCCTCTAAGAGTTCGAGTGAAAAGAAGAGTTGCACATCTCTCACTTTAAATCAAAAGCTAGAAATGATTAAGTTTAGTAAGGAATGCACGTCAAAAGCCGAGACAGGCTGAAAGCTAAGCCTCTTGAGCCAAATAATTAGCCAGGTTGTGAAGCAAAGGAAAAGTTCTTGAAGGAAATTTAAAGTGTTACTCCAGGGAACACAAGAATGATAAGAAAGCAAAGCAGACTTATTGCTGATATGCAGAGAGTTTTAGTGGTCTCGATCGATAGAAGATCCAACCAGCCACAACATTCCCTTAAGCCAAAGCCTAATCCAGAGCAAGGCCCTATCTCTTATCTTCAATTCTGTGAAGGATGAGAGAGGTGAGGAAGCTGCAGAAGAAAAGTCTGAAGCTAGCAGAGGTTGGTTCATGAGGTTTAAGGAAAGAAGCCACCTCTATAACAAAAAAGTACAAGGTGAAGCAGCAAGCGCTGATGTAGAAGCTGCAGAAAGTTATCCAGAAGATCTATCTAAGATAATCAATGAAGGTAGCTACAATAACAACAGATTTCCAAAGTAGTTGAAACAGCCTTATACTAAAAGATGCCATCTAGGACTTTCATAGTTAGAGAGGAGAAATCAATGCCTGGCTTTAAAGCTTCAAACAACAGGCTGACTCTCTTGTTAGGATCTAATGAAGCTGCTGACTTTAAGTTGAAGCCAATGCTCATTTACCATTCTGAAATCCTAGGGCCCTTAATAATTAGGCTACATCTACTCCACCTGTGCTCTATAAATGCAACAACACAGCCTGGATGACAGCATATCTGTTTACAACATGGTTTACTGAATATGTTAAGCTGACTGTTGAGACCCATTCTTCAGAAAAAAAGACTATTTTCAAAACATTACTTCTCATTGACAATGCACCTGCTCACCTAAGAGCTCTGATGGAGATGTACAACAAGATTAATGTTGTTTTCATGCCTGCTAACACAGCATCCATTCTGTAGCCCATGGAACAAAAACTAATTTTGACTTTCGAGTCTTATTTAAAAATACGTTTCATAAGGCTATAGCTGCCATAGATAGGAATTCCCCTGATGGATCTGGGCAAAGTAAACTGAAAACCTTCTGGAAAGGATTCACCATTCTAGATGCCATTAAGAACACTCGTGGTTCATGGGAAGAGGTCAAAATATCAACATTATACAGGAGTTTGGAAGAAGTCGATTCCAACCCCATGGATGATTTCGAGAGGTTCAAGACTTCAGTGGAGGAAGTAACTGCAGAGGTGGTCGAAATAGCAAGAACGAGAATTAGAAGTGGAGCCTGAAGATGTGACTGAATTGCTGCAATCTCATGATAGACTTTAACGAACGAGGAGTTACTTTTTATGCATAAGCAAAGAAAGTGGCTTCTTGAGATGGAATCTATTCCTGGTGAAGATGCTGTGAACTCTTGAAGCGACAGCAAAGGATTTAGACTATCATATAAACTTAGTTGATAGAGCAGCAGCAGGGCTTCAGAGGACTGACTCCAGTTTTGGAAGAAGTTCTACTGTGGGTAAAATGCTATCAAACAGCATCACGTGCTACAGAGAAATCGTTCATGAAAGGAAGAGTCAATCGAAGCAGCAAACTTCATTATTTTCTTATTTTAAGAAATTCTCACAGCTACCCCAACTTTCAGCAACCACCACCTTGATCAGTCAGCAGCCATCAACATCAAGGCAACACCCTCCACCAGCAAAAAGATGATGATTTGCTGAAGGCCCTGATGATGGTTAGCATTTTTTAGCAATAAAGTATTTTTAATTAAGGTATATACATTGGTTTTTTTAGACATAATACTATTGCACACTTAATAGATTACAGTATAGTGTAAACATAACTTTTACATGCACTGGGAAACCAAAAAAATCGTGTGACTTGCTTTATTGCAAGATTTACTTTCTTCCGGTCATCTGGAACTGTATCGTGCAAGATCTCCAAGGCATTTCTATATATAAAAATCAGACAGATTTATTTACTCTAGGAACATATTCATTTATTTATACTAGAAACAAAAGATATTAATTAAAACACTTTTTGCAATAGCATCAAAAATGTCAGATATCAGGAAAATCTAAAAGACTCCTACACTAAAAGCTACAAAACATTGTGGAAAGAAAATAATTAAGGTATAGAAATTTGGAGAAGCATGCCAAGTTCATTGTTTAAAAGACTAAATACTGTTAAGACATCTATTCTTTCAAAATTGAGTTATTTTAGCATTCTTTTCTCCAGATATTCAAAAGAAAATGCTAAAATTTATACAGAAATATTAAAAAAATTGGCAAATGTGGATCAAGTTGAGGGGATTAATGCTACATGAATTTATATTACTATAAAGCTACAATAAGAGAGTGTAGTATTGACAGAGAATAGTCTGAAACTTCAATTAAACAGAAAAAATTCCACACTGTGTGATTAAATATTTGACAAAGACACTAATTCAACTGAATGGGAAAGAGCAATTTCAACAAATGATTCTCTGTCAACTGGCTTTTTTTTAAGGGGAGGGGCTTAACTTTATATCATATTATACACGAAAATTGACACATACATAAATGTACAAGCTAAAATTATAGCTTCTACAAGAAGACATGGAGGAATACTTAAGTAAACAATCATAAAATAAAATATTCATAAATTGAACTCCACAAAAAACTATCTGCCTATCCAAAGATCCTGCTAAAGGAAATGAAAAAGCAGGCCTCAGACTGAGAAAAATATTCACATATATGTTTCTGAGATAAACTTGTATCCAGGATATGTAATAACATCCAACAAGCCAATAAAAAAAGAAAATTGGGGCCAGGCCAGGCCCATGGTGTAGTGGTTGGTTTCCGTGTACTCCACTTAGGTGGCCCAGGCTCAGGGGTTAAGATCCTGGGTGTGGACCTACACCACTCATCATAGAGCAGTGACCCACAAGTAAAGTGGAGGAAGATTGGCAACAGATGTTAGCTCAGGGCTAATCTTTCTCAAGCGAAAGAACTAAAGAGGAAGATTGGTGACAGATGTTAGCTCAGGGCTAATCTTCCTCAGCAAAAAAAAAAAAAAAAAAAAATCAATGGGCAAAATCTTGGACAGACTCTACACAAAAAATGATACGTAAATTGCTAATAAGTATGGAAAAGATGGTCAATATTATTATTCATCAGTAAAATGCCAATAAATTATACAATATGATAACACAGTATGCCACAGTTATGAAAAAAGACTAATCAGTAACAAGTAAACATCAGGAGATGTACTAAGTAATTTTATCTTTCACGTATTACTAGTGGGGGGTGTAAATGTGTATAACAACTTTGGAAAACTGATATTCTTTTTTTCTTATTTATTTTTTTTATTGAGTTATTGATAGGTTACAATCTTGTGAAATTTCAATTGTACATTAATGTTTGTCAGTCATGTTGTAGGTGCACCACTTCACCCTTTGTGCCCACCCCCCACCTCACCTTTCCCCTGGTATCCACTAAACTGTTCTTGGTCCATAGTTTTAAATTCCTCATATGAGTGGAGTCATACACAGATTATCTTTCTCTTGCTGGCTTATTTCACTTAACATAATTCTCTCAAGGTCCATCCATGTTATTGCAAATGCAATGATTTTGTTCTGTTTTGCAGCTGAGTAGTATTCCATTGTGTATATGTACCACATCTTCTTTATCCATTCGTCTGTTGATGGGCACTTAGGTTGCTTCCACGTCTTGGCTATTGTAAACAGTGCTGCAATAAACATTGGGGTGCACAGGACTTTTGGGATTGCTGACTTCAGGCTCTTTGGATAAATACCCAGTAGTGGGATGGCTGGATCATATAGTAGTTCTATTTTTAGTTTTTTGAGGAATCTCCATACTGTTTTCCATAGTGGCTGCACCAGAAAACTGATATTTTTATAACAAACTTATTATATACTTTTTTATGATGCAGCAAATCTATTCCTATGTTACTATTTTTTAAAAATAATATTATATATACACAAATATGGATTGATTACAAGAATGGTCATTGCAGATTTATTCATAAAAGCAATATTTTGAAACAACTCAAATGTCCCTCACAGGAAAATAGATACACAGATTGTGACATATTCATATAATGGAATAGTACTCAGAAATTATGAGAAATGAACTACTGATACACATAACACTAGCTTTTTTTAAATGTCGAGTGAAATAATTCGAAGCAAAAAACTACATACACTCTGATTTCATTTACGTAAAGTTTAAGGAATCTAAAAGAAGTTTAAATCAGAATAGTGATTGTCTTTAGGAGATGAAAAGAAAGGGATGGGGGTATTTCTGGAGAGAAGACAATATTCTATACTTTAATTGTTGTGCTGCTTAAACACGTGTATAGATTTTGCATAACTCATCCAACTGTGTCCTTAATACATGAGCATTTTATAATATGCATTTCAATTTTTTTAAAAAAGAGAAAAAATAAAAATGAGTTGACAATGTACATTTCCCTTTTTTATTTATTGAATAATTATCACTGGTACTAAGCAGCTTGTCAATTCCTGCTCATTTGCTGTTCTTATGTGGTTGATACAGTCAACGTTCAATTTATAGTCTTTGAAATGCGCATTTCCAAGGGCACATCTTTCTGTTTTTAATATCCTTGACACTAACTCCATACCACTCTATAGGTTTCCTAGTCACACACATCTCATTCTCATGTCCTACATATTCTTATTTATTGCTGAGTTGATTAGAAAGTTCTCTGTGCAACCCTCATTGCTTTCTCTAATTTGTTCTGTTACTTCCCCAAGGACAAAAAGGAAATTTTTGAAATTACTAATAAATACTTTAAAGAGTCTCCCACCTCTCTCTAGGAATCCATCTCTTTACTTTGTAACAATATAAACGCATCTTCCATCAAGCTGTCTCTTCCAAAGCAACTGAACAATATTTTCTAACATTTTGTCACCCTTTGTAGAATATGACAGACAGTCAAATTAATTTCCCCTTTCAAAGTGTTAATGGCTTGTGAAATTGGGCTCAGTGAGATGGTCTGGACAAGCCTTATAAACTTCTTTCTCCCACCCAGATTTTCCCCTATTTAAGTGCATTATTTGGTTTGTATTCAGAACCATAGAGCTCTGTAGAGACAGGGGGAAAAACAAGGAAGAAAAGAAAAAGAAAAAACAAACAGGAAGGACTTCTATTCAAATGAAGAGAATTAAAGTTAGAATGAGAAATAATCAGAATAAGAAATTTCATGATAGCCAGGAAGAATGCACAATCTTCCTAATTTTTAAAACAACAATAAAATCTAGCTTTGCATATTTAAATGTAGCCCTTACGGAATAGCAAGAACTTTCACATAGCTCTTTGTTCATGTATCAATATCAATATGAATTGGAAAGTGACACGCTAAAGGTTTCCATTTTACAGGAATAAAAGCAATTGAGGTTCAAGAAAATGTAATGGGAGGAAAAACACGGCTCACATCAACCAGCACGCTCCACATAGTACAGGCATCTGGAATGAGGATTTCTTTCCCCTCAAATTTGCACAACTTCATGCAAATGAAATGAGTATGGAGCAGAATGGTCGTGATTTGTAGATTTTCATAGTAATAACTGTAAGATTGAGAAGCTGAGATATGATTTTATCTGAATATTTCATAATAAAACCAAATTGCATTTCAAACAATATGTCACAAGCTACCAGTCAAGGAAGGCCTTTAATGAGTGGTCAATATCTCTCAAATCTCTAATTGCTCCTAGTTATGAATACTCCAACTGGTTAACTCTGTTCTTAAGAATGCAAAAATCAACCAAATCTAAGTCTTCTGAGAAAAGCTTTCACACAGTGAGCCCGAGTGTAAAAAGCAAGGCTGGCTGCTATTGTAGACATTTTTAACATGCCTATTTCATCTAACTTGATCCAGCTGAAAAAATAGGAAACAAAACAATTGTCTGTTATCTTAATTGCTTTCCGTATTATGTGGGCTCTCTCTACCCCTGGCGCTATCTCAGCGTGGGCAGAGAAAATGTCATCAGCTGACATATTACCCAGTGTAACAGCTTGAACACTGACACCTTCCTCTTGCACTCTGTCCAGCTCGGCACACTCAACAGGAGACTCAGGATTCTGAATGGAAATGCTGCACAACCCGACGGCTGTTGTCAGAGCTCGCCTGTGTGACGTCCCTCGCTACTAATGATCATGCCATGAACTGCCGGCAGGACATTATTAACGACACTGTCTGAGATCTGCAAACCTCTGGCGTATCACCTAGCACAAGTACACACTGTCAATTCTAACCCTCAGATTAAACATCCAAAATAAAGGAGAATCTTAGATGAGGCACGTGGAGATTTTCTGGATGTTCTGAGCATTTGGTATTGGTGTCTTGCTTGTTTTAGATTATCAAAATTAGAGTAAAATGACTTAAATTAGTCTGTCTCCTCAAATCCATTTGGATGATTTATTGAATTTAAGGATCCTGATAGGAGTGTGTTAGGAGCAGGTTGGGAGAGGGAAAGGGGGTGACCATGAAAGATGCTTGTAATTATTTAAAGAGATTCTCTCTCCTGTTTTGAAAAATGGCTGCAGAAAAAGGCACTTAGAGTTTGTGAAAACTTTGCCCAAACTGCCTCTTGATCCATTTTAATTACATACTATATTCATGTGTGCACAAAATGCACACACATACCTGGAATGCCTTGCTCAGTAAACATTCGTTCAGTGCCTTTAGCATTTTAGACACAGTCCTAGGTTCTGTGGTAGGAAACATAAATAAGGCAAGACTCTGCCACTTAGAAGTTTACAATTAAGTTTTTACTTTTTTCCCCACAAATTACTTAGTTGAAACAACCAGAGTTAAGCCATTTCAATCATCCTTCCCTCCTATTGTGGACTTATTTTTGCATGTTGATTTAAAATTTTCAAACCATAAACCTCTCCTTTCTACAACATGATACGACTTTGAATTGATTAGTGATAGTTTACATACCCAAATTTGTCCTTTGGTTTTAAAAGAAAAAGAATAATGGTTACTATTTACTTATCATTATATGCAAAGTACTATGTTAAGGCATTTTTACACATCCTTCTTTCATTCAGCAACCATTACTTAGCATCTACCATAAGCAACATACTAAGCTATGCTGAAGAAACAAGGGTGAACGGGAGAGACAAGCTCCCTTTTTAAGCTGTATAGATTTAGATTGGGAGAGATCTTTCTAAAATAACAGGTGACAAATAAGGTAGAAATAAGACCTATAGTAAAAATAAAATATTGTGATAAGTTAAGAGTATGTACAATGTTAGATGAAAATTTTCCATGTTTCCATTCTAAATTAGCAGAAATAATCATGTATTTCCCTCATAGGGTTTCCTCTCCCCATTTATTGCCCCCAAAAAGGTTTTATTCAGTTAAGAGGTAATTAAGTCTATCTACCACAACCAAGGGTTTCTGCTGGAAGGTTAAATCTACTGCTCCCTCTACTTTTGTGACTCAATGGAATGATAAAGAGTATGAAAAAGATAATTCCCAACACATACTTTCAATCATGCTCTTACTGTTTCTATTTTATGATATTTTAAATATTAAAGCTGAAATCCACAGAAGTTCATCTTCATTTTGTGATCCAAGTTTCTTTTGCCTCTTTTTTTGGTGGAAAGGGGAGTCATAACATTAGAATGTAATTAGAATGAAGAAAGTACCAGATTATGATTTCACTTTGACCCCTCAGACTTTTAGAATATTTTTAGAATATGTTGGTTAGAATAGTCTTTGTTCTTAGTAATGTTATATGATTGTTTTTTAGGCCTTTCTTGGTATACAGAAATTAGAAATATATTACTGGAATTTGAATTATGAATTACTGACCTAGAATCCTACTTTCTAGTGCAAAATACACACACACACACATACAGTTTTCTCACACACACATAAACACACACTCAGTTTTCTCAAGAGGAGAAACATGTACAAATAAGTGGAGAAACAGTATTTTAGTACTTAATAAGAGGGATATTTTAAGCAGGAAACTCCTAATTCAAATCCTAGCTCTGCTACCTCTATTTACCCTCCGTGTTCTTCATTTTCCTGCTCCGTTATAAGAAAATTAAGACCCATAGATTGTGAGGACCCAACGATATAATTTGCATAAAGTGCTTTGTTTAGTGTCTCACACAGGGTTGAGATGCAATAAACATTAGCTTTATAATTACCTACTTATGTATATTAAATGTATAAAGGTGCTTTTAAAAGTGAAAATGATTATCTAAATGTAAGGTATTATGGATATTACAAGCAGAGTGTGGTAATGCATCTTGCCCTCGTTCACACATGCATGCATTCATTCATTCATTCAGCTGAACCCAATGCCCTGGAAGGCATAGCCATAATATATATAGTAGAGCAAGTCTTAACCTCAGAGATAAGAATTCAAAAGAGATCATTGACTTACCTTAATAATAATTTTTAAAAGCTGGATAAGCTACAAAAGCATAGCATTAAAAACCTCATCAGAGATCTATAGACACAAAGAAATCTAAATAAACTAAACTTCAGAAAGCAAAAAGCCTTTCATATGAAAGAAGAGGCTCATGGACTATTCTCAGTCCTGGTAGATTTGTGAGGAAGAGAAACGTGCCGTAAAACAGGAGACAGCAAAATCACCCAAACTGTTAAGGAACTTTGAACTGCCACACGTGGACTACCATGATAGATTAGAATCCTGAGGAGCCTCGTTAATAAAGTGAGTCTGTACTCACTTGCCAAATCTTAAATATGCGTCTTCACCAAGTGCATCAGAGGAGGGTAGTTTGGCCAAAGCCAAGTGTTGTGCAGGAGACTGCAGCAAATAATAGCTAGGAGATATCGCTGTGAGGCTGCACAGGCTTTTCACAAGTAGAATGTTGCTTCTGAAGGTGGAAGCAAGGTGGAAGAGCTGAGTGTAATTCATGACAGGCACCTCCAACTTTGAACAAACTGTAACTGACAATGTGGCTGGAGAATCCTTCAAGACATTACATATCTTAAAAGAATGTAGGACAAAGGCCTTTGAAACACTAAGGAGGGAACAAGAGAACTGAAAGAGATCCCCTTAGGTTAAAAACAAAACAAAAACAAAAACAGGGGAGGGACAGGAGAGGAACGGTCACTTCTCAGTGACCAAAAAATCTGGGAGCTGGGCTACCAAAATATCTCCGACAGGCCTGGGGGTGGGACTCTCCACAGTGGACAATAGACAGATCTCCAGTATTTTACTAGCACTTAATGCTTTGACCCTATCCAAGGGAAAGACCTGATCCTGCCTCCAAGCATCCGAAAGTGGTAGAGACCTGAACCAAAGTTGTAACAAAGCCCAGATCCTCCCAGCGTAGTCCTGGATTGACTGAGATATCACTCTAGCTGCCTGGCAGAAGAGAGGCTGTGTTCTTTTATACATAAGGTGTGGCATATAAGTGAAGGTTACAAGACATAGCCAAAAAAAGTGGCAATTGGTCAAGACAGTAGAAATCAATAGAATCAGGACAAGAAATCATTCAGATATTGGAATCACACGGAAAGAATAAAGTAGCTGTGATAAAGATATAGTAAAAAGGTTAGATAACTTATCCAAAAATTTTAAATTTCAGCAAAGATAGAAAAACTATAAAACAAAAGCAAATGGAAATACTAGAAATGGAAAATTTATTTAAAAAAATGAAGAAGGTAAAAAAACCTGTCAACCAAGAATTCTACATCCAGTGAAATTATCTTTAAAAATAGGAAAGCAAAATAAAGATATTTTCAAACAGACAGATGATGTGATAATTTGTTTCCACAGACTTACCTTCAGGAAATGTTAATGCAGACTGAAGAGAAATGATGCCTGATGGAGTCCTGGATCTGTAGAGAAGAATGGAGGACACTGGTAAAGGTATATATCTAGATAAATATAATCAAGAATATTGGCTGTTTGATGCAAAAATACAACAATGTTTTGTGGCATGTATATATAAATAAAATATAAGATAAAAACACAAAGGGTGGGAAGGGAATAAATAGAATTATATAGGCATATGTTCTTACGTGGTTCATGTAACAGCATATTTAATGGTAGAATATGATAGCGTAAAGATGCATATTGTAATTTCTCAAGGAATGACTAAACAAGAATACACTGAGGTATAGTTACATATGTGTGTGTGTGTACTTATACATATGTTTGTTTGTGTGTGTGTGTGTATAGAGAGAGAGAGAAAGAAATGTAATACTACATATTATGCAATTCATCACAAAAAAAGCAGGAAATAAGGAATAAAAGAACAAAAAATAAATGGTATAAATTAAAGGCAAAAGTCCAGAAGAGATTTAAATAAATTATATCATTAATTATATTGAACATAAACGGACTCCACAGTCTAATGAAAAGACACACAGTAGCATTCTGGATTTTTTTTTTAAAAGAAAAAGCCATAAAAGGCAAGATCTATATGCTATTTACAAGAAACACACCTTAATTATAAAGACAGATATGATCAAAGTAAATGCATGAAAAAAATATACCACAGAAACACTAAGCATAAGAAAACTGATGTTACATTAATATCAGAAAAAATACCCTTCGAGTTAAATAGTACTACTACATATATAGAAGGACATTTCAAAATGATAATCAAAGTCCACCTCACTCCACTCCAGCCCCCCATAAAAAGAAAATAAAAAACTCTAAATGTGTGCATATAAAACAAAATCTTTAAAAACTGTCAAAAATTCACAGAACTTAAAAGGAAAATTAGACAAATTCACAGTCTAATTTGCATACTCATACACTCTGTCTTAATAATTGATAGAATAAGCAGAACAAAAACCAATAAAGTATAGAAGGTATCACCAAGTGACCTAATTGACATTTATAGAACACTACTCCCAACAACTGCAGAAGACGAATATACAAGCCATGATCTGGGAACAATATTTTCAGCATGTATATCAGACAAAGGTTTTGTATCTAGAATACATAAAGAACTCTTTCAACTCAAGAATAAGTCCACAACCCTTTCACAATACATACATACATCATCATCACCTTGTACACTTTAAATATCTTACAAATTTATTTGTCAATTATTTCTCAATAAAGCTGGAGAAAAAGAATAAATTCACAAACAACTCAATAAGAAAAGTATAGAATATTTGGACAAACACTTCAACTGATATACAGATGGCCAACAACCCATGAGAAGATGCTTATGAGAATGTTAACGAAAAAGATAACTACTAAATTTAAAACTTGGGCATAGAGTTGAACAGACTATTACAAAACAAGATGATGACTGTCCAATAAACATGAGAAAAGATGTTCAACATGATTAATCAGCAGGAAATTCTAATTAAAACCACAATGAGATACCACTTTAAACCTGCTGGAGTAGCTTAAATAAAAAAGATTGGCAACACAATGTGGCTAAGATGTAAAGCAATTGGAAATCTCATAACTTGCTGATGTGAGTGCAAAATGGTACAACCACATTGCAGAACTCTTTAGTGTTTTCAAATAACGTTAAACGTACATCTGTGCTATGACCCACAATGTCACTGTTAAGTAGGTACCCAGTGGTCCATGATTGGGAAAGACAATCGTATCCTCACCGTTGGAACTTTGGATGGGCTTGAGTGTTTGAACTTACACTGATGATGTGAATCCTATAAAGATGCTGTTTTATACTAGTAATAGATAGTTTTAAACTTATTAGTAATAATGTACTAGAGCTAGTTAATTGAATATTTTAGGAGTGGGTACAATATATATTTGCTGTATTATTTGGCAATTTTGGATTAGGCTATTATAAACAAGAAGAAGAAATAGGACTGATGAAATTCAGAGAAAAGGTTAAGCATAGATAGTGAGTAATCGAGTATCTTATACATTCAAATGGAAACTCAGAAGATGTGGTAAACACAGATAGTGAGTAAGAAAATAGCTTATAAGTTACAGGCAGAATTAATTCATCCTATGTGTTAAATATAAATAGAAAGTGAATTAATAATATACTACTTTTTTATAGCAGGAAAGGGATGAAAATGCCACATCATAAGGTATGAATAATGCTGTCAGCTAGGTCATCTCTAAGTGGACCAGTCATCTGTGACAACCAGTGTGGTCCTATTCTGCCTAGTGTGATGTATTTCCTCTAAAAGCGCACTTCTTTGTTTGTTCTTTCCAATAATCCCCGGTCTTGGACACATGCTCCCAGGCATTATTATAGGATTTTCAGAAGAAAATATGTTAACTTCTACCTATGTGAAGTTTATCTCCTTATTTTAAAAGTTATATTTTAAGTATTTTATAATGTGCACATTATCTAGGTAGAAAAGTGTATTTATACACTTTAAATATAACAGCAAATATTTGGGACCCTGATGAAAAATATTTTTTTCTTATGGGGACCATTATATAGAATGCAGAAATTAGTATATATCTAAACAAATTTTCTTTCTTTGAAGAAAGTAACTCTGCAAGCTCTTATAATAGAAACTGTACCAGGAACAAAAATGTTCAAAAGAACACTTTTCCCAAGGTATATGCACTATTGTCTTGCTCAGCTGTTTTAAATTTCCATGATTTCTATTCTGAATGGTCTTCTGTATATATTAATGGGATAGGGTAGAATATATACATACGTATAAATTCTAACAGATATTTTCTCACATTGTTTTCAAGACATTAAACCTTACGCTATATTCAAAAACTCTGAGAGATGTGGGACCACTGTATAGCCATCTTAGCAAATTTCATTGCTTGTTGGCGATTTCTAGAGGGATGAAAGCCAGTTATCTCAGCCAAAGTAATCACTTGTCTCCCAAGCCTTTTTCATTCACCCCAGGGTCAATAAAGTCTAACATATTAAAGTAGCCAAGAAATCAATTCCATCTCATAAGACTCATTGACTCTCATAACCAGTGAGGATTCATTTACATCCATGAGCAAACTCATCTTGAGAATAAAAAGTCGATTTTTAGATGAAGAGCCACCACCATTGGGGGTTATATTCCTTTCAGGGGAGCCAAATAACAGCATCCTATCAGATACATATAAAACTATTATTAAAAAATCAGTGATTTGGAAAATACCACAGTAGTTTTACCATAAGCTCCAGCTCTCTGCTTATAATTTTGATCCTTATTTCTTGGATTTTTTATATCCTACAGATATTCTGTTTCTGAATTTGTATCCTGTTTGGATTCAAAGTCAATGTTTTCCAAACCTATCTACACCATCTGGGAAGCCTTAGAGCAATATGGTTTCATGGGGTCTGCCCCCAGAATTTATGTTTTAATAGGCCTATATTAGGGTACAGGAAATCTCATTTTCAATAGCTTCCTACACAATTATACTTGGTGGCTAGAAGGTTTCCTCCTATAGCTAGATCAATCATAGAACCACTGACTAATAACTATCTTGGCTTATTTAACTTGTTTCTAAACTTGAAGTATTTTATTAATTCTGGATTATTAGAATATCTTTTAGTGGAAGAAAGGAGATGAAGCTATTCTAATGGATGGCTGAGTGGGAGTCTAATCTGGCTTCACCTATATTAATAATATGTCTTAGAATGTCTGGTGTATCAAATGTATCAAGAAAGAGTTGGCACCAATATTCTCTTTCCTATTTAAGAACTGATACTAAGGGCAGTAAGATTCCACATAAGTGAATTTTGCCCAGTAACTTGAAACATCAAAGAAAATGAGCGTTCTTTCATTATTATACTGTGAATCCCAACACCCTGCTCTTCTGGAAATGGCATCATGGAATCATCTTCTTCCTCACTGATGAGAAGCAGAGATCAGGAGGGTGGAGAAGGAAAAAGATGCCACTGTCTACCTCAGTAACAGGGATCTTATGATGCAGAAGTTATACCTGGGGCTTTTTACAGAGCTTTGGATTGAAGCTAAACTTAAACAATAAATCACCATAGTTCATTAGAGCTATCTCAAAGCAAAACTTTAAATTTCATTTCATTGTCAGAACTGAAGACAGACAATTCACTGAGGAGAATCTAAGAATGGTAACTATGCACGTGAAAAGTGGTTCAAGATCATTAATGACCAAGTAAATACAAAGACTGGGATCTCATTGCATACCTATCAGGACGGCTAAAACAAAAAAAGCATGATACACCAAATGCTGGTGAGGAATTGGAGAAATTGGATCATTTACACATTGCTCGTGGGGGTGTAAAATACTACAGTCGCTGTGGCAGTTTGACAGTTTCTTACACAGCTAAAATTGTAATTACCATATGATCCAGCAAGCACATTCTTGGGCATTTATCCTAGAGAAAGGAAAATTTATTTTCACACAAAAACCTATACATAAATGTTCAGAGGAGCTTTGTTTTTAATAGGCAAAAAAGGGAAGCAATTCAGATGTCCTTCAGCAGGTGCATTGTTATACAAATTGTGGCTCATCCATACTATGGAATGCTACTCAGAAACAACAAAAAGAACAAACTATTGATAGAGGCAACGACTTGGATGAGTCTCCAGGAGATAACATTATGTGAAAAAAGCCAATCTCAAAAGGTTACATACTCTTTGATTCCATTTATGAAAGATCTTTAATGAAAAAATTTATAAGGAACAGATTGTTGCTTGCTAGAAGTAAGAGACGGGAGAGATGTAGAAGGGAAGTTGATAGAATTATAAAAGGGAAACACAAAAAACGCTTGTGTTGATGGAACTGTTTAGTATCTTGACTGTGGTGATGGACACATGAAACTACACATGTGACAGAACTGTATAGAACTAAACACGTACACATGAGAACAAGTAAAATGGGGAAATCTACATAAAATTATCTGATTATATAAATGCCAATATCCTGGTTGTGACATTATACTATAGTTTTGCAAAATCTTACCATCGAGGGGAAATAGGTAACATGTATATGGCATTACAACTGCATGTGAAAATACATTCTCCAAAAAAAATTCAATTAAAAGTAATAATCATAACAATTCAAATATATTTCCCAGATTTAAAATATAGACATTGTTAGATTATAATGGTAATCTAAGTACTCGCCAAATTAAATGAAAATTAATCCACAGAATAGTCCATCAAGGTGAAATTTCAGAACTGAGGATGAAGAAAATGTTCCATTGTACAGTTTCCTATAAAGGATCACGAATCAGGATGGCATTGGAGTTACAGCAACACTCAAAGGTAGATCATGATGGAACACGCCTTCTGTATTCTGTGGGAAAAATGTTTCCAGACTATATGTCTATATTCAACCAAACTACCTTTACATGTTTGACAGGCCGGGCATATAGAGGTATTTTCATACATATGGAGTCTCAGAAACTTTGCTACCCAATGACCCTATCTCAGCAAGATATTGGAGGATATTTTACACTATAATAAAGGAATAAATGAGAATAAAGTAGTCATAGGTTTCAAAAAAGGCAATTCAAATGGATAACAGACAAGAGCAATTTCCAGAACAGTGTTGAAGGAATATACTTATATGACAACTCTGCATCAAGCTAAGGAAGGCATTAAGTGAGAGTCAAGTGGTTAGAGGGCTCTGAGAGAGATTTCTTCAAATATAATAAATTAATAGATTATCTAATCTATCAGCACTTATTAAAAAGAAGCTTTAAAAAATTGAAAGTCATGGGTTGAATTTATGATATGGACATAGAAAACTAAATAAGTGGAAACATAAAAGATCAATGTTACCAAGAAAAAACAAAATGTTATGAAGGAAATGACAAGCAATCACAGGATACAGCGTGGCACAGTTCTGTATATCTTTTCTTTGGTGATAATAAACTTGCACAGTGATCAAATTTATGACACAGTGATAGTGGGAAGATTAGTGCTGGAAAGTATGTGTGGAGTTCTTGAGGGATGCTAAATTCTAATCTTTCATAATAGCAAAAAAAATCAATAGATAATATCTATAAATTAAAGGTCGAATAATAGAAATGTAAGCACATTGTTCAAAGATATGGAGGAATATGGGAATAATTGGCTAAAAGAATAGAAAACAATTGCCTCTGGGGAAAAGGATATGATAGAGAAAGAGAACATAGGACACTACAGTTTTATTAAAACCTCATATGATTATTTGACATTTTTAAAATTCTGAAATATCATTTTATATATATATACACATTTAGATGTTAATGCATATATAAATATTTGCATTTTCATATATAATATAAATAATATATTTACTTTATATATATTATATAATATATAATTATACATAATTATATATAAATGCATTTATAAATATAAATATATAAAATTATGCAGATATAAATATGCATATATACATATGTAATGAATACATAAATATGTAAATGCATATTTTATATGCATTAACATCTAAATACATCTCACAAATTTCAAATCATTCTAAGAACATTTTAAATTCTTCAGAGATTAACTTCTCTTATCTGAGGCTATATGAATTTCACATTCTAATTGTAACTTTAAGAAGATAATACTGAAAATACTACTTTCCTGTAAAAGGAAAAATGTTTTTAAAGTTACTGAAACACAAGTCAAAGAGGATGGTTATTACTATGGAAAATAGAATTCAATGACAGCAATTTTTATCAAAATGCATGTGAATTTAATATAAGGTAAGTGAAGTTACACGCATAATAAGTCATTTATAAAATACTGAGAAGAATATGCCTCATGGGAAAATGTTATGAAAAATCTGCCTTCCCTGTTTGACAGTTAGCAGGATTATGGATGACACTGACAGACACCACATATTGAAGTTGTGCTCTGCATAACTAGTTCATTGAACTAAATCAGCATTTAGTTCATTACAAAACTATAGCATTCAAAGAAAAATTAAGTAAAAATATTCATCATCAAGGAATTTAGAAAGTTTTTCTGAGGTTATTTGCAATATTTTGATCTGATGTCCTCTGGGAACTTCACATGGAAAACTGGTAGAGAAAAATATCTGAATTATAGCTAATAACTTTATATTTTAACTCCAGCTTTAAACTTTATAAAGGTATCAAATACTCATGAAATTAAAAATATGCTTATATTGGTTAAGACAGTAAATTTTAAGAGTTTTAATTTGGCAGAATGATTTTTTACAACAGATAACTGTCACAATTAGTGTCTATTTTTCTGATAATACTTATGAAGGGAAATCACTTATAATGCATAGAAATTTTCAATTCACAATGAAAACAGTATAACCAACAAGAACACTTAGAGGATGTTTTTCACTGCTAACAACAGAGTATTTGGTATTGGATTTATCCTGATATCAAAAACAAGTGAAATTGGAAAAAATATGGGAAAAGTTGCAGATATTGCAAAACATGTAACACATAACTCTAGTCAGTGACAAAGGTGCTATAAACCCTATAATTCCCCTGAATTTCTGCATGGAGGGCATTTCTTGTGTATAGCAGAGAGGGGCACCACAAACAGAACCCGGCAATCTCTCCAAATTGAGAAAAATCAAGTCAGATGTAGAGGAGACCGAAGCAACTAGAATTCACAGTGCAGAGTAAATAAGAGGAAGAAGATATAACAGAAAGAGCTGTAACAGTCTTATGGGCCATGTTTAGTCTGTTAGATCATAAGAAATGACATCTGCAGAGGGTACAATTTTATAAGGCAAAGCAAAGAGTAACTGAAAAATTATAAGCTGAGCAATTCACAGAACTTTATACAGGGATGGAAGAAATTTGAGCTACAATCATTTGATGAACATACTTTGATGAACACCAGAGTATTTAATAGAGACCTCAGCAGGATAATGCTTTAGTAGTGGCACTAACGTAGAACTAGAGCAAAAGCTACTCTAGACCTATTCAAAGTTAAAAAAAACACCTCAAAAGAATCAAGCTGACTGACAAATAATCTTCAACACACACAGAAGGAAGGTGACTAAACTCAGACATTCAATCATGTAACATTATGATCATAAAATCATATTAATAAATACATAAATTAATACAAGTGTTTATTAATTGTTTATTAATACAATTATTAAACATAAAAGAGTTAGGAAAAGATAAACCATAAACAAGAGGGGAAAAAAAAACAGACATGACAGAGATGTAAGGATAGGCAGACAAGTATTTTAACAGTTATTATTAATATACTCAAAGATTTAAATAAAAATTGAATCATAATTAACTTAGGAATTTAAGAAATATTTTAAAAAATAATTCTAGAGAAGAAAAATTTCAATCTCTGAGATTACATATTCACTGGATGGGCTATTATGTACTCCAGAAGATAAAATCAATGATCTTGTACAGAATATACAGAAATTGAAACTATTCAAACTAAAGCAGGGAGGGAAAAATATGTTGAGAAAAAATAAACACTCATTGAACTTTGAAATATTATCATGCATTTCAAAATATGTATAACTGAAGAAATAATGGTCAACATTCTTCCAAATTTTTTGAAAAATTATGAACCCAAGTTGCAGAAACTCAACAAATCAAGGCCAGATACACAGAAAGAAAACCACTTTAACACACATTGCAGCAAAGGAATTACAAACAGAAACTCTTAAAAGAAACGAGTTAAAAGGCCATATTACAAATATAGAAAAACAGATAAGAAATATCACAGAATTCTCAGCAGAAAAATGCATGCCAGAAGAAAGTGGAATGGCACCTTTAAAGTGATGAAGAAAACAGTCAATCTGTATCTAGCAAATATATATAAAGTGAAATAAAGATTTTCCACTCAATAAATGTTAAATTAAGACCTGTAAGTTAAGGAAAATTATGCCAGAAGCAACCTTAAATCTTCCAAAAGGACTTGAAAGTACCACAAGTTGTAAATATGTAGGCAAATATAAAATATTTTCTATGTGTTTTTTAAGTTGACTGATGAAAGCAAAAAAGAAAAGAATTGCAAATGTATTCTGTGGTTTTAAATACATATATAAATATAATATGTGGAGGATAGTATCAAGATGGAGGCATAGGTGGACTCTGAATTCACCTCCTCCCACAGACACACTGAATTTACCACTAATCTTGGAACAATTACCCCTAAAAGAGAACTGAAAACTGGATAAAAAGCAGAAATTACTTTCTGGAGAGAAAAAGGCAACTTTGACCTACAATGCTTAATGGCCAGCTGGGAGCAAACCTATGGTACAAAGCCTTCGCTGGAGGAGTTGGGATCTGAGCGGGGAAGCATTACCACAATAAGCAGCTTTTGGACTCATAACAACTGAGACAAGTGCCATAATACCTGGCTTTGCTGGCTATTGACTACAACTGGGAATACACCCAGAAAAACTATCAGAGTATAAGAGAAGAAAAGCCTGTTCTTAAAGGGCCCACTCACAAATTCACCCATTTCTGAAAGCAACCTAAAATCACCAGAAAAAAAGGTGCACAGTTCTTTGGTGGAAAGAGACTCACCTGATAGGCTCTGGGTGCATCTTGGTGAGAGATAAGACCTCTTCAGGGGCTCAGACATTGGCAGAGGCCATTATTCTGTGTGGAGTGCTGGCAGATGCCATTGGAATTCTTCCCCGGGCCTGTTAGGGGAGGGGTCTGGCACACCCCGTAGAGCAACAGTTTAATCCAGGCCAGCCAGGGCAGGCAGCCAGCCCTAGGGACTAGACCCACCCAAAGGCAGATCCTTGGGCAACTTGTGGGTGGGTATAGGTGGGATCCCTGGAACCTCTGCAAGCAGGTGACTGGGTCCACCTTGGTGGGGCAGGGTATGTGCGAAAGGCAGGCTTGCATTGGTGGAGTGTGAGGGGCCTTTGCAGTGAGGAAACTTGTTCCACTTCAGTAGATTGGGGTGCATGCATGAGGAAGGACTGTGTTGATGGATTGTGTGTCCCTGTGGGCAGTGGGGCCTGATAGCTGAGGCAGACTTGTGCTTCTCAAACAGCCACATAGGGTATTGGCCCCCACCTTCAAAGCTTGAAACAATTGGCTGCTCCCAGACCTGGGGCTCAGCTGCAAACCTGAGAGAGCTGACAACAGCCTTGCAGGCCAGAGGCCTATAGCAACTATAAGCCCCTGAGCATAGCAACCAGCCATGATGGGGGCTTATTCACTTAACAGAAAAACTGCAACAGGAATGTGCAAATAGACCCAGCAGCCAACTGTCCTACTGCTCCCCATGTCTCATAAAGTGACTGAAAGGACCATAGTAGCCACACAAGCTGAGCATTAAAACTCGCTGGCCAGGGGGACAGACTAGCCTTCATGGGCAACAACAGAGGAGCCCCACCATAACAGAAGGACACAGATAGCCCACACAGAGGACACTCCTGGAACATTTGGAACTGGTGATGAGAGGGCCTGATAAGTCATCTCTTACATGAGGCCACCTCTCCAAGATGGGGAGATGTAACTGAACTACCTAATACGTAGTTATAAGCACAAAGAAAGAGACAAAATGAGGAGACAAAGGAATATGTTGCAAGTAAGGGCACAGGAAAAAACCACAGAAAAAGAACTGAAATAAACAGAAAAAAACAATCTACTAGATAAGAGTATGAATAGTCTTAAGGATGTTCACTGATCTTGGGAGAAGAACGGATGAACTCACTGAGAACTTCAACAAAGAATTGGAAAATATAGAAAAGAACCACTTAGCAAGGAATAATACAACACCGGAAATGAAAACTTCACTAGAGGGTCTCAATAGCAGAGTAGATGATACAGAAGAAAGGATCAGTGAGCTGGATGATGGAACAGAGGAAATCACCCAAGCTGAACAAAGCAAAAAAAAAGAATTTTATAAAATGAGGATGGTATAAGGGACCTCTGGGACAACATCAAGTGCAATTAAAGCTGTGTTATAGGTATCCCCAAAGGAGAAGAGAGAAACAAAGGGCAAGAATCTATGTGAAGAAATAATAGCTGAAAACTTTCCTAATCAAAGGAAGGAAACAGCCATCCAGGTAGAGGAGGCACAGAGAGCACCAAACAAGACAAACTCAAAGAGGCCCACACCAAGACACATTATAATTAAAATGCCAAGAATTAAAGTTAAAGATAGAATCCTAAAAGTCACAAGAGAAAGGCAACAAGTTACATTCAAAGGAAACCCCATAAGGCTATCAGCCGACTTCTCAGCGGAAACCTGACATGCTAGAAAGGAGTGGCATGATATATTTAAAGTGCTAAAAGGAAAAGACTTACAGCCAAGAACTCTCTACCCGGCAAGGTTACCATTCAGAATGTCAAGAGAGATAAAGAATTTCCCAGACAAGTAAAAATTAAACTAGTTTATCACCAAGAAACTAGCTTTACAAGAAATGCTAAAGGCATTTACTTAAGTGGAAAAGAGAAGACCACAAATAGAAATAAGACAATCATCAAAAAAAGAAAGCAATAAAATCAGTGGTAAAGGCAAATATACAATAAAAGTAGCAGATGAAGCACCTATAAAACTAATATGAAGGTCAATATGAAGACAAAAGTACTAAAATTATTTCCATTATAAGAGGGTAACAGATACACACATACAAAAAAAGACGACAGATATGATATCAAAAAACATAAAATGTGCCAGTAGATGAGTAAAAGAGTAGAGCCTTTAGCAAGAGGTCAAACTGAAGAGACTACCAACTTAATGTAGATTGCTATATACATAGGGTAATATATATGAACCTCATGGAAATCACAAACCAGAAGCCTATAATAAATACACAAAAAATTAAGAGAGAGGAACCCAAATGTAATACTAAAGAAAGCCAACAAACCATAAGGTAAGAGAGCAAGAGAAGAAGAAAGGAACATAGAAGAACTACTAAAACACCCAGAAAAAAAGAAAAAAAATGGCAATTAGTACATTCTTGTCAATAGCTACTTTAAATGTCAATGGACTAAATGCTCCAATCAAAAGGAAGAGGGTGACTGACTGGATGAAAAAAACAAGACACATATATGTGCTACCTACAAGAGACACACTTCAGACATAAAGTCACTCACAAACAGAAAGTGAAAGGATAGAAAAAGATACTCCATGCAAATGGCAATGAAAAGAAAGCTGATAGAAATACTATCAGACAAAATAGACCCTAAAACAAAAACTGTAACAAGAGACAAAGGAGGGCACTACATAACAGTAAAGGAAACAATCCATAAGAAGATAAGAACACTTGTAAATATCTATGCACCCAACATAGAAGCATGAAACATATAAAGCAATTAACAGACATAAAAGGAGAAATAGACAGCAGAATATACATTCTTCTCAAATGCACATGAAACATTCTCCAGGATAGATCACATATTAGGCCATTGTTTTATGGACTTGTTTTAGTCTCAATAAATTGAAGAAGATTCAAATAATACAAAGCTTCTTTTCTGACCACAATGGTAGAAAACTAGAAATCATCTACAGGAAGAAAATTGGAAAAGCCACAAATATGTAGAGATTAAACAAAATGGTACTGAACAACGGCAGAGTGAATGTAGAAATCAAAGGAAAAATCAAAAAATACATTGAGACAAATGAAAATGAAAATACAACATTCCAAAATTTATGGGATACAGCAAAAGCAGTTCTAAGAGGGAAGTTTATAGCAATACAGGTCTGCCTCAACAAACAAGAAAAGTCTCAAATAAACAATCTAACAGTGCACCTAAAGGAACTGGAAAAAGAAGAGGAAACAAAGCCCAAAATCAGTAGAAAGAAGGAAATAATAAAAATCAGAGTAAAAATAAATGACATAGAGTCTAAAAAAAGATAGAAAAAAATCAATGAAACTGTGAGCTGGTTCTTTAAAAAGACAAAGAAAATTGACAAATCTGTAACTAAAATCACCAAGAAAAAATGAGAGAAGGCTCAAATAAACAAACTCAGAAATGAAAGAGGAGAAATTGCAATGGACACCTCAGAAATACAAAGATTATAAGAGAATACTATGAAAAGCTATATGCCAACAAATTGGATAATCAAGAAGAAATGGATAAATTCTTAGAACATACAACCTTCCAAAACTGAATCAAGAAGAAATAGAGAACTTGAATGCACCAGTCACCAGTAAGGAGATCGAAATAATAATCAAAAACCTCCCAAAATAAAAGGCTAGGACCAGACAGCTTCTCTGGAGACCTACTGGACAGCTACCAAACATTCAAAGAAGATTTAATACCGATCCTTCTCAAACCCTTCCAAAGAATTGAAGAGGAGGGGAAGTTTTCTAACTCATTCTATGAAGCCAACATTATCCTGATACTGAAACCAGACAAGGATAACACAAAAAAAGAAAATTACAGGCCAATATCACTGATGAACATTGATGCAAAAATCCTCAACAAAATACAATCAAATTGAATACAGCAATACATTAAAAAGGTCATACACCATGACCTAAGTGGGATTTATTCCTGGGATGCAGGGATGGTTCAACCATCCACAAATCAATCAACATGACACACCATATTTAAAAAAATGAAGAATAAAAATCACATGATCATCACAATAGTTGCAGAGAGAGCACTTGACAAGATACAAAATCCATTTATGATAAAGTTCCTCATTAAAATGGGTATAGAAGCAAAGTACCTCAACATAATAAAGGCCCTATATGACAAACTCACAGCTAATATCAATCTCAATGGAGAAAAACTGAAACCTATCCCTCTAAGAACAGGAGCCAGACAAGGAGGCTCACTTTCACCACTCTTATTTAACACAGTCTTGGAAGTCCTAGCCAGAGCAATCAGGCAAGAAAAATAAATAAAAGGGATCCAAGTTGGAAAGGAAGAAGTGAAACTGTCACTTTGTAGATGATATGATTTTACATGTAGAAAACTCTAAAGAATCCACTAAAAACTTTGGGAAATAGTAAATCAATACAGTAAAGTTGCAGGATACAAAATCAGCATACAAAAATCAGTTCTGTTTCTATACACTCACAACAAAGTCACAGAAAGAGAAATTAAGAATACAATCCCATTTACAATCGAACAAAAAGAATACAATACTTAGGAATAAACTTAACCAAAGAGTTGATAGAGCTTCACAGTGAAAACTATAAACCCTTGTTGAAAAAAACTGAGGAAGACACAAAGAAATTGAAAGATATTCTGTGCTCTTGGATTGGAAGAATTAACATAGTTAAAACGTCCTTACTTCCTAACATGATCCACAGATTTAATGCAATCCCTCTCAAAGTTCCAGCAACATTTTTCACAGAAATAGAACAATATAATAATAAACCAAAAGGAATTGGTGTACAATCAGATAAATAAGTGTAATGTAAAATCCCTGAGCTAAAGAAATTTTCAGATAAACATAAATAAGAATATTTTGAGGGCCAGCCTGGTGGCGCAGCAGTTAAGTGCACACGTTATGCTTCGGTGGCCTGGGGTCCCCCAGGTTGGATCCCAGGTGAGGACATGGGACCGCTCATCAAGCCATGCTGTGGTAGGCATTCCACATATAAAGTAGAGGAAGATGGGCACGGATGTTAGCTCAGGGCTAGTCTTCCTCAGCAAAAAGAGGAGGATTGGCAGATGTTAGCTCAGGGCTGATCATCCTCAAAAAAAAAAAAAAAAAAAAGAATATGTTGATAGTGAAACAGAAAGAAAATGCCTCACTGTTGGAAAGCTGTGAGGCACCCTCCTTTTGGGAACTGGCACTTCGGAATTGTATTTTATTTACCATCAGGAATTATAGAGTGCAAATGAGATGTGGATTAGAAAACAGAGTGATAAAAATTCAGTTATTGGAAACATTGAAGACAAATAGAACTGATGGGAGGAAGTGAGGACTTAACGAATGGCAATTGGCATCAGAGAGCCTTTCTAATCTTTGCACTTTTGAGGTTGGTTCCATTTATAACCTCTGAAGTTAAGGCTTCTATTCCATAGGCCTTTCCCAAACACATATGGGATTTCCTCATTTCAAAATAATATAATTTCCAGAATTATATGTGTGTGCATGTGTCTGTATGTATATATATCAAAAAGAATATCTGACACATGAAAGTAAAGGATGAGTCAAACTCTCAGAACTTATAGAAAGATGTAGAAAATGTGATAGAATCTGACTTTGGGACAGACTTTCTAGATAATATTACCTTATTAAATCATTCTGGTTACTAGCCGAATTTAATAAACTGAAATAAAAATGTGTTAAATTGTTCCAACTTTTTGAACTTTACCAAAAAAAAAGACTGGTAATTGACAGGCTGAAACATTAATATATATTTGTCAGTAAGATTTTCACCTTCTCAAGCAAATTATTTTTTTGAATAATTTATTTCTAACAATAGTGATCATAATATCTTTGGTTAACCAAGATGTGTCATACATTTTCTAATTTATTTTCAGGATCTCCCATTTTACTACTATACACCAAATGTTTCTTTGGACCAATATGATTTTACTGTCCTAGAGTTAAGTATTTCTGGGTTCTTGCCCAGCTCTTCAGCTAAATTAATGGGCATCCCTGGGCATAAACAATATGAGTCTCTGGGCCACTGTTTTTATTATCTCTAAAGCAAGATGATAAAGGCTATATTACAATTAATAATTGATTCCATCTTGAGTGCTTGATATATGACAGGCTGTAAAATAAGATATATGCATACATAATCTCTGAATCCCTACAGCAACTTTATTAGGAGAATAAGAAATTTCTTTTCACAGATAATAAAACTAAGGCCCTGTGTATTTAATTAGCCTGATCAATACTGGAATTAATAATACTCAGATCTATCTTAGTCACTACACAATTCTACCTTTATGTGGTTGGAATAAAACCATTGAAATCTTATCTGGAAAAGTAGAGCTGACATTATAGTAATCATTGTTATCTATTGACTAAATTATATTACTTCAGAGGTGATACATCCTCTTCTCATTAAGTATGTCTGTCATAGCATTTGAAGTGTCACCATTAGGTATCCCTTATGCTGGGAAATAAGATATGAATAAAATGTGAATTTAATGATTGTAACTTAGTGTGAATTATTCGTTATGTACCTAAAATAAGGGTCATGATAAGTACCAGTAGGAAAGAATAAATTATACAAGTAGAAAATTCCTCAAAGCAAGATCCCCAGTTTCACATATTTTCAACATTGGTTCCAGCCACATGGTCCTCTAGGACCATCATAGATACTCATTTTGAATATCTGTAAGAGGAAATCTAGAATCCCAGCCACAGAAAAGGATAAACAATTCAAAGTACTTCCAGGTCAGATTTAATTGTTTAGATTCTCTTGCAGGTGATGATACAGAAATTCTTGTGGCTCCTTAAATATTACCTGATGGTGGAGAATTTAGCATTTCAGAAATGAGAAATGTAGAAGTGAGGCTGTATTTTGGCTTTTTCTTCCTTCTCTGTTTTGTTTCTGTTTCGACTCCAGGAGGAACTCAAGAATGTCTTTAATTTCTCAGCTGCTGTACGTATTTCCTCTTTTTCCATCAGAATGGACTTGAATGGGGGAAAAAAAAAAAACAAAGAGAAAGAACCATGTCTGGAACAAAGTCAGCAAACACACTGAACTTGTGTTGCCACTTATCACTCTTGCCATGGGAGACACTGTTAAACCATCTCGGCACTGGGCCCTGCTGAGCTCCTATTCAGTGACACAATCCTCATCCACACAGTGACTATGAAGTCCCTGCCAGTCAGAGTGTGTTGGTGCCCAGGAGATTAAGCAATTTTTCTACATCAGCTCATGTAGGAAATTTGACTTACTTCTAAAACTGGAATGTATCAAAAGTGTATTACCATTCTGGGCAATAAAGTTTAGTCATCACTGTACTTCCTTCACATCCTCCACAAAGAGAAAGTAGAAGTTCACGTGGATGTAAAAGTACCAACATCATTTTCCTTGCAATATATTAATGAATAATAGTCATACAATTATTAACAACAAAACTTGGGGAGAGTTTACTATTTCAAGCACTGTGCTAAGTAATTTCATGGATCATATCGAGTTTTACTCATAAGAATATTATGAGAGAGGTATCCCCTTTTACAAAGGAGGGAACCTAGAATAAGAGAAATTATTTGACCTGATGGAAAAAGAATAGATATTGAGTCGTGGAACCATGATATAAATCTGGCCAGTCTAAATCCAAAACTCTCATTCTTAAGGTTTTGGGGATTTACTGACCACTGTTATTCCGAAAATATACACCCTGATTATTGTTTTCAAATACCTTTCTCTCTCTCTCTCTCTCTCTCTATATATATACTACATAGTTAAATCCCTTGAATTCAATAAAGGAAATACTTCTACAGTTTCTTCAGTAAAAAAACAAAACACTTTTTACCTGAATTTTGTAATTGAGGAAGTGGAAAAAGCAAAACAAACTATAAAACAAAGGACTATAGAGGTGAAATTCTCCTTTAAGGCCCAAACTCAAAAGTGCTATTTTCTAAATAGGATTATGAATGCTGGAAGTCTGTTCAGTAAAACATTTATTAGGCCAAGGTGACTGATGCCACACTCATAAAGTACTCTTCATACAAAACATACTGCACAAGAGCTAAATAAAATGGACTGTAAACACGGCTTCCGTAAACACAAATCAAACAAGAGAGCTGAAAAGAAGTGACAAAATAACAGGGAAAACGTCATGAAAATAAAGAATGGACGCAGTGAAAGCCTTCATATTTTATTTACACTTATAAACAAATGAGGCAGTCTTGATAAGAGATAAACTGTCTTGAAATGAGGGATACGCAAATAAAAACAATAATCAGTAACTATTATGCTTTTAGAAGATTTCTATCTCATATAAGAAGGATGAGTTTTGGAAGTTTAAAAAACAACAAAATAAGGGTACTGAAGGATTTGGTCAGTTTACCGATCCACAAAAGTCACCTTAAATTTCAACTAACTTGAAGTATTTATCATTTATATTCATTCTGAATCACTGAGGACATTAACTCTGAAAGAGATTGTAAATACTTGACTGCGATGTTATTCTTTTCGGGAAAACATCAAGTTAAAGAAGAGCTTAAAATGGGAAACATTTGTTCTGCTTCTTGAAATCAAGATTTTTGAATCCCACAAATAGGTAAAACTGTTAGAGACAATTAACTATACTATAGATGATAATTAACCATGGTGGAGAAAAATATGGAAAGATAAAATCTGATTTCATTAGGTGACGTATTACCATTTGTTCCAAAATGCCTCCTACTATATAAAACAATCACATTGGCTTGAGGCATTTTTTACCATGCTGGCTTTTGTTTTTCAAAACATTAACAACAATAATAATAACACACATGCACAAAGATTTAAGGGAAAATACTTAATTTTGATCATTGACATCGGTAAACTTCAGTGGGGCAGAAATATAATAAATTGGATACTCCTGGTCCATCTGAAAGAAGGGCATTATTTTTCCAGAGAGTAGAAAATACTTCTAGATCTATTACTAAAGGTATGAAAGAATAAGCTCAGAGCTGTGAACTTGGATTCATGCAAGAGGTTAAACTCTAAAGCCAAAGTGATAACTTCTTCTTAGAATGGCATGATCTAAAATAGATAATCATTGAAAAAAAATCAGCTTTTTAGGGGAAGCCCTTTCTTTGGACCTCCCCAATATTTAGAGACTTCTTATTTCCCAGTTTAGGAAGAATACAGAGAGGTATCACAGACTGACACAGCAGGGGTAATGCAGAAAGGCTCTTTGGAACCTAGAGCGAGGTGTAACACATAAGTCTGCAGCAGCGGTTGCTCTGTTATCCTCTGAGAGCTCTGCTACTTTGTGTTTTAGGGGCATGTGATTTTACCTATTCAGCCCTACCTAGCCTGCTTTTCTGGACTGAAGTGGTCTAGGTTAATTTCTTCTCATTCTTGTATGCTGTAATTGGGATTGTAATTGTAATTGGGACTAGAATTGGGACGGACCCTTTAGTGGTACGGAGTGGCTTACAAAGGGCTCAGATTAAAAAAAGAGATCGAAGACTTTGATACTAGAACTCTGCTAATCACCACAAATATCTGCCAAAGGCTGGCAGGCTCTCAAGCACATGAGGTTCAGAGAAACAGCTTTAGCAAAAGTATTATGAATTTAGGACTTCATGATAAGATATCTTTTTGAGCAGAGTAGAAATTTGCGATCACCTAGGACTAGGCACTACCTTGGGAACCTAGAAATCACATAGGTTGAAAGTGGTCAAGGTACTGTGTTTCAAAACAATTGCTCACTGTTACACACAGCAGTCCCAAGGCCGCTCTCCATCGCAGGATGTGTTCTCAGCAGTCCTTGCTGAATTGCTTTTCATTTTGATTCTGCTCCTTCAGAGCCTAAAGCTGGAAGTTTTCCCCAAGCCAAATAGAAAAAAAAAGAAGTTTTTGCTTTCTGTCACTTGACATACCAACCTCATACTTCTTTTTAGATCTTTTCTCTTGTGTGTGTTGTCTTCACTCTCCGTGGTATTCTTACCTGACATTTAAAATTCCCAGCTGCAAACCATTTTTCCAGAGAAAGCTGAACCCTGGGTCTCTGAATTTCCAATTTCTTTTTCTTTCCCTTACAGATATCATTTTGTGTGGGAGAGGACAGGCAAGGACATTTTTTCATAATGTTCATTAAAACAGATTACTTTCTGGATGACAATTTAAATAAAACTGTTTCATTTACATGAATACCTGTTTTGTTGCTGAAACATGAATGTGAATAGAACAATGCTTTACTAAAAAAGATGAATGTCCTATAATGCAAAGTGGTGAAACGCTATTGTGAAGCTGTTTTTCGTTAAAGTCTGGGAGTGGTCTATAAAAATAAAAACAGATTGATGACAGCTAAGCTGTCTAAGTGAGAGCTGCCAGTAGTAGTACTGTAGACACAAGATGTTGGATGTCTGATAAAGACACCCAACTCTGTGTTTTCTCTTTTAATGTTGATGCCCAAAACAATTCTCCTTTAGTGTAATACTTTGCTTCTCCTCGTAGTGAAAATCTGAGCTATTCTTTTACGATGTCAAGAGAGTTATTCTGTGTAGTACCTTGTGATGATCTTTTACTTATATTTAGCTTTTCATGTATTTGTCTCTTTAGTCTCCAAACCAAACCATCTTGAAGTGTATAGGCTTTGGGATTTTTTTTTTCCTTTATTTTAATCTCTCCTCAGCACCTAGAAAAGTGGTTTGCACATCATAAGTACTGATATATTTGTTTGGTGTTTAAGTATATATTTTGTATTTCTAAGATAAATATATTTCTTCTACTAAATGCCACTTCTGAACTAAATGTTCTTATATTCATACATTTCTTTTTATTAATGTTATGATAGATTACAACCTTGTGAGATTTCAGTTGTACATTATTGTTAGTCATGCTGTGGGTACACCACTTCCCCCTTTGTGCCCTCCCCCCACCACGGATTTCCCCTGGTAACCACTGATCAGATCTCCTTGTCAATATATTAACTTCCACCTATGAGTGGAGTCATATAGAGTTCGTCTTTCTCTGACTGGCTTATTTCACTTAACATAATACCCTCGAGGTCCATCCACGTTGCTGCGAATGCGCCAATTTTGTCTTTTTTATGGCTGAGTAGTATTCCATTGTGTATATATACCATATCTTCTTTATCCAATCATCAGTTTCTGGGCACTTAGGTTGGTTCCATGACTTGGCTATTGTAAATAATGCTGCGATGAACATAGGGGCACAAGGGACGCTTGAGATTTCTGATTTCAGGTTCTTAGGATAGATACCCAGTAATGGGATGGCTGGGTCATAGGGTATTTCCATTTTTAACTTTTTGAGAAATCTCCATACTGTTTTCCATAGTGGCTGTACCAGTTTGCATTCCCACCAACAGTGTATGAGGGTTCCTTTTTCTCCACAACCTCTCCAACATTTGTCGCTCTTGGTTTTGGATGTTTTTCCAATCTAACGGGTGTAAGGTGATATCTTAGTGTAGTTTTGATTTGCATTTCCCTGATGATTAGCGATGATGAACATCATTTCATGTGTCTATTGGCCATATTTATGTCTTCTTTTGAGAAAAGTCTGTTCATGTCCTCTGCCCATTTTTTGATCGGATTGTTTGTTTTTTGGGTTGTTAAGCTGTGTGAGCTCTTTGTATATTATGGAGATTAACCCTTTGTTGGATAAGTGGCTTGTAAATATTTTTTCCCAATTAGTGAGCTGTTTTTTTGTTTCAATCCTGTTTTCCCTTGCCTTGAAGAAGCTCTTTAGTCTGATGAAGTCCCATTTGTTTATTCTTTCTATTGTTTCCCTCAACTGAGGAGTTATAGTGTCCGAAAAGATTCTTTTGAAACTGATGTCAAAGAGTGTACTGCCTATATTCTCTTCTAGAAGACTTATTGTTTCAGGCCTAATCTTTAGGTCTTTGATCCATTTTGAGTTTATTTTGGTGTGTGGTGAAAAAGAATGGTCAATTTTCAATCTTTTGCATGTGGCTGTCCAGTTTTCCCAGCACCATTTGTTGAAGAGACTTTCTTTTCTCCATTGTAGGCCCTCTGCTCCTTTGTCGAAGATTAGCTGTCCATAGATGTGTGGTTTTATCTCTGGGCTTTCAATTTTGTTCCATTGATCTGTGGACCTGTTTTTGTACCAGTACCATGCTGTTTTGATAAATGTAGCTTTGTAGTATGTTTTGAAATCGGGGATTGTGATTCCGCCGGCTTTGTTTTTCTTGCTCAGGATTGCTTTAGCAATTCGGGGTCTTTTGTTGCCCCATATGAATTTTAGGATTGTTTGTTCAATTTCTGTGAAGAATGTTCTTGGGATTCTGATTGGGATAGCATTGAATCTGTAGATTGCTTTAGGTAGTATGGACATTTTAACTATGTTTATTCTTCCAATCCATGTGCATGGAATGTCTTTCCATCTCTTTATGTCGTCATCAATTTCTTTCCAGAAAGTCTTGTAGTTTTCATTGTATAGATCCTTCACTTCCTTGGTTAAGTTTATCCCAAGGTATTTTATTCTTTTCGTTGCGATTGTGAATGGGATTGAGTTCTTGAGTTCTTTTTCTGTTAGTTCATTGTTAGTGTATAGAAATGCTACTGATTTATGTATGTTGATTTTATACCCTGCTACTTTGCTGTAGTTGTTGATTATTTCTAATAGTTTTTCTATGGATTCTTTGGGGTTTTCTATATATAAGCTCATGTCGTCTGCAAACAGTGAGAGTTTTATTTCTTCATTACCTATTTGGATTCCTTTTCTTTCTTTTTCCTGCCGAATTGCTCTGGCCAACACCTCCAGTACTATGTTGAATAGGAGTGGTGAAAGTGGGCACCCTTATCTTGTTCCTGTCCTCAGAGGGATGGCTTTCAGTTTTTGTCCATTGAGTATGATGGTGGCTGTGGGTCTGTCATATATGGCCTTTATTATGTTGAGGTACTTTCCTTCTATACCCATTTTATTGAGGGTTTTTATCATAAATGATGTTGGATCTTGTCGAATGCTTTCTCTGCATCTATTGAGATGATCATATGGTTTTTGTTTTTCATTTTGTTGATGTAGTGTATCACGTTGATTGACTTGCGGATATTGAATCATCCCTGTGTCCCTGGTATAAATCCCACTTGATCATGGTGTATAATCTTTTTGACATATTGCTGTATTTGGTTTGCCAAAATTTTGTTGAGGATTTTTGCATCTATATTCATCAGTGATATCGGCCTGTAGTTCTCCTTCTTTATGTTGTCCTTGTCAGGTTTGGGGATCAGAGTGATGTTGGCTTCATAGAATGCGTTAGGGAGTACTCCATCTTCCTCAATTTTCTGGAATAGTTCGAGAAGAATAGGTATTAAGTCTTCTTTGAATGTTTGGTAGAATTCTCCAGAGAAACCGTCTGGTCCTGGACTCTTATTTTGGGGGAGGTTTTTGATTACCGTTTCTATTTCCTTACTTGTGATTGGCCTATTAAGATTCTCCATTTCTTCCTTATTCAGTTTGGGAAGGTTGTAGGAGTCTAGGAAGTTGTCCATTTCTTCCAGGTTGTTCAATTTGTTGGCATAAAGGTTTTCATAGTATTCTCTTATGATCCCTTGTATTTCATTGGTATCTGTTGTGATTTCTCCTCTCTTATTCCTAATTTTATTTATTTGCGATTTCTCTCTTCTTTTCTTGGTGAGTCTGGCTAAAGGTTTGTCAATTTTGTTAATTTTTTCAAAGAACCAACTCTTTGTTTCATTGATCCTTTCTACTGTCTTTTTTGGTTCAATATCGTTTATTTCTGCTCTTATTTTTATTATTTCCCTCCTTCTACTGACTCTGGGCTTTGTTTGTTCTTCTTTTTCTAGTTCTGTTAGGTGTCGTTTGAGGTTGCTTATGTGAGCTTCTTCTTGTTTAGTGAGGTGAACCTGTATTGCAATGAATTTCCCTCTTAGGACTGCTTTTGCTGCATCCCAAATGATTTGGTATGTTGTGGTCTCATTTTCATTTGTCTCCAGATATTATTTGATTTCTTCTTTAATTTCTTCAATAATCCATTGTGTGTTCAGAAGCGTGCTGTTTAGTCTCCACATTTTTGCACCTTTCTCTGCTTTATTCTTGTAGTTGATTTCTAGTTTCATAGCATTATGATCAGAAAAGATGCTTGATATTATTTCAACTCTCTTTGTATTTATTGATGTTTGCTTTGTTTCCCCAAATATGGTCAATCCTTGAGAATGTTCCATTTGCCCTTGAGAAGAATGTGTAACCTGCTGTTTTTGGATGAAGTGTTCTATATATATCTATTAAGCCCATCTGGTCTAATTTTTCATTTAATTCTATTATTTCCTTGTTGATTTTCTGTCTGGATGTTCTGTCCATTGGTGTTAATGGTGTGTTGAAGTCCCCTACTATTATTGTATTGTTGTTGATGTCTTCTTTTAGTTCTATTACGAGTTGCTTTACAAATTTTGGTGGTCCTGTGTTGGGTGCGTATATATTTATAAGTGTTATGTCTTCTTGGTGGAGAGTCCCTTTTATCATTATATACTGTCCCTCTTTGTCTTTCTTTATCTGTTTTGCTTTGAAGTCTACCTTGTCTGATATCAGTATAGTGACACCTGCTTTCTTTTGTTCATTATTAGCTTGGAGTATTGTTCTCCATCCCTTCACTCTGAGTCTGTGTTTGTCTTTGGGGCTGAGGTTTGTTTCCTGGAGGCAGCATATCGTTGGGTCTTGTTCTTTGATCCATCCTGCCACTCTGTGTCTTTTGATTGGGGAGTTCAATCCATTTAAATTTAGAGTGATTATTGAGATGTGAGGGCCTACCACTACCATTTTATGGCATGTTTTCTGGTTTTCTTCAATTTCCTTTGTTTCTCGTCCCATGGTTTAATCTGTTCTGATGAAGAGCTGCTACTCTCTGTTGTTGTCCTTCTACTTATCTCCTCTGCTCTTGGTTTTGTAGCCCCTTTCCTTTTTTGGATTTTTCAGGATTGAGGGTTTTCCTGAGGATTTCCTGAAGAGGAGGTTTTGTGGCAACGAACTCCCTTAATTTTTGTTTATCTGGGAAAGTTTTTATTTCTCCATCGTATTTGAAGGATATTTTCGCTGGGTAGAGAATTCTCGGCTGTAGGTTTTTGTCCTTCAGATTTTTAAGTATATCATTCCACTCTCTTCTAGCCTGTAAAGTTTCTGCTGAGAAATCTGCTGATAGCCTGATGGGGGTTCCTTTGTAGGTTAGTTTCTTTTGCCTAGCTGTCCTTTGTATTTTCTCCTTGTCGTTGACTTTTGCTAGCTTCACTACTATATGCCGTGGGGTTGGTCTTCTTGCATTGATAAAGTTTGGAGATCTATTGTCTTCTGTCACCTGGAGATCCATCTCTCTCACCAGATTTGGGAAGTTCTCAGCCATTATTTCTTTGAATAGGCTTTCTGCCCCTTTCTCCTTCTCTTCTCCCTCTGGTATACCTATAATCCTTACGTTGCATCTCCTAATTGCGTCTGATAATTCTCAGAGAGTTTCTTCATTTCTTTTTAGTCTTACTTCTGTCTCCTCCTCTGCCTGCAGCATTTCTATATTTCCATCTTCCAAATTGCTAATTCTTTCCTCCATATTATCAGCCCTACTGTTCAGTGCATCTAGATTTTTCTTAATCTCCTCTATTGTGTTCTTCATTTCCAGTATTTCTGTTTGGTTCTTCTTTATCATATCAAACTCTTTTGTGACATAGCTCCTGAACTCGTTGAGTTGTCTATCTGAATTCTCTCTTAACTCATTGAGTATTTTAATGATGGCTGTTTTGAAGTCATCGCCATTTAGGTTATATATTTCATTTTCTTTGGGATTGTTTTCCGTGTATTTGTTATTTTCCTTCTGTTCTGGAGATTTAATGTATTTTTTCATATTGCTTGATGTTGTAGATTTGTGCCTCCACATAGAGATAGAGTTTAGTTGCTCCTTCCACTTATTTCTGCTGGTGTGGTGGGGGAGCAGCTGTTTATACTGCACCAACCAGGAACCCTATCCTCAGTTGCTAACTGAGCCTGGGCCCCTCCTCGTAGTCACAGTGCTCCTTTGGATTCCCTCTTCTGCCGTGGGGGCCATCATGGGGGGGCTTCAGGCTGCTGGTGCCTACTGTTGCAGCCCACCTAGACGTGCTCCCTCCTTGGGGTCTGCATCGGTGTTATGGGCTTTTCCAGTGGCCAGGCGTAGAATCACTTATATTTGCCGCTCCATCACTGGTGGCACCCACAAAATCTCACTTGTCCACTATGGGTCACAGCAGAGCTATTGGCATCTTCTACAGTCTGTGGTTAGCTCACCTAGCTATGCTACTTTTGTCCCGGTGTCTTCCAGCCTTGTGGCTGCCAGATGGGTGCTCTCTATTAGTGCTGTGCAGAGGCTTTCGCTGAGGCTGCTGTGAGCCTGTAGGGTTTCCCCCTAGGCTATGGAGCCGGGTCGCTGGAACTCCACCCAGCCCCAGTCCTGTTCCCCAGGAACTCGGGGAGCCCTTTGCCCTGTCTGGGGGATAGCCAGAGATCCTGATTTCAGTGGTAGCTGGTCAGCTGCTGCCCTGCCTGATATTCTCCTCTCTGGGACACTCCCGATGTTGTGGATGCTGGGCGTGGCCCCTCCGCTAATGGCAGACAGAGAGTTTTGTCTGCTGCCCAGGCGTAACTCTGGAGCTTCACCCAGCCCCAGTCCTCTCTGAGATCTCCGGCAATCCCTTGCCCCACTGTGCAGGCAGTGGCAGCTGGGGGCCCGCTGTACCCTCTGTGATTCTCTCTGGGACCCTCCTGGCGCTGTGGACACTAGGCAGGATCTCCTTGCCAATGGCGGGGCGAGACTCTCCCAGTGGGCTCAGGTGTGTAACTCTAGAGTTTCCCTCTGCGTTTAGGAGTAATTGCAGGGGGTTTACGTAGGGTTCTGGTCACCTGTTTCCACCATCGCTCCTCTGGTGTGTGCTCACTCCTGCCCTAGGTGTGTGTTGATCTTCTGGGGGCGTCCATTGGAAGAAAGCCGCTTGCAGGTACTAGGCTGTTCAGTCGGGGTCAGAGAGTTTTCACCTATCTCCACCTCCTCCTGGAGGGAAGTCCGTCCGCCATCCGATGTATAGTTGCGTGGGTCTCTCAGACGTCCTGAGATGCTATCTGGATATCCTTTGTTAAGCGATGAGTGTCCAAATAATTGTAGACTCGAAGGGGGAGAGACAAAGAGGACTACTCATGGCGCCATCTTGGATCTTCTCCTTATATTCATAAATTTTTGACATTACATATTCTGTGAAACCCTAACATTTCAGAACAAACTGGTATTTTGTCCTAGTAGGTTAAAATCAGTTGTCTAGATTCTAGACTCTGGGATCCTAAAATTTAGTAATCCTTTATTATCTTTTGCTGTGAAGATATCTGTTGACTAATATCAGGGATCTATAGACTATAAGTTTAAGATGATTTGGGTAGGATAACAAAGTTTTACCCTTTTAAATAACATTGTTATACGTATTATACTCATCATTGGCCTTGGTATGCTTTCATTGATTTAATTCTGTATTTGAGATCCATTTTACATTTTGTGATGATTTTTCTAATGAATATTCACTTCTTCTTAAATTTCTGGATAAAAAGTGTAACCTAGTCTTGTCTTTCAATTCAAAGTAAACTGGCAGTCTTAAACATATTATTAAATTTCAATTTACAAAACGCCGTCTGTAGTATTGTCTCTGCTGAGGCTTTATCAATTTCTATCAGATGAAGTGAACACTTAATTTCCAATGCAAAATAACAAATTCCACTATATAACCATCTAGCAAGCATTATAACCATTCTATACAATGTAATGGGCTCAAGATTTTGTTCACCACACATGGTAATTATAATCTAGAAACATATATCCTCTGGTAAAATTACTTCAAAATGATATCTGGTTATGGACAATGAAATCAATTCTTTATAAAGTATTCTGAGTCACAAGTCAGAATAGTATATTGACTTCAAAGTCTGCACATTAGTTTATTTTTTGATATTTCATAGATGAAAAATCTATGCATGCAATAAAATACGATTACTCAAAGAGTAAAATTTAGTTTGGGTCCACACAAGAAATTATTTCCTACAAATGTGTTATCACAAAGGCACTCATTTTCTGAATGGTGGTTTATTTTTCTGTCTTGAGCATTTATGCCCAACACTCATTTTTCCCCACTCTCTTACAATTCTATGAGAAACAGAGCCAAATGAATGTCTTGGTTTTTATTTCCATTTTTGAGTTTTAAGTAAATAAAATATTCACAAGATAAAGGTAACTTCCTTGCCAGCTCTATCTGAATATGGGAAGAGAAAAGTCCTCAAACTCATCCCTGACACTGTCCATCCAGACATGATTAGTTTTGGGGACTTGCCTATGGGGTCAGGCCAGACCCAGGATGTGTAGCTTTTAGGAGCAACATAGGGGAGAGATACCAGGAAAGGGGGCATAGGGTTAGAAAAATCCTACTGATTACTTAATGGATCATGGATCATTATTTAATAACCTGTTTTTTGAGATACAAGTCAGTGTTGATTTTAATATGAAGTGTAATACAGAAAGTGGGTATTGAAATATAATTAGCATAAATCTGATGGAGGCCAAAACCTTTCAAACCTGGAAGTGGTTTAACATCAGTATAATGGATTATTTTTATTGAAATTGACAGTTCCTATTAAAGAAACATGCTTCCAGAACAAAAACACAGAAACAGCCAACTCTTAAAAAAAACTATAAGCATAAAAGTCTAAAGGTACACATTTTCTAATTTTTAAAAGTTGGCCTGAAGCCTCATGTGTTCCTGTAACATCTGGATTCTTCAGTGTTCATCAGTGAATCTTGAAGGTCACCAAATAGCAACTTACAAGAAAGAGATAGGTCCTCTCAGGAAAAATAATTAAGGTTGCAACAGCAAGCCCGGCGTCTCCTAATAAAGGTACTCTCAAGTCCCTCCCAACCCCACTGGTCACACATACACAAAGGCCAATTGTGTTGTTTATAAGAAGGAGATTACAAATAATGACAGGAAACTTAAGAGTTATTTTAATTTTAGACTTTATAAAATCTAGTAAAATCTTGTTTAGGTCACTTTTGATACAGACATTACCTGACTACTACAGCATGGAGGACACTTTGTGACCAATCAAATATCTTGAAATTTTGATGAACAACTTGTTTCTGTCTTAACTACAGGAACCCAGGAAGCATTACCATGGAAGAGAGTGAAGATAGAAAAGGGGTCCAGGACATTTATAGACATACTGTAATTGCAGGATCTACAACTTATGACTTGTAGTAGACCATTATCTTACAATTTTTACCTAAATAAAAAATTGTTCAATGTCGGAGTAAACGAGATGCCATACTAAGGGGTGCATGACATGTAAATAAGAAATGGATCTGAAATGTTAAAGCTGGAAAGATAAAGTATTAGAGTATTGAATCAAAACCAAGAAAGTGGAATTGGAAAAATAGGGAAATAAGAGATTCAACAAGATTCAAACAAGTAAAACTAAATATATTACTAATTCCATGAATACTGAATTTCAAAATCTTTTGGTGTATTATTTTTGTGTATAGCATCAACTGTTTCTCTGGTCCCTAGGTCAATTCTTAAAGGATTAGAGCCAAGTTGACTCATGATAGAGTAGAGAATCATAGCATCTTTAAGGACCAAAACTTAAGGATTTTTAAGGCTCCTTTCTAAACTTATGTAGCCAGGAGTCTCTCCATGTGACATGCAACCTGAAGGTAGGCATGACTCAATGTATGCAGGAAATGGATAAATAACCAAGCTACTTGATTTAAGCAGTGTCATGGTGACTGATTATTCCAAAAGATCTTATCCATATGTTCACTTTGAAACGACGACTTAAACATGTTCATTTTCCTATTTTGTACTACTCTCTGCTCCGAGGTTTTTTTTCTTTTATTGAGGTATAATTAACATATAATATCATGTTAGTTTTAGGTGTACAACTTAATGGTTCAGTATTTGCATACATTGCAAATGTATCACAATAAGTCTAGTTAACATTACGTAGTTGTTATGCTTTAGCCTATTTGGTTGAACAATTGCATTCTTTTAATATCACCTTAGATTTCCATAGTAATATTTTACTTTAGCTCTGGAGCAATGGTCTGAGCTCAGATGTTTGATTCAACATTTGATAATCCCATTGTATTTTATCATTTTTCTTGTGGCAGGAATTCTAAGAATTTATCAATCCTGTTAATGCAAAAGTTATTCCTCTTCACTGAGTAGCATCTCTGCTTCTACCTCATTCCTAATGCCTGTGCATTAACGCACAAGGGAACACATTTAAATAATGTTCTGCATTGACCCTTGTTTCAGAACATTCACATATGCACACTACAGAGGTAAGTCAAAGGTTTCTTGTTGTAAGCACTACAGAAAGCATTAAAAAGAGTGAAATAAGGCTTAAAATTAGAATCCTATTAAAAAGGTAGAGATATAATCCAATCAATAATCATATAGCAGCATTGGTTTGCTAAGCTATTCAAGAACCCTGCTGGTGTAGTGTATGAATGAAGGTTGTCTCTTTGGGAAAGCACTTGACAATGGCTGGGCTTCGCTTTCCTCATCAAATCATTAGAAGAAGAAGACAAAAAAATTTAGGTGAAGCCTTATAATGCAAGCTTAGAAAAACAAAAGAAAGTCGGACTCCATTCCCTTAGAGAATTAACATGGTTAAAAGACTGTTTCACTTTGCCCAGCTATTATTTTTAAGTCCAAAGGCATTAAGTCTGGCTCTGCTCTCCTTATTCATATTCATTTTACATCTCACTGGCTTCCTTCAGAAATTCACCAGGGCCTCCCAAAAGTGAAGTTAGGTGCATTTCCTGTTTACTTAGCCCTAAGAAATCACTTGAAGTTTTAATTTTATTGTTATTACCAGTTTGTCTTCTTCTAAAGTGAAATCGTCTTTAAGGAAGGGCATCTGTTTGTACTTCTGCATCCCCAAACCCAAACACAATACCTGTTGTTTAGTGGCCACTTAATAAGTATTTGCTAATCTGAAGTAAAGAAAAGCCCCACTCTCACTCCATGAGATGGTCTGCTTCCATTCTTTTGCTCTTTAGTCCTCTGGTTCATCCTTAATCTATTCTTAGAAACTACCCAAACTCATGGTGACTTACTTCTCTTCCAGTCTCCTAGAGTGAAAGAAACCACTAGTCAGATTTTCCAGGACAATTTTAAATTTACTTGAGTTTATTATGTAGGTAAATAAACTAACAAATGCGTTGCTTAATCTTTGTCTGCTACTATATCATACAAAAATGACTGGATAGAATTTTACTAAATTTGAGATTAGTTTACATAAAATATAGACTGCATAGTATGCATTTAAAAAAAGATAGTGGCTGGCTCCGCAGTACAGTGGTTAAGTTCAGCCTGCTCTGCATCGGCAGCCTGTGTTTGCAGGTTCAGATCCGGGGTATGGACCTACACCACTCATCAGCCATGCTGTGGCAGCAACTCACATACAAAGTAGAGGAAGACTGGCACAGATGATAGCCCAGGGCTAATCTTTCTCAAGCAAAAAAAAAAAACCAAAAAAAGAAAAAAAGGAAACTCTGAAGAGACTTCAAAGATATAGATTTTCTTCTTATAAATGACTGTAGGTGCTAATTTGTGGAAAGAGTTGCAAGTGGGCGGCTCTGAGTAGTGTATTTCATGGTGAACTGTGGCACAATTTCCCTATTACACAAAGGTTAACAATGAAAGAAGCTGGGGAGGCCAGCTTGTTTGCACTAATCAGATGAATGTCCTGCATAGACTGAATTTCTCCACGGATTTTTCATCCTTGGATCACCATTGTCTAGAAGAGTGACTGCCACAGCACCTGGCATATTGTCGATGATAATTTATTAATGATTAGTTTGTGCCCTTATTACAGACAGGAATGTTGAGTTTGAGAAAGCAGAGCTACATCTCTAGTCAATTACATCCACAAAGATGTAGTCAGGGTTGAATCCAAGTATATCTAAGTCAAGGTTAAGATATCACTTTGTATTCAATATAAGTTTCAACAAAAGTTTTAAGATGAGTGAATTAACAGAATATAAATATAATAAATCACATAAAAGCATATGTAAACTAAATTTTATCTTAGAAAGAAAAGAACCTTTTTTCTGTCATCCATACATTTGCTAAACATATGCCGCCTTTAAACAATATTTTTTTTTAATATGTCCTTTCTTCCCAATTTGGCTGAGCCCTTCTTGAACATTCATTTTGTCTCATACCTTTTTAAACTATCCCAGTCTTATCCAGTATTAACTCTCAACAACTATTTGTTGATTAAATTGATGTGCAAGTGAATTAATGGCATTTTTAGAAATGAAACACCTTTTGACTAAAGTTTTAGAAATTGTGTGCTGTCATTCCATAATGAAAGGGTAGCTTTAGAGAAGAGGAGAGCATTGTAAGGTTTAGAGGTCACACATTCAACTACAGGCTACACTTCTTTTCATCACTTTTTGGCATTGGGAGATGATTACTTAATTTTAGTTTCCCAAAATTTGTTCCTACAATGTCTCACTACACGCTCCTTCTCTCTCTCCCTGATACCACGCTGACAGAACTTTGGGATGGGGGAGAGGAATTCTTTATCTCTTAATTCAGTCAAAACTAAAAAGGACCTGCCTAACCAAGATAACAATGATAATGATGATGATGAAGACAGTGATAATGATGTTAATAACATCAAACATTTATTAAGTACTTATTATGTGCTGGTTATTTTGAAGTGACTTGCAAGTATCATGTTAGGCAATCTTCACGAATATTTTTATCCCTATTTACAAATGAATATACTGAAGTACAGGCAGATAGAAATACGCCACTCGAGGTCACACAGCTAGGAAGTAAGAAGTAGTAGACCCAGCAGTCTGACTCCAGAGTCCACATTCTTTATCACTGAGCTACAGTTTTCTCACTGAGAAGTGTCACAGGTAACATGTGACATAAACTGATAAGCATTTGTATGTCCAAGTCCTAAGTGAATGTCAAGTTTTTCTCTTATAATGTTAATCTAAAATGTGTTGCTCATTTAAAAACAGATAAGATATTTTTGTTTAATCAAGTGTATATAGCTAACAAAGTTTACTTTTAAGAAAATATTTCAAAATTTATCTTTAATATGTGTTCAGAACAAATTGTAATGGAAAACAGAAATGGGCAGAAAATTCACACAAGACATATAACGTTAAGAATTGTGAAAAATCACTTAGTTCCACTTGTATTTAAAGGATATATTTAGGGGTCAGCCCAGCGGCATAGTGGTTAAGTTCATGTGCTATGCTTCAGCAGCCTGGTTCAGATCCCATGTGTAGACTCAGCACTGCTCATCAAGCCATGCTGTGGCAGCATCCCACATAAAACAGAGGAAGACTGGCACCTTTAGCTCAATGACAATCTTCCTCAAGAAAAAGAGGAAGATTGGCAACAAATGCTAGCTCAGGGTCAATCTTCCTCATACACACACAAAAGAACATATTTAAATAAAATCCCATTTTTCTTCAATCCAATCAACAAAGACTAAATGATCAGTGACTGGGGAGGAGAATGGGGATTCTTCAGGTAAATGATTAAATTTATGTATATAAATCATAAGACTCAAAAGAATGTATACTTGATTAAGCAGGAAGCTTACTTTAAAAACAATCCAAAAGAAATAATCAGAAAAATTTACAAATATATACATAATAGTATAATAATGAAAAATTAGATTAAGCCTAAGTATCTGAAAACAGGAAATTCTACACAGGGAATACTTAATAATGTGAAAATCTGAAAATAAATTACTTTGTAGGCTTTAAAATATTTTGCAGATCTTTTAATATCATTTGAAAATGCTGATATTTTGATAGGGACTGTGTTTAATCTCTAGAGCTATTTGGGGGTTACTGCCATCTTGATAATATTAAAACTTTTGATACATGAATATGGGAATCTTTTTTATTTATTTAGGCTTTCTTTAATTTCTTTCAACAATGTAGTCAAGATTTCAGTGTATAAATTTTACACTTCTTTTTTAAAATTTTTTTCTAAGTATTTTATTATCTTTATGCTATTGGAAAAAATTGTCTTTTTCATTTCATTTTTGGATTGTTTATTGGTTGTTTATAGAGAAAAAATTGACTTATGTATTGATCTTGCATCCTTCAACTTTGCATCTATCATTTCCAATCATATTTTACTGGATTCCTTAGAATTTTCTAGATACAAGATTATGCCATCTGAAAATAAAGATACTTGTCACTTCTTATTTTTCGATTTGGAAGGGTTGTACTTCTTTTTCTTGCCTAATTACCTTAGCTAGAACCTCCAATACAATATCAAGTAGAAGTGGTGACATTAACCTATCCAGTCTTGTTCTTGATCTTAGAGGAGAAGCATTCAATGTTTCACCATTAAGTTGTTGTATGTGGGTTTTATGTGGCTGCCCTTTACCAAGCAGAGGAAATTCCCTCTATCTTTAGTTGAGTGTTTTTAGCACAAAATGGAATTATTGGTTTTGGCAAACATTTTTTTCTGTTTCTATAGAGAAGATCATGTGGTTTAAAAAATTTCTTCTATTAATATGATAAATTACCTTAATTAATTTGGGGATGTTGAATCAACTTTGTACTCTTGTCTTATCATTTTCAAGTTGTCAAATCCATTTTATATGTTGCTGGATTCAGTTTGCTATTATATTGCTGAGGATATTTTCATCTCTATACCAAGCTTTAAATAAAGATAAGAACAATTTATTTTGTTTTCCTTTTGTCTCAGTCTCAAATATGACTCACAGAACACTGTAATCTTCTACCATGTCCACATTTTCACATGAAGGGAAAAGTCCACTTATATTATCGGGCTCACCTCTAGGGTGATTTTCCTTCTACATTGAATCCTCAATATCTGTTTTATCATTTACCTGTCATTAGGGAAGATGCTGCTCTTGTCCCATTATATTACTTTAAACAAGTAATGGAATTCTTCTGAGTTTCTATAAATGAGGTGACTGACGTTGGTGATGTTTCAGGATAGTGCCAGTCTAAAATTCTATGACATTATGAAATTGCTAGTCCAATTCTGAAGAACTTTGAACCAATTGTTTTATAACCAATTGTCTATGAGCATTTCCCACCATAGAGACTAAGAAATGAGAAAACAGCATAAGCAGCTTCTGCAAATCTTTTGAGTAGTATCTGCTTTTCCTGGAAGATTTGACACGCCCAGTTTTTTGAGAAGTCAGGGCCACTACCTCCTAGGGTCCAAAAAACTCCTTCTGCTAGTGTCATCATTCTGCGAGGAAAAAAATAAGCAAAAATAAAAATTTAACTGGATGACTCACACTCAATTTTATTGGAGTACTGAAGAGGCTGATACAACATGTGCATTATAAACTACTACCTGTTAGCAAGTCGTGAGAAGAGTTAAAAATGTATTTGTTTTAGCTTATCTGGTGGATCCAAGCAGGGACTATGAAAGACAAGGTGCTTCAAAGTGTCATTTATAAAACTTGTTTTCGTCATCTATTTTCCTGTCTGTTTTAGTCTGTGCATGTTTTAGGTGGGGTGGGAGAATACCAACGTAGAGATTCAGAATTTTGTGAAAGAGAAGACATAAAAAATTATAGACCATAGATGTTTGCAGAGATATTCATGAAAATATCAAGATCAGCACATAAAAAATGAGACACATCCTAGATAAAAATTTAGCATATATATGTTTAGTTTTATGGTGAGGTAATGGATACTTTTAAAGATGAAGACAAGAACAATGTCTAGTTATTTTCCAGACAGAGATTAAAAACAAACTTTTAATGTATTATTACCTTTAAAACATTACTTTACAATTCTTCTTCCATAAAGACTACATTTCAACTTTCCCTTGATGATGATTTCTGTGCTGTCAGAAAAAAGGAATCTCCTGTATTAATCTCCAGCAAAGGAACATATAGGCAAAGGATAAATTTGGGTGATGCTTAAGCAAGTTTTCAAAATGATGAATGACCAATATTGTGTTCAGATAGGAACCACTCTTACTGAACTTAGGTGGTAAGAGGATCAAAAAGAGAAAATGGGTTTATATGAATACAGAACTGTATATGTTACTGTTGTTTTACCCATTCATGTTAGAGAATTACACCTAAGCAAAGAGATATGGTATGTATGGATCAATATAGGAAAGATTTTTCCAAGAAAAAACAGTTAATGACTGTTTATTTCATGCCAAGGACTGAAAGTGTGGGGATTTAAATCCCTTCTCCCTATAGGAGTCTCCTTTGAAAAATCACATAAGTAAGGTGAATAATGGATATAAAAAATTAAATAAATCTCCGTTGGTGTTACAAATCAAACCAAGACAAGAGCCAGATATTTAAAGTGCCTCTTTCCTTAAGCATGATAAATTAGACTTTAAAGGATACACAATATATTTTCCAAAATGAAGTTAATCTGCAATGATATTACAAGGCAGTTTCTCTTCATATTTTTATACCCTTAGAAAGCATCTTGAACTCAGTATCATTATCAGTGGAAGCTGTCAAAAACAGTCTCTTAACTTAACTGGAAATGCCATGTATATATTTAGCTCCTTAACTGGAAATAGCATGCATATATGTTAGTTCCTGCAGTTCAGTCTGATGATTTCTACAGATATTATAGATATAATGGAATTAGTTCCTAGAAGTGTGAGATAGGCAAACAACAATAAATTTTTGAATAACTCAAGAATGCATAATACAAAAAGTCATGAAGGTCATAGATCATGGATCAGAATTATATTGTCCCCAGAATAAATTGGTAAAGCAATATAAACTCAAGTACTCCTACTTCTGCATTGTGATATGGTGTTTGCACAGGTGAGGAGGTAAGTGTGAGCGCCAAAGATAAATCCAGTTCAGTTTACCTAGTACATGAAAGGAAAATTATGATTTGGTCTCATATGCTTTTGCTCTCATTCTGCCCTGCCAGTGAGAGGAATCACACTTTCCATATGTTTAGCGAAGTCTCTGTGCTATTACAGAATTAATGATTTAAACATAAAAATTTTCCCAGTAATCAGATTTCTGTACATTTATAATCTAACTCTGTGCTATGACCTCACAATCACTCAATTTCTGGGAAAATTATATCTGACTTTTTCCCTGAAACCTAGCATCATGTCCTGGGGAAGACCACAAACTTCAAGATTTCGCAAGATTTCGCAAATTGCCGATGGTTTGCCACACTCCCTGCTGCTTGGAATTTACATTTAAGCTTTCACTTCAAAACATATACTGTTTCTGGCTGGCCCCATGGCCTAGCGGTTAAGCTTGGCAAGCTCTGCTTTGATAGCCCAGGTTCGGTTCCCATGCACAGACCTACACCACTTGGCGGCGGCCACCCTGTGGTGGTGACCCACATACAAAAAATAGAGGAAGATGGGCACAGATGTTAGCTCAGTGTGAATTTTCCTCAAGAAAAAAGAGGAAGATTGGCAACAGATTTAGCTCAAGGCGAATCTTCCTCAGGAAACAAACAAACATACTGTTTCCTTCTTATCAGTTTTTGTGAGATACATGATCTTCCCCTTGTTTCAAAGCAGAATAAGTTCATCCATCTATATCATTGGATGCATATCATTGATGTTATTAAAGATTATTAAATATGTGCCCACATTATGGTAATGCAAACAAGTTCAGCTATAGCAGTAGGCTTAACTTTTCTTAATATCCACTTAGTCCACCTAGTTCAAGCTATTATCTCCCTCCCTCTATCGTCTCTGTTCCTCCCAATCCCTAAGTAGAAATAAGTCATAAATATTCCTCTTGGTTCAATGCAAAATAGTTCATCCTCTTCTAAAACACTGTCATCAGTCACCACCCTATTTTCCAAATCATACCTCAACCACTTATAAGAAACTTCAAAACAAAAACAGACTTCCCCTTAATGGTAAGACTGGTCATAGTATATACAATACACCAATACTGCATATATATTTTCTTTTCTATATCATAAATCCCACTAGCCATGCATATCATGAGATGTCTTTTTTTCTCTTATTTTGTGATACATGGTAACTTCTTTTCAAGAAACTGAATTGTTTGAGGACAATATTTTGGACACCATAATGTAAATCCTTTAAATATTAAGTTCAGAGAGGTATCTAGATAGTCTACACTATATTCAACAAAATGCTTTTAGGAATGCATGTTTTTGCACCAGGAAAAACCTTGGGTCTTATGAAGAGATGACATTCGCTTTTTGACAAAATTCATCAGGATCATCTTAGATCGTCAACAGTACATTATTTAGCTGGTGTTTATTTCCTTTTTGCCCATATTCACCTACTCGAAGGTAAGTTCCATGAAGGCATAAATCTCTTCCTTATTTTAATTCATATGTCCTATTTCCTAGGACAGTGATACAGTGCAAGAATTACAATAAAGGTTTGTTGAGTGAATATTTATTATAGCAGCAGTGAATACTTAATTCCAATGCTTTATTTTTGTTGCTGATATCATATTTGTCTCAACCTGATCATATGAGTTTCTTTGTTGACTAGGTTTCCCACAAACAATTATGAAGATCATAATGGATTAAATGAATGCTCCAGTAAGGAAAACACCAAAGATATTTTTACTCTATACTTAAGACAAATAAGACAAATCCTCCATCATTTAAAATCTTGGAATTTAAACGGTTGAAAGCACATTTTAGAAGAGAGACAATCTAAAGTTTGATTTGCTCTGCCATGTCAACCGTATGACTTAAGAAAATTTCTAAAGTTTGCCATGTCTTTGTTTCTTTCTGCATAGACTGTGAGACTTTTGTAATACAATTATCAATGATTAAATCAGATGACCTATTTCATGTACCTATGAATGACTTGGTATTTTGGAAAAGTTCTGTAAATGGTAGTTCTTGCAAATATTATCTGTATAGAGAGGTTGATAAGTATCTTTATGGTTGGACTAAAGAATAAATAGCCTTCATCAATGAGTCCCCTCCTGTGTGTAAAGAGGAGAGTAGGAGCAGGATATGGTCAATGCTAACATAATTGCCCCCGTCTGGCCATCGGGAGCTCTTTAAGATTGGCTTCTATGTCCTTTGATATGATGACATCCTTTTATTTATTTATTTCTGATCATTTCCTTATTTTCAGGAACCATAACATGCTCCAGGATTATTTTGTATCTCCTCTGCCCCAGCCCTGGAATCAACAAGTTCTCCATAGAGGCCTGATTTATTTTGTTGGAAATTGGCATCTATTCCATTGGTCTTGCTCATTGCACTATAACATACACACACACATAATATATACATATATTAATGCATATATGCTAATATGCTGTCTTGCAAATACATATGCATCTATATTTGTTTTGTATCTAACAGTCTGTACATGTATATATATGAGATACACACACACACACACACATTCATATTGTAACCTCCAACTCCAATCCAACACCACAGGGTGGATTCTAGCTTTCTGCCTTTGTTTGTAACTTCTCTTTTAAAGAGAAACCAGTTTCTCATTATGTACAATGTATTTATGTATTTGATCAACCCTAGTCTACACATAAATTAGTTCTAGAAATGCTAACACATACCTCTGTGAAAAACAAATTTAATTACTAGAGTACAGTGTTTGTGTAAAGTTCTTTTTATCTTTAGATTTGACATAGCCAGTTGAAACAATATTCCAAAGTTACTTAGGTTAGCTCCTTTCTTCTCCATACCCTTCACTGTGGTTATGCAATTCATTTTTGTGCAGTTAGATTTATTTATCACAATCTGCATTCCATCTAAATTCTCTTCATATCGTGCTTGATGTATATATACATTTTTTTGAGGAAGATTAGCCCTGAGCTAACATCTGCTGCCAATCCTGCCCTTTCTGCTTGAGGGAGATTGTCCCTAAGCTAACGTCCGTGCCAATCTTCCTCTATTTTGTATGTGGGATGCCTCCACAGCATAGCTTGATGAGTGGTGTGCAGGTCCGTGCCCAGGATCTGAACCTGCGAACCCCAGGCCACAGAAGCAGAGTACACGAACTTAACCACATATAACACCGGGCCAGCCCCAACATTAGCTGTAGGACTTTTGCACATATCTTTTACTAGGCTAAGGAAGTTCTCTTTGATTCCAGGTTTCTTTCTTTGATTTCCAAATTGATAAGAGTTACCTTGAATTCGTGATTAATTTTGTCTAAGCTTTTGCATCTGTTGAGATGATAATTTTTTTTATTCTTTAGTTTGCTGGTTAGTGATATTGATTGATTTTCAAATGTTGAATAAATCTTCCCTTCTTTGGATAACCCCACCTTTTCTTTCTCTATATTGGTGGATTTAAATTGATAATTCTGTTGGGAATCATTGTATCTTTGTTCACGAGGGATTTTGGTCTTTATTTTTCTTTTCTTATAATACCCTGTGATATATTAGGAAAACGTTAGCCTCATAAAATGAGTTGGGAGTGTTTCCTCCTCTCCTAATCTCCAGAAGAGACGGGAAGAGGAGTGTTATTTCTTCTCTGAATGTTTGTTAGATATCTGGCACTGGAAAAATTTGGATCTGAAGTTTTCTATGTTGGATGGTTTTTAACTATTAATTCAATTTCTTTCACAGATATGACCACCTCTTCTTGAGACTTCTGTTAATTTGTGTCTTCAGGAAAATCTTTTAAAATATTGTATGTTTTCTGGGGTTTTAGTTACTTATTTTGAGAACTATCAAGATTAATCAGTGGACAAAATGACTTTAAAAACCATAGTCCAATTAGTCTTAGCCACATCTTTTTGAATACCATGTCTACTAAGGTAAGGGAAACAAAAGAAAAAGTTAACAACTGGTACTACATCAACCAAAAAAGCTTCTGCAAGGTGAAGGAAACCATGAAACAATAAACAAAACAGAAAGACAACCCAGTAACTGGGAGAAAATATTTGCAAATCATTTATCAGACAAGGCGTTGATCTCCAAAGTATATAAAGAACTCATACAACTCAACAAAACAAAAAAAAACCCAAACAACCCAATGAAAAAATTGGCAGAGGATATGAACAAACATTTTTCCAAGGAAGATATACAGATGGGCAGCAAACACATGAAAAAGATGCTCAATACCACTAATTATTAGGGAAATGCAAACCAAAACTACAATGAGATATCACCTTACACCAGTCAGAATGGCTATAATTATCAAGACAAAAAACAACAAATGTTGGAGAGGATGTGGAGAAAAGGGAACACTTACACACTGCTGGTGGGAATGCAAACTGGTGCAGCCACTATGGAAAACAGTATGGAGGTTTCCCCAAAACCTAAAAATAGAACTACCATATGACGCAGCTATTCCACTACTGGGTATCTACCCAAACAACTTGAAATCAACAATCTAAAGTAACATATGCACCCCTGTGTTCATGGCAGCACTATTCACAATAGCCAAGACATGGAAACTATCCAAGTGGCCATCGACTGATGATTGGATAAAGAAGATGTGGTATATATATATACAATGGAATACTACTCAGCCATAAAAAAGACAAAATCATCCCATTTGCAACAACATGGATGGATCTGGAGGGTTTTATGCTAAGCAAAATAAGCCAGACTGAGAAAAACATCATATGATTACACTCATATATGGGATATCAACAAACACATGGACAAAGAAAACAGTTCAGTGGTTACCAGGAGGAGGTGGGTAGGGAGTGGGCACAGAGGGTGAAGGGGAGCACTTGTGTGGTGAAAGACAAGAAATACATACAACTGAAATTTCACAATGATGTAAACTATTATGAACTCAATAAAAATAAAAAAAAAATATAATAAAAAATAAACAAAATAGGGGCCAACCCGGTGGCACAGCAGTCAAGTTTGCACATTCTGCTCTAGCAGCCTGGGGTTCGCTGGTTTGGATCCCGGGTACAGACCTACGCACCGCTTGTCAAGCCATGCTGTGGCAGGTGTCCCACATATAAAGTAGAGGAAGATAGGCACAGATGTTAGCTCAGAGCCAGCCTTCCTCAGCCAAAAAGGGGAGGATTGGCAGTACATGTTAGCTCAGGGCTAATCTTCCTAAAAAACAAAACGAAACCGGAGTCCAAATTAATTCAGAAACATGTTTTAAAAAGCTTAATTCTATTTAGTATCTGCTCTGCACCATAAACCACATTATAAAAACACACGCACAATTGGTATAGGTTTTTTTAAGTTATCCTGTGCTTTCTTAAATATATCATCTCAGTTTTTGCTTTAGTTTAATCTTACTGAATTAAATCCCTGTGAAGCTCAAAAGATTTATTTGAGTATGATATTCTCTAAATAAATTACAAGACCTGAGAATCTTGTAGACAAAACAAGAAACCCTAGCAGTTGAGCACACCAGTCCATTTAGCAAGTAAACTTTAATGTCATGCAGAGAAGCCACTGATTTTTGATACATAAACTGTAAAAAGGCCTGGAAACCTAAATTTGAATACTTGAGTAGGAATGTTCTGTTGGCAGTTTGTTTTAAATGCTGCTATCCAAACTCTTAAACAAAAATTGATCTGCTAGAACAGTACTAAAATTGCATGCAAGTGAAATAGAGCCATATTAAAAGAAGAGTCATTTGAGAAACTGAAATCCACCAAATTGCATTTGAAGAAGAGAAGAATCGAACTGCAACATCAGAAGCCTAATGTAAGTTTCTTTTTTTTTCTTTTGGGAGTTAGTTTTTTTTTTTTTAAATTGTCACCTGAACTAATAACTGTTGCCAATCTTCTTTTTTTTTTCTCCTTCTTCTTCTCCCCAAAGCCCCCTTATACATAGTTGCATATTGTAGTTATACGTCCTTCTGATTGTACTATTTGGGACGCCACCTCGGCATGGCCTGATGAGTGGTGCCATGTCCGCACCCAGGATCCAAACCTGTGAAATCTTGGGCCACTGAAGTGGAGCACGCAAACTTAACCACTCGGCCATGGGGCTACCCCCCCCCCTCGACAACTTACGTTTCTTAAAATTGCTGAACTCTTAGCTTTCCTCCTAATTAATAATTTTCTTCCCATTTATAAAATATAAAAAATATGTTCATTAATGGTTTGAAATATTATTATTATTAAAATGTCAAGCTGAGGGGCAGGCCTGGTGGTATAGTGGTTAAGTTTGTGCCCTCGGCTTCCACAGCCCACGGTTCATGGCTTCAGATCCAGGTGCAGACCTACACACTGCTCATTAAGCCATGCTGTGGTGGCATCCCACATACAAAATAGAGGAAGATTGGCATGCATGTTAGCTCAGCAATAATCTTCCTCAAGCAAAATGAGGAAGATTGGCAACCGATGTTAGCTGAGGGCCAATCTTCCTCACCAAAAAAAGAAGAGTCAAGCTGAGAATCCAGCTGCCCACCTGAACAGAAGCTCCAGCCAGATGCTGAATATAATGAAAGACAATAATAATGAAAGAAGATAGAGGCCACAGAGGAGCACTGAGAAGTCAAACATTTGACTGAAACTTTCTTGGAAGGTCAATCCCAGCCCTACTGACAGATGATGATTGCCACATGTGTAACCCCAGCCTTTACCACATGTAGCAGAGAAGCGACCCAGCTAATCGCCTGCCCCCTAGCTCCCAACCAGCAGAATCAAGAGTAATGATAAATTATTGTTGCTGTAAATCACTAAAAATCTACAAAGCCAATATATTTCTTTGCCAGCACCATACTATTTTAAATAATAAAGTAGTTTTACAATATTTTTCAAAATAATTTTGTCAAAATTATCCATTGAAATCCTTGCTCAAGAAATAATTTTTATGTATCTTCTGACTTTAAAAGCAATATAAGCTCATTGTAAACATGTGAAAATATTACAAAGATTTTATAAATATACCAAAAACTTTATCCTGTTTTTTGTTTTAAATATGAGTACAAAGATTTAGTTAGGAGGCACTGAATACAGAAAATGACTTTAGAATTATTATGCAGATTAAAACGAAGTTACATGGAATTCTCTAATATAGGAGTTCTCTGACCCTTTTTTCTATGCTAATTTGCATTGTGAATCAGTAGGAAATGTGTATTGTATGCAGCATTTCCAAATTACTTAATTATTGAAAATTTCTCAATGAGGAAGACTGGAGATTATTACCGTTACTATTTCACTGATAGTGAGACATCATTTGGCTATTTGACATATGATTCATCCATTATATTAATAATATGCTCTTATATTTTGAATTAGAGTATTATTCTAAAATCCAGAAATAGACATCTTTTGATCTTCTTCCTCTTCTATTCTAGTAGTGTATTATTAAGAAATTTGCAATAATCAAATATCCTCGCTTTTCCACCTAAAGTCATAGTTGAGAAGATGTTCAAATCTGACACTAAGCTCTAAGTCAAAGTAAAAGGTCTGAGTTCTAGGCCAGGGCCCCAACTGTGAAATTTAAGAATTAGGAAAGGATTCCAGCAAGATAAAACAAAATATTTGCTGATTTGTATCACAGAAACTTATAACTAGTTAAGCATCTAGGTACACAGAGACTTGTGACATGTTTATCACATACTGGTTTTCAACAGCACATCTTTCTGATACCTTTTCTTGAACTTGTTCATTTTCCTTTGAAATGTTCATTTCCTTCCCTAAAAAGGGTCATTTTCCTTCTTGGAAATTATCACAGAGTATCCATGATTATAATAAGAGAGGATATTAATAATGTTGGAGAGTCTCTCTTATTCTTAGCTTTTATCACGTTTCTGTATAGGAAGATATTCGGCTTCCACTATACCTATGTCTTTGTTCAAAATAAAACATCTTTGTTCAATATCAAGCAATGATACATATGAGCAATAATGTCTGTGGTTTGCAGAGAGCCCAACTTGATGTCATTATATATTTTCAGAGCCTTTTAAATAGATATTATTTTTCACTTATTATTCTCTATATTTTCTGGACTGAATCACATATAATCTTTCTAATTCTCTGCGATTAAATAGAGTAAATGCCAGGTTGAAACTTAATAACGAATAACCTTTGAAAACATACTCATTTAATATTGAATATCCACATCACATTGTAGAATGTTCAAATAAATTAAAGCACTGTTAATTTTCTTTCAAAACTATGTTTGGCTATAGTAGTCCTCACATATTAAAATGAAATACCTTAATTCTCAAAGTGCCCAAACAAGTTTTATCCTTTCCCACTGCTCTATTACATTCTTATTTCCTCCCATCTTTCTCAACACTACTCTTCTGAATAATGTGTGAACCTATTAGACGTCAGCATAACGAATCATGGGTCTGAGTAAACCCTTGCAAAGAGAAGGCTATCCTTGGGTGATTAAGCCTCACCAACATACGACTTCTGGTTTGGAACGGTTGTTGAATTCTAGTCTTAGAGTAGGGCTATCCCAACGAAGGCCCTGGGAACAACTGAGGTTGCACAAAAGATCTGGTTCAAACTTTAATGGCCTAAAGTTATATGGAATATGTCCTTTAAGACTCACCAGAAAAACCCTGGGAGACATCAGATACTAGCTAGATTTCAAATGAGTCATAAACCGCTTCTTCCATGACTACTGATCTTACTCTCTTCACACAAAATATTAACGTCAATGACTTGTTTTAGATACTAGTTTCTCATAAAAGCCTTACCTGACTCCTAAACACTTGTTTAGGCTCTCCACCTATGTGTCGCTTGGCTATCTGCTTTAGAATAATAAATTTGTATCAGACTTTATTTTAACTATATCAGACATGGCATCTCCCTTACTAAATGGTGAGCTCCTTGATGTTAGCGACTCTGACTCTAAAATAGCTTAGTTTTACTTGTTACTTTTGTATATCTAGCAGCTGTAACAGTGACTATAAATTGAGGGTAGCTAATTGACATTTTATTAATGTAAAGGTCAAAGAAGTATTTAAAATTATCTCAGTTTCATAGCTTTCTTGTTCAAGAGGTCTTTTCTTTATTTACTTGGCTCTCACTGCAGGGGGACTGCACCATTTGTGATTTTTAAGACTTTGAATTTTATATAGCTTCATGATCCTTTCAATTAATTAGCGGTATATATTTTCCTTGGCTTTCCAGCTCTGTGTTCCAGGATTAACATTCCCCACAGTAACATAATTTAGATAAGGCAGATTTCCCAAGAAGACTAAAGAAGCATTAAGTTTCTTACACTATCCAATATTCTTGTACATTCCCGTTATTTGTATTTCCTAAGCAGAGGACCATGCTCCTAGCAAATAACAGTTTTATCAAATCTTTTTTCTCAAAATACGATATTTTGTTATATTAGTTCTTGTACTTAAGTTTCAGTAGTCTTACTGAAGTACACTGCAATAAAAAGTAAACGGATGAAGGAGGAACTGGAGAATTACCATCCCAAGACTAAATACATTTTTATAAACTACGCAAAATAGATAATCTTGAATGCCTCATTTTTTTAACCTGGTGGATATCAATCTACTATTCTTAAATTTAGAACCATCTACTCAAAGATATGAGGGCAAGTATCATCCACTATGAAAGATCTGTCATTATTGTAGGAAAAAAACATGACACAGACGCTATGAGGAGGTATATTATAAAATTAGGAAATACAAGGCACTTATCAAACACACAGATAAATATTGTTTCAGCTTGTTACCTGGGCTCCCAGTTGTTCAGATCAAATGTTTATTGCAATAAAGTTTTACAGATTGGAGGAAAAAAATAACTTAGAAATATAATAGGAAAATAAACTTAATTTAATTATTTGACGCTCTACTGAATACCCCTGTTTACTGACTCAGTGCTATATGTGACTTCAATGTTGTTTAGTAATTGCCCAGAACATTTTAGATACCTTATAATTCAAGGTCAAAATCCCTATCGATCTGGAGAAGATTTTTGAACAAACTACTGACATACAACTGGATAACCAAAATTTTGAGAGTTTAACCTCTCGGTAGTAAGACCATATCCTTAATTTTTTAAAATAAGTATAAAATACATATTTGTATTTAAATATTATCTTAAAATGTTATTTTTTGGAAATAAACAAAATTTCTAGTCAAATGTGTATACTTAAGTGAATCATAGTACATGCACATGATAGGATCCTATGCGATTATCAAAAATCTCATAATTCTATGCCAATTATATATTTAATATATACCCAGTATGCATAAAAGTAAACTAACATAATAATGATCATACACATCTACGTATATACACATCTGGAGACATCTTAATTTTATGTGTCTTTATTTTCAAATTTTTCTATATTGACAAAAATATTGCTTTAATAAGTAGGTTAAAAATTTTGGAGGTTTCTGGAAATCCCCAGGAAGCCACAGGTGTGGTGCTTAGAGCTGATGACAACAATAGATTCAAACTTTTCTATTACCATTTTGCTTTTATCTTGTCTAACTAGGAACATAATTTTCTGTCTAAAAGTACCCAAATATTATTAAGAGGAATCTAAATTCTCAAATAGTTGCAGAATTGCTGGACAACTTTTATGTGACAAATGAGTCCAGGTCTTTACCTGAATGTCAGAGAGATCAGGAATAAACTCTGGCAGATGTGATCATTAGAGAGTTGGGGAGAAAAGGAGGAGAATTAGAAAGCTAAGGATGAGCAAATGATTAGTTTTACAACAAGATGAAGGAGGACACTGAAAAGTATATATCAGTGGTGTTTAAGTCAAAAATAAAATTTTAGAATGATTATTTAAGATTATAATTTATCAGTCATATCTATAATTATCATAGGAATATTAGTTTGCTAAAAAGTAATTAATGAGCCACTTTCCCTATCTCCTTTTTTTACACTCACTACCATACTTAGGGATTCTGGAAATATAATAAAAGTGGTGAAGCTGAATTTGCCCAAAATAATTAGCAAATTTTCCAAAATACTTTTGTGAGAGAGACATAGACTTTGTGCTTGTCTAATACGATTTTAATCAATGTTTAAATTATAATACTCAAGTATAATTTAGATTAATTTCAACTTGGGTATTTCAACTACTATACAGTCATGTATAGCCTAAAGACAGGGATAGGTTCTGAGAAATGCGTTGTTAGGTGATTTTGTCATTGTCAAACATCATGGAGTATACTGAAGGGCAACCAAATTTGCCAACCCAAAATGTCTCTCTCTAACGTGAAGATTATTTTATGCTGACTATTTTTAAGAAACAAAAAACTCAAAAAGCTTTTCTTGTTACCTCCCCCTTAACTGACTAAAAGAATGCAGATTTAAAATACCTGTCTCAGGAAGTAAGTTATCACCTTGTCATAACATGAACCAGGTGGAAAAGGCTGTTTGTTGGGCTCCCCTCTGTGTTCTGTTTCTGTGTAGCCAAATAAACACTTATTTTCCAAACCTTTGTTCCTTTCACCCACCTGTGAATTGCCTTCCTTCCCTATGAAGTCCCTGACTCTCCCCACTCCCAACGTCTTCTTTTGTCTGTAGCTGAAGATGGTATTTAAGGTGAGGGCATCAGTCATTTCAGCAAGTTATTCAATTTTCCTGATGTCCTCGTATGTATACATCTTATTAAACTTTTGTTTGTTATTTTGTTAATCTGTCTCATGTCAATTTAATTTTTAGACCAGCTGGAAGAACCTAGAAGGGTAGAGGAAAATTTCTTCCTCCCCTAAAGTACTTATACAAACCCAGATGATATAGCCTACTACAAGCCTAGGCTATAGGATACTAATCTAATGAGGCCCACCATCATATATGCGTTCTGTCATTGACTGAAATGTCATTATGCAGCACATGACTGTATGTGTTTAGCCTGGTTCAATTTACCAATACTCTGTGAAGCTATAAAAGCCTATTTATCACATTTGAGGAAGGCACAAAGCTGGAAGCCTTGCTGAATATGTTTGATAACAGATTGAGAGAGAGATTAGCAGATCTAAAGCAACACACTAATATTCACAATATAAATAAAATAGCGATTACTTAAAGATCCTACACTTGAATCTAAAATATGTTACATTTGGAATGGAGAAAAACCAGCTAAATAATAGTTAATTTAAAATGTTTAAAAATTCAGCTTATTCCAGCCAGCTCTGATGGCCTAGTGGTTAAAGTTTGGGGAACTCTGCTTCAGTGGCTTGGGTTTAGTTCCCAGGCACAGAACCACACCACTTGTTACTCAGTAGCCATGCTGTGGTGGCAGGTCACATAGAAGGACTAGAAGGACTTACAACTAGAATATACAAATATGTACTGGGGATTTGGAGAGGAAAAGAAAAAAAGAAAAAATTTCAATTTATTCAACATGATTCAGAAGTATGATAAATTCAAACAATGGTTGTTAAGTAAGTGCAAAGTAATGTTACCCGTATAATATACATCAGCCATATAAAATTGATGATAGCCAGTGAAGTGCTTTGTTGAGTGCTCTAAAAGCGATTTTAGAATTTGTGTTTTGTTGTCACTTGCAGTCAAACTTAATTCTAGCTAATAGAGTGAGAGTACATTTCTGTTGTTTGCTACCAAGAACTATGACGGGTGAGGCACATTTGTTGAATTACATCAACTATAAAATAGTCTCCACATATTGAGTGTTTTCTGTCGTAACAGGCACTCACTTATCGCCTTCCAAATACTAGACTGGAACACACAAACTTATTTCCGTCTCTTATGGGGGAATCTATCTAAAAAAAAACTGATACCAGAAATGGTCCTGAGCAGTAGAACCCCCACATATACTGTCATAAGCCAGAGACTTGTACTGTATTCAGCATGCAAACATGTAGCATTTAGAAGACACTGTCAAATTTTTAAAAGGTCAATGAGAAGGCCTGTAGTTGGGTCGTGCTCTGTTAACATCTCATCAGCACTGTCTCCCACAATCTTATATCTATATTTTTGCAGGTTTTATATAGCTATATAATTCCTGAAGACATTTGAGACTGTGATCGTCTTTTTAATGCTGGGAATTATTTTCTATCTCTTTTATGCATATGTATTAAACATTTCCAAAATGAATACTCCCAAATCATTCCTGGTCTTCATATTGCTTAGCATAGATGTATGTTTAATAAATATTCATTTAATAATGAATATATTTAGAATTTCATATAACCTTTGCTTCTAGTAGTGCACATTGTGATTATCTAACTATTGCAGAGGATATAAATATTCTGCATGGGAACTGGAAACCATTATAACTTTTTCCATTTCTGGACACGACTTTATCCCCTCCTTTTTTTTCCTTTTACTTTTTTTCCTTTAGGACTGATCAAATCTAATGCTTTTGATGTTTTAGTATTTATTTCATATTTGTGTTTCTTCTACTTATGAGAATTTAAGTTCCATGTGGGCAGATATTTTTGACTATTTTATTCACTTTATTTAACCAGAGCCTAGAATAGTGCGTAGAACATAGCTAGTGATTGATAACGTTTAGTCAATAAATAAAATCTAAATATCACTTATATAGGAATAGGAAAACATATCATTATTCAACATTACACAGGCAGTATTGTATTCCTTTACTAATGAAGCCATCATGGTGTAACCAAACAATGAAATGGTACAGTTCTTCCTTATAAAGTCAAGTAATTATGCCAACTATGGCCACAACATGCTACACGACAACCCTAAACTCTGCACAAACAGCAATAAGCACTTTAACAGCTTGGTTAAGCTGTAATTGACATACAGTAAGCTGCATATATTTAAAGAGTACAATTTGATCAACTTGACATATGACCACATCTGTGAAACCATCACTACAATCAATACAATAAATATGTCCATCACTCCCAAAAGTTTCCTCCTGTCCCTTTGTTATCCCTCCCTCCTTCTCCTCTCTGCCCGTCTCTAACCCATCTCCTATCTCCAAACACTAATTTTCCTTCCATCACGAAAATTAGTTTGCATTCAACGAGATAGCTTGCATTTACTATTAATAGTAAACATTTAGTAATTTTAGTAAGCATTTATTTAGCTCACAAGTCTGCAGGTTATTTAAGGGTTGACCCATCAAGGGTAGCCTTGTATCTGCTCCATAAATCACTCATCCTCCTCAAAAGACAATCAAGTGAGCCTAGGTAATTTCACCTCCTAGTGATGGCAGTGGCACAAGGGAAGAATCCTAAATCTCCAAGCAATTTTCAACCTTCTGGTCAAATCATACCCACAAACATTCCATTGGCCAAAGCAAGTCTTATAGTCAATCCAGAAGTCCAGGAGTGGCAAAGTATGCTTTTCCTCTTTAGTGGAAGAAGCTGTGAGGCCGCATGGGAAAGGATGTTGATTCAGAGAGAGAAGGGATGTGAGAAGTAAGGAATTGTGCTGTTAATAAAATTAGCCATGCCATCAGATAAAGTCATTTACTCAATTTTGTGAATTCCCAAACTTTCCATAGAATGTTCCTCTTAAGTTATCCTAGTGATCTAGTATCTCTTTGTGCCAAACAGAGTCCTCATAAGTTACCGACAGCTTTTGTCCCTCTATATCAAGCATGAATAAATATCAACTTTCTTCAGAGTATTACATTCCAGAAATTTAGTTGATTTGTATATTTTAAGGCTTTAATTTCCCCAGGACATTTTTTTTCAATATATAACAATGAAAAAGCAATTACAAATGATGAGTAAATGAAAGGATTACCAGATAGCTCTTGCCTACCTTATTTCTTCATATCTCATTTTCACAATCTGTAATAGTAAGTAAATTTACAAAGCCCAGTTATGGCTTGCCATGATTCTTAGGTCTTTTGGTGCCAGAAATAATCTTTTGTATCTGTGTTATCTGTTTTTCATCTTATGTTGTGCCTTCCACTAGCATTTTTTTATTTCAAGTTCTCTTTATTTTCTTACATTAAGTCAATAAAAGCACACTTGTCTGGATGGATTACTTTGCTTATAAATGTGCTCAAATGGTCAAACGTAAAATTTAATAAGCAACCACTGATATATACATAAATGTCATGTACTTCTAATCATAATAAATAGACAGCCATTGTGTATTAGACATGCTAAAACAGTTTAATAGTAAAAAAAAGTATACATTTATATTATTTTAGATTTTGGAAATATTTCAAAATATTTTAACCTCCAAAAATAGATAGTCCAAACATCATTGAAATTTTTGCTATTACATAAACTTAAAATGCTAATTCACCACTTTTTAAATATTGGCTAATTGGTTTTTAGGGATTTTTTTTTTTTTTTTAGAATTCCGATAATTCAATGGCGAGCTACTTAATTACAGTGCTGTATATAAGAAGAAAAGTAGATTTCTAGAATATCAACCTAAAACTTGCCTTTCAAAATAAAGCTAATAGAGAGTCTTAAAAACTCAGCCTTATACTGCTCATATCACCTACAGGTCAAACTAAATTAAGAGTCCAGTCAGAGAGGTCACATTAAATAGTAGTCCCTTAGTGCAGCATTTAACCTGAATGAAAGACAGAGAAAAGAAACTGGAGTTTAAAGGAAGGATTGGTATTCAGAGAAGAATGTAACCAAGAAATCCGTTCTGGAGAAAATATTTGGAACACAGGGAAGTCTGTGAGAGGTTGAACCCAAATATGCAAGCCTGATGATGTTAGTGTGTGTTCATAAGTACTCCCACCAGACCTGAATACTAGTACCACGCATAAGGCACTTTCAGATAATGGTGGGATTTCAGAAGTTGTTAGAACAGTACAAGATTTCACTCTGTTTTACCTCATAGTCTATAGCTGATCTGTCCAGCTCAGTAACCACTAGCCACACATGGCTATTGAGCACTTAAACTGGAGGAGTATGAATTGACATACACTATAAAGACAAAATACATACTATATTTTGAAGACTTAGTGCTAAAAAATAATGCATAATATTGCATTAATATTTTTATATTGCTAATGTGTTTGAAAGTTAATATTTTATATATAGGTTTAATATTTAACATAGCTATAAGAAAATTTTCAATTACATGTCTAGCTGGCGTTATATGTCTGTTGGACAGTGCTAGACTAGAGTCTCAATCTTCCAAAATAATTTTTTTCCCAAAGAAATTCGATTTCAAATGTACTTAAAAATATCATTAAGAACACAAAAATATATACATTATAATAATGGCCCCATATAAATTATATTTTAACAAAGCTGGAAGAAAGATATATATTTTTTATTTGAAACAGGTGCATTTAACCAAAAATTCTCCTAATAATTGCATTCAAATTAAACATTAGGCATTTTATGGTTGCTCTTAGAACAAATAATATTATGTATATACTACAATTTTCATCAATTATTAAAGTCAAGAAATTCAACTGAATAACATTTCTGACTGAATTTTTGTTAAACCACAGATGCTAAAGAAGAGACAGTTCCATAGTGAATCAAAAGAACCCTGAGAGAGCCAAATCCAGAAATGTAAGATTTCAATAAAGCGAAGAATAACTTAATGCAAGTATTGCACATAATTCAATCTAGGTACGAACAATTTAGGCCTCAAAAAAGCAAACTCTCATTAGTTTTAGTTGCATTTCACTGTGAGTGATATGCTTCATTTGATCTTGAAATGCATAATATAAAACAAGTTTGAAATCCATGAAAATCAATTGGGGAAAAAGCCTTTTAAGAGGATGTTTCATGTTTTTACACAGTTCCAGTTGATGTGCTTTTAGGTTAAGGTAAAAACATTTTACTTCTCGTGGTTTATGGAAGACTTCCTCATGTCAATTTTCTTTCTATAACATACATTCTCTCACATCCTTGGAAACGTTATATAGCAGGTTGATTTCTCTTACGATGATAACCACCAGTTCATAATTTGATTCTATACCCACAAGCAAATGGCTGAAGTTTTCCATAACTGGGTGTAAACATGATTGAACAACTGAGCCAGACGTAACTAATCACTCAGGTAAATAAAACCATATGTTAATACACAGGACTAACGTCAAGAATATTTCTTTTAAACATGAGTCCTTTCTACATGAAGCAAATTTATTTAAAAATAAATATATAAAAAGCAATAAAGCCAATTGTCCCCTGCAGCCGAAAGATAAATTCAGATGGAATTATCTGACATTGAAAATGATCTTTCAGGCTACTAGAACCCCTATCATTACCCTAATAAATGACATTCATATAAATTTCTCAAATGAAATTTAAATAGAATTAATTACAATTAAAATACAATTTACTTTTAAAACTGCTTCATATCATGCTTTTGGGGGACATCATTACTATATTTATCCAGTATTTATTTTGTACAGAAGTAATGACTAAGTCGATATTAAAGATGTATTTTTACAAAAGCCAGAAGCTTAACTGTATGGCATCTGTGAGCTTCCATAGTGGAGATATGAACTGGAAAAAATTGGAATAAATCAGGACTGGGGTTAGAGGAAGTGATCATCCCCAGGATAGCAATAGTCCAGAAGCGGTGAGCAACAGGACATGTTTATGCATGAGTTGATGCCAGTATCCAAAACATTAGATCTGGTAGCTAGGTACTCCACATTATTGTCAATATTTGTAAGCAAGAAGATGGGTCAGTCTTGGTCTCCGAGATCTGAAAACAATGTGACGCGAGTCCATAGCCAACAGCAACAGAAGCAGACTATGGCCCCATGAGACTGGATGCTGTAGCAGAACCTTTTGCCATAGTTTATTTTAGCTCAGGATCATGTTTGGTTTGGAGTGATAAGAAGGTTAAAAATGAAGGTCAACTCAACCCAAGATTATCCAAAGGGAGTATTCAACCTTCAACCAATTTTCTTTATCAATTCTCAGGACGTTCTGGATGCAGCCTCCTGCATTCATTTGTAGAGATTCCTTGGTAAATTGCATTGGTCTGAAGTTAGAAAACATGGATTGAAATATTACTCTCATCACTTCTTGATTCTCATTTCCCTCATAGAAAATTAAAAGATAGTACCTACATATGTATATATTGAGAGGGTTTATAAAGGCTATTTGAAAAAATCATGCAAAATTGCTTTGTCTAGATAGCATTTACAAGTCTGCAATTTTTTCATTACTACTATTGTTGCTATCGTGATAATCTATAATATCCCTCAATAAATCTAACACAGTCAGTGCTTTTTCTGCCCCAGCATTTACACAGTTTACTCTTTCTTCAAGTATCAGCACAGAAAGCAGTTGGCTTGTTCTTAGTAGTTATGCTGGATTTAAAAATTAAAGTTACATTCTAGGGCATAAATACTTCTGGTGGAATAGTGAATAGAACTACCCACACTATTAAATACATTTTTCATTCTTTAATTTTTCTTTCTTTTTTTTTTTTATGGCTGATGATTATAGTTTCACTAGTGCAAGTAATTTAAACAGGCCTTTGATGTAGGTTTTCTGTATGAGACAGAGAATTGTGTAAAAGACAATAATCTAGACCAAGGAAGAAGATCAAAGCTGAGAGTGCAAAGTGGAGCCTGGAGGAATTCTCAAAGTTGGAGAGATGCTGCAGGCTTTTGTCAAATGTACTCGTGGGCTTGGCTAATGTGAGGATGGAACTATTAAGTTTGCTGATCTAGTCAGAACAACAATGCAAGGTACATGGACAATTTGAGGGAAAACAGAGAGTCGTGTAAGCTGGATGGCTTGCTGAAATTCTGTTGGATGGACTTAGAAGGGATTTATATTTTGATCATGAGGAATGCGTTTGGGGAAAACTATGAGCAATGACAAAAGTAAGAATGACAGAGCAAATCTACAAGGAGGAATGTATGTTGGTTGTTTTGGAAAATCAACATACGTGAGTTTAGAAGGGTAATGTAAAAGAAAAATTTGCACCAGACACTTACTAAAGACAACAAGATACATTTTATTCGAGCTGCCTTTGTAGGGGAGAGAGAATTCAGCAGAGAACTGAGCTCAATTCTGAATACAGCAAAGACAGCTGAGGGTTTATAGTCAATGAACAAAGTGAGGATGTTGGTGGATTGAAAATTGCTAAGAACTTGATTAGATATCTAGGATAGGGGGATGCTTGCTAAACTTGATTACTAGAATTCTGCTAAAGGCAGGCCAAGGACTTAGATATCAACAGTGAGGGATAAGAAACTTGACTAGAAATCAAGGGTCAGGGGAATCTCAATTAACTGTCTTAACACTATTCTTCACTAAAATTAGGCTCAGCAGGCCAAGAATGAGCAGCAGGCAAAGAATGGGTGGGAGGCCAAGGTTAAAGCCTGGTTAAAAAGCAGGTTCAAGGAGTTAGACTAAAGTTTGGTCAAGAAGGATATCAGAAAACAAAATTCAACTGAATAAATGTAAAGATCAAATTGGCTTTATTCAATGATTCATCAGTTGGGTACCATCCCATCTAGCAAACAGAAAGGAGCTCCAAAGAGCTGCAAAAAATGGAAGTCTTTTATAGGCAGAAGGAGGTGGCAAAAGGAAGTTTCTAGCAAAGAGTGGACTGTTTCTGGCAAGGTCGCCTTTCCCATCAGGCAGATTACCTCACTAGTGCTGACCAGGTAATTCTAGATTGACTAGCTAAAGGTCACATTCTTGGGAAAGACTGAAACTACAATTAGGTGAGGTATTAAGTCTTGGTTTGTTGACTGGGGCTTAGCACAAGTGACTACATGTTCAGCCTGTTGTTTCTTTTTTAAGGATGATTACAGAGAGCTTTTCAGTCAGGAAGCAGCTTCAGCTGTGCAACTGTAGAAATATTTCCTTCCTTTATTCTGGAGGATATTCTTGTCCCTGGAAATATCCTGCAATTTAAACTTTCTCCATTTTTTTCTCTTCCTTGTAATCTGTCTTCAAGTAATCTCAACTTTTACATCTTGCTTCTGGCATCCAAGCTACTGAACTCATTAACACTCACATTCCTACATAGCACTCAGATTAAAGGTTCATTCTATAGACAGACAATGAGGGTAAACAGAATGATTTTAAGAAGAATATTATGGGCAGCGGCAGGCTACCACAGATTTTGAACAAATTATCACCATGAATTACAAGAATATCAATAAATTGTGTGCTTTGCAGCTAATCAAGAAAAATGTCTTTATGCTAAATTTATGTAAATTCCTATTGCTTGGAATTTAGAAATTATAGACCCCATTCCTTAAAGCAGCATAATGGAAATAATGAAAACTTTGAACACTTTTGATAGCAGGTCTGGATCGACACTTGACTCTAAAGAACTTCTGGTCCTTCCATTGTTAGGGCTCTGGACTACAAAAAAGAGGGCAAGAAGAGGCCTGAAAGAATCCACTGATTTTTTAAATATGTTTTCCACAAAAGAAATACATTGTTGGGGGCTGGCCCCGTGGCCGAGTGGTTAAGTTCGCGCGCTCCACTGCAGGCGGCCCAGTGTTTCGTTGGTTCGAATCCTGGGCGCGGACATGGCACTGCTCATCAGACCACGCTGAGGTGGCGTCCCACATGCCACAACTAGAAGGACCCACAACGAAGAATATACAACTATGTACTGGGGGGCTTTGGGGAGAAAAAGGAAAAAATAAAATCTTTAAAAAAAAAAAAAAAAAAAAAAAAAAGAAATACATTGTTTTCATTTTTGCCCAATTATGACTTTGTAAATTTTTATTGTAATAAATAATTCAGAAAACCCAAGTATACAAATTGAAATATGAAAGTGTTCATCCTTCCAGAATCACTCCCACAATAGGTACCCTAGAAATATATTCATTTACATCCTTAGAGAATTTTCAATGCCTATGTATTTAATATGAAGAGGAAAGAAATATTTATATACTGCTCTGTAACTAACTATTTCCATTTAACAAGACATTTTTCTGTACCAATATGTATAAATCACCTTTATTTTTAATTACTAAAGATTATTTCATTACATCAAATAGTATAATTTACATAATTCAGAGTCCATAGATAGATGTGATTCTTTTTCAATTTTGAACTTTATTCTCAATATTTTAATGAATGTACTAGTATGGAGGTATTTGCATACTTGCACACATGCTCTAGAAGTGGAATTCTTGTGTCAAAGTCACATCTAAAATAATATTACACACTGCCAAATTCCATGAAGAAATATTGTTTCATTTTCTAGCCCCTCAAGAAATAAATGTTTTTCTCAAATCTTTGTGAACACACTATCAATTCTTTTAATCTTTGAAAATATGATAGAAAATATATATATAGTTTCATATCTACATTTGAATATTTAATTTTATGTCCAAAAGTGGAGAACCTAAAGATAAATGATGTATATTGCTGGTTTTAGAAAGGTACAAAGTAAAATACTTTTGGGATGGGTGGGAAAGACATGATTAACACCTATGCTTTCCTTAAAAGAACCTCTATATTCTATACTGTTCCCTGGATTTTATAATGACTTCTGGATCTATAGTGCATGCTATAGTGTAGAAAAATATATATATATTTATACTGATAGTCTCTTTAAACAAAGATATTGGATGCTTTCCAAGATAAATGTTCCTTATAAAATTGTATTCCACTGGGAATAGATTTGTGATAAGTCTCCATTACATTTTTAAAAATTAAACTACTCAGCTGGAAAACTTGCTGACAAGCTGTGTAATCTCCACTAAGTAGCTTCACCTCTCTGGATGTGAATTTTCTCAACTGTGAAATGAGGGTATTGGACATATGACTCTAAAATCCCTTCTAGCAGAAAAAGATTCTGATTCAAAGTATAATTTTTCCTGTTGTATATCCAATAAATCTTATAATATTTTTAAATTTTTAACAAATATGTACAGACACATATGAAAGCTAAAAATAGGCACTAAGAATACAAAGTCATGTAATTCATAATATTTTCATTCAAAGTCTCAGATTTTTTAACTTCCTCTTTGCTTTTGCAAAGTTCATATGTATTAATTTTCAACCAAAAAGTAAAACAAATAGTGAACAGAATCTTGAATGAGTTAACATGTTATACAGCAAAGGAAATTAATGAACTATGGATCAATGCATCACAGATGAGTCCTAGAAAAATAATGTTAAGTGAATATCAAATTCCCAGATGGCTATACAAAGTGTTACTAATTATAAAGTTAAAAACTTAAACAATGTAATGTAAATAATCATATATAATAAGGTTATAAAAGTAACTTGGGGATTTTAATCATAAAACTCAGGGCAATTGTTACCTATTTACGTGAAAGAAAGAGCATGACCGTAGATGAGAAGTGGGATACAACACTATTACTGATAATCTTGATCTTCAGTTAAAATTTTGGTATATGGAAGTTTATTTTATGATTATACTTCAAAAGATAAAGCTACATTATATAGTCTTTTGGAGGTATCAACAACTTCGTTTTAAAAAGAAAATAATGTGAAACCAACAACACTTAAGAGTACATAACACATACCATTTACGTTATACATTTACCTGACAAAGTAATTCTGCCAAGATATGTGTAAGGTCCACGTGCAGAAATTTCTAAACATTTATTGAAACACATTCAGAATGAACCAAAACTATGATTTCTATTTTTCAAGAACATAATAATGTAGAGATGCCAATTATATCCAATGCATTTTAAAGATTAAGTCAAGTTCTAGAGTCTTTTTTCATAAAAATGAAGAAAGACAAATTCATTCTAATACTCATATGGAAGAACAAAAAGGGCAAATAATATTAAGAATGGCATAAAAAAAACAAACTTGCCATACTAGATAAATAACATAATTGTTCAACTCTATGTTATTCTGTATGTGTAACGTTACATACACAGAGAGAGAGAGAGAGAATTATAGAATTCTGTTTATTCCTGAGCCATGAACAACACATTTTATTATTTACATAGACCAATGCCATATTATACAAAGTGTAAAAACTAACAGAAGCAGGCTAATAGGCAGGACCAAGATGGCGGAGTGAGTGGTCTTCTTTGTCTCTCCCCTGTCGAATCTACAACTAATTGGACATTCACCAATTAACAAAGGATATCCAGAGAGCATCTCAAGACACCTAAGAGTCTCGTACTACTATACATTGGAAGGCGGATGGACTTACCCCCGGGAGGAGGTGGAAATAGGTGAAAACTCTCCGACCCCCGACCCCCGGACAGCTTAGTTCCTGCAGGAGGCTCTCTTCCAGCGGACTCCCCCATAGCATCGCCACACACCAAGGGCAGGAGTGTGCGCTCATCAGCGGAGAGACGGTGGAAACAGGTGACAACAGCCCTACTCAAGACCCCCGTGATTACACCTAAGCCCAGGGGGAATCCCCAGGGTCCTGCACCCACCAGCAGGAAAGGCCTCCACTGGCCATTAGCAGGGAGGCTCCACCCAGAATCCAGAACAAAGGGAACCTCCCAGCAGGTGGATTCCCCGGCACAGCACCAGACCACAAGCTGCTGCTGGACCCACAGTCTCTGGCGCATGGGTCAGTGCAGGGGGTGCCCAGACTTCCCGTGGAAGTGCTTGGGGACTGGATGGAGCTCCAACACCAGGCTCTGCAGGCCGGGGGGACACTCCAGGGTCCTGCACCCCCCCAGCAGGGAGGGCCTCTGCTCACCATTGGCAGCGAGGCCTCGCCCAGCATTCAGAACACCAAGAAGCTCCCTAGAGCAGAATTTCCCACAAGGCAGCAGCTTAGAAGCCACCACCAGGCCCACGGACTCTGGCCGTGTCCCAGACGAGGCAAGGGGCTCCCAGAGATCCTGTGAGTGTGGAGTGGGGCAAAGTGGAGCTCCGGTGAAATGGCTAGGTAGCCCAGGTTCCTACAGCAGCCTCAGTGAAAGCCTCTACACAGCACTAGTAGAGAGGTCCCAACTGGCAATCGCAAGGCGGGAAGGTCCTGGGGCAAAAGTAGCACAGCTAGGTGAGCTAACGACAGACTGCAGAAGATACCCATAGCTATGCTGGGACCTATAGTGGACAAGTATGATCTTGTGGGCTCTGTTAGGGACAAAGTGGCAATTATAGGTGATCCTGCTCCTGGCTGCTGGGAAAGCCCACAACACCACTGCAGACCACAAGGAGGGAGCGCGTGTAAGTGGGCTGCAACAGTAGGCCCAGCAGCCTGAGGCTTCATTGCAATTGCCCCCACAACTGACGAGGGACCCCACAGGACCACTGTGACTACGAGGAGGGGTCCAGGTCCAGTCAGTAACAGCTGACAGGGTTCCTGGTTGGTGTAGTCTAAACAGCTGCCACCCCCACACACCAGTCGCAACAAGTGGAAGGAGCGACTAAACTCTATCCCTATGCAGAGGCACAAATCCACACCATCAAGCAGTATGAAAAAATATATTAAATCTCCAGAACAGAAGGAAAATGATAAGCACCCAGAAAACAATCCCAAAGACAATGAAATCTATAACCTAAATGACGATGATTTCAAAACTGCTATTATTAAAAAACTCAACGAGTTAAAAGAGAATTCAGATAGACAAATCAATGAGTTCAGGAGCTATGTCACAAAAGAGCTTGACACTATAAAGAAGAACCAATTAGAAATACTGGAGATGAAGAACACCATGGAGGAGATTAAGAAAAATCTGGACTCTCTGAACAGTAGGGTCGATAATATGGAGGACAGAATTAGCAATTTGGAGAATAGGAATATAGAAATGCTGCAGACAGACGAGGAGAGAGAACTAAGACTAAAAAGAAATGAAGAAACTCTCCGAGAATTATCTGACTCAATTAGGAGATGCAACATAAGGATTATAGGTATACCAGAGGGAGAAGAGAAGGAGAAGGGGGCAGAAGGCCTCTTCAAAGAAATAATAGCTGAGAACTTTCGAAACTAGGGAAGAGAGATGGAACTTCATGTGACAGAAGCCAACAGATCTCCAAACTTTATTAACACAAGAAGACCAACCCCAAGGCATATAATAGTGAAACTGGCAAAAGTCAATGACAAAGAGAAAATACTAAGGGCAGCCAGGCAGAAGAAAATAACTTACAAAGGAAACCCCTTAAGGCTATCAGCAGATTTCTCAGGAGAGACCTTACAGGCTAGAAGAGATTGGAATGAAATATTCAAAACTCTGAAGGACAAAAACCTGCAGCCAAGAATATGCTACCCAGCAAAAATATCCTTCAAATACGATGGAGAATAACAACTTTCCCAGATAAACAAAAGTTAAGGGAGTTCATCACCACAAAACCCCTCTTCAAGAAATGCTCAGGAAGAACCTCATTCCTGAAAAATCAAAAAAAAAGGAAAGGGGTTACAAAATCCAGAACAAAGGAGATAAGCAGAAGGACAATAACACAAAGTAACAGCTCTCCATCAGCACAAAATGCAAAAGAACCAGAAAACAAGTGATAAAATGGCAACAGTAGGCCCCCGTGTTTCAATAAGCACTCGAAACGTGAATGGATTGAACTCTCCAATCAAAGGCACAGAGTGGCAGGATGGATCAAAGAACAAGATCCAACAATATGCTGCCTCCAGGAAACACACCTCAGCCCCAAAGACAAACACAGACTCAAAGTGAAGGGATGGAAGACAATACTCCAAGCTAATAATGAACAAAAGAAAGCAGGTGTTGCCATACTTATATCAGACAAAGTAGACTTCAAAGCAAAACAGATAAAGAAAGACAAAGAGGGGCAGTATATAATGATGAAAGGGACGCTCCACCAAGATGACGTAACACTTATAAATATATATGCACCTAACACAGGAGCACCAAAATTCGTAAAGAAACTATTAACAAAACTAAAAGGAGACATCAACAGCAATACAATAATAGTAGGGGACCTCAACACCCCATTAACACCAATGGACAGATCATCCAGACAGAAAATCAACAAGGAAATTATAGAATTAAATGAAGAATTAGATCAGATGGACCTAATAGATATATATAAGACACTTCATCCAAAAACAGCACGTTACACATTCTTCTCAAGAGCGCATGGAACCTTTTCAAGGATAGATCATATCTTGGGAAACAAAGCAAGCATCAATAAGTTCAAGAGGGTTGAAATAATACCAAGCATCTTTTCTGATCATAATGCTATGAAACTAGAAATCAATTACAAGAATAAAGCTGGGAAAAGGCCAAAAATGTAGAGACTAAACAACATGCTACTGAACAAACAATGGATTATTGAAGAAATTAAAAAGGAAATCAAATATTATCTGGAGACAAATGAAAATGAAAACACACCAAACCAAATGATTTGGGATGCAGCAAAGGCAGTCCTAAGAGGGAAATTCATTGCAATACTGGCTCAATAAGGAAGAAAAATCTTACATAAACAACCTCAAACGACACCTAACGGAATTAGAAAAAGAAGAACAAATAAAGCCCAAAGTCAGTAGAAGGCAGGAACTAATAAAAATTAGAACAGAAATAAATGATATTGAAACAAAAAAGACAGTAGAAAGGATCAATGAAACAAAGAGTTGCTTCTACGAAAAAATTAACAAAATCGACCAACCCTCAGCCAGACTTACTAAAAAAAAAATAGAGAAGTCTCAAATAAATAAAATTAGAAACGAGAGAGGAGAAATCACAACAGATACCGAAGAAATACAAAGGATCATAAGAGAATACTATGAAAAACTATATGCCAACAAATTGAACAACCTAGAAGAAATGGATAAATTCCTAGACTCATACAACCTCCCCAAACTGAATCAGGAAGAAATAGAGAATCTGAATAGACCAATCACAAGTAAAGAAATAGAAACAGTAATCAAAAACCTCCCCAAAAATAAGAATCCAGGACCAGACAGCTTCTCTGGAGAATTCCACCAAACAGTCAAAGAAGATTTAATACCTATCCTTCTAAAACGATTCCAGAAAATAGAGGAAGATGGAGCACTCCCTAATACATTCTATGAAGCCAACATCACCCTGATCCCCAAACCTGACAAGGACAACACAAAGAAGGAAAACTACAGGCCAATATCACTGAGGAACATAGATGCAAAAATCCTCAACAAAATTTTGGCAAACCGAATACAGCAATATGTCAAAAAGATTATACACCATGATCAAGTGGGATTTATACCAGGGACACAGGGATGGTTCAATATCCGCAAGTCAATCAACGTGATTCACTACATTAACAAAATGAGAAACAAAAACCACATGATCATCTCAATAGATGCAGAGAAAGCATTCGACAAGATCCAACATCCATTTATGATAAAAACCCTCAATAAAATAGTTATAGAAGGAAAGTACCTCAACATAATAAAGGCCATATATGACAAACCCACAGCCACCATCATACTCAACAGACAAAAACTGAAACCCATCCCTCTCAGAACAGGAACAAGACAAGGGTGCCCACTTTCACCACTCTTACTCAACATAGTACTGGAGGTTTTGGCCAGAGCAATTCAGCAGGAAAAAGAAAGAAAAGGAATCCAAATAGGCAATGAAGAAGTAAAACTCTCGCTGTTTGCAGATGACATGATCTTATATATAGAAAACCCCAAAGAATCCATAGAAAAACTATTAGAAACAATCAACAACTACAGCAAAGTAGCAGGGTATAAAATCAACATACATAAATCAGTAGCATTTCTATATGCTAACAATGAACTAACAGAAAACTATCTCAAGAACTCAATCCCATTCATGATCGCAACAAAAAGAATAAAATAAATTGGGATAAATTTAACCAAGGAAGTGAAATATCTACACAACGAAAACTACAAGATCTTCTTGAAAGAAATCGATGACGACATAAAGAGATGGAAAGACATCCCATGAACACGGATTGGAAGAATAAACATAGTTAAAATGTCCATACTACCTAAAGCAATCTACAGATTCAACGCTATCCTAATCAGAATTCCAATGTCATTCTTTACAGAAATTGAACAAAGAATCCTAAAATTCTAATGGGGCAACAAAAGACCCCGAATTGCTAAAGCAATCTTGAGAAAGAAGAACAAAGCTGGAGGCATCACAACCTTGACTTTAAAACATACTACAAAGCTACAGTAATCAAAACAGCATGGTACTGGTACACAGATGCACAGATCAATGGAACAGAATTGAAAGCCCAGAAATAAAAGCACACATCTATGGATGGCTAATCTTTGACAAAGGAGCTGAGGGCCTACAATGGAGGAAAGAAAATCTTTTCAACAAATGGTGCTGGGAAAACTGGACAGCCACATGTAAAAGAATGAAAATCAACCATTCTTTTTCACCATTTACTAAAATAAACTCAAAATGGATCAAAGACCTAAAGATTAGGCCTGAAACAATAAGTCTTCTAGAAGAGAATATCAGCAGTACACTCTTTGACACCAGCTTCAAAAGAATCTTTTTGGACACCATAACCCCTCACATGAGGGAAACAATAGAAAGACTAAACAAATGGGACTTCATCAGACTAAAGAGCTTCCTCAAGGCAAGGGAAAACAGGATTGAAACAAAAAAACAGCCCACTAGTTGGGAAAAAATATTCACAAGTTATTTATCCAACAAAGGGTTAATCTCCATAATATACAAAGAACTCACACAACTCAACAATAAAAAATCAAACAACCCAAGTATAAAATGGGCAGGGGACATGAACAGACATTTCTCCAAAGACGATATACAGATGGCCAATAGATACATGAAAAGATGCTCATCATCACTAATCATCAGGGAAATGCAAATCAAAACTACACTAAAATATCACCTTACACCTGTTAGAATGGCAAAAATATCCAAAACCAAGAGTGACAAATGTTGGAGAGGCTGTGGAGAAAAGGGAACCCTCATACACTGTTGGTGGGAATGCAAACTGGTCCAGCCACTATGGAAAACAGTATGGAGATTCCTCAAAAAGTTAAGAATAGAAATACCTTATGACCCAGCCATCCCGCTACTGGGTATCTATCCTAAGAACCTGAAATCAGCAATTCCAAGAGTCCCATGCACCCCCATGTTCATCGCAGCATTATTTACAATAGCCAAGTCATGGAACCAACTTAAGTGCCCAGCAACTGATGATTGGATAAAGAATATGTAGTATATATATATATATATATATATATATATATATATATATATATATATATACACACACAATGGAATACTACTCAGCCATAAAAAACGACAGAATCGTCCCATTCACAACAACATGGATAGACCTTGAGGGTATTATGTTGAGTGAAATAAGCCAGACAGACAAAGATGAACTCTGTATGACTCCATTCATAGGTGGTAGTTAACATATGGACAAAGAGAACTGATTGGTGGTTGCCAGGGGAAAGCGGGGTCGGGGGAGGGCACTAGGGGTGAAGTGGTGTACCTATAACATGACTAATAATGATGTACAACTGTAATTTCACAAGGATGTTAACTTTCATAACCTTAATAAAAAAAAAAAAACTAACAGAAGCATATAAGAAAGACATTTATAACCAAGCAGACATGGAAGAGCAGTGAGAAAACAGGAAGCCATTTTAAAAAAATGTTGCAGAAATCGTTACTATGCATATGGAAATAAAGGAAACTGGATCTTTACTTCATGTAATTCACAGATGCCAACTCTGGAATGACACTTTGAGTTAAAGACTTTAAAGCAGTTGTTATAAGCAGGTTCCATGAAGAAAGGGCAGACACTCTTGAAATGAATGGAAAGACAGAATCTCTCAGCAAAAAAATAGAAGCCATAAAAAGAATGAAGTGTTTTAGAACTGAAAAATAAAATAATTAGCTGTGGGGTGGGGGGTGGGGCCCTCACTGAATGGGTTTAATAGCAGAATGAAGTCGACAGAGGAGAGAATCAGTAAATTTAAAGGTAAATCAATAGAAATTATTTAATCTGAGGAACACTCAGCAAAATTTTTTTTAGCATGAACAGAACCTCCAAGACGTCTGAGACAATTTTAACACTTACATCATTAGATTCCCTGAAGAGGAGGAGAAAGAGATTAGTGAACAAAAAACTATTTAGGAAATAATGACTGAAAACTTCCCAAATTTGGTGAAAAACATAAATTTCAAATTCAAGAACTTCAGCAAACCGCAAGCAGGATAAACTCAAAGAAAACCATGGAGAGACATCATAATGAAACTACTGAACACCAAAAATAAAGAAATATCTCAAAAGCAGCAAGACAAAAAAAGACACAAGTAGGGGAACAATGATTCAAACACCTGTAAGTTTCTCATCAAATATTAATAAGGCCAGAAGACAGCTGAATAATATTTTAATGTGCTGAAAGAAAAGGACTGTCAAGCTAGAATTAATATTCAGTAAAAATCTCCTTCAGGAATGAACATAAAATAAGAACATGATAATATAGAGAAACATAGAACTTCAAAAATGAAGAAAGAGCAGCAGAAACTATACCTATCTGGGTAAAGATATTACACTAATTTTATCCTGTTAAGTTCTCTAAAATATTTTAAAGGGTTGAAAGCAAAAATTACAGCGTTGTCTGCAGGGGTTTGGATGTACACAGACATAATATATATGACAACTGTGACACATGGGGAAGAGAGAAAGGGAATGACAGCGGTTGCAAGTTTTCTACATTTTATTTGAAGTGGTAAAATACTAACTTTAGACTCAAAAGTTACATATGCATGTTGTAATCTCAGAATAACCACAATTTACAAAGAAATATTTTTTAAAAATCTAGTAGACGAAATGGAATACTAAAAAATAGTCAAATAATTTAAAAAAAGACAGAAAAAGGAAACGAGAAACAAAAATCAGAGAAGAGAAAAAAGCAGAAAACAGATTATAAAATGATAGGCTTAAAGAAGTGGATCTCAGTTGAATTTTTTGTTTAGTTTATCCTGTTCTAAGTCAGTTTGCACTCACACGTGCAAATAAATTCAATCATTTTCAATTCATAGGACCTGGGCAAAACAGTTCAGAGGCACTCAGTCAGCAACAAGTTATGAGAGTACTTTAGGGGAACTGGGTTGAGTTTATATTCTGATTCTCCAAAGTTCACCAAATGTATCAGAAAGTGAGTTGCTTCATATGTTCATGTAGGACTGACTGAAGTCTCACCTGTCTCTGGGTAGTTACTCTGAGCATCCTAGGTACACTGAAATCCCACATTTATTCACTACGGTGGTCCCCCCTTCTCTACGGGGGATGCATTCCAAGACCCCCAATGGATGCCTGAAACTGCAGATGGTACTGAATCATATATATATATATATATATATATATATATATATATATATATATATGATGTTTTTTCCTATACATACACACCTATGATAAAGTTTAACTTACAAATTAGGCATAGTAAGAGATTAACAGTAACTTATAATAAAACAGAATTATAAGAATATACAGTAATGAAAGTTATCATAGTTCTTAGCAACCTCATCATATGACTTCTTTTCTTTCCTTAGGTTGAGAATTTTCACCTTTTCATTTAAAAGAAGCACTTTAAGACTTCTTTCAGGCATATCCAAATTGCTAGTATCACTAATCTTCTGTTTCAGAGATATTAAGTAAACTAAGGGTTACTTGAACACAAACACCGTGATGTTGTGATAGTGGATCTGATAACCAAGATGGCGACTAAGTGACTAACAGGCGAGAAGCACGTACAGTGTGGATACTCTGGACAAAGGGATGATTCACGTCCTGGGAGGGACCCAGCAAGATGGCGGAAGTGTCATCACACTACTCAAAACAGTGCACAATTTAAAACTCATGAATTGTTTATTTCTGGAATTTTCCATTTAATATTTTCAGACCACTGTTGGCGAGGGTCACTGAAACCACGGAAAGCAAAGACACGGATCAGGGAAACTACTTACTACAAATCTTAAACTATATATCATATAATATAAAATAGCAATAATAATCAGATTTATGAATTTTTTGTTAATCCTTTACCATGACCCATGGCAAAACAGGTTAATAAGAGACGACATGCATCAGACTGCTTGGAATATTCTAGTTATGTGAGCTCAGGCAAATATTTAAATTCTCAAAGCCTCAGTTCTCTCATTTCTAAAATGGAGAAAACAGTAGTTTCTATCTCATTTCTTGTTAAAAGGATGAAATTAGATAGTAGATATAAAATGATAGGTTTTATGCATACAGATGGAACACAGGGTTCAAGAAAGGTTATTTATAAATTTTATGATATAGGAAGTAAGGAGAAGGGAGTCTAAGACACACACCTAGGCAGTAGCAGAACCGAGTTTCTAACTCAGATTTTCTTAGCTTCAAAGATCATACTCCTTTTATTATTTTCTGCTAACTCCTCACACTGAATCATTGTTTGCTATCTTACAATTTTCAGGACTGAATAGCCTTGTAGTTTAGAGCACTAACTGCAAAACTGTACTAAAGGGGTTAAAAATCTCAGCTCCACACCTATCAATTGTGCAACTTTGAGTTAATTACCTACCATCAATCTCCTCAGTTTTCTTGCCTGCAAAATGTGGATCATGTCAACTAAATTTTTTTGTGGGAATTGAGTATATAGTACCTTGCACTTAGTATGAGTAAAAAGAATGGCAGCTCTTATTATTATTATTATTCACCTTTTTTTAGGTAGGTGGCCAATGTTTACAACTATGTAACATATTTATTAAAAGTAAAAATTTTATCTCATACTTTTTATGAGTCTCTCATCACTCTTCATAATGATAAGTGCATAGCATTTTCTCACTAAATATTTATTGATTTGCATTAGCAACTTGATTCACCAATCCTACATAGGGACATCAATTCTAGAAATATTTAATTTTACTTCTTAACTTTAAGGGCATCATAGGATGGTGTCAAAATCATTTCTTAAATATATGCCTGTGACGCATTGGACACTAAAATGAATATTCTATTTTCTTGAATATAAAAATTGGCCTCAGTGCTATTTTACAATTCTGTCATCCTTCATTAAGGTTCATATTCTCACTTCCTGAAATCACGTTAACATCAATGCTCTAAAATTAGCTAATATATTCCTCTAAAAATTTCTGATTTTAACAGTGAGATGAGCTTAGGAACAAAAGCAATGTTTTTCCTGAGAATTTAGAGGAGTAATAGGTAACTTTGAACAAATAAATGTCCTCTTAGTTTTGCATACATACATACACATGCCCACATACTAATACACACACACAAGAGGAAAAAATCCTTTTTCAAAGAATGGAATTATAGTCAGTTCTTTCTCCAAGAAATAGCCCCATTGAGAGCTCTTGGTATTTAAGCTGGTAAAGAGAGAAAACTAAAGGTATGTCTCACAACAGAAACGGGATATGTTAAAGTCCAGAATGAATTATTTGCTATGGGGGGTTATTTCTTACAGGCAGAATCAGAGGTTCTCAAAAGCTTAACAAGGAACCTGCCACAAGTGGTGAACTTAGGTAAATTCGTATACTGAGACTCCAGAGGAAAACACAGAAACACTGAAGAAATGCCTTAAGCTGTAAAATTACTTTCTGCCAGGGCAACAATTCTGTTCTTTCATTTAAGTTGAAAAAGCAAAACAAGCTCATTTCTTTTCAGTTTATTGTTGCTTTGACTTGGAGAAAGCAAGGAAATAATAGGAGCCTAGAGATTTAGTGTACTGGTCTCATTAAAATAACATTTAGATGGAAGAAAAAGCCTTCAGCATGAAAAATGTAACAACCACAACCTAGAAAAACAGTAACTATCCATTTCACTTAGAGGAACAGAAACATATGCTCATCAAATGGTGGCTTTTCAACAATATAGGGGAAAAATAAACACTGAAAACCTAGACCATAATCCCATCAAATACTAAAATGAAAGGAATATGTCTAACTTTGTTATAACTGTCAAAGACACAAAAATTGCTTTTACGTATTCTTTGACAATAATTAGACACAGCAAGAACATTTAAATGAGGGGAAACAGGTTAGTCAATAAATAGCAAAGCCACACTGTAAGGTAAGGTAAGCAATGAGGAATATTTCAGGGAAACCGCACTGTGAGTTAGAAACTTTTATCTTTTCCGCACAAGTTCCCTGACATTTTCCAGTACTGTAGAATTATGTCTTAGATATAGCCTTTTTTCAAAAATACCTGAGACAATTGTCCTTCTCACATAGGCCTGACTGGACAAAATATTTTTTTCTTTCTATAAATCTATCACTAGCTTTATGAACTATTACTTCATGCTTCTGAAAGCTGGCGTATGCAATCCACAGATCTCAAAGAAAGGTCAGTAGAATGATAAAGGAAAATGTACGTGCTTTGATAAAATCCACCGGACCGGCATCTTAAGTTAAAAACGAGGATATATTTCTGTTTTCTTCCTGGGACTACATCTCAACACATCCCTAATTTATGCTTCCACAAATAAAACAGATAATAGAATAGATTTGCTGTCAAGTTACATTACTCTTTTTTTCTTCTATTACAAAATTTTTTTACCTATATGGCCAACTGCATCTGCCTTAATGTAAGTACTGTTTGCAAGCAATGAAAACTGTTTGAGCATGGTCTTATTTTAGATGGCTGCTGGTGTGTTTAACAAGATTCAAATATATTCCTCCATATTTTATTTCATATTCTGGGGGAAATGTCTCAATCAGTTTCAGTTTCTGCATTACACAATTGCTAAAACCATTTTTCTTCCAGGATAAGTTTTCTACATTAAAAATATATATATTTTTAAATCTCTACCTGTATTCTTCAGCACTAGAATGGTATTTTTAAAATTCTTCACGTAATCAGCAGCCTTTACTCCGATGATAACTGCATATGTTGGTCCTTCTAGTGATTCTTACTAATAACTATTTATCATAGTATAAGACTTTGAGCACGTTTTCAGTGAAAAAATATTGAGAAATGTTCCTTCAATGAGAGAAGTGTTGCGATAAAATAAATGAGAAAATTACGACACTGCCTTTATTCCCTGGCAAATTCATTCAAAAAATACTTACTGATTGACAGAAATATAATATATAGTCTGTGAGGAACTTGTAATACAAATATGAAGAAGGCATGATAAAAGTATGGAATTGTTTCATTTTTTTGAGGGGGAGAGAGACATAGAAGGAAATAATTTCCAAGTAGAGGACTGAATGTAAATAGTAGCTATGGGAGAAACTACTTGTGAATACTGCGTCTGGGAAGGCTTTCAGAAGGGCAATAAAATGCTCGTGCAGCAACAGGAGAGCAATATTCTTAGGGAAGTATGTTGGAGAGCATCCTGGTGTCCTGAAATAAAATTTTAAAATATGTTCCAGCACTAATAATGTGAACACTAAATGAGTCATTTCTGAAAGACTCATAATTCATGGAGCTAGGAGAATTTCAAATACAGAGATGTTCTTTTCATAGATATCCAGTTGTCTTGTGAAATTAGCACAGTGCAAGCAAACTGCATCATATAAACGATTTAATAATTTCTATTTAAGTATCTGTGAGGATTTTTTTATTAAACTGTCAGTAACTATTGTTTGCTGAGCAAGCATTGGTACTTTAAATTAATCCTCTGGTGGGGTACGTTAGTTTCAGTAGAATCCAGCACTCACTACTTTTTTTATTACACGAAGATGTCTTATAGAAGCAGCCATTTTACATTGTTTTAATTACATTATAGCATAATTTTAATATGATTAAGATGTATGGAATCCAATGCATTGTATTTCAAAGGAAATGACTCAACAAGATGCAATTAAACATAAAATCAGGGAGATGACGGAAGCAATAAGTAAGGAAGGTGAAGCCTATTATTTGTCACCAGACCTACGCTCATTTGTTAATTTGCTAATGAACTGTCAAAAAGCAGTGAAAGAGTTGGTGTTGTGCTTGATTAACGTTTCTGGAACTTCTTTATCAAAAAAGTATTTGATGTCTTTTGTATGACTCAGGGAAATAGGTTGTGCTATAGACATTTATTTTATATGCACAAACACCTCATGATGGCATACCTCAGCAGAAGTAATTTAAATATTAATATTTAATTAATATTTAATTTAAATTAAATATTAATAAACACAGGTATAGCAAGTTTTAGAAATAATGGGCAAGAGCACTAGCAAGTGGCTACTACATTCTCTTCAAGATTCAAACATAGATAGTCTTGGTTTACAAAAGGCGCAGTATTCAGTGGTTTAGAGAAGTTGTTTCATTTTTCCGTTAAACAAGGTCTATAGGTGCCTGGATACACAGTCATTATATCACTAGATTGATTGTCCTGTGTGCTCTGGTAAATGCAGATTTCCTCTTCACAGTAGGAGGTAAAAATTTTCTGTTTAGAAGTTTAAGACGAAACAACAGAAAGCAGTTAATAACTGGGGAGCAGAATCACTGTCTCACAATATTTTTTCTAATTTTTGTTGCAGACAGGCAAAATCATCAACTAGGAGTTACTGCTCAGCCCCATGATACAGAAGGAGAGTCATGCTATGCATTTAATAAGACAGATTCATAGAGTGATACCAAGGACCATGAAACTAACCTATCCTTCCCCAACATTTTACAGAAGAGCAGGTCAAGATTGAGAGTCTTACTAATTTATGATGTCTCTTTACTCATGGTTTAGGGATTGTAATTTCAACTCTCCAAATATTTATGTATTTATTGAACATCTATATGGTTTCCCTCCTTCCCCCATACCATACTATTCATTTTGGTGTAACATAACTGAAAATGGTGGATTAGGGAATTTCAAAAACCCATCCCTTCACTAAAGCAATGATTAAACTAGCAAAACCTGTCAAGATCAACGTTTCAGAACTCTAGAATCGAATCAAAAACTTATAACAACCAGAGGAATGCTTAATGAAGAAAGAAGCCATTAAATTTTGTTAAGAGAGTGGTGTGGCATTTTAACTTACCCATCTAATAGCCCACACTCCCCCATGAGAAAGGCAGCCCAGGTTCCTGGTTTGGCTTACTGGTGTCATTGGGGGCCAGAGCTCAGAACTTTATCAGGGCTGGAGTGGCCTTCTGGACAGCATTAGGCAAAAGTCTTTAAAGGAAGATGCAGTAGCCACAACCACTTATGTCAAGGAGTAAGAGTTAAGGCAAGCCGCATACACATTGAAAAGCCTGTGAAGAAAGAAGCTGGGGAAAGAAGTACATGGGGCAATAAAGACTTTCAGAAACTAACCCACATGTTGGGGAACATAGAAGGCCAAATGTACTTCCTTGGCTGGACAAAAGCTGTAGAAGATCTGAAAGAACCTAAACTTTCACCTTAGGCTGACCCTTAGGCTCCTCAAAATCAGGAAGGGAAGGATGAGGCAGAGTTGTAAGGAATCAGACAGAGCTTTGGAGGCTTATCCCAATAGAGAGCCAATCTGCAAAGATTGGGAGAATACTTTTTTCTTTAGCTCCAGAAATATAAGGAACTCTTTAGCAAACCACCAGCTGACCACTAAAGTAACAGCATAGAGACTTCATGGGCAAAGACAAAGACAGTCATTATAAAAATAGTTTTAAAAATCACTAAACAAACAAATAACTACAACTCAAAATAAGCAGCAAAAACAAACACTTTGCAGCGATAAGAATTTGATTTTCAGAGCTATCACATTATAATATTCAAAATATTTTGAATATTTTCATCAAAAAATACAAGACATGCAAAGAAATAAAGTATGGTCCATTCACAGGAAAAATAAATCTATCAGTCGTTATGGAAGCAAAGACATTGGACTTACTACACAAAGACTTTAAATGAACTATATTAAACATATCAAAGAGCTAAAGGAATCCAGGGACAAAGAATTAGAGGGGAAGAGAATAAACAAAAACTAGAGCAGAAATCAATGAAACCAAAATAAGAAAATCAATAGAGAAAACTAACAAATCACAATCTGGTTCTTTCAAAAGATCAATAAATTAAAATCTAATTAATTCATTAAATTAAATAAAAATTTAAAAAATTCTCTAGCAGTGAAACTGAAAAAAGGAGATAAAATTATCAATATGAGAAATAAAGGAAGAACCATTGCTACTGATCCCACAGACATTAAAAAGATTGTAAAGGAATATCACATACAACTCTATACCCACAAATTTGATAACTTATATGAAATGGACCAATTTCTTGAAAGACACAAAAACTCAAAAAAGAGAAATTGATATTATGAATAGGCTTACATCTACTAAAGAAGTTGAATCAATCATTACCAAGCTTCGAAAAAGAAAGCAGCAGGACCAGATGATTTCACTAGTGTATTTTTCCAAATATTTAAGGAAAAAAATACCAATTCCCTATAATCTCTTCCAGAAAAATAAAAGCAGACTAAATACTTCCTAACTCATTCTGTCAGGTCCAAATTACCAAAGGCATTACTGGAAAGGAAAACTACAGAGCAATATCTCTATGAACATAGAGGTAAAATTCCAGATAAATTATTAGCAAAGCAAAATAGCAATCTATAAAAAGTATTATATGCTATGACCAAGTGGGATTTATTCCAGATATTCAAGTTTGGTTCAATATTCAAAAACTTAAAAATGTACCACATCAACAGTCTACAGAAAAATCATGTGATGATATCAATTGATGCAGAAGAAACATTTGACAAATTCCAACACTCATTTATGATTAAAAAAAAAAAACCTCTCAGCAAACTAGGATAAAGAATATCTTTGAAATCTACAGCTAACTGCATACTTTATCATGAAAAAAATTAATGTTATTCCCTTAAGACTGGGAACAAGGTAAGGATGTCCTCTCCCACCAAACCAATTAAACAATGGACTGGAAGTCCTAGCTAGTGTAATTAATAAAACAAGAAAAGGAAATGACAGTGTATTTGTTCATGGATGACATAACTGTCCTCGTAGAAAATCTAAAAAAATCAACCTAAAAAACTTGTAGATTAAGCAAAAATAGCAAGGTTGAAGGATACACTGTCAATATACAAAATGCGTTGTTTTTGTGTGTACCAGCTATGAATAGTTGCATTTCAAAATTTTAGAAAATATCCTTTACAATAGTACCAAAAAGAATGAAATACTTAGGTATAATTATAATGAACTGTAAAAAAGATCCATAGGCAAAAACTGCAAAATTGATGAAGAATCCCAAAGAAGATCTAAGATAGCAAATAGAGATTTTTGATATTCATGAATTGGAAGACTCACTATTGGTAAGATGTCACCTCTTCCTCACTTGATCTCTAGATTCAATGAAATCTCAATCAAAATCCCAAAAATCTACTGTGTGAATACTGACAATCCAATTCTAGAGTTTACGTGGAAAGGCAAAAGACACAGAATAGCCAATGCTGTACTGAGGAACAAGAACAAAGCTGGAGGACTCACCTTACCTGATAAAGCTACAGTGATCAAGGCAATGTAGTATTGGTGAAAAAAACTAGACATATAGACCAACATCATACAATAGACAGCTAAGAATGACACTACAAATACAGTCAACTGATTCTTGACAAAGAAACGAAGACAATTTAACGAAGAATGAAATTCTGTCAAGAGTTGGAGCTGGAAGAATTCGGTCTCTGTGTGTAGAAAAATGAACCTAGACACAGACTTTATACACTTTATAAAAGTTAACTCAAAAAGAAGGTGTCATAGAAGGAAGATCCAAGATGGCGCCGTGAGTAGTCCTCTTTGTCTCTCCCCCTTCGAGTCTACAATTATTTGGACACTCATCGCTTAACAAAGGATATCCAGATAGCATCTCAGGACGTCTGAGAGACCCATGCGACTATACATCGGAAGGAGGACGGACTCCAGGAGGAGGTGGAGATAGGTGAAAACTCTCCAACCCCGACCAAACAGCCTAGTACCTGCAAGCGGCTTTCTTCCAACGGATGCCCCCAGAAGATCAACACACACCTAGGGCAGGAGCGAGCACACACCAGAGGAGCGACGGTGGAAACAGGAGACCAGAACCCTACCTAAACCCCCCACAATTACTCCTAAACGCAGAAGGAAACTCTAGAGTTACACACCTGAGCCCATGGAGAGAGTCTCGCCCTGCCATTGGTGGAGAGATCCCGCCTGGTGTCCACGGCACCTGGAGGGTCCCAGAGAGAATCACAGAGGGTACGGCGGGCCCCCGGCTGCCACTGCCTGCACAGTGGGGCAAGGGATTGCCGGAGATCTTGGAGAGGACTGGGGCTGGGTGAAGTTCCAGAGGCCGGCTCCACGGCCTGGAGGGGAAGCTCTAGAGTTCCGCCCTGGCAGCAGACAAAACCCTCTGTCTGCCATTAGCGGAGGGGCCACGCCCAGCATCCACAACACCAGGAGGGTCCCAGATAGGAGAATATCAGGCAGGGCAGCAGCTGACCAGCTACCACTGAAATCAGGATCTCTGGCTACCCCCCAGAGAGGGCAAAGGGCTCCCAGAGTTCCGGGGGAAAAGGACTGGGGCTGGGTGGAGTTCCAGCGACCCGGCTCCATAGCCTAGGGGGAAACCCTACAGGCTCACAGCAGCCTCAGCGAAAGTCTCTGCACAGCACTAATAGAGAGCACCCATCTGGCAGCCACAAGGGTGGAAGACCCCGGGACAAAAGTAGCATAGCTAGGTGAGCTAACCACAGACTGTAGAAGATGCCAATAGCTCTGCTGCGACCCATAGTGGACAAGTGAGATTTTGTGGGTGCCGACAGTGACGGAGCGGCAAATATAAGTGATCCTATCCGTGGCCACTGGAAAAGCCCATAACACCGTTGCAGACCCCAAGAAGGGAGCACGTCTAGGTGGGCTGCAACAATAGACACCAGCAGCCTGAAGCCCCCCTATGACGGCCCCCACGGCAGAAGAGGGAATCCAAAGGACCACTGTGACTACAAGGAGGGGCCCAGGCCCAGTTAACAACTGCGGATAGGGTTCTTGGTTGGTGCAGTATAAACAGCTGCTCCCCCACCACAGCAGCAGAAACAAGTGGAAGGGGCAACTAATCTCTATCTCTATGCAGAGGCACAAATCTACAACATCAAGCAATATGAAAAAATACATTAAATCTCCAGAACAGAAAGAAAACAACAAATACATGGAAAACAATCCCAAAGAAAATGAAATATATAACCTAAATGATGATGACTTCAAAACAGCCATCATTAAAATACTCAATGAGTTAAGACAGAATTCAGATAGACAACTCAACGAGTTCAGGAGCTATGTCACAAAAGAGTTTGATACGATAAAGAAGAACCAAACAGAAATACTGGAAATGAAGAACACAATAGAGGAAATTAAGAAAAATCTAGAGGCACTGAACAGTAGGGCCGATAATATGGAGGAAAGAATTAGCAATTTGGAAGATGGAAATATAGAAATGATGCAGGCAGAGGAGTAGAGAGAAGTAAGACTAAAAAGAAATGAAGAAACTCTCCGAGAATTATCAGAAACAATTAGGAGATGCAACGTAAGGATTATAGGTATACCAGAGGGAGAAGAGAAGGAGAAAGGGGCAGAAAGCCTATTCAAAGAAATAATGGCTGAGAACTTCCCAAATCTGGTGAGAGAGATGGATCTTCAGGTGACAGAAGCCAATAGATCTCTAAACTTTATCAATGCAAGAAGACCAACCCCACGGCATATAGTAGTGAAGCTAGCAAAAGTCAACGACAAGGAGAAAATACAAAGGAGAGCCAGGCAAAAGAAACTAACCTACAAAGGAACCCCCATCAGGCTATCAGCAGATTTCTCAGCAGAAACTTTACAGGCTAGAAGAGAGTGGAATGATATACTTAAAAATCTGAAGGACAAAAACCTACAGCCGAGAATTCTCTACCCAGTGAAAATATCCTTCAAATACGATGGAGAAATAAAAACTTTCCCAAACAAAACTTAAGGGAGTTCATTGCCACAAAACCTCCTCTTCAGGAAAACCCTCATTCCTGAAAAATCAAAAAAAGGAAAGGGGCTACAAAACCAAGAGCAGAGGAGTTAAGTAGAAGGACAACAACAGAGAGTAGCAGATCTTCATCAGAACAGATTAAACCATGGGACGAGAAACAAAGGAAATTGAAGAAAACCGGAAAACAAGACATAAAATGGTAGTGGTAGGCCCCCACATCTCAATAATCACTCTAAATGTAAATAGATTGAACTCCCCAATCAAAAGACACAGAGTGGCAGGTTGTATCAAAGAACAAGACCCAACAATATGCTGCCTCCAGGAAACACACCTCAGCCCTAAAGACAAACACAGACTCAGAGTGAAGGGATGGAGAACAATACTCCAAGCTAATAATGAACAAAAGAAAGCAGGTGTCGCTATACTAATATGAGACAAGGTATGATGAAATGAAATGAAAATGAAAAACAAAAACCACATGATCATCTCAATAGATGCAGAGAAAGTATTCGACAAGATCCAACACCCATTTATGATAAAAACCATCAATAAAATGGGTATAGAAGGAAAGTACCTCAACATAATAAAGGCCATATATGACAGACCCAAAGCCAACATCATACTCAATGGACAAAAACTGAAAGCTATCCCTCTGAGGACAGGAACAAGACAAGGGTGCCCACTTTCACCACTCCTATTCAACATAGTACTGGAGGTGTTGGCCAGAGCAATTCGGCAGGAAAAAGAAAGAAATGGAATCCAAATAGGTAATGAAGAAGTAAAACTCTCGCTGTTTGCAGATGACATGATCTTATATATAGAAAACCCCAAAGAATCCATAGAAAAACTATTAGAAATAATCAACAACTACAGCAAAGTAGCAGGGTATAACATCAACATACATAAATCAGTAGCATTTCTATACACTAACAATGAACTAACAGAAAAAGAACTCAAGAACTCAATCCCATTCACAATCGCAACGAAAAGAATAAAATACCTTGGGATAAAGTTAACCAAGGAAGTGAAGGATCTATACAATGAAAACTACAAGACTTTCTGGAAAGAAATTGATGACGACATAAAGAGATGGAAAGACATTCCATGCACATGGATTGGAAGAATAAACATAGTTAAAATGTCCATACTACCTAAAGCAATCTACAGATTCAATGCTATCCCAATCAGAATCCCAAGAACATTCTTCACAGAAATTGAACAAACAATCCTAAAATTCATATGGGGCAACAAAAGACCCCGAATTGCTAAAGCAATCCTGAGCAAGAAAAACAAAGCCGGCGGAATCACAATCCCCGATTTCAAAACATACTACAAAGCTACATTTATCAAAACAGCATGGTACTGGTACAAAAACAGGTCCACAGATCAATGGAACACAATTGAAAGCCCAGAGATAAAACCACACATCTATGGACAGCTAATCTTCGACAAAGGAGCAGAGGGCCTACAATGGAGAAAAGAAAGTCTCTTCAACAAATGGTGCTGGGAAAACTGGACAGCCACATGCAAAAGATTGAAAATTGACCATTCTTTTTCACCACACACCAAAATAAACTCAAAATGGATCAAAGACCTAAAGATTAGGCCTGAAACAATAAGTCTTCTAGAAGAGAATATCAGGCAGTACACTCTTTGACATCAGTTTCAAAAGAATCTTTTTGGACACTAATACTCCTCAGTTGAGGGAAACAATAGAAAGAATAAACAAATGGGACTTCATCAGACTAAAGAGCTTCTTCAAGGCAAGGGAAAACAGGATTGAAACAAAAAAACAGCTCACTAATTGGGAAAAAATATTTACAAGCCACTTATCTGACAAAGGGTTAATCTCCACAATATACAAAGAACTCACATGGCTTAACAACAAAAAAACAAACAACCCGATCAAAAAATGGGCAGAGGACATGAACAGACATTTCTCAAAAGAAGATATAAATATGGCCAATAGACACATGAAAAGATGTTCATCATCGCTAATCATCAGGGAAATGCAAATCAAAACTACACTAAGATATCACCTTACACCCGTTAGATTGGCAAAAACATCCAAAACCAAGAACGACAAGTGTTGGTGAGGTTGTGGAGAAAAAGGAACCCTCATACACTGTTGGTGGGAATGCAAACTGGTACAGCCACTATGGAAAACAGTATGGAGATTTCTCAAAAAGTTAAAAATAGAAATACCCTATGACCCAGCCATCCCATTACTGGGTATCTATCCTAAGAACCTGAAATCAGAAATCCCAAGAGTCCCTTGCACCCCTATGTTCATCGCAGCATTATTTACAATAGGCAAGACGTGGAACCAACCTACATGCCCAGAAACTGATGATTGGATAAAGAAGATATAGTATATATACACAATGGAATACTACTCAGCCATAAAAAAAAGACAAAATTGGCGCATTCGCAGCAATGTGGATGGACCTCGAGGGTATTATGTTAAGCGAAATAAGCCAGTCAGAGAAAGACGAACTCTATATGACTCCACTCATAGGTGGAAGTTAACATATTGACAAGGAGATCTGATGGGTGGTTACCAGGGAAAAGGGGGGGAGGAGGGAGGGCACAAAGGGGGAAGAGGTGTACCCACAACATGACTAACAATAATGTACAACTGAAATCTCACAAGGTTGTAATCTATCATAACATTAATAATAATAAAAAAAATCCATAGAAGGACATTCTACATACGCTCTCTTGGCTACACTTCCCAACATCAGCACAACGAGTCTGCCTAACATCTAATAAAAAATTCATCTTGCTGCAAAAAAAAAAAAAAAGAAGAAGAAGAAGATGTCATAGACCTAAATATAAAATGTGACGTTATAAAACTTCTAAAAGAAAACATAGGAGAAAGCTATGTAACCATAAGTTTGATGGTGAGTTCTTAGATACAGCATCAAAAGCACAATCCATGAAAGAAAAAAACAAAAATAAATTGGCTTTTATAAAATTAAAAATTTCTGCTCTGTGAAAGACACTGATGAGAGATTGAAAACACAAACTACAGGGTGAGAAAAAGTATGTTCAAAACACATATCTGATAGAGGACTTGAATCCAAAATATACAAAGACTGTTTAAAAACACAATAACAAAAACAAAAAAATTTAAATGGGTAAAAGACCTGACCAGCCACCTCACCAAAGAAGATATTCTAATTGAAAATAAGCATATGAAAATATGCTCAACATTGTTTGTCATTAAGAAATTGCAAATCAAAACAACGAGATATAGCTACAAACCTATTAGATTGGCAAAAATCCAAAAAATTGACAATACCAATTGCTAACAAGGATTCAGACCAATAGCAACTCTCATTCATTGCTGATTGGAAAGCAAAATGGTACACCACTTTTGAAAGACATTTGTTAATGTCTTACAAAGCTAAATATATTTTTATCATATTATCTTACAAAGCTCAACTGATCTGAAAACTTGTTTAATAAAAGTTGCACATGAATATTTATGGTAGCTTTATTCGTAATTGCAAAAAATTGGAAGCAACTACGATTTTCTTAACTAAGAGAATAGATAAACTGTGGTGTATCTATATAATAAATATTATTCTGTGATAAAAACAATCAAAATATAAAGCCATGAGAAGACCTGTATGAACGTCAAATGCATATTTCTAAATGAAAAAAGGCAATTTGAATAGGTGACATATTGTATAATTCCAATTGTATGACATTCTCGGAAAAACTATAGAGATGGCCAAAAGATGAATGGATGCCAGTGTTTTGAGGGGAAGTAGGGAGAGGTTAAAAGATGAAGCACAGAGGATTTCTAGGGTGTTTCAACTGTTCTGTATGAACCACAATACTGGATACATAACAATAACTACTTATCAAAATCCTTAGAAATTTACATTACTAAGAGTGAACTACAATGTACGCAAATTTTAAAATAATCATTTAAAAAGTCAGAGGATCCCAGGATCAAATGTAGCAATCTATAAAACAATGAAACTGTACTATAACTGTATGAAACAACATAACTAATGGCGAGGGGGGAAAGGGTGCTGATCTAAGTAACTCTGGAAATGAGTGGAGTTTGTAAAAGTAAATGCAAAAGGAAATGTACATAAGCACTGTATTCTAGTTAATGAAGTTGTTTCCCACATATATGTGGGTTAACAACTCTGATACCACTAAACATGTACAGCGAAACTTAACATTATAAATAGATGAAAATGCAGGAGTCAAAATTTACACTGTTGGAGCGAAAGGTTACAGGTAAGCAAGTGGAAGAGGCTAGAATTATCCATGAAGTGATGGATTAGAATGTCAGACATCAGCATGAACCCCTGTTTAGCTTTACATAGGTATAGATAGCTACAGATAAAAACATTTATCGATATGTGTATATGCATGGGCTAATATACTCACATGTATTTTCTTGCTCTGTCAGCTTAGAGGGCCTAGAAGCAACACTACTCTGGTAACAATGAACAAAGCCAGTGACTAGATCTTGGTTTCTAATACAATTCTCCAATAAAAGAACCAGGAGTTCTCGGGGAAATAGCTGATTCTAGAACCTGGGCAGGAAATATTAGACGTACTCAAAAAACATACCAACAAACTCCATGTTGTTGCGAGTATGTCAAATGGGCACTGAAGCAAACTGACAGAGCTCTCAATGGTGGAAGCTGGAACAATTTAAGCAACAAAATAAAGCAATATTGGATTATAACCAAATAATAAACTTTATAACATGTAAAATAAATATCCATGAGTCCACACTGATATCAATAAACTATTGAACAGATAAATAAATTGGGGAAAAAGAGAAAAATCTACCACAATGAGATATCACCTCACAACTGTTAGAATGACTATCATCAAAAAGACAAGAAACAGGGCCAGCCCTGTGGCCAAGTGGTTAAGTTCGCAAGTTCTGCCCCAGCAGCCCAGGGTTTCGCTGGTTCAGATCCTGGGTGCAGAAATAGCAGTGTTCATCAGGACATGCTGAGGTGGCATCCCACATATCACAACCAGAGGCACTCAGAACTAGAATATAAAACTATGTACTGGTGGGCTTTGGGGAAAAGAAAAAGAAGAAGAAAAAAAATCTTGCAACAGATGTTAGCCCAGGTGCCAATCTTTAAAAAAAAAAAAAAAAAAGATGGGACAACAAATGCTGATGAGAATATGGAGAAAAGGCAACCATGTACACTGTTGGTGAGAATGTAAACTAATTCAGCCAGTTTGGAAAGAAGCATGGAGGTTCCTCGAGAAATCAAAAATAGAACTAACATATGCCCCAGAAATCCTACATCTAGTTATATATCCAAAGGAAATGAAACTATCATCTTGAAAACTTATGTGTACCCCCATGATCATTGCAGCATTATTTACAATTGACAAGGTATAGAAATACCCTAGGTGTCTAACAGATGAATGAATCAAAAAACTGCGGTAGATATATACAATTGAATATAATTCAATCTTAAAGGAGAAGGAAATCCTGTCATTTGCAATAACATGGCTGAACCTGGAGGGCATTATACTATGAAATAAACCAGACAGAAAAAGACAAATAATTCATGGTATCACTTATGTGTGGAATCTCCCCCCCCCCCCCAAAAAAAAAGTCAAACTCACAGAAACAGAGTAGAAAAGTGGTTGCCAGGGGTTGGGAGGTAAGGGAAATAGGCAGAGGTTGGTAAAAGGGTAAAACTTTTAGATAAGATGAATAAAGTCTGAGGATCTAATGTATAATATGGTGACTAAAGTTGATAACACTGTATGGTATAATAGAAATTTGCTAAGAGAATAGAACTCAAATGTTCTCATAAAAAAGAGGGAATTTTTTAAAAAGTTAAAAAAAATCTCCAGTGCAGAATAGTTCCAAATAAGTTATGTAAATACTCCACTCTCAAAAGGTAGAGCATAACTCCCCACTTCCTGAGTGCGGGCCATGCATAATAACTTCTTTCAAAGAGTACAGTGTGGAAAAAGGAAGGAATAAGAATTTAGTAGAGAAACCTGACAAATTCCACTTGAGCCAGATGTCAAGGTTTACATCAAAGTGATAAATAATACTGACAGTATATACCTTTAATACGATACAATGAAAATGACACTCTATCTCTATTATCGTTCTCCCCAAAACACACAACCCCATTCTACTCATGAGAAATATCATACATTTATCAGTTGAGCGGCATTCCACAAAATATCTGACCAGTATTCCTCAAAACTATCAAGGTGATCAAAAACAAGGAAAGTCTGTAAAATTGTCACAACCAAAAGGAACATAAGGAGACAGATGACTAAGTGTAATGTGGTATACACTGGACAGGACATTTCTAACATTCTACCATGTTAGGAATGGAAATGACATCCATGATAATCAAGACTGCCACTATGTTGGAAGTTCATGGTTTCAACTTTTATCATTCAGGTTTTCAGTTTTGAGATTAAAAATCTCTTAAGTTGTCCCAGGTAAAAATATAGATATAGCTTGTAGAAATTAAGATATGAATGAAGAAGTTGATATCACCTTAGCCTTTAAATCGCATTTGAATAAATCAACTGAAAACTAGTTGAAACTCTGGAAAATAGAGAACAAAATTGAGACTACAATATTCAAAGCAAATACATGATGGTAGAGAAAAAGGAATGTATACTGACCTAGATGAGAAAGTGTTATTTCAGAGAAAATGAAACATATTAATAGCACTGTTTAATAGAAGGATTTCTGCAGACAAAAGATATTTTTAGAATATGAATCAGTAAAAAGAAATTAGAGGAAAGAATGTACAAAACTCACAAATTGTCAAATGTTCTCAAATGACAAACATTTCCTTACATCTCAGTTTTGCCTGCGGATGGTTCTGATGGGATGCTAGAAGTATAAATGAGGCAATTCATTTCATTAATGATAAAATAATAGTATTACATAATGAAATGCATCTATATTCATATAGTATTATTCGTTACAATTTTTCTTGGTAAAAAAGCATTTGGGTGGTGTAAGAAATATAGATGTATGTGAGTATTTGAGTATATTTTAAGTGTTTGGCTGAGTTATTCAACTCAGCATGATAAAGAAGAAAAATTTGTATTGGTTATTGGCAGATAAAACTAACTTGCATTATATACTTATCGCCTCAAGACTGAAATGAGAAGTTTTCCTGGATTAAGTGTCCCTTGCCTAAGTTAATGATAATATAATGAGATAACTGTCAGGTCAATTAATTAAATAGTAATTACTGAATCATCATAGGTGGAGTAGCAATCACATCTTTTATCAGATATCTGGACAAGAGTTTGTGAGGAAATGATGAGAAGTAAGAATGAAATCTCAAAAAGATGAACAGATCCAATGTCAAGATGACAGTGTAGGCAGACTCGGAACTCACCTACTCCCACAGACACAACAAATTTACAACTATTCTTGGAAGAATTACCCCTGAGACAGAACTGAAAACTTGATAAAAAGAAGCTCCACAAGGGACAGTGCTAACTGAGGTGGAAGAGGCAGAAATTCCTTTCTGGAGAGAAAAACCTCACCTTCTAGCTGCTGTGATTCACAGCCAGCCGGGAGCCATCCTCAAGTACACAGCCCTCCCTGGAGAAGTGGGCAATCTGAGCAGGGCAGTGTTGCCAAAATAAGCAGGTTTCGGACTTGGCACAACAAGACAAGTGATATAAGATCTAGTTTTGCTGGCTGTTAACAACAATTGGGAATACCCCCAGAAAAGCTGTCAGACATAAAGTGAAAAAAAAAAAACCCCTGTTCTTAAAGGGCCCATGCACAAATTCCCCCATTTTGGAAAGCAACATAAAATCACCAGAAAAAAAGGCGCATAGTCCCTTTATGAAGACAGACTCACTTGATAGGCTCTGGGTGCATCTTGGTGAGAGGTGAGACTTCCCCAGGTTGGGACCACTCCCTAAGGAACTGAGACATTGGTGGCAGTCACTATTCTGACCTAGTTCAGGAGTGCTGATACTGACACTGGCAAATACCATTGGAGTTCTTCCCCTGGCCTGTTAGCCCAGGGTTGGCCTCACCCACTAGAGCACTGATTTAATCCAGCTCAGCCAGGGCAGGCAGACCAGCCTAGGGACTGGCCTTACTTAACAGCAAGCCCTTGGGCAATTTGTGGGCCCACATAAGCAGGGTATCTGGAACTTCTGCAGCTGGGCAAGTGGGTCTGCCTCTGTGGAGCAGGGAACTCATGAGGGGTGGGCCTGTGTTGATGGAGTATGTGGGGCCTCTGCAGCAGGGCAACTGAGCCTGTTTCAGTGGGTTGAGGGGATGTGCATGGAGAGGACTGTGTTGATGGGATGTGTGGCCCTGTAGGTGGTGGGGCTTGTCAGGACACATGTAGCCCACACAGGGCACACTCATGAACATTTGGAACTGGTGATGAGAGAGAAGCACACTGCCAGGCCTCATAAGGCATCTCTTACACAATGCTACCTCTCCAAGATCAGGAGATGTGGCTGATCTACCTAATACATAGACAGAAGCACAGATAAAGAGGGAAATGAGGAAACAAGGGAATATATTCCAACTAAGGGAACACATTCCAACTAAGGGAACAGGACAAAACCACAGAAAAAGAACTAAATGAAACAGAGATAATCTACCTGACAAAGAGTTCAAACTAATAGTCATAAGGATGCTCACTAATCTTGGGAGAAGAATGGATGAACACAGTGAGAACTTCAAGAATTGGGAAATATAAAAAAGAACCAACCATAAATGAAGAATACAATAATGGAAATGAAAAATTCACTAGACGGAATCAATAGCAGAATAGAAGGTAGGGAAGAATGGATAAGCAAGCTGAACAAAAGACTAGGGGAATTCACCCAAGCTGAACAGATAGAAGAAAAAAGAATTAAAATGAATGAGGACAGACAAAGGGAATTTTGGGACAACATCAAGCACACTGACATCCTTGTTGTAAGGGTCCCAGCAAGGGAAGAGAGAGACAAAGGCACAGAGAAGCTTTTTCAAGAAATACTAACTGAAAACTTTAACTAAACAAGGAGGAAACAGACATACAGGTACAGGAAGCACAGAGAGCACCAAACAAGATAAACTCAAACAAGCCCACACCAAGACACATTGTAATTAAAATGTCAAAAGTTATAGATAAAGATAGAATCCTAAAAGTCACAAGAGAAAGGCAACAAGTTACATACAAAGGAAACCCCATAAGGCTAACAGCTGGCTTCTCAGCAGAAACCTTACAGGCTAGAAGAGAATGGCATGCTATATTTAAAGTGCTGAAAAGAAAAAACTTACAGCCACCAATGGTCTACCCAGCAAGGTTGTCATTCAGAATGGAAGGAGAGATAAATACTTTCCCTGACAAGAAAAAACTAAGAGTTTATCAATGAGAAACCAGTCTTACAAGAAATATTAAAGGAACTTATTTCAGTGGAAAAGAGAAGAAAAAAAGAGGACAAAAAATCTATTCTGCGATAAGAGGGTAACAGATAAACACAAAAAAGAGGTTATATATGATATCAAAAACATAAAATGAGAGAGCAGGTGAAAAAGAGTAGAGTTTTTAGCAAGAGGTCAAACTAAAGAGACTATCAACTTAATATAGATTGCTTTATATGACAGTTATTATAGATGAACCTCATGGAAATCACAAACCAGAAACCTATAATAAATACACAAAAAATTAAGAGAAAGGAACCCAAACATAATACTAATGAAAGCCAGGAGACCACTTGGGAAAAGAACAAGAGAAGAAGAATGGAAAAGAGAAGATATACTAAAACAATCAGGAAACAAAAAAAAATAACAAAATGGCAATAAGTACATTCTTTTCAATAGCTACTTTAAATGTCAATGGGCTAAATGCTCCAATCAAAAGGCATAGGGTAGCTGACTGGATAAAAAATACGGCCCAGATAGATACTGCATACAAGAGACACACATCAGACCTAAAGACACTCACAAACTGAAAGTGAAGGGATGGAAAAAGACAGTCCCATGCAATTGGCAATGAAAAGAAAGCTGGGGTAGCAACATTTATATCAGACAAAACAGACTTTAAAACAAAAACTGTAACAAGAGACAAAAAGGAGCACTACATGATGATAAAGGGAACAATCCAATAAGAGGACATCCCACTTATAAATATACATGCAGCCAACACAGGAGCACCTAAATATATAAAGCAATTATTAACAGACATAAAAGGAGAAATAGTGACACACCAATGGATAGATCATCCAAACAGAAGATCAATAAGGAAACATTGGCCTTAAATGACACATTAGACTAGATGGACTTAGTTGATATATATGGAACATTCCATTCAAAAACCACAGAATACACATTTTTCTTAAATGCACATAGGATATTCTCCAGGATAGATCACATATTAGGCCATAAAACAAGTCTCAATAAATTGAAGAGGACTGAAATAATACCAAGCATCTTTTCTCGCTACAATGGTAGGAAACTAGAAATCAACTAGAGGAAGAAAATTGGAAAAGCCACAAATATGTGGAGATTAAGAAAAATCCTACTGAATAATGATTGAGTCAATGAAGAAATAAAAGGAGAAATTAAAAAACACCTGGAGACAAATGAAAACAAAAATACAACATACCAAAATCTATGGAATACATCAAAAGAAGTTCTAAGAGGGAAGTTTATAGCAATACAGGCCTATCTCAACAAACAAGAAAAATCTCAAATAAACAATCTAACAATGCACCTAAAGGAAGTGGAAAAAGAACGACAAACAAAGCCCAAAATCAGTAGAAGGAAGAAGATAATAAAAATCCAAGCAGAAATAAATGAAGTAGAGCCCAAAAGAAAAATAGAAAAAAAAATCAATGAAACTAAGAGATGATTCTTTGAATAGATAAACAAAATTGGCAAATCTTTAGGTAGAATCATGAAGAAAAAAAGAGAAAAGGGTCAAATAAATAAAATCAGAAATGAAAGAGGAGAAATTGCAACACATACCTCAGAAATACAAAAGATTATAAGAAAATACTGTGAAAAACTATACACCAACAAATTGGATAATCTATAGGAAATGGATAAATTCTTAGAATCTTACACCTTCCAAAACTGAATCAAGAAGAAATAGATTACTTGAATAGACCAATTACCAGCAAGGAGATTGAAACAGTAATCAAAACCCTCTCAAAAAATTAAGTCCAGGACCAGACCGCTTCTCTGGTGAATTTTGCCAATCACTCAAAGAAGATTTAATATCTATCCTTCTTAAACTCTTCTGAAAAATTGAAGAGTCGAGGAAGCTTCCTAACTCATTCTATGAAGACAACATTACTTTGACACCAAAACCAGACAAGGACAACAACAAAAAAAGAACATTACAGGCTAATATAACTGATGAACATCGATGCAAAATTCCTCAATAAAATACTAGCAAATTGAATACAACAATACATTAAAAAGATTATGCACCACAATCAAGGTGGATTTATTCCAGGTATGCAGGGATGGTTCAACATCTGCAAACCAATCAATGTGATACACCACGTTAACAAGATGAATAATGAAAATCACATGATCATCTCAATAGATGAAGAGAGAGCATTTGTCAAGATACAGTATCTATTTATGATAAAAACACTGAATAAAATGGGTAGAGTAGGAAAGTACCTCACCATAATAAAGGCCATATATGACAAACCCAGAGCTAATATCAATCTCAATGGAGAAAAACTGGAAAAAATCCCTCTAAGAACCAGGACCAGACAAGGATGCCCACTTCCACCACTCCTATTTAACATAGCATTGGAAGTCCTAGCCAAAGCAATCAGAGAAGAAAAAGAAAAAAAATAAGGGATCCAAATTGGAAAGGAAGAAGTAAAATTGTCACTATTTGCATATGACATGATTGTATATATAGAAAATCCTAAAGAACCCACCAAAAATCTTTTAGAATTAATAAAGGAATACAGTAAAGTTGCAGGATACAAAATGAATGTACAAAAATCAGTTGTGTTTCTGTATGCTAACAACAAAGCAGCAGAAAGAGAAATTAAGAACAGAATTCCATATACAATAGAAACAAAAAGAATAAAATACCAATGAATAAAGTTAACCAAAGAGGTGAAAGACCTGTGCACTAAAAACTATAAAACATTGTTGAAAGAAATAGAAGAAAGACAAAGAAATGGAAAATTATTCCATGCTCCTGGATTGGAAGAATTAATATAGTTAAAATGTCCATACTCCCTAAAGCAATCTACAGATTCAATGCAATCCCTATCAAAGTCCCAACAACAGTTTTCTAAAGAAATAGAACAAAGAATCCTAAAATTTGTATGGAACAACAAAAAGTCCTCAATAGCCAAAGCAATCCTGAGGAAAGAGAACAAAGCTGGAGGTACCACACTGTCTGACTTCAAAACATACTGCAAAGCTATAGTAATCAAAACAGCATGGTACTGGCACAAAAAAAGACATACAGATCAATGGAACAGAATCAAGAACCCTTAAATAAACCTACACATCTATAGACAGCAAATTTTTGACAAGGGAGTCAATATACAATGCAGAAAGGAAAGTCTCTTCAATAAATGGTGTTGGAAAACTGGACAGCCATTTGCAAAAGAATGAAAGTCGACCATTATCTTACATCATAAGCAAAAATTAACTCAAAATGGATTAAATACTTGAATGTAAGACCTGAAACCATGAAACTTCCAGAAAAAACTTAGGCAGTATGCTCTTTGACATTGGTCTTAGTGGCATATTTTTAAGTACCATGTCTGACTAGGCAAGAGAAACAATAGAAAAAAGTAAACAAACAGGACTACTAAACAGGTCAAACTAAAAAAAATTCTGCATAGCAAAGGAAACCACCAACAACACAATTGGGAGAAATTATTTGCAAATCATATGTCTAATAAAAAGTTAATATCCAAAATATACAAAGAACTTATACATCTCAACAACAAAAAGCTACCAACCCAGTAAAAAAGTGGGTAAAAGATCTGAACAGACATTTCTCCAAAGAAGATATACAGATGGTCAAAAGGCACATGAAAAGATGTTCAACATCACTGTCAGGGAAATGCAAATCAAAACTACAATGAGATATCACCTCACTCCTATCGGAATGGCTATAATTAACATGGAAGGAAATAGATGTTGGAGAGGATGTGGAGAAAAGGGAACTCTCATACACTGCTGGTGGGAGTGCAAACTGGTGCAGCCACTATGGAAAACAGTAGGGAGATTCCTGAAAAAATTAACATTAGAAATACCATATGATCCAGCTATTCCACTGCTGGGTAGTGTTCCAAAGAACATGAAAACACAAAAATGTAAAGACATATGCATCCCTATGTTCATCACAACATTATTCACAATAGCCAAGACTTGGATGCAACCTAGGTGCCCATCAAGGGACAAATGGATAAAGATGTGTTATATATACACAATGGAATACTACTCAGCTATAAAAAAACGATGAAATCTGGCCATTTGTGACAACAAGGATGGACCTTGATGCTAAATTAAATATGTCAGAAGTAGACAGTCAAATACTGTATGATGTCACTCATATAGAAGGACAAAAAACAACAAACACATAGAGACAGAGATTGCATTGGTGGTTACCAGAGGGGAAGGAGGAAGGGAGGAGGGTGAGCAGGTGATGGAGTATAATTAGTCTTTGGGTCATTAACATGACCTAATCTACACAGAAATCGAAATATAATGATGTACACCTGAAATTTATATAACGTTATAAACCAATGTTACCACAACAAATAAATTTTAAAAAGATAAATACATCTCAAATAAAACATAGTTGAGCCTGTCTCCTTGAGAACTATTCAGGTATAATAAAGGTGTAATGTTTCTTCCACTGATTGAACATAGTCAGTAAAAAGAAAACAAGCAATTTTGTGGATCCTTGTTAGCTCAATTATTCTTCCTGTCAGTCTTGTTATAGGGAAGGGACGATGGTCTGAAACACAGTAGAAATCACCCAGTCTTTTGTCTGTGTAAATTCTTGAATAAGCATAGCAAACATTGGAGACTGTTGCATAAGCTATTGTTTCTGCTTCTTGCTTTTGCCAAGAGGCTCAAGCCCCCTTCACAAGGGGGCTCTAAGAATAGAATGGGAGGTCAACATGCTATAATTTTAAACTCCAGTTTAAGAAGCACAAAAAGAAATCCTTCCTGGGCTTAGGAAAATTGGATGAGTATGCTCCAGATGCCTTAGGTTTCTAAAGTTCCTTTTCAGAAAATCAATAGCAATATCAGGTAGTACTGTACTAAGAGAAATTTCTAAAGCATTTATAGATTCCCATATCTTTCAACAGAGAGCTTTGATTTTAAGCCCCTGTCCCACTGATGCAATGTATTGATTTTTCTTTTCACTGTTTATGAGGTTCTTTTATTTTTATAAGAATACCACTATAATGTGTATATCAATTCAGGAAAAAGGGTGAATATACAAACTCTAGTCCAGAAAAATCTTCACTCTGTAAAAATATAAAAGAAAATAATCTATGCTTTCACACTTTATGGTCACTTTGTGTATTTATGACCCATAAAGCACTGCGTGGTTGGTGTAGTAAGTGAATCATTACTTTCATCATTACTCCAGGACTGATAGCAAGAAAGACACTATGGTAAAAGGAAAGAGAGTCTAGAAATTAAAGGCATGTTTGTTGATCTACACCCTGCCCTTCTCTTTACCAGTAGCCATAATTGAAGCATTGTGCAATTTCAGTGCAAAAAAATCATTTTTGCTGAGGAAGATTTGCCCTGAGCTAATATGTGTCGCCAATCTTCCTCTTTCTTTTTTTTTTTTTTTTTGGTTAAGTAAGATTAGCCCTGAGCTAGCATCTGTGCCAATCTTCCTCTATTTTGTATGTAGGTTGCCACCACAGCATGGCTGACTAGTGCTATAGGTCTGTGCCCAGGATCCAAACCTGTGAACGCAGGCTGCCGAAGTGGAGCATGCCACACTTAACCACTAGGCCATAGGGTTGGCCCACAAAAAATCATTTTTGATTTATTGTTTAGAGAGTTAGCACAGTTCTGATACCCTTATATAAAAATGATTTGCAAGCCTCTGGCCTAAATCAATCAACATTTTTTTTTTTTTAATAAATCCAGACCCACAGGATATATTTCTCTGGGATTTACTTATTCTTAAACCACTGCTTTCTAAGAACTAAGAAATGTTGACTGAGCTCTGTCCTACCCACTGCCTCACATCTCTGTTCTTGTTCTATTTTCTCATGACCAAACTAAGAGACTCTAACATAATTCCCACTAACCAACAGAAGGTAAGGACAGTGTCATTTTCCAACTGACCATCCTGTTCTCTGGTAGTCTTCCTCTAGCATCCTCAACACTATGTGCTGACATTTGTTATCTGTTGAAAGAGGTATGAAGATAAAGAAGGCACACGTATGCAATGACTACAGCTTTAAAACATAGTTTTGCCACTTAAAAGTTTTTAATTTGTGTAGAAGTCAGCTAATCATATTTTTCATATTGAGTTATTTTTATTGCTCTTTAACTCAGTGATTAAATAAATTTAATTTTGAAGGACTAAACAACATTTTATGGAACAATGCTTTTATATTTGGGCATACAGAAATTTTTTTAGATATTCCCCTTAATTTGAAACTGAATTTAATGAAAGTAAAAGTATATTATCATTTTAAATAGTATAATGTTTTAAAATAATATAAAAATATAAAGAAGAAAATAAAAATTTGTTCATAAACATCCCAACTGGAAATTACGATATTTTAAGTGATATATTTTCTTGATATATTTCTCCTATTTGTATATGTGACACAACGCTGGAAAGTTGGAAACATATTGAATATACATTTTTGAAAGTGGCTATTTTCATTTAATAAAATATTGTGTTTAAAATAGTTTCTAAAGCTTGTTTTAGTGACTAATATTAAATTTATATGGATATAACATAATTTTCTGTCATTTATTTCTAGGCACTTACTTTGTTGTCAAGCTTTTACTTTAAAAAATAATGCTGCAAATTCCAGTTTCCAGTTCCTCATGTGAGGAGCTTGAAGTTGTCCCTCCATCCTAACAATAAGTAAAAATTTGAACAAACTCAAAAATTAATAACTCTTTTTGGATCCCTAGAGAGGGTAGGACACGGTGCAAACCACTGCCGCCAGGATTAGAGATACAGACAGATTAATAATGGAGTGATTCATGAGCAGAAATTACCATGGGAACCAGTGCCAGCATAGATAAACCTGAATTATAATAGGCAAATTGCTGGAGGCTCAGTGTGGACAAATCTGAGAGTTAAAAAATCCTGGGGGACTCAGTCATCGAGGGAACTCCACAATATTGGGAACTAATAAACAATATAGCAGGTTGCAGGATACAAGTTTAATGCACAATAGTCAATTGCTTTCCTATATACCAGCAATGAACAAATGGAATTTGAAATTAAAAACACAATATCATTTACATTAGTACCAAAAAATGAAATACTTGGGTATAAATCTAACAAAATAGGTACAAGATCTATATGAAGAAAACTACAAAACTCTGATGGATGAAACCAAACAGCTAATTAAAGGGAGCTTTTCTATGTTCATGGATAGAAAGACTCAATATTGTCAAGCTGTCAGTTCTTCCCAACTTGATCTATAGATTCAACACAATCCAACCAAAATCTCAGCAAATTACTTTGTGGATATTGGTAAAATGATCCTAAAGTTTATATGGAGAGGGAAAAAAAACAGAATAATCAACACAATATTTAATGTTAAGAACAAAGTTAGAGGACTGATGCTATCTGATACCAGTCTTACTATAAAGATACAGTAATCAAGACAGTGTGGTATCGGCTACAGAACAGACAAATAGATAAATAGAACAGAATTGAAAGCCCAGAAATAGGCCCCCATAAATATAGTCAAATGATCTTTGACAAAGGAGTAGAGAACATTGGCAATTGGCAATTGGGCAAAGATAGTCTTTTCAAAAGGTTGTGCTGAACAACTGGACACACACACACACACACACAAATGAATCTAGACACACTATCCCCTTCACAAAAATTTACTTAAAATGGATCACAGATCTAAATGTAGAATGTAAAACTATGAAACTCCTCGAAGATAACATAGGAGAAAACCTAGATGACCTTGAGTATAGCAATGACTTTTTAAATACAATACCAAAGGCATGATCCATGAAAGAAATAACTGATAAGCAGGACTGTACTAAAATTAAAAACTTCTGCTCTGTAAAAGACACTGTCAAGAAAATGAGAATGCAAGACACACACTGGGAGAAAAATATTTGCAAAGGACACATCTGATAAAGTACTGTTATCCAAAATATACAGAGAACTCAAAACTCAACAATAAGGAAACAAACAACTCAATTAAAAAATGGACAAAAGACCTTAACAGACACTTCACCAAAGAAGATATACAGATGGCAAATAAGCATATGAAAAGATGCTCCACATCATATGTCATCAGGGAAATACAAATTAAAACCATAATGAGATATCACTACACACCTATTAGGATGGCTAAAATGCTGAATATTGGCAACAGCAAATGCTAGTGAAGATGTGGAGCGACAGGAACTCTCACTCATTGCTGGTGGGAATGCAAAACAGTACAGCCACTCTGGAAGACAGTTTGGCAGTTTCTTACAAACTAAATATACTCTTACTATATGATCCAGCAATCGTGCTCCTTAGTATTTATGTAAAAGAGTTGAAAATATGTCCATACAAAAATCTGCATACAGATGTTTATAGCAGTTTTATTCATAATTGCCAAAACTTAGAAGCTACCAAGATATGCTTCAGTAATGTCAATGGAAAAATAAACTGTGTTACATCCAGACAATGGAATATTATTCAGCTCTAAAAAGAAATGAGCTATCAAGCCATGAAAGGACATGGAGGAACTTTAACTGCATATTACTAAGAGAAATAAGCCAATCTGAAATGGTTACATACTGTGTGATTCCAACTATACAACATTCTGGAAAAGGCAAAACTATGGAGACAGTAAAAAGATCAGTGGTTGCTGGAGAGATTGGGAGAGGTTGGGAGAGTAAATAGGCAGAGCACAGAGGGCTTTAGGCAGTGGAAATACTCTGTATGATACCGTAATCATGGAAACATGACAGTATATACTTTTCCAAACTCATAGAATGTACAATACCAAGAGAGAACCTTAATACAAAGTATGGACTTTGGGTTATCATCATATATCAATAATTGTAACAAACGTACCACTCTAGTAAAGTATGCTGATAATGGGGGAGACTATGCGTGTGTGGGAGCAGGGGCCATATGAGAGATCTCCATACTTTCCTCTCAAATTTGCTGTGAACATTAAACTACTCTAAAAAAAATCATTTTATGAAAGTAATAATTCTACAATAAATTTGATTTACAAAAAATTTAGCCAACTTTTCTGATATTTGTTAGAATTCTATTATGGGTTGAATTATGTCCCTTAAAATTCATATGTCAAAATCTAACCCCAAGTGCCTCAAAATGTGACTGTATTTGGAGACAGAGCCTTTCAAGAGGAGGTTAAGTTAAATAAGGCCCTTAGTTAGCCCTAGACCAACCTGACTGGTATTTTTATAAGAAGAGGAAATTCAGACACACAAAAACGAGATACCAGCAATGTGTGTGTACAGAAAAAAAGCCCTGTGCAGACACAACGAGAAGGCAGATATCTGCAATCCCAGGAGAAGGACCTCAGAAGAAACCAAACCTGCCAACATCTAGCTTCTGGAACTGTAAGAAAAATAAACTTCCATTGTTTTAGCCACCTAGTCTGTGGTATTTTTTTCAGGTAGCCCTATCAAACTAATACAGGTGCATTTCCAGAAGTGATATCGCTGCATCAGGCCTATGAACTCGTGAAACTTGGGTTCACATTGCCATTTTGCTTTCCAGAAAGTGTATAAAGATTCCTGTTCTATTAGGTGCTCATGAAAATAGCTGCTTATGTCTTAAAAAGAATAAAAAACGAAGAAAGGAAGGACAGAAGGAAGGAGGGAGGGAGGGAGACAAAGCAAAGGCATTGCTTTAAAAATAATTTCTAACTATGAATAGAGTCAGACATCTATTAGGCAAGATTCTATCTTTCATCTGGTATATTTGTTCTGTTCATAATATTGCCCAAAGCAATTTCTTTTCTAATAATGAAGACATGGAATAACCAGATGTTACTCATATACAGAATATAGGGCAATGTGTTATACAGATCTCCTTTCCCAAAAATTACAACCTACAACATTTACAGAAAAAGGTAATAAATATGATGTAAGCCTTTGATAGGAATCTCAGCAGGCAATCAAGCAAGAATTGCCTGTTCAAGGATAACCATTGGTAAATGAATATATAAAAGAATGTCTTACTTTATACTGAGCTAAACTATGATTAACTCTTTTCCAACACTATGAGAATTTGAAGAATTATCACACTTACATTTTTGTACAAAACCCTATGGTCTGAGGTAGCGAAGTAGTAAAGGGGAAAACAACTGGCCAAGAATAAAACCTTGAATGTAGAAGAGATTTATGAGAATATAAACAAACTCTGAATTTGTACAATATAATGGATATTGCTATTTCTCATTTTCTTAATAGGTTTCTCAGATGTCATCGATTTAATAATTTAGAACTAACCTGGTAGTTAGTGTTATGCTGGCAATGTAATGCAATCTTTAATTTTACAAAATCAATAATGGAGTAGACATATTTAAATGAGTCTTTGAATTTCTAGAAGTTTGCTTGAGGGAGAATCTTTTTATAGTCAAAACTGATAAAGGCTGTTAACATATGTAATATGGGAAAATGAGTTTGTTTTATACAAGATTAGATCTCGATGCACTGGAAGATGCTACATTATTATTAACAATACACTAATCCTAAGGCATGTTAATTATATGATCTTGTGTCACTTCAAAGATATAAGGCAATTAATTTACATTTTTAAGGTGACAACTACACTCAAAAGTAAGAATTTTATAAAGTTGAAAGAAGGTTTCCAATGACAAATATTCATTTACAGCAATGCTGTTTTATGTAATCATGTTTAGTTTTAATTCTACTGAAATAGGATAGAATTGTACCAACAGTCTTTTCTTATCTTCAGCTCAGAATATGTTCATTCTAGAATTATACATTACATACTGTTTATAGGTAGATAGAAAATTATGTGTTTTATCAACATCTAGCAAACATTTTTACATGAAATATTTTTACTTGGTAGATGTTACGTGAAAAACGGCCCCATGAGCAAACAAGTTTGGGAAATTCTGGATAAAAGCAGTTAACCAGTTTTTCTTTTATCTTGAAGGAATTCTCAGAACCATTAATATGCTAAAATGCATTGGAAATCCCCAAGGAAGGTATAGACTTTTCAATTTTTGCCAAAGGTCAGATTGCTAATGTCAATAATTATCAAATGAGATTTTGGTTCTACCCCTACTTATTTTCTCACTGGTAAACATGTTAAACACTCCCCACACACATAAACACACACTTAAAATTGTGTTCTATTGACCTTGCCTAGGAAATAGCTCTAAATTCTATGCATTCCGTTTTCATCCGCACTGTTGTTTTTCTGGCTCTGGCCCTACTTATCTCATTGCTGCACTATTACAACAGTTCTGCAAACATTCTCCTCCCACTGAAATCCATTCTTCCCACAAATTGTTTTTCCAAAATAAGATTTCATCAAGTAGACTTTGAAACCTTCAAGGACAGCAACTGGCATCACTGCAACATGGCTTCTATCATCGTGAAGAGTAGCAGCCCTTCAGAGTCTCCCCATACTCATAGTCAACCCCATATTTTGCTCCCTGGTGTTTACTCAGGATTCTCTGACTACACAATGAACTTTCATGTCTTTTTGCTTTTGTGCTGAAACATTGCTACCTCACCTGTCTCCTCATATTTCAAGGGCTAGCTGAAATATAATCCTATGATGCCTTCATTTTCATCCTTCCTTTTGAATTGATTCATTTAAAAATGTCTTCTTGTAGTATTTTATACTTATATTTATCATAAAAAGTACCACAGAGGTACATGTACACTGCAAAAGTATGCCAGACAGCAAATATGATATTTTAGGGAAAAGTGATGTCCTTAAAACACATCCAGTTCATTAAGTTTCTTTACTAATTCTATTGCAAGAACACATCCCTTAATTTTAAATTCTAGTTTCACCTACTATCATCTCCTATACTTTGAGATGAGATTGCTATCAATAGAAGGTAAACTCAGGCTGTGTCATTGGAGTAGGGAGATCTGGGTATTGGAAGTAGGGGAGTAAAGAATAAATAAGAATGGAATTATAATCATACTAGTTTGATTACTTATTGGATGCTTACTTTGTGCTAGGCAACTTGCTAAGCACTTTATATACACTATCATATTTATGCAATATAGAAAGACAAGACAACACTAATAAAAGATGGAGTAAGAGGGCATCCTATTTAGACTTCATAATGCTGCAGTCCAGGTCCTATATTCACATAACCATACGAACTTTTGAGCTTTCACTATGTGTCAGGCATTATGCTGAGAGCTAGTGATGCAAAAATGAATAAGTAATTCCAACCCTCACTGAGCACAAAAACTAATGTTATATGAATGCTGTTGTAGAAGCGGTCCATAAAAATGCTATGAATGACCATAGAAGCTAACTGTTATGGGTTGAATTGTGTCTCTTCCAAAAAATATGTTGACATCCTAAACTCCACTACCTCATAATATGACCTTATTGGGAAATAAGGTTGTTGCACATGTAGTTAGATAAATTAAGATGAGGTCATATTGAAGTCACCTGGCCTCCTAACCCAACATGACTGATATCCTTTTAAGAGGAGGTGAAGAAACACAGAGACACTACACGACAGGGATAAACCATATGACAATGGAGGCAGAAATTGAAGAGCTGGAGATGCAAACCAAGGACTACCAAGGATTTCTGGAAAAACACCAGAGGCCAGAAAGAGGCGAAGAAGGATTCTCCATTACAGATTCCAGAGGGAGCATGATCCTGCCCACACTTTGATTTCAGACTTTAAACCCCAGAACCATGAGACAATAAATTTCTGTTGTTTTAAGCCGCTCAGTTTGGGGTACTTTACTATGGCAGCCCTGGGAAGCTAGTACACTAAGCTCACGTAAGAATGACAGAAAATTTCCATGTCTGACCTAGCTTATAAATCAACACTCAAAGGAGTCATATTAGTTTTCCAGGGAAAATGGACATTCTAGTCACAAAATAGGTGGAGTGCAATTTGTGGAGCAAGCAGCTGATTTGTTTGACAAAGTTTTGTTCACTTAAAGACATTAAAATTATTCTTTATTTTTTGGATGGAGCAGTCCTACCAATGTATGTGAGCTTCAATTAAGAGATCACCTTGTCTTCATATGACATGCAGAACTTGCGTGATGCCTCCTGTTGTATATCAGTCATTTTCAGGCAATCTAGCATTAACAATGAAATTATCTCACATAATTGACTTTAAAGATTTTCTCTCTTATTTTATCACAATCTCACTGGTTACTGACATACAATATTTCCTTAAACTGTATCATCATATATCAACCAAAATTTAGTTGGGTACTAAAGGGTATATTTACTTCCAAGGCCTCATCATCATGCATCAGCTCTGTCATTAATTACAAAAGGTTCTGCATATCAAAATAATCAGCAGCTGAATAACATGGCAAGTCCTGTGTTTGAAATCATTCCCCAAAATGCCTACTTTCATGCCTACATCTCCAATTTTCTTGACATGCATAGGTCAGTTTAGATTGTTTTCTTCTGCTTTTTTTGTTTGGAAGTGTTTTATTTGTATTTCGTCTTTCCAAAAAAATGTGTTTTTCTATAAAGGAATTCTACCCATAATGGGTAAGCATTTTTTAAAGGAAGACTATAACAGAAATAGGACAGTGTTAACCGAAATGAGCAGCTTTACAAGGCAAAAATGAAATTTTAAAGAAAAAGAGGCTTTATTTAAAAAACAAGGTTTGCAAACCAGGGAAATACACCTCAACCCACAAGTTGATAGGTGAGCCCTCCCCTCGGTCTTTGGGTGGCTAGTTTTCAAAGGCAACAAGTGCAGGGTTTGCAAGGGTAAGGGGGTGAGTCCAGTTCTGACTGGTTGCTCTTCCCAGCTACAGTGTATCTCGTGTCTTTCTAAAGGTCCTAACTTCAGGGAAAGACTGCTGCGTTGTTCTCAGGCCATCTAGTGACAGTCAAGGTTAAAATGTAACTTTTTATTCCAGCCCATGGTCCAACCTTGAGGTGGTCATGGTAACCATCACACTCATTCTACTCATGGTAATCACTGGCCTCATTCTTTTTTTCTTCTTTTATCAACAGAAAGAAGATGCAGGATCTACATTTCTAGGAAATAGTTGACTTCGTTGCCTCCTATCACAACCAAGGTTGAAGATTTTATCTTATTCATCAACAGATTCTGGGGATCAGTCCATTTTAGAAAAAGAGACACTCCTCAATTCTTTATTGTTTTTAGTTTAATGATCTGATTAACATTTGAGAGAAGTGCCATGGTCAACATTGTTCATTGATATAACTCCTTTCCTTCTCAAATATTCACATTGATTGGCATGGCTAATAATCATTCTATTCGATAATCAAAATTTCAATGGCACATTTTCTTTCCTACAGCTTCAGCTATATGAGAACATTTAAAAACTGCCTCGTAAGGTTCAGTTTACAGAAGGTTAGCAGCTTTTTGCTTTCCAGACTAAAAAGCCTTCATTTAATTTAATTTGCCATTAATCAACAAAAGCACATATGGTAAGTGTTCATGGGCACTTATCACTTGATGGCTTTTACACAATTCTTAAAATCCAATTGACCTTTTGTGTTATTTTCTGTCTTATTTATACATTACAATAACCTTTTGCTTTTCAGTTTTTGGAGAGTTTTTTTGTTTTTCTTTTTTTAGCAATTTGCGTACGTTACTGGATAACGTTAGTTTGCTGCATTTGTCAATTCTTAAACCATTGAATAACCATGAGGAAACAGGTCATAAATTGTTTAAATAACATCCTATCAGAATCCATATTGGAATGACATTTTACAACATCTTGCTTAAAATTGTCATCTGTTCTTTCATCCCCTCAAAATGCCAAAGGTGAAATTAGAACTTGTCATATTTAAGTAAGGGCATAAAGGAAAACATTTGATTTATTTCCATCTGATCATGGAATCAGGAAAAAGCCTTCTTTGCTTAATTTCTGACTCTTGCTTTCTATCAGTTCAATTTTGCCCTTTCTAGAATTTACATAAATGGAATCAAATTATATTTACTTGTTTGTATCTGGATTCCTTCACTCATCCCAATGCTTTAGAGAGACATCTATTTTATTGCATGTATTAGTACACTATTCCTTTTTATTTCTGCATAGCATTCATCAGCAGATAGAAATTTGGGTTATTTCAAGCTTGGGGTTATCATAACTAAAACTAATGTGAATATGTGTGCACGTGTTAGGTTTATTTTGGGGGGGAAGGGAAGAGGATGAAGAGTCGATGTATATTTGCTATTATAAAAACTGCAAAACTAGGTTGCAAAGTGGCTACACTATTTTGCATTCCCAAAAGCAATGTACAAAAGGTCCAGTTGCTAAACATTCTTGCCAAATATTTAGCAGTGACAGTCTTTTAAATTTTAGCCATTCTAGTAGCGTGTAGTAGTGTCTCATGGATTTAATAGCCATTTCTCTAGTGACTAAAAATGTTAAATATCTTTTCATCTACATATTTCCAATACATATGTAACATTTGGTGAAGTTTTGTTTAAGTTCATTGCCTTTTTATTGTTTGTTTTTCTTATTATGGAATTGAAAATATTCCTTATATATCTGAATACAAGACCTTTTACAGATATGTTTGACAGTCATTTTTTCCCAGTATGTGGACAGCCATTTCATTTTCTTAATACTTCTTTTTGAAGAGGAAAAGTTTTAGTTTTGAAAAAGCACAATTTATCGAGTTTTCATTTATAGTTCATGCTTTTATGTAAACATTTACTTAGTTCAAAGTCAATTACACTTTTAATTTTTTCTTCTAGATATTTTATAGTTTCAATCCTGTCCTTTAGGTCTATCAGCCACTTATAGTTAGGTTTTTAATATGACATGACGTACAAATTGAGGTAGATGGTTGTTTTTGTTTGTTTTTTTACATTGGTATACAATTGTTCCAAGCGTATTTGTTTAAAAGATTATTGTTTCACTCATTGATTTGTTATCTTCGTTAAAAATGTAATTGACTCTATGCGTATGGGTCTAATTCTTAGCTTTTTATTCTATACGTTCTTCTTAAACCAACAGCATGAAGTCTTAATTACTGTATCTTTATAATAAGCCTTGTACTCAGTGTAAGTCCTCCAATTTTTCTTATTTTTCAAAATTGTTTATGTGATACTATGTCCTTTGAAGTTTATAAACTTTAGAATCAGTCAAAAAATGGCAATTTTGGGGGCCGGCCCCGTGGCTGAGTGGTTAAGTTCGTGCGCTCCATTGCAGGCGGCCCAGTGTTTCATTGGTTTGGATCCTGGGTGCAGACATGGCACTGCTCATCAAACCATGCTGAGGCGGCGTCCCACATGCCACAACTACAAGGACCCACAACTAAGAATATACAACTATGTACCGGGGGGATTTGGGAAGAAAAAGGAAAAAAATAAAAATCTTAAAAAAAATATGACAATTTTGATGAACTGCATAGAATCTAAAAATGATCTGAGTAAGAAAATCTTCTCAATATTGAGAATTCCAATCTATGAACACAGCATATTACTCCATTTATTGAAGTCTTTTATAATTTCTCCTAGCAATATATAATAGTTTTGAGTATACAGGTATTTTGCATATTTTGATAAATTCATTCCTAAATATTTCATATTTTGATTACATTATAAATGAAGGTTTCTAAATTTTTAATTATTATTTTTTGCTCACTTATAAAAATTAAACTAGATTTTTTTCTACTGACTTGTAAAATTATTTTATTTTCTATTTACTTTGCACTCACTTAGTAGTTTTCATAGTTTTGTGGTAGTCTTCTGGTTAATTTTTTATGTAGACAATCATGTCATCTATAAATAGAGAAAATTTTACTTCTTCCATTCCAATCTGATTCAATTTTCTTTCTTTTCCTAGCCTTATTGAAATGATAGGATAGCCAACAAAATTATGAAGAGTAGTAATGAGAGAAGACATATTTTCATAGCTCATGAACTTAGTGCTAAGCAATGAATTTTGCACAATTAAGTATGATGCTAGCTTAAGGTTTAGTGTCAAAGCCCTTCATTAGATTGAAGAAATTCCCATGTATTCTATGTTTGCTGAGTGTTTTTTTTCATGTTAAATTTTGCCAAATGATTATTCCACATCTATAGAGATGTTTCTATGTTTTTCCTCATTTAGTATTATGGTGAAATGCATTGATTGATTTTAAAATGCTAACAAACCTTGAATTCATGAGATAAACTATACTACTCCATGAAATACTATATTTTTATACATTACTGTATATGATTAATTAAAATTTTTAAGGATTTTTGTGTCTAAGTTTATGAGTGACATTGATATGTAGTTTTATTTTCTTGCAATATTTTTTTCAGGTTTTAGTATCACAGTAATCTCATGAGTCTCATAAAATGAGTTAGAAGGTGATTTTCCTTCTGTTTGCTGAAAGATTTTATGCAAAATTGTAGTTATTTCATTTTTCATGTTTGATAGAAATAATAGTGAACCCAGCTGAGTCTGGAGTTTTCCTTAAGGCAAGGTTTTCAAACAAGTATTAATAGACAAAGTGTTCTTTAGGTTATTTATTTCCTCTTGAAGAAGCGTTAGTAATTTGTAAACTTCAATGAATTTGTTCCATTCAAGTTTTTAATTTTATAGGCATAAAGTTCCTGTGATATTCTCTTACTCCCTTTGTAATGTCTGTTAAATCTGATATTGGTAATTTGGGTCTTTAGGGTTTTTTTCATCAGTCTGCCTAGAACATTATCAATTCTATTCATATTTCCTTATAATCATCTTTTGATTTTACTATTTCTATATAGTTTTTCTATTTTCTATCACATTGATTCTGATACTGTGCTTATTATTTCTTTTCTTTCATTTTACTTTGGCTTTCATTAGCTATTTTCCAGACTCAAAGCAGATGCTTAGATTATCTTTTCTACCAAAAGCATTTATTGCTATAAATGTTTTAGATATCTCACTAATTTGAATATTTTTCTTTCAGTTCAGAATATATTTAAAATTTCCTTTTGAATGTTTTTTCATGGTTTATTTGGAATTGAATTAATTTCCTAATATTAGGAATTTTTCTAGTTATCTTTCTGTCACTGACTTCTAATTTAAATCTACTAGGGTCGGAGAATATGCACGGTATGATTTTAATTTTTTGATGTACTGAGATTTGTTTTATGGCCTAGAATTTGTTCCCTCACATTGCATTTTCTGTGTTTGCTTGCAAAGAATTTGTATAATGCTGCTGTTGGTTGGAATTTTCTGTATAGGTCAATAAGATTGTCACACCTGAATGTGTTTCAAATCTATAATAGATTCTCTGACAATTTGTTTTCTCAATTATTAAGGGAACTTTGTAAAGTTTCTATAATTTTGGATTTGGTCATCTTTTTTTTTTAGTCCTATCAGTTTCTGCATCACACAGCTTGAATTTCTATGATTGATTGCTTACTAATTACACTGTTAGGTCTCCTTGTGGAATTAACTCACTATTATAAAATAAAGCTTTTTATCCCTTGTTGTTAAATGCATATTGGCTGATACTAATTTATAGCCATCTCAGGTTTCTTTTGACTTCTAGTTGGCATCATATCTTGTCCCATCCTTTTCCCTTTAACTTATCTCTGTGATTATTTATTTACTTTTTAAAGATTAGCACCTGAGCTAACAACTGTTGCCAATCTTTTTTTTCCCTGCTTTTTCTCCCCAAATCCCCCCAGTACATAGTTGTATATCTTTTAGTTGTGAGTCCTTCTAGTTGTGGCATGTGGGACGCCACCTCAGCGTGACCTGACGAACAGTTCCATTTCTGCACCCAGGATCTGAACCAGTGAAACCCTGGGCCACCGAAGCAGAGTGCGAGAACTTACCCACTCGGCCACGGGGCCGGCCCCTGTGATTTTTTAAAATGGATTGGTGTAGACAGCATACTTTTAGGTACTGCTTTTTATCTTGCTTTTTTATCCAATGTGAACAATCTCTGCTTTTTAATTTGAGTGTATAATCAATTTATATTTAACATGATTATATTTATGGTGGGGTTTAAATCTATCAGATTTCTATTTGTCTTCTCTTTTCCCTTCTATTACTTGTTCTGTTTTCCTTTGTTCTTGCTTTCATTTTTCCAAGTTATGCTAATCTTAAATTATTTTTAGCACCTCTGTTACACTATAACTGTTAGACAATAAATTGCACTTTAAAGTGTAAAATTTGATCACTTTAACATATGCTAATACTCATGAAACCACTGCCACAATCAATAGACTAAACATATCCAGTACCCCCAAGTTTTCTTTGTTTCCAACCTCTGGTCTCTCCTGGCCTGACTCTAACTCCTGGAAACCACTGATCTGCATTTTGTCATTATAGATTAGTTGAGATTTTCTAGAATTTGAGACAAATGCAATCATGCCTTTTTTTTGAATCATTGAGTTTTTATGGTTCCATTTTATCTCTATTATTGGGTTATTAGCTATATCTCTCTGTTTGTTTGTTAACTGTAGTCAATCTAGAGTTTAATCCATCACTATGGACCTTCAAATAATTACACCACTTTATATATACTGTAAGAAGCATAATAGTATATTTTCTTCTTGATCCTTAACCTTTGTAATATTTAGTTATACTTTTTACTTCTGCATATTTATATACTCACAATACATTGCTATTATATATAAATTAAACGTCAAAATATTTTTAAGGGTCTGGCCCAGTGGCATAGTGGTTAAGTTCGAGTGCTCTGCTTTGGTGGCCTGGGGTTCATAGGTTCAGATACTGGGTGCAGACCTATGCATCGCTCATCAAGCCATGCTGTGGTGGCATCCCACATACAAAACAGAGGAAGATTGGTACAGATCTTATCTCAGGGACTATCTTCCTTAGCAAATGGGAGAATTGGCAATGGGTGTTAGCTCAGGGCTAATCATCCTCAAAATAAATAAACTAATTAATTTAACAATTTTTTTAAACAATTAAAAATATAAAAAGAAACATTTATATTTACTTTCATATTTATATGTCTGTTGTTTCCTTCATTTGCATAGATGCAAATTTTCACCTGGTATCATTTTCCTTCTGTTTGATGGACTTCCTTTAAAATTTCCTTTAGTGTTCAACTGCTAGTAAAAAACTGTTTCTACTTTTCTATTTCTGAATGGAGTAACTCTTCAGTTCATCTTCACTTTTGAAAAAAATGATACTTCTTTTTTTTCAGTACTTAAAAGACATATATCAGGGCTGGCCCCATGGCCAAGTGGTTAAGTTCCACTTCAGCAGCCTAGTGTTTTACTGTTTTGGATCCTGGGCACAGACATGGCACCACTCGTCAGGCCATGCTGAGGTGGCATCCCACATAGCACAATCAGAGGCACTCACAACTAGAATATGCAACTGTGCACTGGGGACTTTGGGGAGAAGAAAAAAAAAAAGGAGAAGATAGGCAATAGTTGTTAGCTCAGCTGCCAATCTTTTTGGGGTTTTTTTAGATTTTTTTTATTTTTCCTTTTTTTCCCCCAAAGCCCCAGTACATAGTTGTGTATTTTTAGCTGTGGATCCTTCTAGTTGTGGCATGTGGGACACCACCACAGCATGTCCTGATGAGTGGTTCCATGTTGGTGCCCAGGATCCAAACCAGCCAAACCCTGGGCCCCAAAGCACAACACGCGAACCCAACCACTCAGTCACGGGGCCAGCCCCTCGCCAATCTTTAATAATAAAACAAAAAAGAGATGCATCCATTGTCTTGTGGCTGCATTACTTCTGACAAGAAATCCATTGTCATTCTTACTTTTGTTTCTCTATATATAATGTTTGTTTTTAGGATTTTGTGGTGGTGGTTGTTTTTATCACTATCAACAACTAGATGGTAATACGCCTTAGTCCTATTCTTCACATTTCCTTTGTCATGGATTCTTTGAGCATTTTGGATTTGTGGGTTTATAGTTTTCATAAAATCACATAATATTACAGCCATTATTTCTTTAAATGATATTTCTTCACCTCCATCCCTACCCCTTTCCTGAGAATCCAACTACACAGATATTAGACCACTTGCTGTTTTCCTGAAGGTCACTGATGTTCCATTCATTTTTTCTAGTACTTTTTCTATGTTTCATTTTGAATAGTTTCTAATGTTATATATTCAAGTTTCTTAATCTTTTTTTTAATTTAAGTAGTCTAATCTGCTTTTAATTCTGTACAATATATTTTCATTTATTTATATTTTTTTTGAGGAAGATTAGCCCTGAGCTAACATTTGCTGCCAATCTTCTTCTGTTTTTGCTGAGGAACCCTGGCCCTGAGCTAACATTCATGCCCATCTTCCGCTATTTTATATGTGAGACTCCTGCCACAGCATAGCTTGATGAGAAGTGCATGGGTCCACACCTGGGATCCAAACTGGGGAACCCCAGGTCATCGAAGTAGAATGTGCAAACCTAACTGCTGAGCCACCGGGCTGGCTCCTACAATATATTTTCATTAAAAGTAATGTGTATTTTTCATTTATAGCAATTTGAGTTGAGTTGTTTTTATGTCTTGAAGTCTTTCATCATGCTTAATGCTTTTCTCTACTGTCTTAAATATTTGATTTATATTTATAAAAACATTTTAATATCCTTAATTAAAATTTTTATCAACTGTGTCCTTTCTAGGTCTGACTTATCTTTCTCCTGGTTATGAGTTATATTTTTCTGTTTTGAGCATGCCTAGAAATGTTTGATAAGATAATAGACACTTGGAATTTTAAGTTGGTGGGGATTTTTTTCTTTTTATATTATTTTAATTTGATTTGGGTTCTGTTCTGGTATATAGTTAAGCTGCATGAAATCAGCCTGATCCTTTCAGTTTTTGGTTTTAACTTTAAACTTGATTAGCATGGGCTAAACTTGACTAAGGTGGGTCTAGAACAGTCTTTAGTCTATGGTTAATTTGCTTGTTTTTCTAAGGACTCAGCCAGTTTGCATTACTTTCCTAGAGATGTCATAAAAAACTACCATAAAATGCGTGGCTTAAAACAACAGAAATTTATTCTTTCATCGTTCTGGAGGCTAGAAGTAACAAATCGGGTGTCATAAGGGCCATGCTCTTTCTCCTAGCTTTTGATGATTGCTGGCAATCCTTACCATTCCTAGGCTTGCAGCTAAATAACTCCAATCTCTCCCTCCATCATCACATGGCCATTTCCTCTTGGTGTGTCTCTGTCCTTACATGACGTTCTCCTCTCTGTGTGTGTCTCTCCATCTCTTCTCCTCTTCTTATAAGGACATCAATCATATTGTATTAAGGACCAACTGTTCTCCAGTACAACCCCACCTAAACTTATATCTTACTATATCTGCAAAGAGCCTAAATTCATATAAGTTCACATTCTCAGATACTAGAGGTTAGGGCTTCAGCATAACTTTCTTTTTAATTTATTTTTTTTTTATTTTTCCTTTTTCTCACAAAGTCCCCCGGTACATAGTCGTGAATTTTGAGTTGTGGGTCCTTCTAGTTGTGGCATGTGGGATGCCGCCTCAGCATGGCCTGATGAGCGGTGCCATGTCCACGCCCAGGATTTGAACTGGTGAAACCCTGGGCCGCTGAAGCGGAACGCACAAACTTAACCACTCGGCCACGGGGCCAGCCCCCTCAGCATAACTTTTTGAGGGATACAATTCATCCCACTACATAGTTGTTTTGTGTGCTAAGAGGTGTTTGCACCATGACCAGTGTGATATAGACAAATTCTGTTTATCTGTGGTATACAGAGATTGTTTTATTCCTTTCTGTGGTTCTTTGCCTGGCATTGGTAGTTTCCTAAAACATCTGCACAGATCAGTACTCAGCTAAAGACTTAAGAGAATCCCTCTGTGAATCACCAGAGTTGTCTCTGTATAGCTTCCTTACCTTTCTACTGTCTCACAAATTCCAGCTGTCTTGGCTTTTGGAACTCCAAACTCTGCTTCTCCAACTCAGTGAGATTGCCAGGCTCTATGTGGGTTCTCACTTTGTGTAATGCGGCCTAGAAATCTTTTTCCAAGCAGTAAGCTGGCACACTGGAAGACATCAATTCCCTCATTTTCACTGTCGCTCCTTTGCTTCCTACTTGCTATTCTTATTGCCCTTAGATTCCTATTGACACAGCACATCCCAGCCCATCTTTTCCCTGCCCCTCCATCAGGACCTGCACACACTGTCCTCATATACCTGAAGCCACTTAGCACATCCTGTGGGCTCCAACTGCACTTTGTTTGCCTTCCTGGCAAACCCCACATTCCACCTCTGGACCGGGCTGGCCCTGGCTGTGGTCTGCTGGCATGTTCCGTGGTGCTCAAGAGAGGGGAACATTTCCTGACAGAGAGACTTGGGGGAATGGTCCAGCTTCCCCATCACAGGGTGAAAATTTTAAAAAAAGGCTGTCGCCAAATGTCTCACAACTGTTATTTCATATTTGTTCTGGTTTTCCAATTACTTAAGGCAGGAGGGCACCCCAGTTATTCTTCCAGAATCATGAGTCCAAGTCGTAAGGCATTTTTTAAGACATTTTTTTCCATTGCTTTATACTGTGTTTATTACCAAATTTACATTTATATTTTGAATCATCTGTAATCAGTGCAAATGTGTTTTCTGTGTTTTGTTTTTATATGACTTCCTTTAATATTTGCTGTATATATATTTTTTATATATTGTATATATATTTGCTGAATATATTTTATATTAGACAAATGTATGCCTATTTCATGTGTTATATGCTGCAGTTTGGTGAAAAATATTTTAATACTGCTTCGTAAAAAATATTAATGAAAGAATGCAGTGTTGGCATATGCTGACATTTACTCAACAGCTTCTTACCGATAAAATTCTTTACCCCAGTATGATATTTAACATAATAAAATTGATTTGATTAATTAGAAATTCTCATATTCACCAGTAGTAAAATACTGGCAATACCCCTTATCTCTAGGAGGTAAATTCAATGAATCTTTTGTCTAGTGAGCATTTAACCATAATATTGGCTAATGAGTATAACAGGCTTAGACTGTCATGCATATACGTCTGAACAATATGTGTTATAGGATAAATTGACAATAAATATGATATGATCAGATAAATTGATAATACTGAAACATCTACTTGTAAGTGCATTGTATATGTTTGTAACTCCGCTAAAACCTGGAAAACTATTTTGCTGAAAAGACCTTTGACCCAGTAAGACAGATTTGACAACATCCAGTGCAAAAATGCAAATGAAAAATATTTCTTTTACAAATAAAACATAGAGACCTCTTGGGGTACCAATTTACTTTTACTTTACATGTGATGATAATAAACTTGGATACTTGGTTTTGTAGATTTTACTAACTTAAAGAGAGATAGTTCACTGAAATGGCAGGGGAATCAAAGAATTAAAAAGTGATCTCTTAAAGAAAAAGAAAAGACTAAAATTCTACATAACTTTGACACGAGAATCCCTAGGTTATTTGAGACTGTTTAGCATAGCATGAATCAACATTACTCACATTTCTCTCAAAAGTATCATTTGTTTTATTGCTGTTAAAATAGAGCGCTACAAAAATTATACATGTATATGGCAATGAGTCATAAAAATAACAATAAATATAACATGTCATTGCCATTATACCTTCCAAAAAGCAATAATTGTTTTGGACGATTCCAATGACAATGTGAAATAACTTTCTGGCATAAAAAAGGGTAACATTTTCTTGTCTAGAAAATTTACATATGTGACATTATTTGGGAATTTCAGGAAAATGTAAATATACATGTTTGTTTTTATATTAGCAAAGTATTAGAGAAGAAATAGCTAGATTTCAATGTTTATATTAGTAGATGGTTAAACTGATATAATTCACACAAGTTCCTTAATAACAAAAGATCTCTAAAGTATTCATTTCCATATGTCATTAAAAATTTATAATACAATAAATCATATCCTGGCTTGTTATGCATCATTAACTGGATATGTATATAAAACTTCTGTTTCTAAATCCAAATTGAATTCCAGAACTGGATTTATTGGAGAGATCATTTTGCCAATGGAGAAACTGTTCTATAAATATTGTACTCACTGTATAAGATGTGCTCATATTCTGATTTCCCTAACTTTCTTCAAGTTTTAAATAGCACAGTTTAGTGTTATATATTATTTCACCAATTCTGGTGCTCTTTTCCAAAACTACTGTTAAAAATTCACAGTGATGTAAAATTGATGAATTGAGACAAGACTTCTGTTTTAGGCTAATCTTGTGTTATTGTAGTTGCTATTTTTAGATACTCAACCTACTTTCATTGATAGCTTGCGGTAGGACAGCCAAAAACATCCTAACTGTAATATTTTAAATTTATTTTTAAGTTTCTCATTTTCTTGTGCTAATATATTGAATTAATATATTTATTGAGTTTATTCACACTTTTCACCTTTCACCGTTCAGTAAATAGCTATTATATATGAAGTTTATAAACTTTACACAGCAAAAGTGAAGCCTAGTTTTATAAGACAAAAGAGAAATACGGAAAATTTTGTTCAAATAATTAGCTCTCCCAGATTTCTTAGAATTTACTACCCCAAAAAAATCACTGTAGATGATATTAGCACCTTTGTTCTTACACTGAAGGAAATCCATACAATTATTGTATTCCTCTACAATTTCCCAAAGCTCAATAAACAATAAACCCCAAGTCATTTAAATAATCTTCCTTCCAAATAAAAAGGTCACAGAAACTATACCAATACAAAGTGGATATACTATTAAGCTTTAGTCTTCTGCAGCTAATCATTCTGATACAAAATGTGACCAGAAATTTTCCATGAGTTTGCACGAGACTGGGAATTCAGATTGTGGCTCTGCATGTGAGAAATATGGCATGAATAATTTCCAATCTATGCATTTCATGTCTTGCAACTGATTTTTAACAAAGGATATTATTTAACCTTGTACTTTTAAGCAACACTATCCAACATTATAGAATTTATTTTCTATCCCAAATGATTTCTTAATGCTTTTAATAGGAGGTTTGAAATGCTGTGAACTCTTAGCACACAATCTACTGGGAAGGTTGACTAGAGTGTTGGCTGGGGGATGAGGAAGTCCTAAGTGCCAGTTCCACCCCTGTTTTTCCTTGTTCACTTCCCTTCTGTTCATTTAATTCATTGCCTTTGTTTTCTCAATCAGCTACGGAACACTTCACTCACCTGTCTGTTTTAATTCGCCTCCCCACTCTGCCGGAAAGTAGCCAGGCAGAGACATATCTGTAGCCCCCTTTCACTTCAGTGCAGATTAGAAGCTTTGACTCTGGAGACAGGTCCTGTCTTGATGATTTACTAACGACCTGGAGGACTTCCAGGGTGTGACGCATCCGCTATGCCTCAAACCTGCCTCTTCCTCTGAATGCTAATGCTTTACTGAGAACATAAAATTTGAAGCTTACGGTTATTTAATAAAGTAAGAATAGCATTTCAAGAAACAGAAGATGATGACCCACAGATAAGTGAAAAGCCCGATTCCTATGGGCAGTGCTTTAGAGTGGCCGGCCCAAACCTCTCTCACTGGAGTTAGATAAATTAAATCAGCAGTCTTTGGAAATAAATTGGATTAATGTGAAGAGAAAAATAACCATTTCTCTACTTGTACATAGTAAACCTTGAGATGATAGTGGTAGTCTTAAGACAAGAGATCACAGAAGAAAAAAGATAAGGAGGAAAATAAAGAGAAAGAGTGTAATTTTTATAAGTATTGACTATGCTATAAGGATGGCATGCCAAGCAGCTAAATTGGAGATGTTTAGAACCTATAGCTTGAAGAAGTGTTTGGGTTAGAATTGTGATTGCTGTTTAATAGTCATTTCTCCATCTTGTCTTATTGGCAGAGACCTGATTGTTTTTTTCTTCACGAGGGGATTCGGGGGTAAATCCTGATGATTTGGACATTGCTAGGCTATTCCCATTCTCTTTGACAGCAATAAGTGCTATAATAAATGTCTAGATACAGTGAGTGTCTAAATTAAACAGAATCTTTCAAAGTGACTACTGTGAATCATAATATTCACTTTTATGAGCAAGTTCTGTTAGGCCTGCTGTTCTCCACATAGCATTCAAAGATGGTCTCTTCTGTGGAGGCTTCCTCATGCTCCTCTCCCCCGATGCTGAATACTGCCCTATGTTACACAGCCCATTTGTAGTAGGCTGAATAATGGCCCCTGAAGATGTCCATGTTGTAGATTATCTGAGTGGGGCCCCATGTAGTCAAATAGGTACTTAGAAGAGGGATGCAGTAGACAAAAGTGCATAGTAGAATATGTGGCAAAGGAATAAAAAGTTGGAATGAGGCAAGGAAGGGATCATGAGCTAAAATAATGCAGGAGGCCTCTAGAAGCTGAAAAAAGCAAGGAAACAGATTCTCCCCAGAAGCCTCCAGAAGGAACACAGCCCTGCCAACACTTTGATTTTAGAATTCTGACTTACACATCATAAAAGAATAAATTAGTATTGATTTACACTTAAGTTTGTGGTTGCAGCAATAGGAAACAAATACACCATTATAAATCATTTTCTTTATACCCATGTTACCATAATTACTTGCATGCATGCCTGTAACTCCATTCAATCTGAGCTATGAAATCTAGGGATCCTACTTTATTCATCAATTTTTATAGACTAAACATATTTTTTTAGTAAAAGGTAGTCTCAAAGTTGTCTTTTCAGTAAATGGAGAAATAAATTAATGTTTATTTGATAAGGTCCTCTGGTATTATTTGGGGGCACCACTGGATTATGCAGATAATTCAATGGAAGACATGAACAATGTAGAATATGCAAGCTCTAAATCCTGACTAGTTAGAAACAACAGCAGGACTGATTCGATTATATTCCTAGTTTTCTCTACAGACTTTCTGTACTTGCTAACCCTGAGAAGTCCATACCTTGGTATGCTCCTGAGGAAGGAAAGGAAGCATTAAAAGATGAATGAGTGTACAGGAGGAAGAAAGGAGAACACAAAAAGAAAAGCTTGCTCTTTCCCAGTTTTGCCTGTGACAGAGACTCCTTCAAATTTTGTTATTTAATAATTAATAAACCACAATACACTTTTGCAGCAAGAACGACAGAAAAGAAATTCCAGTGCAATAACTAACATTTTTTTTCCTGCTAAAAATATACTTGAAATGGTAGAGAGGAAATTTTTAAACTATATTTGTTGAAATCATCATTCATTGCCCATTTTGCTTTTCAAAAATGTAATCTAACTGAACTTCATATAGCATTTTGGCCTTCTGGATAAGAGGAACCACTTTATTCTAAATTAAAATAATATTTATTTCCATATCTCCATTCAATTCTATATTAAATCATAAGACAAATTATGACTTCATAGAATAATAAAGTGTTCAGGTTGATGTTGAAATAAACAGTGATGGAAGACAAACTTGAGATTTTTATTTTAGAAAGGTTTAAAAAGCTCCTACTAAGACAGACAGAAAGATAAGACATAGAGAGACAGAGAGAGAAACAGCCCAGATTGTGAAAGCTGGCTCTAGTAGCCACAAATATCACAGGACAATTTAAGCATATAGACTGTGCATTAAAACACAGAATCAGTGGGCCAGCCTGGTGGCATAGTGGTTAAATTCACGCGCTCTGTTTCGTTAGCCCAGGGTTTGCAGGTTTGGATCCTGGGTGCAGACCTACACGCCACTCATCAAGCCATGCTGTGGCAGCATCCCACATACAAAATAGAGGAAGATTGGCACAAATGTTAGCTCAGCAACAATCTTGCTCAAGGAAAAAGAGGAAGATTGGAAACAGATGTTAGCTCAGGGACAACCTTCCTCACCAAAAAAATTAAAATAAAAACAGAATCAAAAAAATTAGACACAACCAAATAACATATAGTTTATTCATATCATAGTAAAAGAATATACAATTATTATTCTAATATAGCCACTCCTTCACAGTTACATCAAATGAGATAACCTCTTCAAATTTCTACTAAAGTATGACTTCTTAGTTGTTCCTACCATTGAGAGAGAAAACAGAAAGTGCATTTGAATATTAAAAGAATTGCAAAGTACAAAAAAATGACTAGCAGACATTGGGTCCTGTCCAAAATGTCCATGAGCATATTTAGTCCATGCCAAACGGTTTTTGACAGGACCAGATATACAGGACCTCTTGGCATGGACCAATTGTCTCCATGGACATTTTGGACAGGCCCAAATATGACCTGATATCAAGGACCTTTTGGCATGGGCTGAATGTCTGATGGATTTTATGGACAGGACCAAATACCAAGGATCTTTAGGTGTGGATCAAATGTCTTACGGATGTTTTGGACAGGATCAAATGTCCAGCAGGTGAAAAAATAGATAGTAAGTATTATTTCACTTCTAAATTAAGTTCTTTAAATATATTTTCTTCTAATTTTGAGAGTTGTTGTTTAGTAGCAAAAAATGTGATCTCTGGAAAGTAAACATTTAATCCATTTCTACCACTGACTAGTTAGGTTACCTGGGTAACCACAGATTCCTCATTTGTAGACTGGCCAATGGAATAGCGTGTCATAAAGTTTATGAGCTATTATAAACATCATTATGCCAAGTAACCAATCAGCTTTAGTTTTAACATTTCTATTTATTGAAGAAAAATGATATATTTCCAAATGAGCCATTTTTATAACACCAGACTTACAAATAATGCAACAATTTGAATACTTGATTTAAATTACAATACTCCATGTTAGTTATATAAAAATCTTTTAAATCATTATCTAAAGCTAAAATTAAAAGGGTGAAAATTAACTTAACATTCAAGGAACAAAAATGTCTGTGTTAGCAAATATCTGCCATGAAGTTCCCAGGAAGCACTTACATAAGTTTTTATATCTCTCTATAAAAAATTTCAAAGCCCATCTACTTTCTTATAAAATATTGCATTTTCCTACTTTTTAAATGCCTATAAATGTTACTTCTATTTTAATAAAAAAGTGTGGAGATTTTTTTTCTCATATTAACATCAAAATAAACTTTTTCAATAATAAAAAAAATGACTTTATTTGGCAGTACTGGAAAAATTAATATGATCTTCAGGATCATTTCCTAAAGACAGATTATTTCTGGACCCTTCAAAAGTAAGGATCACAGATAATAAAACAATGTATATTTATACCATAAGGTCTTCCAGGATTCCTGTTAGAAAAATCAATAATTTTAGAAGGTGACCTCCTATAAAATGAACTATTATTGTATCTGTCTTAGAGAAGAGTAGTAGGAACACAATCATTAAAGCGAAGCATGAAGCATTTGATTTGACACTGCAGGGAATGGATCTCCTTTACTCTAACTCCTGTGAAGCACACTCACATTCCTTCTCTTTGAATTGTTTGTGTCTTTATGCAAGAACTTTTCCTTTTAGGATTACTTTTAAAAAACACATCTAGGGGCTGGCCCTGTGGCAGAGTGGTTAAGTTTGCGTGCTCTGCTGCTGTGGACCAGGGTTTTGCTGGTTCAGATCCTGGGCACAGACATGGCACCACTCGTCAGGTCAGGTTGAGGCGGCGTTCCATGTGCCACAACTAGAGGGATCCACAACTAAAGTCTACAACTATATACTGAGGGGATTTGGGGAGAAAAAGCAGAAAGGAAAAGAAAAAAAGAAAGAAGATTGGCAACAGTTGTTGGATCAGGTGCCAATCTTTGAGAAAAAAAATTAAAAAATCAAATAAATAAATAAATACATCTGTTAAGTAACAAGGCTTTTGGACAAAGACTATGCAGAATTTAGACCAGGGGCATCTGAGAAGAAAGGCATATTCCTAGATGAGTTATCTAACCCTGTCAGTTTACATGCTCCCTAAGGATGTTGCAGATTTGAGCTATGCTTTAGGGATCTCATAGATAACATCCTTGTCTTTCAAAGGGAAAATCTTGGACACTATATTAGCTGCAAATTAAATCTATCCCCTGTTTCCCATATAGCTAAATGTCATGGAGGAATAAAGGTCTTATTGGCATTTTGTGTAGCTCTGGGATACTCAAAGTGGGGGACAGAATATAGACTATAGTGATGGGCAAATTCCATGACATACACTTAAGAAGAGGGAGCTAGTTATCATTAATAACTTTGAAGTCATAGGTCAAAGCCATGAATTAGTGAACCATTTCAACCACCAGTGTCTCACAGGGGATTCTCTCTGCCCCCCTGACGTATACACTATTAATGAGAAATATATCTTTGCCTTCTAAAGGTAAAAACTTTGGCATATTAAATATATGATTCTTTTCTTACTATAAAATATATAAAAGATAAAAGTACAAAGGGAAGCTGCAGCTAAATGGATATAGAGTTTCACTTTTGTAATACAAATATTCCAGATCTGTTACACAGCAATGTGCATATAGTTAACACTACTGTACTGTATACTTAAAAGGGTTGGGATAGTAAATTTTAGGTTATGTGTTTTGATCACAATAAAAAAGATAATAAAAGAACAGAAAACATTATAGCAAACACCAAGGTAGCTATCACCCAGATGTAACGTGTTAAAAATGTCCTATATGTATTTCAGTTTTTCTGAAGAAATAAGTGTGATTGAAATTCCTGAATCTCCCTGCATATCCCTTCTACTTTCTTCAAAGGTAAATACAAACCCAAAGTAGGTATCAATATTTGTCACCCATGTTCTTATAATTTTATTCTAAAAGTGTGTAATCCTAAGAACTAAATAAGATTATAGACTCATTTTACACTAATTATTTACACTATACACTATTATTTTTTAAATATTTTTATATTTTAAATATTTTATTTTAAATATTTTTATATTCATTATATGTTTATAATATATAAATATATAATAGATAATTATAATAAAAGTTAAAAAATAAATGTATTTATTAAATTTAAAAAATAAATAAATATAATATATTATATTTGTTAAATTTTAAAAATATTTATTATAAATATGTAAATATTAAATATTAAATTTTACATTATACACTAATTTTTTAAAAATTGTTGAATAACAGAATACTTCTCAAGAAAGGAAAGAGAGAAATAAAAACAAATAAAATCTCCAATTATAAATTATGAGGAAATGCTGCTTTAATTTCCTAGAATTTCTTAAGCTGTCTTTTGGCTCTATTTCCTGGATAATTGCCATGTTACTTTTTTCTCAATTTCCTAGCCAGTGTGTCCGTTTCCTAGGGCTGCCATAACAAAAATATTACAAATTGGGTGGTTTAAGCATGAAGAATTTATTGGCTCAGAGTTCTGGATGTTAGAAGCTTCTGGCGGTTTGTCAGCAATCTTTGGCGTTCCTTGGTTTATAGATGAATTGCCTAAGTCTCTGCCTTCATCTTCACATGGTGTTCTCTGTGTCTCTTCACATCATCTTCTAGATGCATGTCTACCTTTGTGTCCAAATATCCCCCTTTTATAAGGACACAAGTCATATTAGATTAGGATCCACTCTAATGATCTCATTTTCACTTGACTACTTCTGTAAAGACTCTATTTCCAAATAAGGAGGTATTCTGAGGTCCTGGGGGTTAGGACTTCAATATATTCACCCCATAATGGCCAGTATTGACTTACTCCATAATTACATGAGAGAAATTAGCCCCAGACGGACAAATAGTGGGTTTAGATATCAAATACTAAAGCACATGCTCTTAAACAGAATCACCTTTAGATGTCGCCAAAGTTGTAGGCTTGTACATTTACAAGTTTGGAAAGGGCAATTTCTAACTTATTATCCATCCACCCAACTATCCAGAAAATCTCTCTGAAGCATTTACTTTACCAATACAAATATATAATAGAATAAAATATTTTAAGCTATTTTTCTCCCCTCAAGGGGCAGAGATTGGGTACGTGATGGTGGTGGTCAAATGGGGAGAGGATGGAGCAGAGGACACTTCTACATATATCTCACTGTCTTCAGGAATCTTACAAGTGCCAGGGAGTACACTGAGACAATAAAACAAGATGGATAAAATAACAGCCACACATTTTATGATCCATTGGTCAATCAAGAACTTCTAGTTAAGGAACTCAGCCCTAAGTTCCATTCAATTAAGCATTAAAGCAACAACTATCCAAGAAATTAACATTAAAAGCTTTTCAACTATGAAAATTGAATAGATTTTAAAACATCACTTTTTAAAATTAAAGCATAAAACTTTTTATGTGGAAGTCATATTTTCTTTATTTCTCCCTTGAGTCAAATGCTTAACTCTGTATAAGAATGCAGTTTTCATACATGCTTTTGTGTAATGAAAGGGAAAACTAGTTTCAATTGTGGAATGCCATCACTAAGTTGCTGAAAAAGCCTTATGCACGGATGAATTCTGATACAATCAGATGGTTTTTATTTCACTTAGGTAATTTTATGTAAGTTATTTCATAAAAGCTTTTATTGAAGGTGTTTGAAAATGTAGCCTTTCATATGTCAAGTTTTAGAAGCATGGTCAGGTTCTTTTGACAATGAACCAAGCTATGAAAACCCTCCACAGATATTGTCACAGAGGTGAGTATAATTGCACAAACTTAAAGGAATTCAACTGAACTTATTTTACCATAATCTATAATAATTGCCAGCAGCAATTCACTCTTACATGGCAACTAAATTGAAGAATATTTAAGTAACTAAAATGGATCTTTCTCAAACTTAGACACATTGTATATCACAAGGGACACAGATACTCACAAGTCCACACTACTACTTCATGGTTGAGCCTGGAACTTGAAACCTGACCATTCTAAGACACAATTTCTCTGTCTGTAAAATGAAACAATTGAATTTAAGGATGTCCAAACTCGCTCCAAATCCTTTCATTTAGAGGAAAGCCTAACTCTCAGGTTACATTTATTCAACTTCACTCACTTATCCAACCAGCCAACCATACTTCCATGTGTCTTCTGATTTGTTCATCAAAAAGTTAAGTGATTACTACATGTGAGGCACCGTGCTAGAAGCTGGGAACAAAATTTTGAACAATACAAATGGTGTCCCTTCCTCTATAGGGGATATTTCCATAAGAACTCAGGCTGTCAGTTCTACTTGTGATTTTTCTTATTTTACTCCTGCTCCAACGTCCACCTGTCATCAGCAACCTACTCCATTGGCAAATAGAAAATCATTGCTTTTAATTTACATTGGAGTTTAGGCACTGCCCACTCCTAACACCTTTTCTGCTCAAGAAAGGAATCTGTAGTGAGTTACTAGATCACAGAAATTGTGCTTCACCAACAACCATCATCACTTACTGTTGCTATTTTAACATTGCTCCACTGGTTGCCAGGATCCCTCACCCTCAGCTTGTCTGTGATCACAGAAAACTCTTCACTTTATACAGTCATACTTGATTACCTTAGATTCTCCTCTTTGTCTGTTGCTCTTTTTCTTCTACACTGGATGCCCTTGATTTTGGAATCTATAACCTGTTGGGTCCCTATGTCCAGGTACTCCATGACTCTATTGCTGTAATCAGTCCTATCTTTTCTGCTCTTTCTAAACAGCCTCTAAGCAGTCGTGAGCATTGATACAATGCTTAGTCAATTTTCTTCTTGTCAGTCCATTCAATCAGATAACCTGTGCAATGTAATGCCAAAGGTATGATTATTAATGATTAAACTTTTAATCTTGATTTTTTACTGAAGTGATATAAGGAAGCCAGAATGAAAATATTCTGCAAAATTATTCAGATAACCCATGCATAGACTATTAAGAATGAGGTCACTTTTGGCTTGGTGTGTCCAGTCATTATTTATATTAATCAGGTTGGATGCTGTTCAACACTTCATTCTATTTCATGGGAGGATAGATATGGACCAAATAGCCAAAGTGTTCCAGAACCACAGACATTACAAGGCCTTTAAGCTAGTTTGTCATCAATGGTTTTATGTAGAGTTTGGTTGTTAAGAGCCAGAAAAGCCTGTTTCTAATTTTTTCCTCTATTGGTTATTATCAGAGTGATTTTTGCAAGTTACTATAATTTTCTGACGGTCAGTTTCTTCGTCTGTAAAATAAGTGTATCAGTATTTAGTTCATAAAGTTATTTTTATGAATATATGGGCCAACATATTTAGATCCTTCATCATAGGGCTCAGGAATGCATAGGTCATGTTAGTATTGGCAATGTAATCGTCATCCTTGTCATCAGTTGGCAGACAGTCTATGAGTTTACAGGTTTGAGAATTAATTTTTCTTAGTTCTTCACAGTTTAGAGCAAGGGTCAGCAAACGATGGCCTGCAGGCCGAATCCAGCCCTCTACCCATTTTAGAAATAAAGTTTTCTTGAAATAAAGACATACCTCTTTGTTGGCATATTTTCTGGCTGCTTTGGCGCTATAATGGCAGAATTGAATAGTTGGGACAGAGACTTTATAGTCTGAAAAGCCCAAAATATTTACTATCTGGTGCTTTCAGAAAGAGTTTGAGAAACCCTGGTTTAACGAAAAAAGAGTTCCCAGAACAGGTTTTTGTGTCACCAAATTCCATAATAGCATTGGCAGAGAAGAAGAGTGAAAATCCCACAGTGTGTTTCTAAGGGGAGGAAACAGAGGAAATATCTGTGTGGAAAATTATATCCATGGATCAGAAGTGAACTTTTCTGCTATTGCTACTGATAATCCGTACTCCATAAAAACAAGTGGGATTACCTCTTAAAATGTATTATTAAAGTGTCTCCTTTACAAAAGAAAGAAATATAAAAACAAAAAAGTTATGTACGATAAGAACTTTGATAAAAGTGCATTTACTAGATAGCATAAACTAACACAGAGGTGACAGGTACACATCTACGAAGGAGAAAGTGGTTCCAGCTTAATTCAAGGGGAAAAATTATTCCTTAGAATTATAACGAAAGTTTTGAAGGGAAACTGTTCCTCTTTGTGTCAGGGAAGAGGAGTGAAGTTACATGTTTTTGGTAAAGTCGTTGCCCCTCTCCAGGTCTGCTATTTCTCACCTGTTACAGAAAAGGATTGTGCTAAATGGATTCTATGCTTCCTTTGAATTGAGATATTTTTAAATTCTGTTCTATTTTTTATAATTTCTATTTCAACAATTTTATTGAAGAACAATAGACCTTACAATAAACTACATATTTTTAAGTACAAATTTAATGTTTTGACCTCTGTATAGATCTGTGGTACTATAACCACAATCAAGATATGGAACATATTCATCACCCACAAAAGTTTCCTCATGCCTCTTTGTAACTCCTCCTTCCTGCCCACCCTGCTCCCACATGGTCAGCTTCCTTTTACTATAGAATAGTGTGCATTTTCTAGATTTTTTTTTAAAAATAAAAATTTAGAGCATGTTCCTTTTCTCTGTTTGATTTCTTTAACTCTGAATAATTATTTTGAGAATCAACCACCTTTGTCATGTATCAATAGTGCATTCTTACTTATTGCTGAGGAGCATTTCATTCCATGAATGTAAAGTAGCAAGTTTATTCATATGTTGACAAACATATGGATTGTTTACAGTTTTGACAATTACGAATAATGCTGGAAACATTCATGTACAACTCTTTATATGTACATATACTTTCATTTCTCTTAGGTAAATATCCAGGAATGGAATGTTTAAATTTTTAAGGTGCTGCTGAACTATTTCCCAAAGTCATTGCAACATTCTATATTCCCATCTGCATTGCATGAGTGTTCCAGTTCATCAACGTGCTCACAAAAACTGAGTATAAGTCTTTCAATTTTAATGATTCTAATAAGTATGTATTTTATTGTGGTTTTAATTCAACTTTACTTAATAAGAATTACGTTGAGCTTCTTTTCATGTGCTCATTTGCCACCTATATATGCTCAGTTAAATGTCTGTTTAAATCTTTTGTAACTTTTAGTTTCTTTAGTATTTAGTGTTCATAATATATAATGGATACAAGTGCTATAACAAATATATGATTTTCAAACATTTTTCCTAGGCTAGTATATTCTGTGGCTTATATTTTCATTTGCTTAACAGTATCTTTGAAAGAGAAGATTATAATTTGGGTGAAGTCCAATTTACCAATTTGTTCTTTTGATCATGGTTTTGTTGTTAATTCTAAGAAATTTTTCCTTACTTAAGGCACAAAAGGCTTCTCCTTAGTCTTCTTTAAAAAATGTTTTACTTTAAGTTTTACATTTAGCTCTATGATCAACTTTGAGTTACTTTTTATATAAAGTATGAGAGATGCATTAAGGCTAATTTTTTGTTTGTTTATGAATTTTTCATAACCAATTTTTCCAGCACCATTTGTTGAAAGACTAATTCTTTCCACCCTGAGTTGCCTTTAAACTTTTGGCAAACATCAGTTGCCCATATATATGTGAGTCTATTTCTGGACTCTATTCTGTTGTATTGATCTATTTGTCTATCTTTATGCTAGTTCCACATTGCCTTGATTATTTATAATAAATCTTAAGGTCAGGTGGTGTTAGTCCTCCGACTTTGTTCTTTTTTATCTAAAATGTTTTGCTTGTCTAAATCTTTTGAATTTCCGTTGGAATTATAGAATCAGTTTGTAGATTTCTACCGTAAAAAGCATGATGGCCTTTTTGAAGAGATTGAATTTATTCAATATGGGAAAACAGATATCTTCACAATATTTAATTTTCCAATCTATGAACAGGGACTCCACTTCTTTAAACCATCTTTAAATTCTTTCAGTAATAATTTGCACTCGCATTGTCTGTTTCTTTTACATCTTTTGTTAGTTAAACCTAAAGAATTCATATTATTGGTGCTACTCTACATGGAGTCTTTTTTTAATTTTAATTTTTAAATAAGTTGTTACTAGTATATAGCTATGCAATTGAGAAGAGTATAGGAATCCTGTATCTTATAACCGCACTAAACTCATTAATTCCAGTAACTTTAATGTAGTTCTATTGTAATTGCCATATGGATGATCATTTCATGAGAAGTCAGTTTTACTTCTTTCTTTTCAATATGGATTCCTTTTATTTCTCATTATTTCCTTATTGCATTGGCTAGAACATCCAGGGCAATATTGACTAGAAGTGGCAAGAGCAGATATTTTTGTCTTCTTTCTGATCTTTGGGGGAAATAATTCAGTCTTCTACCATTAAATATATCAGTTGTCAGTTTATTTTTTGGTGTCCATTATCAATTTGAAGAACTTCCATTCTATTCCTACTTTCCTGAGAATTTTTTCCTATCAGTAATGGACTTTGGATTTTATCTAATTATTTTTTGGAGCTAATTGAGATGATTGGATGAAATTCTTTTTGGGGCGGGGGGGTTGCTGTAGGATGAATTACATTAATTTACACTTAATTGCTTAGCAATCTTGCATTAATTGAATAAATCTCACTTGATTATAATGCATTATTCCTTTTATATACTGTTGGATATGATTAAACGACATTTTGTTTTGATCTTTTGATGTTACAATGGTATATTGGTATATAAATCTCTCACATGTACTGTCTTTGGTTTTGGTATCAAGGTAACGCTAGTCTCATAAAATTAATTGGCAAGTGTTCTCTTCTTTTCAGTTTTCCAGAAGTTTTTGTAGAACTGGTATTTCTTTTTCTTTTTATGTTTGATAGAATTTATTAATAAGACCATCTGTGCCAAGAGTTTGTTTGTGGAAAGATATCTTTACTATAAATGCAAAATCCACCAGTATATTTTCTAGTGGTGTCCTCTTCCTCGCTCATTCCTGATGTCAGTTAAATGTGTCTTCTCTGTTTTCCTGATCAGACTGGTTAAAGGTTTATCAATTTTATGTATCTTCTCAAATAATCAACATTTTATTTCATTAATTTTCACTACTATTTTTCTGTCATAATAGACTTCTCTTTTGGTTTTCATTATTTATACTTATGTTGGCTTTAGTTTGCTCATCTTTTTCTAGTTTCTTAGAGGTAGAATCTAAAATTATTGATTTGAGACCCTTCTTTCCTAGTATTGATATTTAGCACTAAAATGTTCCCCCACAGTATCACTTTAGCAGCATCATACACATTTTGATCTGCCATGTCTTCATTTTCATTAAGTTCAAATTTTTCTATTTATTTCTAATTTTAAATATTTTCTAATTTATCCTTTGATTTTTTTCAGTGAACAATGAGTTATTTAGATTTGTGTTAATTCCCAAATTTGGGAGATCTTCCAGAGACTTTTCAGTTATTGATTTCTAACTTGGTTCCACTGTTTAATGGATGGATACTTTTTATGGGCTTAAATCTTTTTAATTTTGTAGAAGCTTGTTTTAGGGCACAGAAAATTGTCTATCTTGACAAATGTTCTGTGTGTACTTACAATGCAGTTATAATCAGGGTTTTGATGTGATTGATAATTCTATCATATGCATCAGTTTTGATTAATTTTCTCTTTTTATGAGTTTGCTTTCCTCCTTCCTTGCAGCATTGCCATCTTTAATAGGATGCCCATCATTGGGTATTTGATCTCATTGGTTGCTGAATATTTTTCAATTCCTACAGATATTCATAATCTTTGTTCTTGAACATAGTTACACTAGTTTTTCTTTTGAATCTTGCTTCTAAGATTTATTAGGCAAGGCTAGAGTTGTTCTCTGTCTAGGGTTCTCCACTACTAAGGCGAGACCCTTCTTCATACACTACCCAATGCCTTGTGAATCCTGAGATTTTCTCGTCTAACAGTTGGGAACCAGCACTATTCCAAGTCCTGCATCTCTGGGGCTTTTTACTCCCGTTCCTTTTCGGTGTTTCTTTCCACAGTGGGACTCTAGTTTCATTTAATGAACATGTTAATCAGTACTTAGCTAAACACTTGAGAGGGTTTCTGAAGATCTCCAGAACTCTATCTTTATACATCTTTCTCCTCTCAGTTACTTTGCTGTCCAAACTCTACTTGCCTTGTTCTCCGCATGCTCTTGGCTCTGATTTTTTAACTCAAGGAGTCCACCTGGATTTGCTGGGTTCCTCCTCCTTTTCCCTTGGCTGAGAAACCCTCTGATGGCAACTAGCTGGGTAAATTTAGGGTTTACCTCATTTGTTTATGATTCAGCTTGGTAACAATAATGCTCACTCCATTTGTTTCTCATCTCTCATCTCTGAGGAAACACTCTCTTGTTACCTGATAGACAGCATCTTGAGAAATATCAGTTCATATACCTTATGCATTTGTTTGGGCAGCCCAGTAAATTCAGTCTCTAATATTCTATCTTGCCCAGAAGTGAAAGTTGTACATTTTATTTGTCAATGCTTTGCTGTTCAGATAAACTTTTGAAATGATTCCATTTAAAGTGTGAGAGAAACTTCATTTTAAAAATATTTTGGATCAGCAGCTTCCCTTACTCCATTGTATTACTAAGGGAGAGGAAGAGGTAATTATTCTAATGAGTTAATATTTTTTCTATTTCCCAGAACTCAATGGTAATTAATCTTGCAATGAGTATATAAGAAATCATGTATTTTATAAGTATTTGGTGGAATTATACAATCAGGTTCATTCTTGATAGTCTGCCAAATTACAAAAATATTTTTTGTGTTTCCTGCCTGAGCATATTTTCACATAGCCTGCAAACTTCCTAAAAGCAATTATTGAATGTTAATTATATTCAATTAAAGTACAATTATCTGTTTTAAATTAGAATAACTTATATTAAAATAATATATGGATAAAGGTTTTTAATTGCTTATTGACTTTTTGTCTAAGTGTATTATTGCTAGAACAATTACTAGTATTCAAATATGGGCAAATACAGTTTAATATACCAAATGGATTCAGATATTAAAGCTATTAACAATAATCTAATTATTTCCTTTGGAAACTTTTAAAATCACATTTAAGTAAATGAAGTTTATCTTTTCCAAAGTTGTATTAATTGAATAGTTTCATTATTGCATCTTACTGGATATTATGACTAGTCTTTTGAGAAAGTCAGTGCAATTTTTGGTAACGTGAAACAACAAACCAAAGGAAAAGTGGAACATCTTTATTTCATGAAGGTTTATTGATATTGTTGCTGTTTTTCTTATCTATATGATTTGCCAGAAGACTCAGCCAAATAGCTGTCTCAACCAAAACGTGAAAAATGCAAACAAATCCAGCTTCAGTAAGAAAACTGAGATTTCACGAACATTTTACTTCTCCTTTTTCCTTCCTATGGAAGGTGATTAGGTCATCTCTAAGAGCTTGAAAGAAGCATGTGGACTATTAATGAGCCTTAGTAGAGTGGAAAAAAACCACGTAAACAAATTCCTATACTGTCTGATAGTAGAGAGAAAATAAATTTTAAAAATATTAAACTCCTTGCATTTCAGTTTAGATTAGATTTCTATCCCTTTGGCTAATAACTTAAGCAGATATTGAAGCTTGGGTTTTAGTTGGTAACTTGGACTCATATTTGCCTACTGAATACTATGCAACTTGAATTTAAAGCATCTAAAACTCTTTAACTCTTTAAAAATCAAGGTAATGGGACTCTGTTTTAAAAAAAAAACTTTGACATTAAAAAATTAAACAGAAATGAAAATTAGAGAATGTACCATCAGATTCTCAGAGTTCAGACCTTAACTGTAGTTGTGCCTATTTGTTCCTTTCTTACATATAGATCACATTTGTCTTATGATATTTATGCTGTAATTAACTCAAAAACATATAGTTGTTTAAAAAGTCTTGCCTGAAAAGGAAACAATTTTGTCACAAGAATAATATAATTTAATAAATTCATTGAAAAATTGTTTTCTGATGTTCTATATAATTTCACATACTACATTTTTAAATAATTCTACTGTTTCCTATGAATATTTTAACATGTATATCTAATATATTTATTTAAAAGTATCTTAAAACTACACATCTAAATATTTGCATCTCTCTTCATATATATTTTCTCTTTATTATCTTTAATAAAAATAGCTGCCATCTAATAAGTGACTAATCTATGTCAGAAGATTTTATCTTTTCCTCGGTTAACCTTCACAAGTAAACATTTTACAGAAGAAGAAACAGGCTTAGAATAAGAATCTGCTTTCATCATATAGCTTGTACGAATCATATCTCAATTCATTTTTGTCTAAGCCTCAAGTTTTCTTGGCCAAATCAAAGAGATTGTTTTATATATTTTATATATTATATATTTTATATATTTTGTTCCCTAATAAGAAAGTACTGAATGCCCACTACTGTTTTTTTGTTCAATTTAACTTGACCCAAACTTATTTGTCTATAATCCAGTTTCTTGATGGTTGCCCTTGTTGCCCTAACACCTATTAACCTCACAATGAATTAGCATCCTCCGGCCTGCCCTGTGACTGAGTGGTTAAGGTCACGCGCTTCACTTGGGCGGCCCAGGGTTTCGCCGGTTCGGATCCTGGGTGAGGACATGGCACCACTCATCAGGCCACACTGAGGCGGCGTCCCACATACCACAACCAGAGGCACTCACAACTAGAATATACAACTATGTACTAGAGGGTTTGGGGAGAAGAAGAAGAAGAAAAAAAAAGATTGACAACAGTTGTTAGCTCAGGTGCGAATCTTTAAAGAAAAGAATTAGCATTCTCTTATTCCTTTAACAATTTGGAAATATAAATCTTATTAAAGCTACATTATGGCAAATATAACCTTTGTGTTGTTACTTTTGGAGAAGCTGCTGTAGACAAATTTACTTTAAATATTTAGACATTCATCTAAAACTTCAAAATGTTCAATAGTATAAAGCTAAGTTCAAAGAAAATATGATTTCTTTCAAAAATATATTGTGTATTTGAAGATAAAACTTTTCCTATTGATTGTCTTAGTCCTAACATTTCTTAGTCCCATACACACCATGGGACATCAATTATACATTGTCAAATCCTAAACTGTGAAGGATCTGATACGTTATACAACTTATAAATTAACAAATCAGTTTGCCACTGTTGTCAGACTAAGTAGTCAGTTAAATTTAAGACACTTGCGACAGTTTGGGGGCACAGCACCAGAGTATTTTCTGACTGGAGAAAGGCTCCACAGGGAGTTCTGAAAAACAAAGATTATCAATACAATTGGCCCCCACACCTCGTGGGGTCTAAGGTGTTATTTTCCCAGGAATGGGGTTTTTTGCTCTTTCTCCAATGTCACAAAATCAATATATTTCACTTCAGTAGTAATAATTTTTAATTTTTTTCCCAATCTTCCCCTTCTTGCAGAAGACCGTTGTCCAGAAGGGTTGGATACAAGAGGAACAAAACACTTTCATAAAAGTTGACCAGGTTTAGTTCCAAATCCCCTAGGCAATCTTTCAACCAGGCTGACTGAGTTGCTGGTGGGATAAAGAATGACACGTTATACCCAGGAATGATCACAGCAAAATTTTCAAAATATGTCTATGTAATCCCCCAGCCTTTCTCTCACGATCATTACCTAGGAAGCAGCCTAGTAAAGAAGGGACAGCTGCATTTAATAAACAAACTGCCTTACTAAGGTGTGTGGACCAGGCAAAGTTGAGAGAAGTAGAGTTAGACTATCAGATCACCGTTGAGCAGCTTCTGCCATAAAAAGCAGAGATTGTCAACCTGCGACTAGTTTGGAAAGCCAAACATATAACATAAGTTTGCTTTAAGGGATACACCAGTATATCCAGAGCTCACAAAGCACTAACTGGAGAAAAGCCAACAGTGGTGAGACACCACAGATGCAGTCCTTCTGTCAGGAGTAGACACGGACCATGCCACTGGCAGCAGTGGTAGCCTCCACATAAGAAACAACATACTTCCCTCTGAGCCAGTCTATGATGGTGAACAGGTTACCTTGTCCAGTACGGTGACAATTCATGCAATGAGAGTGGCAATCCAGGTGTTGCTGTCACAATTAGTAGCAAGATTCCAGTGAGTTTCATCAGAGAGTGAGTGTTTTTATACATTTTTTTTTTCTTTGAGGAAGATTAGCCCTGAGCCAACTGCTGCCAATCTTCCTTTTTACACTGAGGAAGACTGGCCCTGAGCTAACATCCATGCCCATCGTCCTCTACTTTATATGTGGTACGCCTACCACAGCATCGCTTCCCAAGCGGTGCCATGTTTACACCCAGGATCTGAACCAGCGGACCACGGGCCACCGAGAAGCAGAAAGTGCTCACTTAATTGCTGCGCCACCAGGCCAGCCCTGAGTTTTTTTCATATTGATGGAGCATCATTTCCCAACACACAAGTAACTGTATTATAATTGCCCTTTATAACTCACAGAAACATAAATCCACTTGGCTTATTAACAAACCATGGCTTATTAACAAACCATCTTGCTAAACCCCAGCTGAGCATCAGCACAAATAAGGTAATAGAACATTTTCACCCTTTCTTTAATTCATTAAATTATAAAGAAAACAGAAAAGCCACATTTCTTCCAGACATGAGTAAGGTCACATAAGAGCCTTTAGAAACTATTGACTCAATAAAAGCAGTAATTGCTGAATTCAAAATAACTTATGAAAAAGCCTTAAGTTCTGGACCCGAGGAAAATATAACGTAAGAAATTTGTTTCGGAGCACATACCAGCCGAGTTATACCCTGTTCTAGTATTTCTTTGGTACTTTGTTTAAGTTCCAAGTTCCCCCATGCTATCACCAATAACCAGGTAGACAATGTAGAGTTGCCAGACATTATTAGTAAGACACAGAGTTTCTATTATTTTCCTCATTTCCTGCTCAAATCACCATTCTCTAAGTCACTACTCAATACTCTTTATGTACTATTCCACCAGTGTCATTTAATGTGATGATACAATAAGTTAAATCACTCTCTTATTTCAATGAAAGCTAGTCAATCCATTACTTGAGTAGCTTGAGAAGTTAAGAGGAAAAGGTGAAACAAACAAAATGGGACTAGTCGCTCTTATCTTGGCCCTGCTGCTCATTCGCTGGGTAATCTTGGATAAGTGATTAAGTCATCCTGAACTTCAATTTCTTTATCTAAAAATGGGAATAATAATTATTTTCTTGTAAACTGCTTACAATTATTTTTGATAAACATGAAATGACAATGTGAAAGATATATGTAAACAGTGAAACACCAAGTAAATAGGTATTTCTGGGCTTCTGGAGAAGAAATTTCTATTTGAGAAAGAAGATAGGCAAAAATTTCTCACCCTTATCTTTTCAGGGTTGTCTTCCAAAGATGCAATGTATCCTCAGGTTCCCCCATGATGCCAATAGTGTCCACCAATGACTTATTTGTCCTGTAGTATTATCTGCTGTTAAGAGGGTGGTTAAGGAAGTTAGAATTATTTTTTCTCACTGTAGAATTTATTTTCTCCCGCAGTCATTATTATTAAGGTGTCAAGTACTATACTAAGTGATATGAAGCCCTAATCTTATTAATTTCGTATTGCTTTAATCATATATTGTAGTGATTACTATCATTCATATTTTATGAATGAGAAAACTGAGGCATGGATGGATTCAATCATTTATATCAGGGCACATGGCTGATAATGTGGAGCAGGTTTTGAATCCAAACACCAAATGCCAAGTTTAAGCCCTTAAAATTGACATATTGTTTCACATTTTCCAAGATAATCACTGATATTTAGTAAGTCTTGTTCCAAATTATGTATCTATGATTGTCAGGAGTAAGAAGTTCAATAAAAATACTCTCAAAAAAGACATCTTCAACTTTGAAGTATATAATACAGTACTATTGACTATAATCACAACGCTGTCATTAGATCTTCAGGACTTCTTCGTCCTCTAACTGCAAACTTGTACCGTTGGACCAACTTCTCTTCATATATATATGCCACATCTTCATCCACTCATCCGTTGATGGACACTTAAGGTTGTTGCCATATCTTGGCTATTGTGAATAATGCTGTGGTAAACATGGGAGTGAAGATTACCTTTTCAATACCCTGTTTGCATTTCCTTCGGATATAAACTCAGAGGTGGGATTGCTGGAATACGTGGCAATTCTATTTTTAATTTTTTGAGGAACCTGTATACTGTTTTCCAAAGGGGCTGAACCAATTTACCTTCCAGCCAACAGTGCACGGGGTTCCCTTTTCTCTACATCCATGTCAACACTTGTTATCTCTTGTCTTTTTAATAATAGCCATTCTAACAGGTGTGAGGTAATATCTCATTGTGGGTTTGATTTGCAGGTCCCTGATGATGAGTGACGTTGAACATCTTATTTACTTTTTGGCCAATTGTATGTCTTCTTTGGAAAAATGTCTATTCAGTTCCTCTGCCCATTTTTTAATCAGATTTTTTACCCATTTTTTGCTATTGAGTTGTATAAGTACTTTACATATTTTGGATATTAAACCCTTATTAGATATATGATTTGCAAATATTGTCTCCCATTCCAACTACCTTTTTATTTTGTTGATGTTTTCCTCTGCCATGCAGAAGCTTTTTAGTTTGATGTAGTCCCACTTGTTGATTTTTGCTTGTGATTTTGGTGTCATAGCCAGGAAATTGCTGCCAAGACCAATGTCAGAGGAGCCTTTTCCCTGTGTTTTCTTCTACGAGTTTTTATGGTTTCAGGTCTTACATTTAAGTCTTTAATCCCTTTCAAGTTAATTTTCATGAGTGTTGTAAGATAAGGGCTAAGAGACAAGATTTTAAATGTTCTCATCTCAAAAAGAAATGATAATTATGTGACATGGAGCTTTTAGCTAACGCTATAGTGGTAATCATATTGCAATATAAAAGTGTATCAAATCAACACTTTGTACACCTTAAACTTACACAGTGTTATACGTCAATTATATCTCAATAAAAAAAGACATCATCAACTCATTAATATTACCTCATTTCTCAGATGTAGGGCCTCAGTTTTTCCTTTTGTAATATCAGTTCCTTAGTAATTGATACTAACCTCTGGTAGAGTTAACACTATGTATTTTAATAGCAACAGTAGATCAAAATCACTGACTGTTTTTGAAATAACTGGAAATAAGTTAAATTTAAATTTTAGATGTCCATCGCTATCACAAATGAGAGATACATTTATCTTAATTATGAAGCCTAATAAACAATTCTAAGTGGGAAATCTATCCAGCAGTGTGTTTCTAAAATAATTGGTCACAAGAGCTTACTTGAGCTGACTAAAAGTCAACATTACCTTATTGGAATAATTTTGGTTCTGTTTCCATAGTAATAGTTTTTCACACAAGATAATACCATAAATATCCAATAGCTTTTAATTTTTGTTGCATACAACCACAGTGTTGCCTTATGAACAAATCATGTGTCTGAAATACTTGAGCTTTTGAGTAAAGATGAAAGCACCATTCTATTTCATCATATCTATCATTCTGTTCTGGAATATAATCACTATATAGAGTCACATACAGTTAATTCTTTTTTTTTTCTTGATGTTGTTTTTATCTGAAATTTAATAAGCATCATTAGGAAACAAATATTCTACAGAAATGGGTATTGAAGACCAGGTCAATTATGCAAGTATAAATGCAACACAGATAAGATGTAAATAGATTGAAACATATCACAAATAGCGGTATGGTTGAAAAGAAAGAGATTTAGTGTGGACAAACTCAACATGAGTCATACTGAAGGATAAAACCTTTTCACTACTCTTCCCAGTTTTAATGGAAGTATTCTCTCATAAACAAAGAAAGGGAGACTTTCAGTTTGTATTAGTAAATCTCCCTCTTGAGTGTGATGTTCATTTCTAGCTTCTGTTCTTAGACAAACTGAAGAAAGGTAACTAAAAGAGTTAATGGTCTGACTATCTTAAAACAACTCAAATGTTAAGACAACCTCAAGATGTGTAGCCTGTGGGCTAGAAGATACAACAATGGATTTGAAGAACATGAGTGTTTTCAAATTATGGGAGAAATTACTCTGTGCCTTTTGGGAACAGAAATGGACTTCAATAGTTATATGAAGTCATATGGAAGCAATTTTTGACACCAAAAAAAAACCCCACCTGATTCTTATTTTCTTTTTATATAAGCACTTTACTAGCTCATTTATATATATTATGACATTTAATACTCCAACAGTTACATAAATATATATCATATTTTTATAGAAAAGAAAGTTGTAGTTCAGAGAGGGTAGGTAACTTGCCAAAAGTCATACAGCATCTAATTATTGAAATCGACTCTGAACTAGCTATGCTATGTTTATTTCACTGTACTAAGCTACCTCCTTATAGATTCTTTTATACTAAGAAAAATGTTATCTGGATAATATCTTTTTGCTGTTAGGTCTATAAGAAAAATCAAAAGTATTTTGGATTGCTTCAGTTTTCAATAAAATTCCTTCTGCACCTAATTTTAGTTACTTGAAAATATCTCCAAAGTATACATATTCTTATAGCAAAATTTAAGATTTTTTTTTTAAATCCTCAAATTTCCTAAAAATATGTAGGGTTCCATCTTTGGAAAGAGATGAATTAAAAGACTAGTTGAAGGGCTGACCCTGTGGCCTAGTGGTTAAATTGGGTGCGCTCTACTTCAGCTACCCAGGTTTAGTTCCTGGGCATGGACCTACACCATTTACTGGTGGGCATGCTGTGGCAGTGACCCACATACAAATTAGAGGAACACTGGTATAGATGTTAGCTCAGGGTGAATCTCACTCTGCAAGAAAAAAAAAAAATTGTCGAAGTCCATTAGACACTCTGTGCTTCTACACTAGGTAGTATATTTCTTTATGTCCACATGATGATGAATTAAGTCAAGGAATAACTATTTAGTCCTATTGCTGAATATAATGAATTTATATTTATTTCTATTATGTTGGTTCTTTAAGTAGATGGCTTACAATGTAATGCATCTTGTTTTCAAATTCTCTAGGTTACAAAGTCTGAGTTTATTCCTTTGCCTACCGTAATTCAGAGTCTTCAGTGTAATCGTAGGGATTGACTACAGTGGTTTACAGAAAGTCTGTATTTGCTCGAATACACAAGCAAAGAAAAAACAGTCCATACCCAATAGAACACACATCAGTGGCTATTCCTCAAGTCTCTGATTCTTTTCTTAAATTAATTGTTATATGCCTTATAATGTGTGTGTGTGTGTGTGTGTGTGTGTATGTATAACACAGGGTCAAGAAAGTAAAAGAAATATAGGATTAGGACTGTTTTGGTCAAAGAAGAGGATCTGAGTCAGTTTTAGGAAACCATATTCATTATGCAGTTGTTATTGTTGGTTGACTAATGGGATCAACTTTAATTGGCTGGTTCTTTGTAAAAGGGTAGCTAGCTTTGCAAACAATGATTATATTTCAAACATGTGACTTTCTAAATACCAGCTTCAACTTTGTAGTTTAGAATGAGCTCAAATTGCTAATTCAACAATTTACATGAGTGAGGAGAGAAGAGTCTACTATAAAACCTCTATTGCAATTCCAACTAAAATAATGACTTTGCTATGAAAGCATATTGATTAAATCGTGTGATAGAGCATCCCTGCATAGCTCCGATCTAAAATGTCTTGAAAACAACTGAACTACAAGTAAACTAATTCAATGACATACGAATAGAGACAGAATACGTATGCACATTGGTCTTGCTTTTGAAATGCAAAGCTCTTTACCCTACTAGCACACTTTTAAGTAATGTACATTCTGAGCACTTGTCTGCTTGATACCTCAAGGGACCAGGTACTTCAGGGAACAAAATATGCTGCATAATCTGTATGAAAGAAAGCCATGTGTTCCAGAAATCCTGCCTGTTACATAAATTAAGCCACAATTTATCTTTGATTTGTGAATATATAATACCCATATTTAGAATTATGAATCCAACAGGTTGTATTATGCAAATGGAAACTTATACATCACTTTTAACTGTCAAAGACATTAGGTTAGTGCTTACCCTGATGGTTGACTATCAGGTCCATAATTTTACTGGCAAAAAAAAATAAAAACAGCTATTTTCATACAAAAAACTGCAGTCATCAAGAATAAATTAATAAAAGCCATTATAATACAAAAAAGCTTTTTGTATTTATGTCAGTTTATGCTATCCCTAAATGTGAATGCACAGCAAATAGCGAAACAACTTGTTATAATAACTATGAGAATATACTTACATGGTCAAAAACATCCTTGAGGGGCCAGCCCAGTGGCACAGCGGTTAAGCGCGCACATTCCGCTTTGGCCGCCCGAGTTCACCAGTTTGGATCCCGGGTGCATACATGGCACCGCTTGGCAAACCATGCTGTGGCAAGTGTCCCACGTATAAAGTGGAGGAAGATGGGCACGGATGTTAGCTCAGGGCCAGTCTTCCTCAGCAGAAAGAGGAGACTTAGCAGCAGATGTTAGCTCAGGGCTAATCTTCCTTAAAAAGAAAAAAAAGAAAATTCCTTGGAAAATCATTGATTGTGGTAGGCAGAATTCTAAAGTGGCTGCCATAATGTCTACCCCTTGGTATTTCTCCCTTGGTTATATTATATCACATGGCAAAAGGATTTTCCAGAAATAACTAAGGTCACTTATTAGTTAATCTTAAAATAGAGAGATTCCCTGGGTAGGGTTAACCTAACCACATGACCCCTTCTTAGCACAGGGTTTTCTCTTGCTGGCCTCAGAGAAACCAGGTCCTCAACCAGAAATGATGTAATGCATCTTGTTTTCAAATTCTCTAGGTTACAAAGTCTGAGTTTATTCCTTTGCCTACCGTAATTCAGAGTCTGTGAATTAACCCTCGGGATTGACTACAGTGGTTTACAGAAAGTCTGTATTTGCTCGAATACACAAGCAAAGAAAAAAGAGGGGCCTCAAACAGGCCCATGCTATTCACCCTAGTTTTAAAACAATTTTAAAAAGTGAGAAGGCAGAAATTACAATGAGAAATCTGACCAACAATCACTCAGGCAACAGTTAGGCTGCTAAAGTTAATAAGATTACAAAGATTTGAGTGTTTAAACTAATATGATATGAAGAGGTTATGTCAACTTTGGCTGAATGTCTTTTTGGAAATGGATGTTATGTCTGGCTGGGAACACGCTTCCCCTACACAGAATTATAACAATGAAACTTATTGATAGAGTCTTAATGGAAGCTATGGTTAGAGGTATGAGTTGATAAAATTAAGACAAAAATTTGATAAAATTTGGTACATTTAAATTGGCTTTATGTGAAATGATTTCATCTCTTTTGCCTGATTGCATTATGGGGATAAATCTGAGGAAGTTCAAGAGGTTCAGAGCATGAGAGGGATTTGAGGTGAGAGACATTCTTTGTTGTTGAAATGCAGGGGGCCAAGGGCAGTGTCCTGAAAGCAGCCTCTAGAAGCTGAAAGGAGTCCGCAGCTAAGCCAGCAAGAAAAGGGGAACTTCAGTCCTTGAACCTCAAGGAGCTGAATTCTGCCAACAATTTAAATGAGCTTGGCAGAGGATTCTTCTCCAGAGCCTATAGAGATGAGGCCAGCCTGGCCAAAACCTTGATTTAGGCTTTGTGATACCCAGAACAGAGAATCCAGACACACCATGCTGGATTTCTGACCTACAGATCTGTGAACTAATAATTGGGTATTGTTTTCAGCCGCTAAGTCTGTGCTAATTTGTTAAGCAGCAATAGAAAACTAACTCATTAACTCATATCTATAGAGTCTCAATTAATTGTAACATAATGTCTATCTTACATCTGATTATCTGAAAAACCTTACATGCACAAGAAAATCAAAAAGTCAGTTAGATGACAACACTAGTTTTGGAAATTTGACTCTTCAGTTCCAGGATCTTTATAAGTTTTATGTCCATCCATCCACTCATTCATCCACCTGTTCTCTCAAAAAATTATTGGGAACTGTAATCGTCTCTACAAAGTCAATGGTGAACAACATCATTGAGACAGTTCCTGCCCTTATTGATCTTATAACCAACTCTATAAAAGTGGTTCCTTCTTTGTTTACTTAAAAATGAGCCAAATGAGGGGCTGGCCAGGTGGCATAGTGGTTAAGTTCACACTTAACTTTGGCAGCCCAGGGTTCGCAGGTCCAGATTCTAGGTGCAGACCTAACACCGTTCGTCAAGCCACACTGTGGTGGCATCCCACATAAAACAGAGGAAGATTGGCACAGATGTTAGCTCAGTGACAATCTTTGTAAAGCAAAAAAGAGAAAGATGGGCAGCAGACATTAGCTCAGGGCAAATCTTCCTCACAAAAAAAAAGAGCCAAATTTGATAATTATATTTTTAGTAATGTAAATTGCATGACATTTCAATAATTTTGAGTATAATTTTGAACATGTATATTGTAGTAACATGAGTTTTAATAAATCCCAATTTACGTATTTATCATTAGTGATTCTGCAATACCAGAATTTTATATTATTGGAAATGTAAAATAATTTGTTGTGAGGTGGGGTAGACATACATATAAAGATGAGTTTGGCATGTTGGACAAATTATTTGGGAAATAATAGAATTTATAAATAAGTTAAAGGGCACCCTTGAAATATATGAGCTAAGAAAATTTTTATAGTCTAAACTTTTTCTGTACTGCAGAAAATTAAGAACATTAAAGAGGAATTTTCAAAATGTTTTTCAGAATTTGACATATTATGGCGAGTTTCTTAGAGAAGGGAAAAACAAATAGAGGACATCACAATGTGATAATGGAAATCCCTTTTGGGGATAGAACAAGATTCTAGGAAATAAGGAAAACAAAACTATTTGCTGGAAGACACCAAAAAGTTCTAACTGACACAGTGTAGCTGCTCATATTGCCAACCTATCTCACCCTGACATAAGTGGATAACAACAAGATATGAAAGATTATGATGATGGTGAAGAGGAGGACGAAGATCAAGTGGGTAATGCTATTTATCACTTCTTAGAGCTTCTTATATGTGCCAGGTCTCTGGTAAGAACATTATATACATTTTGCTTTTATTCCTCACTACATAACAGTAAGTTAAGGATCAGTTATTCCTAATTTCTAAGTGTTCTTATTTTATAAATGAGCAACATAAATAATTTGTCCTGCTTTTGAGCAAAAAAGAAAGTCAAGGATTTAGACAAAAGACTACTCCAAAACCTATGCCCTTAACTACAATCCCAAAGAGTCTCCAATGAAAAATAACAACTATGAATTTTCATCTTCCGAAGCCACTTCTCTGAGCAGGTCCATCCACTACATAAGTCAACTTTGTGAGAATTTTAAAAGTTCTCCAGCTCTGGAAATATGAAACAGAAAAAGGCACCCTGCCCTTTGAGCAGATCAGCTTCATGCTGGGATGAACGGCTTGTCATTGGAATTACAAGCTCAATTTCTGCCTTCATTCCCCTTCAGGGAACCACTGTTTATGGAGCAACTTTGTTTCACTTTTGTATATTCAACTACTTCCTAAAGATTTCTACCTCAATTTAGTATGTCTCAACAGAAAATATCATGTTCCCCCTTTATCTTTGCTCATCCACATTTATTCACTCTCTCTTCATAATTAGAGTAATGCAGTTTCCCAAGCCAGATATATGGGTTTTCATTCTATTTATTTCTCTATCCCTGTCCCATCCTTTCCATCCTCCTTCCAGTCAGGCCCTCATCATTTCTTCCCTAACTTTCTCCAATATGCTTCTAACTGAACTCCTTTTTCGAATCTAGCCATTCTAATTTATGATTCTCACTGATGCCATGATGGTCTTTCTGTAACACACATGTAATCCTCTGCATTTAACCTTTCCATGCTAATCACAGCTTTTACAACAAGATTCAAAGACATTTATCACAAGACAGTTTACGATCTTCTCCCATTCTCTTTAGACTTATCTTCCATCATTCCTTCAAACATATTCTTTTCTCTAGTTGTACATTAGTTCCTTATGTTTTTGGAAGGCATTATGTGTTTCATGCTCTATTTTTAGATTCAATTTATTTGCTCTTTCTCCTCACCTCCTTTACACTGTCATAGTCTTTATTCTTCTATATCATAAACATCAGTTTATTTATCTCTCTCTGTCATTGGATCCTGAGTCCCTTGAGGATACCTACCACCAAGCAGTTTGATATATGTGGTCACTTACCAAATATTTGAAGAGTCAAGAAAAGAGGAGAAAGAAAAACCAGTGTTTTTCTAGGGCTATATATCACGCCAAGCATTATCAATTTGCATATGGTACTTTGAAAGAGAGATTAAAGCAAACTATCATTACAATTCTGAAAGAGAAACAAAGATATTAGAGTAAGATTCATGAAGGTGGTGGACATTGACAAAGCTTGAAAGAGAGAGAATTTTTAGCTTGTGAATGATATTCTAGGGCATAAGCAAGAGCATTATCAGGAAAGCAAAGATTATGGTCAGGGAATAGAAATCTAAATTCTATTTCATTGGGCATTTACATGGGCAGTTTTGGAGATAATGCCAGAAAGCTGGGTCATGATATAAAATGCTTTTAGAAACAAGTGGGAAAATCTATAATTAATTCTGAAAGCAATAGGGAGCAAGTGAAGATTACTTTTGATTTCTTTGAGACCTCATTAAATCTCTGTTTAAGAAGATCATGTCAAATTCTCTTTCATGACTTAAAAATGAGATTTTTTAATATCCAAAATTCCAAGCTTATTAAAAACTAATATTTCAAATTATTACTATCATGTAAATATATAAAATAGTTGCATGTTTACTTAGCCCCACTAAGAATTTATGTGCAACATGGAAGAGAAAGCATTCATCTTTTTCTCCAAATTACATGGTACATTGTTTTGTGCAGAGAAGGTGACCAATAAGAAATGTTTGCATCTTTAAACATTCTTCATGGTTTGATAGTCATCAAAATATTGGCAGTCAATAAAATACACAACTTAGAAATGAAACTACTAAGTCTAGTTTACTTCTCTTTGTAAATTTCTTAAGGCACTGGGATTTTGTAGTCATCTGGGCAATCATTATAAAGATCAATTCTCATTCTTTAGAACTAAAAAACTGGCGTATATGAGGTTCTTTTCCTGTTTTCAATTCTTAATACATTCAGTGCTCAGTAAGAAATCTTTGTTCAGGGTACAACTCAGAGCCAGATCTATACTTACTAAACAACTCCATTCAGATTTATCTTACTATAAATCATATTTAATTCATTTAACATGCTTCGTGTGTTTATGATTGTACTAAACCATTCCAAGAGTTTTCTATTGAAAGCACCAGCTTACACACTGTTTAGAAATGGTGTATTTCCTATATTGCTGTATTCTGTTATCCCTATAGGTATTTTTTACACTTGTTCTGTTTTGTTCCTAGCTTTTAGTAGGCTGGAAGAATGATAATTTCGTGCATCAAAGCTATGCAGGAAAGTTTGCAGCTATTTTACAGCTAACATAATTCTTCTTCTATTTTCAAATCTTCTGTCCCCTTGGCTGTGTTGCACACAGGATGATACAAAATCAGGAGACACAAACAGAGTCTACAAAAGGCAAGATAAGTATGATCACTTGATTTTTTCATATGAAGCCTAAATCCAAACATTCAAATAGCTTTCCACATGTAGATTATGTAATCTTCTATGGGGCAAGTTTGCTTCAGTAACTTGCTTCATTACATCATCATCTAATTAAATTGCCATCATCAACTAATTAAATAAAAAAATCAAACCACCAAAAATTTATTGAACCCCTCCTATTGTGCAAAGTCCATTTGTGGGCAACTAGAGTCAGAGAGGTTTTCAAATATGTGGATACGTGTACTCTCCTTTGTTATAACTTAAAATTATTTTCAAATGATCACTATGTCTCTTAATCTTTTTATCTAATTTAACATTTTTTCATAGTGAAAGCTTGTATATTTTAGAGAGTTAAGTTTAGTTTGTTGAAGATGTAACATAGCAAAGAAAATGACAGGTAGACTTTTTGTTGCCCTATTTATCCACTGTGTCTCCAGGATTAGACTGCATTAACAGGCCAACAAGTATGAGTGAACCACCCAAGAGAATATGTAGAGCTTGCTACCCAGTCCTGGGGTACTTTAGAAAGTACAGGAACTTGTCCTTGCCCTGAAGATGCCTACATTTAATTTGACTCATTACTTGTTTCTTGTTTGAACTAGAATGGAACACTTAATTTGGGGTGACTTTTTACTTGTTTGAACGAGGTGCCAACAGGTCCAATATCCTCATTTTATAGATGATATAACACTCTCTCATTTATAGATGGGAGTGGTGGCATAAAACAGGAGTGAAGTTAATGGTTAAAGGGCAGTGTGCGAGACAATAAGCTTCCAGTATAGAATGTAGATCTGTGCTCAACCCTCCATATCATACTTCCTTCTAAGTCTGAACAAAGAAGAAACACAGTGAGCCTCTGGCGGTCCCACAATGCCCAAGGAGCTCCATTTGTAGTACATGTTAGAATACATACATAGACACACACCCATAGTCTATTCTTCACCCTCTCAAAAAAGGAAAAGTTCAGAGAAAATTGAATCAAAGTGTATTCTGTATGATATAAGTAAATGCTATTATCAAAGAATAGCCTGCAGAATTTGAGGAAGAGTGTAGGCTTCCTTTCAGAACTAAATTCCACAAAGTTATCTGGCAGCTCTAATGATATCACTATGAGAAGTACTAGATGTTTGCATGGCATTTAGTTTGAATTCAGTAAAAATGAAACTTCTTGAAGGAAGTTTTCTGTCATGTTTGGAAGCCCGGTGGGTGGTGGAGTCTGATAGGAACAGTTAGAGTTAGCTGGCTGTGACGAGGGTTTCCGTACTGAGTTAACTTATTGCCATCATCTGCTTCCTAAACTCATTTGCAGTCACCAGCTGTCAAGGGGAGGTTTTACATTTAACAATGGGAAACGTGCATCTGGACACCAGATTTCTTGTCGTTTTCACAGACATCTATCATACATTTTTAGAAAGGAAAGATCAAATAGTTTCAGTTGTAAAATTGTTTCAGAATATTTATTATGGATTTATTTATGTATATCTTCATATGCGTATGTTTGTATATGTCTGTACATGTGTATGCCATTAATTTTAGTTTCAGCTGACTCCTCTAGTGCACAACTCACAATTTTTCATTGGTCCTGGAATACAGTCATTGAAATTTAAAAAAAAAAAAAAGATAGAGATCGCTATAAATAAATGACTATAGTATAGTATATTTATTGAGAGTCTTCCATTCTTGGATAATGACTTAATCAGCAGTAGTGAATTTTCTATATAAGTGAAAGTAAAATCTTTGTATATTACTTATAAAAATTTAAAATTTTCAATGTAAAATACATTATAATAGATCCTTGATGTTCTTGGGGAATAAACTTAATACTGTTTCACAGACTGAAAATTGTCAAATGGACCATTTGCGGAAAAGAAGTGCCAAGGAGTCTAAGGATTTATTTATTTTAAATAAATCCCTAAAGATACAACATGCTTAAAAGAAATTCAGTATAAGATAATCTGATAGGTATGTGTCATATTTAAATTATGATGATCTAAAACAGTATTTTTAGTCTTCCACAGGAGCCAAAAGTAAGTCTAAAAAATACTTGGTAATGTGTCAACTAACAATTACCATATATTTATTAAGTATAGTGATTAAAGATTCATAACATAGTGGTTAATACAATGGCTTTTAGAGTAAATGGACATAGGTTCAAATTCTGATTTCAGTACTCCCTGGCTTATAACACAATATGTTAATTAACTTCTCTAACTCTCAGTTTCCTTATGTAAAAATGGGAATATAATTGTACTTCCAAAATAAGGTAGATTGGAAAGTGTTTAGAAGAGTGTTTGTGCATTATCAACACCCTCAACACTCCAATATCTGCTTACAAAATTGTCTCTGTGTACAAAATTATGATAATTTCAGAGGGAATTATTAAATAGTAGTAGGGAATGATTCTAACCTTGAAAATCTTGCAGTCTGATCAAGGAGATAAAATTATATATGACACAATTTACTAAATACTTAGAAAATGTATGTAAATAAATTAATAAAAACCCAGCTTCTGTCAATTTGTATGACTGCCATATTCTCCTTCTTTTTTGGACTAGTAATTTGTTATTTGCAACTTGGTAAGACCCTTAGTTCTCAGACCAAAGACATAATAAGAGGGATGTCAACGAATGAAAACGAGCAGGGATGCATTATTTCCCTACCATCCCTTCTGTAGACAGTGCTTTCATTCTAGCTGCTACTTACCATGGCAGCTAGTGATGCTAATCAGTGTTGCAAAGTGAGCCTTAATCCAAAATATCCCTGTCACATTAAACCTGATCAATAGTTGACTTTCCATTCATCCTTACTTGCCAACAACTGGAAGTACAATATCATCATGTATATGAATGATCAAAAACAAGGGATTGGTATTATTTTTAGTATTAGCCTTTGTGTCCTTTCAACAAGTTTATGATGTAGGCATTGATAACTATTGTCATTTAAATGATAAAATAACTATGTCTCAGAGAGTTTGAGTCTTGCCCAACCTAACTAGCCAAATCTAAAAATGAACTCAGGATTCTAATTAAGGTCTGTTCTTTTCCACACACTAAAATCTATCATTAGGATGCTGGTTGAAAGAAGAGTTTTAGTCTGGCTGTGAGAGACAAAAAGGGTTGAGAAATAAAACTGTAACATATCCATATAACCTTATAAACTCCGGATTTAACAATTTACAATTGAAAAGACTATCTGACTATATCAGAATTTATTTGTTTGTTTACTTACTGACTGAGTGGTCACTTCTCTATTTAAATTGTTTACTTCAACAGACCACTTTCTCCTCAACTCCTGAGATACCGAGTAGCCCTAATCTTCCATTAGATAAGCCACATCACCAGCTGAAACCACTGTCAACCAGTACCTAAGTATCTGAACATTTGGGGCTATGGTTATCCTTATGCCTCACTGCTATTTTGTTCCTTACAAGTAAATCAATAACGTATAAGGAAATTAAGTATTCTTGGAAGTTAGGTAGACCTGGGTCTGAATCCAGGTTGAGATAGTCAGTAATGTGTTTGACTTAGAATAAGTAATTTGTCAAGATTAGACAGTGTGAATACAAAGTATATAACATAGTTCTGCTCATTTAGTACATTTACATTATATAGTTAGCATTACTACTATATAGACTCAGTTTTTGTGTTTAACACTCTATCTCCCAGTAAGACAGAACTCCTGCTTATAACCTTACCACAATTAGTTGGAGTCCTCATGTTCTTCAAATCTTTTTTCAGACTAATTCTATGGGTAGCTGGATTCTGGGTCCCATATGCCCTGCAATCTTATGGGTTCATGCTGTATATGGACTTCACACCAAGAACCATGGATGACTTTGATGGTTCTCTGCTGCTTGAACAATTTTCTACCATAATGTTAAATAGAAGCTTCTCAGCTATGGAAAGTTATTTGACATATGAAAGTCTTATTTTCCTCATCTCTACATTGACAACAATACTATTAATTCAATAGGCTGTTTTAAACTAAAGATTTGTCACTCAAAGATTTATCACAATGTCTGACACATTTCGTTATTTAAAATTGGTAGTTATAGTATAAATTTATGTCATTCTAAACCACCCAGTTTGTGGCATTTTGTTACTGCAGCCATAAGAAAATAATACACCTTCCTTTCTTCACTTCTTTATATTATTGCTCAACACTTTTGACAATATGTCTATTCCTTTATAACTAGAATCAAGGATGAGTTACAGAATAATATCACTTTCTAAGTATAAGGTTATATTCTGATTTACACATATTAACTCATTTAATTCTTACAACAGTCCTATGAAGTAACCACTATGACTTTGCCTCTTACAGACGAGGATGCAGAAGCACACAAAGGTTAAATGATGTGCCCAAAGAAACACAAAACTTTCTTAGGTAAGCTACCTTTGTTTGTCTGTCTTTCACATTGACGTTGATTTCACTTGGCCTTATATGTTATAAACCACCTAAGTATAAATGTGATTTACTTGGGAGCTGGGTTGTTTAAACAAAGTAGTTAGAACTTCTCAGACGTGGATACGTAAACACGCTGAGTTCTGCCGTCTCGTTATAGTTCACATTGCTCACTTACTCAGAAAAAGGGACTACTGGAGAGAACTGAAGAAGAAAAGAAACAGTCTCTTCTCCATCCAAGAGGCTGTTTCTTCCCTCCCCTTCCTATGTTTTGACATGTACTGGACAGATTGGTAAAGCAAGCAGAAAAAACTTCCTCAGGATTTTCTTAGTGGTTAAGTGCATTTCTTTCTATACATTGATGTTAAATTTTACTATACAGTCAGGATAGTGTGCCAAAATGTTCCATTCATCCCATTTACTCATTTTCAAGAAACGCTAGAATAATATGTCATACTACACCAATGTGACTTAAAACATCCTTTTTACATAGCTGTCACACATTAATAATGATGCAAAGCCTATAGAAATTTATCCCAATTAATAATTTCATTAAACCTAAGCTCACAAATTATTTCTAATGATTGTCAAAAGTGTACAGAGACAGAGATTCCGTCCTGCTTTGAAACAAGAATTTAGTCTGCCACAGTGTCGTGAATGTTGGCAGCAGACATAAGACTCCTTGGTCAGAGACAAAGGACTTTAATACTCCTAGAAATAGATGTAGTCAGAGTAATGTTTTCTTGTGCTGGTTCTCTAGGCTCGAATTCCCATAGGGCAACATGGTAAGAACCAGATGACAGGTACATACAGAGTGGGTTTCACTGCCATAGTGGAACACTGAAGTTAGAAAATCTGTATGTTTTATAATTGGCAGTAAAATGCCTACCCTTTGCTCTGGACACTATCTCTATCTCCCAAGACTACAAGAAAATATATCCTTTGCTCTAAAACACAATATCATCTCTGTCTTTCAAACATAAGTCTCTATGCAAACATCCTTAAAAAGATAAGAAATAAGTTAGTTCTTCTGCTCACAAGACATACAGAAACACAACGAACCCATGGAGAATTGTCCCCCAACAAAGCATGGGATTCATGCATTCTGAATGATCATTAGAAATAAGTTTTGTAGGGGCCTGCCCCGTGGCTGAGTGGTTAAGTTTCCATGCTCCACTTTTGCGGCCTGGGGCTCGCCAGTTTGGATCCTGGGCATGGACTTACACACCACTCACATCGCACATAGCATCCCACATAGAAGAACTAGAATGACCTACAACTAGGATACACAACTATGTACTGGGGCCTTGGGGAGGGAAAAAAAAAAAAGAGGAAGTTTGGCAGCAGATGTTAGCTCAGGGCCAATCTTCCCCACCAAAGGAAAAAAAGAGGGCATACCTAAAAAAAACCCACCAAGTGCCCTACAAAAAAATATACTAAAAAAAAAAAAGAAGTAAACTATTTAGCTGATTTATGGAGATTTAGTAATATATTCGATCAATTCTATTAATAATTGTATAATCAATATTAACGATGCCAATGAATAAACCTACATAACAGGAGTAAGAATGAGAAAGCAAAAAGACTATATAATAGACAACAGATGATGAAAGGAGAGGAAATTAAATGAACATCAGATTGATACCATTGGGTCTTTCACTTATGACCAAGGTAGAGAAACAGGGATAGGAATTTCCCTTTCACCTGAAACAAATTAAAAAACTAGACAAATATATGAAACAATTGTTATCAGACATTGTGCATCAGACAATGTAAGGCAGAGATCCCTGAGGAGGGAAAAAATAACGAAGTGAGCCTTATGAATGCCTTAACCTACTGTCTTGAGATAGTTTCTAGGCTGGGGCTCAGGGACAAGGAACACTCAGCCCAAGAATCCTCCTGAAATGAGGGGATGGAACTAGAAGTCCAGGGAGGCTAAGGTACACAGTGTAGAACCCTGGAGAGGAGAGAACTGTACAGGGAGAGATACCAGCTCTAGAGATGGGAAAAATAGTTCCTCTCGTGTCTTTGGACGAGTACCGAACAATATGTGTGAAGAGACTACTGGACTCCAAAGAACCACCAGATAAGAGTAGAGGGAATATCAATAGAGTCACACAGGGCTAAAATTAGTTCCTTTTCCACCAGTCAGATTAGAGAGAATATTTGTGACTTTGGGTTATGCGAAGATTTCTTATTTACAGCTCCAAATGCATGGGGCACAAAAAGAAACAACAGGGCAATTAGAATGCATCAAGGTCATGAATTTCTGCTCTTCAAAAGACACTTAAAAGAATTAAACAAAACAAGCCACAGAATGGAATAAATTATTTTCAGATCGTATATTTAATAAAGAACTTCTGTCCACAATATATAAAGACTCACAAAATGAAGAAGACAAACAACTAATTTTTTTTAGTGGGCAAATGATTTGAGCTGGCACTTTTACCAAGTAAGATATATGAATGGCAAGATGCACATGAAAAGATATACAACATTATTAGCGGCAAATTAACTAAATACTAGTTAAAACTACAATGACATACCATAAAACCCCTATAAGAATGTCTAAAATTCACAAGACTACCAAGTGTTAAGGAACAACTGGAATTCTCTTACACTATTGTGGGACAAAAAATGGTAGAAGCATTTTGCAAAGCAATTTGTCAATTTCTTCAACAGTCCCCAGTACTTCCATAGGATCCAATATGTACACTTACGGAGATTTACCCTTGAGAAATGAAAGCACGTGTACACACAAGAATTTTACAAGAAAGGTCACAGCCTCTTTGTTCATAATAGCTAAAAACTAGAAACAACCCAGTGTCCATTAACAAGTGACAATAAAAAAAGTATGGTATGTCTACACAATGAATTAAAAATAAAATAATGAAATGAACAAAGACGACACACAACAATAGGGTATATCTCAAACTGACTAACTTAAGTGAAAGAAGCCAAACAAAAACTATATATTATATGATTCCAAATATATAAAATCCTAGAAAATGCAAACAAACCTATGGTGACAGAAATCACATCAGTAGTTGCCTGGGAATAGGGGAGAGAGAGAGATTACAAAGGAACATGAAATATTTTATGCTAATGAATGTTCATCATCTTGATTCTGACGATGGTTTCATGGGTATATACATATGTGAAAACTAATCCAATTATAGACTTTAAATATGTGTAGTTTGGGGCCGGCCCGGTGGCGCAGCTGTTAAGTTTGCACGTTCTGCTTTGGCAGCCCAGGGTTCGCCAGTTCAGATCCCAGGTGTGGACATGGTACCGCTGGGCAAGCAATGCTGTGGCAGGCATCCCACGTATAAAGTGGAGGAAGATGGGCATGGATGTTAGCTCAGGCCAGTCTTCCTCAGCAAAAAGAGGAGGATTGGCAGCAAATGTTTACTCATGGCTAATCTCCCTCAAAAAAAAAAAAAAAATGTGTAGTTAATTGTATTTCAACAAAGTTGTGAAAAATCTTAACAAAAGATTCATATAAATGATACTGATAAATTAGGAAACAGCAAATGTGAACAGTAGAAAGCATTTATTTTGTAAGGTTTAAAAATAAAATTTCCCCATTATACTTCCACTTTTAAATCATTTCAGTTTAGATGATACATATTTTTTTAAATCAAGTCCAGAGGGAAAAAAACAATGCTTGTTTTTCTGCTAAAAGTCTTTTAATGAGATTGCAATGGTGATTTTAGGAAAAAGATGTAATAATGTATATAGATATAATTGTGGAATTTTTCAGGCAAAGTACTTTGAAAATTTAAAGCAGGTAGTAAGAATGTACAATTTTTGTCCTATGTGAGGGTACATCAAAAAATTTTGTTTACCTGTATAGTAAATGAGTAAGTTAGAATTCTTCATAGTATACTGGGTCTGGAGCCAGAGAAAACATTGCCTCTATGATTCACCTGTTGAATTTTTGTTGTTGTTATATACCCTTAATAATATATAGTAGTTTTGCTGTGTTCTGTTTTAACAAATGACACCTGACGTATCTAAGGATACAGATCATCGAGATCCAGGTCACTGGAGCCACCTGGAAAACTGGGTTATCTTGGAGCGGGGCAGGTGAGATGGCCTCAGGCTCAGCTGCATGTGATGGTAAGAAGTCTAAGTCCAGCAAAATAATAAATGCTGATGGCTTCAGTTACCATGAACAGGTAATAGAACTTACCCAAAGATGGGCAGAGCATGATGAAAAGGCATCTGCCAGTAAACAGGCCAAAATACACTTAATATATCATCATAACTGTGTGACTGAAAAGAGAAAAGCTCTGGTCTAGCCCGGTGAAAGAGGTGAGCCTATAAGAATTTTATAGTGGCTCAATTTCTGAAGTTTTTGAGGCAAGGAGACAGTGCCAAAGTTCACTTAGCAGAAGGCACACATCATGGCTGACTCAGTACTGTCTTGATGCCAATTCCTTTAAGTCAGAGCTTTTCACTTCCCTTAGGTTAGGTGAGAATACCTCCTAGAAGCAAGATAGGATGGAAGCTGAAAGAGGGACCAGACTACCCACTGTTGGGGTAGTTAAGTGGGGAGAGTTAGTGTAATCACTCTCAAATTTCAAGTACAGAATAATTACTTGGAGGACTTTGTAAAAATTTAGACTCCAGGCCCAAATTCATACTCACCCTCTGGAGTTTGATTCATTAGATCTGGACCGGGGCCCAGGAATCTGTATTTAAAGAAGATGCATGTCATGTGGTTTGACACTTTGGCAAAAGTGGTTAGTGGCTAGGAGGTGGACTTTGAAACCTGGCATACTTTGTGACTGAGTCCTAACTATGCCATACCTTACCTGTGAGAGCAAAAGCAGAGCATATTACTTATACTTTATGTTTCGGTAAAAATGGGTAATTAATCTATCTGAAAAACTTTTCCTGAAGATCAGATCAGATGTAAATTGTTAAGAATAGAGCATGGCACAGAGTAAACACCCAGAAATTACTTATAATAAATGAGCTTTCTTTTTTGCATTACAGAGCTGAGGACCAGGCAAAACCTAACAATACTTGATAGCAAAATAATTACGAAATGTTCCACCCTCATTCTTATTGATAGGACAAATATCATCATTTGTTTAAAAACCTTAACATACGTTAAAGAGCATATTATAAATAATGGATCAAGGCAGGTTAGGACTCTGGGGTAGAGGTGGAGCCAACAGAGAGCTCTTCAACATACAGCTTCCATTTTCCTGGAAATGGCACATTAAGACATTGGGCTAATAACCAAAGTTGTAACCAAAATTATTCTAGTAAAAAGTAATTGTACAGGGGCTGGCCCCGTGGCCGAGTGGTTAAGTTCGCACGCTCCGCTGCAGGCAGCCCAGTGTTTCGTTGGTTCGAATCCTGGGCGCGGACATGGCACTGCTCGTCAGACCACGTTGAGGCAGCATCCCACATGCCACAACTAGAAGGACCCACAACGAAGAATGTACAACTATGTACCGGGGGGCTTTGGGGAGAAAAAGGAAATAATAAAATCTTTAAAAAAAAAAAAAGTAATTGTACGGGAAAGTGAATTCTGAAGAAAGAGATCTGGATAGATTTAAAAATTTACCTCATGAAGGAAATAGGTAAGTCCTAGATATTTTATATAATCTGAATTAGTATTTTATAATTATGGCCTTCCTATTCATTTCTTAAAGAAAAGGATGAAGATCAAGCTTAAGCTAGCATGCATCTATTTATGCTAATATTAATAGCTAAAGGCAAAAGAAATAATTGTATGACTAAATAAGAGAAAATGATATTTCTAAAAATCAAAATGGAATTTTTTATACTAATTATATTTCTAAAAACTTTAATATCTCAAATAACTTTAACTGTTTTTTAATCAGAATCCATGATGAAAGTTTTTTATTATTTCAATCACGTGTCATGGTCATTGGTGAAGTCAAATGTACACAATTTTTTTTACAGAAGTAGCTTATACAGCCAGCAATTTCTTATTTTTATTCACAGTAAAAGGATAGCGGGTTTTTAGGGACATTCAAAAAATATCATTAAAGACAAGAGGTCCTTTATTCCCTCTATCTTTTGTAACATAATTGCCACTTTAATATTTACTCCAAATCATCTGCGTTAAAATATTGGAGATGCTAATGTGTTATGGATTGTCTTTCCTTCATGTTCCTAAATTCTACAAAGTAGTAAGCAATGTCAGGAAACACAGAAAATTTTGCCAAATAATAACAATAGTAAAAAACAAGCATTATTGGTCATTATGTATAAAGGACAAAAGATTTGAAACATCACATAAAACATTGACCAGCTTAAACTAGTTTTGCATCCTTAAAACAGGTTGTTGATTAATCAAGCCTTGATCAATAACAGAGACAGCGCTACACATGTGCCAGGTGGAGCCATAGCCCCAGGAGGACCCTGGCCTTAAGGAAAATCTGGCTTCCAGTAGCCCAAGTAGCATGATTAACATATATGGCCTGATTTGAGACTAGCCAATCAGCTTACATGGGCCCAGCTGCAGCTTAGCAGCCCCTAACTCCTTAAATTTCACCCTGAACCTTGGTTAGGGGGGAGAGATTTGGGAGTTTTGCCTCCTGCCCCCTTGCATGTTGACCTCGCAATAAAGCTCTTTGTTTTCTCAAAAGCCAGTGCCATAGTATTAGCTTCTATCTACGTCAGGTGGTGAGCCCTTGCTCAGTAACAGATTCACTTCGTCAAATATATGACTTACGATTTTTGAGATAAAAAATGTAATGAATATAAATCATGTTAATGGAATTAGGCAGACTGTATTTTTTTAAGTATATTTTATTTTTTAAAGTAGTTTTAACCTCACAGTAAAATTGAGCGAAAGGTACAGAGGTGGTATTTTTCTTTCCAAATAACAGAAGAAACCAACATATTTATAATAAAGGTAAATATCTCAACTGTGAATTAATTAAAAACATTCAAGCCACATTAGTGGAGGTCAAAGTTCGTAAATTGTGTGAACACATAATTTCAGTTCAAATAGTCTTTTATTTTTTGGAGATTCCAACATGGGAAACTGCTTACTTCAGAAGTATATTCTGATGTTGTTTCTGAGGTCTGAAATCCAAGACTGACTCATTTTAAAAGTTGCCATTTGGTGTGGACCTGATAAAGATTATATGTTTCTGCAGGTGTATCCATTTAGAAGAATCACAATTATTTAATGAGTACATCCTGTATATTTAATTTTGTTAAATGATTACCTCTTTTTGCTTTTTATAACTACTTCCAGAACTTCCCTCTTCCCTCTTTCCTAAATCCCCCCATTCTCCATGTTCTCAGGTTATCATTAAAATTATCCCTGCTTTTTGCAGTCATTTACATACCTTCAGTGCCTTTCCTTTCCCCTATTGTTTGATAATTTCATCTCCTGGCTCAATGTCACTTTCTCCAACACTTACTCCCTCATAATTCTTATTGTTTTAAATCTTCATAGATTATACTTCTACATCTTGGTCTTTCTGATGATGTCCTTCATCAGACCTTAGCCATTTATTCCCCTAATCATACCTTTTATCATGCAGGATCCACTAGATTATGCTATGATAACAAGGTCACCAAAATCTCAGTGGTTTAACACAACAGGGTATTTCCTGTTCTCATAAATCCTCCATCAATCTAACTTCTCCAGGGAAGCTTTCTCCATGTAGTAGATCAATATTCTAGGCCACTTCATCTTGTAGCAAGTCCGTTTCAACATGACACTTCAGGTTTTGTGGCATCAAGGAAAAAGAGTATGGAGAACCATGTGAATTAGTTTTCTAAGTGCTTCAGCCCAGAAGTCAGCATATGGCTCTCAATTCTTTGGCTACAGCAAATCATTTGGCCATGGCTACCCATGAGGGCCCATTTTTAATCACATTCTTTTCTTGGTCAAAACCATAATTCTGGTTAAATTCAATTCCTACCCTACTATGGGCCTATACCGGTACAGCAGAACATAGCCAACAGGAGTAATATTAAATTCACTATCATGAACCTCAGTCAGGCCCTGAGCCCCAACTGGCATTCCTACTAGATCTCCATAACTCAATGATTCTTAACTCTCCTAGACAACATCTTCAGACCTTTCCCTCTCTTTCAAACCTCTAGTACATCTTTTCAATTCTCAATCTCATTTGATAAAATGTCTATCCCCCTGCATAATATTTTATTTTTTGTAAAATAAAACATACATAAATGGTAAAAAGTTGATGAGACTGTTTTCACTGGACAAATAAAAGCCTTAAGAAGAGATGATCCATTAGCACCCACCACAACATCTCCCCTACTATCTCCTTTATTAACCACAACATCACATTCTCGTCATTGAGTTTTTCTCATCTCGCCTATCTTTAAATGTTGGAGTCCTCTTAGGCTTTCTGCTTTTATTTCTATGATCACTCCTTTTCTATCATATCTGCTCTAATGGGCCACAAATAAGATCCACATCCAGAAGCATTCAAAATTTATATTTCCAGTCTAGACCTCATCCCTGATCTCTAGACTTATGAATGCCACTGCCTACTTACCCACTCCACCTGAATTTCTATTGACATCTCAAACCTAATACTTCCAAAATTGAACTCTTGATATAAGGCCCAGATCTCCAGTCCCCACCATTCTTCTACATCTCAGTATGAGGTGACTCTAATTTTACAGGACAACAAAAATTTTGGAGCCCCTATTTAAGTATTCAGCTGATCCACACCCCCTCCCATGCTAACCCCCTTCCTATACTTGCATTCCCTTTTCCCCTTCCCTGTGATATTTTTATTCACAGCACTTTTGCAGCTATATTTTATTTATTAGTTGTTTTCAAAATTTGCACTAGAATGTAAGAAGCAGAATACTTGAAGAGAAGGAGGTAAGAAATTCTGCACACAGAACTACCACTTAGGGAGTTTAGTTTAATGAAATCCTAGAATTAGGAAGTGATATGAAAAAGGATAGAAGGCTGAAGAACATGAAAAAGAAAAAAAATCACATTTCTGCAATAGTATTTTGGCTCACTATTTGTTGACTGGAGTTCATTTTTCAAAGTTATAAAACATAGAAAATATGTGAAAATAAAGGGGAGCCTAAAGACCAATACCACAGTATGCTAATACTTAGAGTTGATTTTATACAGTTATCTCCATTTTGCAGCATTTACTTAGGCACAGGAATTTTTAGGGAAAGCTTTCTGGCATTGTAAAAAGAATGTGAGTTTTGGGAAAAGAAAAGCCGACATCTTCTGTATCTGACTTCATTAACAATTCTGAAAGTAGTCTCTCATCTGAATTATTTTTATAAATTGCTACTGGGAACAAGTATTTGCTATTGTGTGTGTGATTGGCAAGTAAGCATTTCCCTAGATACTATACAAATGGGCAGAGTTGAATATAAAACAGAGATGATGTGTATCCAACGTGCCAACAGTCATGCTCAGCTGAGGGGGCTCCCATTTGTGCAGCACAAGCTGGGCTATCATTTGGCGGGGAGAACACATACTCCTCCACACCTGGCTTTGCTTATGATAATAAGCCAGATTCTCCTCAGCAGGACAGCAGCTTGTCGAGCAGCTAGAAATGAAATTGTATAGTGGGTACATTTATCTTCAGGTTTCTCAAAGTACCTCAGTGTGCTTTATACATCTTCATCACTACTTGGCATCCAGCTCCTAGACTGTCCATATTTATGAGGTAGAAAAGGGCAAATTTTGCAAAAGTTCGTATTTTTCTTCTTAAAAGCTTTGAGGAAAAAAGCTTTAATTTTGATAGTAAAATCTTAAGCATCAATGTAAAAATTGTAGATCACATGGAGTCAGAAGGAAAATAGTATCTGTTGTCCTTAAATATTGCACCTCATCGATTCTCAGGAATTTGGGGGCGATTCTACCAAATGTCTGATTTCTTACAGTGGAGTCAGCCTTTATGAAGTAAAGACCTCTATTGGGGGTATGCTGGAAATCTGCAAGAGGAACTAAATGGCTGCATTTTCAGAAGAAAAATACAAGGGAGGTAATCTGAGAGTGGCTACTTTAGTTTCTCATAAGACCAAACACGAGAAGTGAGTTTAATATAAGAACAAGAAAAAATGTACTTTTCTTACAAAAATAAGTTTCCAGGAGATGCTTAGAAAATAATAGTTTTATTGTTAGCAGTTCTATTAAATTATATGACTAATTACTGAATATTCAGCTCCTCAAAGAGCAGCTTCTTTTCTTTTTAGACTTCATTGGAACCCACAGCATAGGAGGAAAAACAAAGGAGGCACTGGAGTCAGTCTTGAATTTGAATGCCTGCTTCATCACTTAACTAGTCATTTTGAAGAGGCTACTTAATATCTCTGACCCTCAGCTTCCCTATGTTCAAGATATATGTAAAGTATCTTAAAATCTGAACTATTAACAGATAAAATGAATGTAATGTATTTAGCACAGTGTTTGGTTCATCGAAGTAGGTGTCTAAGAAATAGCTATTAGCATGAATTAATGTTAGTAATGACATTCATGAGTAATTTTTACTGTTATTGCTTAAGACAAAACTAGTGACTATTGCATATTTGCATATTACTTTGCATATTACTTTAATGGATTATTATTTACAGAATAAATAAGACATAATTAAATAAAAAGGAATATGATAGTAAGTAGCCTAGGCGATCACCCAGTAAGCACACATTTTTGGGTACTTATTTGTATACTCCAGCCATGGTCTCAGTTGGTGATGTCCTCTAGCTTTTCTTTCTGTCAAGTCCAATTTCAGGTCTCTTTTTTAATGCTGGCTATTCATCTCTTTCATAAGAATGTGATTTTTGGAATTAGTTTACCTAACCCTACCCTACAATTTCAGATACAAATCATATGTAAACACATAAAAGCAAGACAAAATACCATTATTGGTGGCTGCAAATATGAGTTAAGGAAACAAATACAAAAAATCATAAATGAAAGCCCCATTTGGGTTGTATGTGACGTTACATCATGAAGGTACACAATGGTTCTGACAAATCAGAGTGAACATGAATCATCAAAAGATACACAAGTCATGTTTTTCTACACAACATATTTGAAAAAAAATCTTCTAGGAAATTTGTATTGGTAGATAGGAATCCTGGCCTAGAGGGTAAAGAGTTCTCATTGAGAGTTTGGACAAATCACACTGATGTAATTATTTATCTCATTTCTCACAGTTGACAGGCAAAAAATTGGGCTAGCAGAATTTCCTACGCAATGATCCCTAATGCTTACATTCCACTCTATTAGTAAATTTGAATTACACAATACAGTAATACCAACTAGAGTCATCATGTTATACATTAGGTCATCAGGCTTTATTCATCTTATAACTGAGTTTGTACCCTTTTACCAACCTCTCCCTAGTCCCCTCACTCTCCCAGCTATGGCAACCACCATTCTAATCTCTGTTTCTATGAGTTTGACCTTTTTTTAGATTCCACCTACACGTAATACCATGCAGTATTGGTCTTTCTCTGTCCAGCGTATTTCACTTAGCAAAATGCCCTCCAGGTTCATCTACATTGCTGCAAATGACAGAAGTTCCTTCTTTTATAAGGCTGAATAATATTCCATTATATATATTTATATATACACACACACATATATATATATATGCATATACACACACACATATATATATCACATTTTCATTATTCATTCATCCTTTGACAGACAATTAGGTGTTTGCATACCTTGGCCTTTGTGAATAATGCTGCAATGAACATGTGGTTACAGATAAGTCCTTCAGATAAAGATTTCATTTCCTTTGGAACTATATCTTGAAATGGGTTGCTTTATCAAATGGTTGGTTTATTTTTAATTTCTTGAGGAACCTCTACACTGTTTTTCATACTAGCTGTTTTAGATTACATTCCCACCAACAGTGTACAACGATTCCTTTTTCTCCACATCCTCATCAGCATTTATCTCTTGACTTTATGATAACAGACATCCTAAGAGGTGTGAGGTGATATTGCATTGTGGTTTTGATTTGCATTTATCTGATGATTAGTGGTGCTGAGCATCTTTTCATGTACCTGTTGGCCATCTCTAGGTCTTTTTTGGGAAAATGTCCATTTGTGTCCTTTACTCATTTTTTATTGGGTTATGTGTTTTTTTGCTATTGAGTTGTATGAATTCATTTTATATTTAAATATTGACTCATTATCAGATACATGGTTTGTAAATATTTTCTTCCTTTCCACAGGTTGCTTTTTCATTTTGTTGATGGTTTTCTTTGCTGTGCAGAAGCTTTTTAGCTTGGTGTAGCATTATTGTTTGCTTTTAGTTTTGTTGCCTGTGTTTTTTGGAGTCAAATCGGAAAGATTACTGCCAAGATCAATGTTAAGCAGCTTTTTCTTTATGTTTTCTTCTAGGAGTTTTATGGTTTTAGGTCTTATGTTCAAGTCTTTAATTCATTTTTAGTTGATTTCTGTGTGTGGTATAAAATAGGGGTCCAGTTTCATTCTTTTGCATGTGGCTGGCCAGTTTTCCCAACATCATTGATTGAAGAGACTATCCTTTCCCCATTGTATACTCTTGACTTCTTTCTTGAAACCTTATTGACTATATATGCATGGGTTTATTTCTGGGCTCTCTATTGTATTCCATTGATCTATGTGTTGTTTTTATGCCAGTACCATACTATTTTGATTATTTGTAATACAGTTTGAAATCAGGAAATGTGATGCCTCTAACTTTGTTCTTCTTTTTCAAGATTGCTTTGACGGTTTGTGGTCTTTTATGGTTTCATAAAAATTTTAGGATCATTTTTTCCATTTCTGTGAAAATGCTATTGGAATTTTGATAGGGATTCCATTGAATCTATAGATTGATTGAGTAATATGAACATTTTACAATATTAATTCTTCCAATGCATGAACACAGAATATCTTTCCATCTATTAGTGTCTTCTTCAGTTTCTTTCATCAATGATTTACAGTTTTCAGTGTACAGATCTTTCTACTCTTTGGTCAAATTTACTTCTAAGTATTGTATTGCTTTTGATGCTATTGTAAATGACTTTTTTAAGTTTCCCTTTCTAATAGTTCATTGTTGGTGTATAAAAATGCAACTAGATTGGTGTATTTATTTTGTGTCCTACAAGTTTACTGAATTTGTTTATTCTAACAGATTTTTGGTGGAGTCTTTAGGGTTTTATATGTATAATAATATGTTGTCTGCAAACAGAGAAAATTTTGCTTCTTCCTTTCAGATTTGGATGCCTTTTATTTCTTTTTCTTGCTTAATTACTCTGGACAGAACTCTCAGTACCATATTGAATAAAAGTGGTAAGAGTGGGGATTCTTATTTTGTTTCTGATCTTAGAGTAAAAGATTTCAGCTTTTCACAGTTGAGTAAGATTTTAGTTGAGGGTTTGTCATATATGGCCTATATTACATTGAGTTATATTCCTTCTATGTCCAATTTTTGAGAGTTTTTAATCATGAAAGAATGTTAAATTTTGTCAAATGACTTTTCTGCATCTATTTTGATGACCATATAGGTTTTATCCTTCATTTTGTTAATGTATATTACATGGATTGATTTGCAGACGTTGAACCAACCTTGCATCCAAGGAATAAATCCCACTTGATCATGGTATATGATCCCTGTAAAGTAGTGTTGAATTCAGTTCGCAAATATTTTGTTGAGGATTTTTGCATCTGTATTCATTAAAGATATTGACCTGTAGTTTTATTTTCTAGTAGTATCTTTGTCTGCCTTTGGTATGAGGGTAATACTGCCTTGTAGAAGAGGATTGTTCTCTCCTCTTCTGTTTTTTGGAAGAGTTTGAGAAGGACTGGTGTTAATTGTTCTTTAAATGTTTGCAGATTCACCTGTGAAGTCATCTGTTTCTGGGGTTTCCTTTGTTTGGAGGTTTTGATTACACTCTAATCACCTTATTCTTTATCAATCTGTTCAAGTTTTTTATTTCTTCCTTGATTCAGCTTTGGTAGGTTGTATGTTTCTAGGTATTTACCCATTTCTTTTAGGTTATCTAACTTGTTGACATATACTTGTTCATAGTAGTTTTTATGATCCTTATTATTTCTGTAGCATTGGTTGTAATATCTTCTCTTTCATTCTGAATTTATTTGAGTATTCTCTCTTTTCTTGTTAATCTAGAAAAAGATTTGGCAATTTTGTTAATCATTTTAAAAGCAAGCTTTTAGTTTCATTGATCTATTCTATTATCTTTCTAGTCTCTATTTCATTTATTTCCACTCTGATCTTTGTTATTTCCTTCTTTTTACTAACACTAGGGTTAGTTTGTCCTTCTTTTTCTATTTTCGTGAGATGTAAAGTTAGGTTGTTTATTTGAGATCTTTCCTTTTTCTTAATGTAGGTGTTTATTGCTATAGACTCTCTTAGAAATGCTTTTGCTGCATCCCATAAGTTTGGATATTTTGTGTTTCCATTTTCCTTTGTCTCAAGAGATTTTTTGATTTCCCTTTTGATTTCTTCTCTGAACCATTGGTTGTTCAGTAAGGTTGTTTAACCCCCAGATATTTGTGAAATTTCCAGTTTTTCTCTTGTAATTGATTTCTAGTTTCAAACAATTGTAGTTAGAAAAGATACTTAATATAATTTCAATCTTCTTAAAGTTATTAAGAGTTGTTTTTTGGCCTAATATATTATCTATCCTGAAGAATGTTCCAGGTGTGCTTGAGGAGAATGTTTATTCTGCTGCTGTTGGAAGGAATGTTCTGTATATGTCTGTTGGGTGCATTTGATCTAACATGTAGTTTAAGTCCAATGTTTCCTTATTGATTTTCTGTCTTTATGATCTATCCATTTTTGAATGTGGGTATTGAAATCCTTTACTATTATCATATTGCTATTTATTTTTCTCTTCAGATCTGTTAATACTTACTTCATATACTTAGTTGCTCCTATGTCACTCCTCTAGTTTCTGGACCTCTCTCAGAGGGAATTGCTCCACGTTCAGCTACATATTTGGTACACCCATGTGAGGACAGAAATTCAGGCAACTCCTATGTTGCCATCTTGGACTGGACTCCATGATGACTTATTTTAAACTATTCTTATAATTCCTCTAAAATTGTCAGTAAGGCATAAAATAAAATAAGACAAAGGGAAAAATCTGGGACTACATTTTCAGACATGTGTCCAAAATAGATGGATGGAATTGTTCTTATCAAAGCTAGGAGTAACAAAACCAGATGAATAATTGCATGTCCTGATGTTAAAGATGGAATTCAGTCCCAACGGCTCTCCGTTTACAACCCCTGCTCAATTAAATCTTTATAAATTGAGACTGACTCTTAAAGGAAAGGCTACCTACGCCACTGAAGGTGTAAACTGGTTCTAGTTCTGCCTCTATTCAACTGTGTGGTGATAGAGGATTATCTTTGACATTTGCATCTTAATTTTCTTCTCTATCAAATAAAATAACCTCTAAGATATTCTCCAGCACTTAAATTCCAAGATTCTCTGATCCCAAAAATTGGAACAGTTCATTATCACTGGGATATATCCCTTGAGGCATGTGATAATGATGATGAGCACAGATGTGGGAAGCTGATCTCTATCTGGAAGTTCAGCAGAGTTTTCTCCCCAGCAGAGCCTTATCTACCTGTCTAAATGTTGCACTTCTCACTAACCTCTCTTATCAAGCCTTGCAATATCAAGATCAGGCAAAGATACACTTGACCATATATCCATCAAATTCCACTGCCAGCCACCATGACAGGGGAATTGCTAACAAATGATGGGAGGTAGGCTTCACAGCTACAGTCTGAGGTTGCCCTGGGGTAGAGCAACTGCATCTGCCTCTCTCGTCACAAGATTCTCAATTTTGAGAAAAACTTTATTCTGTTTTTTTCTGTCAGCTCTTTTATCTCATCACATTTCTTACTTTGGATATGCCACCTGGTGTCATAAGAAGTGTTGAAGGAATATCAAGAACCTAGCTAGTTAAAGTCTATCAAATAAAGCAGTGACGTAGCAGGCTCTCAGTTCACTATAGAACATTAATATGGCTATATACGGGACGGGAATCGAGGACAAGCAAATCCTGTCAGCTATAATCTCAAAATACAACAAAATGTGACATTTCATCACCAGCTTCAATGGTACTACCCAATCCAAGCATCATCATCTCTTGCCCTCCTACATTTTATTCTCCATGTAGTAGCCACATGCTCTTTTACGGTATGAGTCACACCATACTACTCCTTTACTCAAAATTCTAACCAGCTTCCTAACTCACTCAAAATAAAAAATAATAACTCATTCCATGGACTACAAAGCTCCCTCTGATCTGGCCCTGAGCTCCTCTTCAGACGTTCTATACTTTCTCTGCCTTACTTTTTCTGCTCTAATCATCACAGTCTGGTAACTATTCCACAAAGACATGAAACACTCTCTAGTCTTAGAGTTTTTGTTTTACTATTTTCTCCTTCCAGAACACTAATTCCCTCAGTCAATGACTTGCATTTCTGCCAAATTTTGTTCTTGTCTCTGCTCAAATGTCACCTTATTAGCATTGATCAATTATCTAATATAAAAGTCTTTCATTATATCCCTTTAACTTTAGCTTCATTTTTTTCCTTCATTGTATGATATGACATTATAATATGCATTTTCTGATTATATCCTAAGTATCCTCCATGAAACTATAAGTCACTGAAGTAAGGAACTTTGTTTCCTTTCATAACTGTTTCCCAAGTGGTGAGAACAGAACATCACATCTATTAAGCACTGAATTTGCTATAAGAATGAATACCTTTATTGTTGGTATAAAGATATATTTAAGCAGATCAAAACAAAAGGAACTTAGTGAAATGAATCATGGCCTAAACTATAAAGACATATATTTCTCCAGCACAGCTGGAGTCAACCGAAACACAACCAGTGTGGAAATGTGAAATAAAGATACAAGAAATCCAGGTAGAAAGAGCTCAATGGCTGGTTGTTAAACTGCAGAGTTAATTGCACATGTGTAGATGTCTCTCTCCAACATTTCTTATCATCACCTAAGCATTCTTCTGAAATGATGGAGATGATAGTGATGACGATAATGATAATGATGATGATGATGATGATAGATGATAATGATGTTGATTTATAAAGAGAAAATTCCTGGAGAAGTTTTGCTCCCAAAATTAGAAACCATGTACAGTAAGACTGTTTGACTAAGAATATTTTGTATACTTTTAATTCTCTCAGACAGCTTATTGTAAATACACATGTCCTTTTACATCCACTTACATTTGATATTTTCTGAGGTTTTTTCCCCACTAGGGACATCTGTGACTCCAGCGGATAAATGGACAAAATTCTGAGTTGTAGAGACTGAATCTTTTCTACCAGATCCATTTCCTTGTATTACCAGTCACCAGCTGAGACTAATTGTGTGAAATTCAGATTTCCCATTTATGAAACTGGACAGAACAAACATATAACATAACATAACATAACATAACATAACATAAACAAAATAACAACAGTTATTTTTCCTTAGTTATTTATAGGGTTTGGGATTATCAAAGAAGAGACTGATAATTAATTGCATGATTTAATATCATATAATGAAAACAGTCTGACCTGGCTGCCATCTGGGCCATTAGGTTGAGACAAATTTTGGTGAAAATCTACACTCAGTTACTTGCTCTCAGTGATCCTAGGATTATTGCTTTCTTTTGTGACGCTAGAAATTTTACCCCATCTCAAAAGTATAGTGATTGTTAATGCACTTGAATGCATAAAGGGTATAAAATAAAGCATAAATCTTTTTTCTTTGTCATATTTAAAATAAATACCTTTCCATCCAGGGAAGTTTTCATTAATTTGTTTAAAGAGTGGCATAATAGATACTAATAACCTCACACCTATACGTACTCATACCCTTTCTATACATATTAATTATTTCTTACAGCAAAAACCTGCAGGTTTTTCTATAACAATTGATGGATCTCTCTGCCCAAGGAAGTTTTCTTGGCACATCTGCAAGGCAGTCCTAAGTTGCCAAGATGATGACACTTCTGAAAGCAGTTTTCAACCAAAGATGATCCAATTCCTATATTCTTCAGATGAGAAAACTGTATACACCATCTCCCTGGGGTCCCAAGAGTTTGAGAATTTGGGACTCATGGAGGCAGCATGCTAACTAGCATAGCTATACTAGATTCTTTCCTTTTCCTATCCAAACTATCCAATTCCTCACAGTGCTTCTTGGGATCATCTCCAAAATAAACTACTTGCACTCAAATTTATGTACCAAGGTTTCTTTTAATGAGATCCAAACAAAGATAGTTAGTTCCACATGTGACCCTAGAAATCAGATTTTTAGGATGGGGTTATGGAATCTCTCAACAAAATGCTACCAGGGTACTATTTTGGTAATAGTACGTTGCACTGTGTTAACCTATGATATATTGTAGCAATAAAGTTCTGACTTATCGCTAATGAAGTGAGATGAGGTATGGTAGAAGTGGCCGCATTAGCTTTTACAGTATCTCTAGCACTTACAAGATTTTATGCCAAAGGTAATCATAAGCCATAGAAGCCTTGAAATTAAAAATAAAATAACAGGTTCAGGTCAGCCTTTTAATTCAGTGCATGTTGTACAAGACTGAAGGCCTCATTGGTAGCATTTAAAAAGAACTTCACTTCGGGGCTGGCCCCGTCACCGAGTGGTTCAGTTCTCGCACTCCGCTGCAGGCGGCCCAGTGTTTCGTTGGTTCGAATCCTGGGTGCGGACATGGCACTGCTCATCAAACCATGCTGAGGCAGCGTCCCACATGCCACAACTAGAAGGACCCACAATGAAGAATATACAACTATGTACCGGGGGGCTTTGGGGCTTTGGGGAGAAAAAGGAAAAATAAAATCTTTAAAAAAAAAAAAGAACTTCACTTCCTCTTCCAACAAAGAGTAGAATGTGTTGAAAATCAAGATTCAGATGTCCTTATTAGAATGAGAAGTTACAATGAGGCTAAACTCCTAGCCCCAATAAGTCACCCATGTTAAAGGTAGGGCTCTGATAGACGAGTCTGCCAGGGGACATTTGAATGTATGCTTTTGAGAAGCCCAGACTATCCATGACAATAGGATCCATTGGTTCTAGCATATACTGTATCATTCAGAAATTTCTTTCCTGTAAGGGTATCAGAAGGACTTCTTTAAGATGCAACTAAGATGCCAGCTTGGAAAAGATACCTTTAGCATTGGAGTACTATACATCAATGGCTGTATATTTCTGAAACTAAAATATATGGGTCAAGGAACCAAAGTATGGAGATAGGAGAGGGGGCCAATCTCACTGTCATTCTTAGTGACCCAATGGATAATTTCTACTTTCCATACCTATAAAATTAGAAACTATGGAATTAGAGGCCTTGTTTTGGAGGGAGGTTGGGCAGGGGGATAGTCCTCTTAGAATAGACATGAATTTTGCTAAATATAAAGCTATGATAACCACTTAGTCATTTGAGGTTTCTCCTGTCAGTAGATCAGTAGGTGGCTTAGAAATAAAATACTATATACTCTTGGAAGTAATAAATCCTTAGAATCAAGAGATGAGACTACATAGTAAGGACAAAGATGTGTATATCTTGAGCTCAGGAGATTCACTAGGGCACCTCTTGGTGCATCCATGCTTGGTAATGATCTTAAACGGGCAACTGCAGAAACCACAGACTGAAAAGAGCACAGTAACCAGTTGTTCATGTACTTCAGGGTTAAATATCTTGATTACTTTGCTGAGCAAGCAACCTCGATCATCGGATGTGTTGACAGAGGTTGAGAAAAATCTAGAATCTGTAGTATAAAAGGGAAAAAATGATTATTAATTACAGACTCTAAGCTAATTTGAAGTTGGGGGAAATTGGGTGAAATATGGGATTTCTGTATTATTTCTTAAAACTTCATGTGATTTTACAATTATTATTTCAAAATAAAGTTTTTTTTTAAAAAAAGTAATCATAAAAAAATTTTGCAGGGTTCACTGTATCTTATCCCATAAACTCTTTTGTTGTAAATAGGTATGTAAAATTTTGACTAGCCATGATCTTGCAAAAACAATGATAAAACATGAAGAACACTATAGGAGACAGAGGTGGATTTGAAGAGTGCAAGTGGTAGATTGTAGAAGAAACTGCTGGTATCCCGTTAATAAACTTTTTAGCACTAATTTATCCTGTGCCTAACTCTGATAGCTTTCTCTCACTGGAAAAACATATTCTCCCCATGCACAGGGCCAAGCATAAGTATTAGGAAGTTCATACCTCTCGGAACAACCTCAAAGTATGACAACTGAAAACTGTTGTGCATTTCTTTCCTGCCACTTAGTTAGGATAACTCTGAACTATGTTTTATACTATCACCCACAGAACACAGTGAGTGTGTGCTCCAATTACCTACAACAGTAACATGTTCATTAAACAGTACGTATTGGCTTCCTTCCTTTCTCTCTCTTATTTCACACTCAAATCCAAAGCTTCCTAGAACCACCCCCCAAACAAATTACTTGTGCTCAAATCCTTATCTCAGGGTCTTCTTCAGAGAGATTTGAACTAAAGACAATTAATGTTATGAAATTCCCTGATGCGACTAATTTTCACCTCTGGCCCTTTGGCGAATATTTGAAATATAAGACAAGCGTATTTTGCTATAAAGTACTTTAGGAAATAAAATTAAGAAAACAACACTATTGATTTATTTCTGTTTCCAAGCAGGTATATAGGAGTTGTAAGTATAACTGTCTTATCTTTTAAATCTCCCAGTTTTGTTGAGACTCTTTGGCAGACTCTGAAGTCTGGAATAGCCAAAACTCTATGTATCCCAGACAAACCATCCTCTATACTCACTCCCCTAACTCCTTAGTTATCAAGACTGTGATCTCTTTGTTTTCTCTTTTGGGGAACCCACAGGCTGCATGGTAATTATTTTCCCTTTTGCACACCCTCTCCTGGAAACCAACATGATTCCAATATCATCTCTACTGTTGCTGGAAGGAATAGGTCCTAATTATTTTTGCTAGGGTCATTATGTTTTCTCCTCTTTCTTTTGTTCTTTCTGTCTAGGACAGAAATTTCCACTTCTTGTCCAATCATTCCTCCAGGAGATTCTTACCCGACTCAGTCGACTCCCTAATATATAGATGAAGAGAGTGCAGTTTTGGCTACCTAGTTTATGAAGCTCACATAATTTTGGTGACTTGCCTAAGACAGCACAGTAAGTTAATGACAGACCTGAGACCTGAAGAAAACAGTGTTTTACAATGTTCTTTGGACAACAGAGACAGAAACATGAAAACAAAGAAATGAATGACATAACATGTGTATGTAAAACTACAGTATTTTATTTACTATAAGACAATCAAGAAAGAGGACAACTGTCAATTGATCTAGATGCAATACTTCTAATTGCACTGGTTATGACTCACACTGATTTTAAAAAGATATTACAATGTAAAAGTAAGCATGTTAAAGATATTACAATGTAAAAATGAGAGTGATGTCAGCATCATGGCGGAGTGACTTCGCTTTGTGTCTCCCCTCCAAGTTACAACTAAACAGATATTCATTAACCATCAGAGCATTCCCTACATGGCACAACAGGATGCCTGAGAGATCCATGTAGCTATACATCTGAAGATGGGTGGACTGGATCCCCAGGAAGCAGTGGAACTAGGAGAGTGAACACTTCCCCAACCCGATGGCAGCAATCCAGGTCATGGATCCTCATACAGTCGCCAGTGCAGCTGTAAGAGGAGGTGGGCACAGCCCAGCCTGCATGTAAATGCTTTCAGAGTGGTAGCCCTGCCTGAGTGAGCACCCACGTACTGAGGCAGTGCCACTCAGGGGAACAATCCCCACCAAGTGGTACTGGCTCAGCCCCTGCGAAGGAGCTGCACCCACCAAGTGCAGGAGCTCATCTGAACCACCTGCAAGCACAGAGCCAGACCATGCATGAAAGAAACCACCCCTGTCCTCTTGCCCAGTGCAGCAGTTCAGTGGGTCCCCTGCCAAGTGCAGAGGCCACACCCACATGAGAATAACTCCCTGGCACAGCAAAGAGTCCCCACTGGCATGTGCATGCGTAACTTGCCAGGCAGCTGTGGCGAGCATGCAGACACAGATCAGCACTACCAGCACAACTTCCAGGAGATGAAGCAGGATCAGAAAACACAGCTCCTTCCCCCAACCAGTGGAAAGGGGAATCTGCAACCTCATACTACCACAAATACACCAGCAAAGGACCAATTCATCAAACATCAAAAAACTACAGTAACACTTTAGAGCAGAAGGAAAATGACAAGTCTCCAGAAACCAATCCTGAAGTCACACAAATTTACAATCTAAATGACAGAGAATTCAAAATAGTTGGCATAAGGAAAATCAATAAGTAACAAGAAAACACAGAAAGACAGTTCAATGAGCTGAGGAATAAAATTAATGAGTAGAATGAATATGTCACCAAAGATATTGAAGTTCTAAAAAAACACCAGCCAGAATTTCTGGATATGAAGAATGTATTAATCAGAAAAGAAATAATCTAAAAACCATAAAAAATAGAGCTGACATCATGGAGGACAGAATTAGAAATTTAGAGAATGGAAATATAGAATGCTTCAGGTGAAGGAGGAAAGAGAACTAAGATTTTTAAAAATGAAGAAATTCTTTGAGAAATATCCAACTCAATTACAAAATGCAACATAATGATTATAGGTATTTCAAAGGGAGAAGAGAGGGAAAAAGGAGCAGAGAGCTTTCTCAGAAAAATAATAGCTGAGAACTTCCCAAACCTGGGCAAAAAACTGGACTTACAAGTACATGAAGTCAATAGAACTCTTCATTATATCAATGCAAAAAGACCTTATCCAAGGCATATATCAAAACTGGCAAAAGTCAATGACACACAAAAAATATTAAGGGCAGCAAGGCAGAAGAAAATAATCTAAAAAGGAACCCCTATAAGGCTTTCAGCAGATTTCTTAGCACAAACCTCAAAGGCTAGGAGAGAATAGAATGATATATTCAAAATACTGAAAGACAAAAACTTTCAGCCAAGAATACCCTATCCAGTAAAACTATCCTTAAGATATGATGGAGACATAAAAGCTTTCTCAGATAAATGAAAGCTGAGGGAATTCATCACCACTAGGCCTGCCTTACATGAAATAGTAAAAGGAGCCCTCCTACCTTAAACAAGAAGGCAAAGTTTTACAAAACCTTAAGCAAGAAGATAAATAGACAGAATCAGAAAATTGCAGTTCTATATCAGAATAGGTTAGTAAACACAATTTTAACAAAAAAGATAAAGGGAAGGAAAACATCAAAAATAACAATAAACACTTCAATTTAGTCACAAACTCACAACACAAAACAGAACAATTCGTGACAACAATAACTCAGAAGGGGAAGAGGAATGGGATGGAAACTGCTTAGGCTAATGGAGATAAGAGGCTATGATAAAATGGACTATCTCATCTATGAGATCTTTTATACAAACCTTACTGTAACCACTAAACAAAAAATCAGAGCAGAGTCACAAATCATAAATAAAGAGAAAACTGAGAAACTAACACAGAAAACCTACCAAACTCAAATGGCAGTCAGAAATACAAGGGACAAGAAACAATGGAAATATAGAAAAACTGAAAAACAAGAGATAAAATGGCAGTATGAAGCCCTCATATTATGAATAATCACTCCAAATGTAAATGGAATGAATTCACCAATTAAAACACACAGAGTAATTGGATGGATTATAAACACAAGACCCAACAATATGCTGCTTCCAGGAAACACAGCTCAGCTCTAAAGATAAATATAGGTTCAGATTGAAGGGATACAAGAAGGGATACTCCAAGCAAATGAAAACAAAATAATGCAGGTGTCACCACTCTTATATCAGAAAAAGCAGACTTCAAAATTTTAAAAGACAATGACAGACAAAGAAGGGTAGTGTATAATGATAAAAGAGACATTCCACCAAGAGGATATAACACTTATATATGCACCTAACACAGGCATACCAAGTATATAAAACAACTATTAATAGACCCAAAGGAAGAGACTGACAGCAAAACAATAATAGTAGGGGTCCTCAACATCCCACTTACATAAATGGATATATCACCCAAACAGAACGTCAACAAGGTGGTCTTAAAGGAAATACTAGACTAGATGGACTTAATAGATATATATAGAACATTCCATCCAAAACCAGCAGAATACACATTCTTCTCAAGTGCACATGGAACATTCTCAAAGATAGACCACATTTTGGGGGAAAAGGCAAGCGTCAGTAAATGTAAGAACACTGAAATCATATCAAGCATCTTTTCTGAACACAAAGCTATGAAACTAGAAATCAATTACAAGAAAAAGGCTGAGGAAATAAAAAATATGTAGAGACCAAATAACACGCTACTGAACAACCATTGGATCAATGAAGAAATCGAAGGAGAAGTAAAAAAATACCTGGAGACAAATGATAATGAAAACACACCATACCAACTCTTATGGGATGCAGCAAAAGCAGTAGTAAGAGGGAAATTTATAGAAATACAGGCCTACTTAATGAACAACAAAAATCTCAAATAAGTAATCTTACGTTATATCTAACAGGACTAGAAAAGGAAGAACAAACAAAGCCTAAAATCAGCAGAGGGAGAGAAATTATAAAAATTAAAGTAGAAATAAATGAAATAGAGACAAAAAAAGCAATAGAAAGGATCGATGAAACTAAGAGCTGGTTCATTGAGAAGATAAAAAAAATTGACAAATCCTTAGCCAGACTTGTAAAGAAAAAAAGAGAGAAGGCTCAAATAAATAAAAGTAAAAATGAAAGAGGAGAAATTAGTATAGACACCAAAGATATACAAAAGATTATAAGTGAATACTATGAAAAACAATAAGCCAGCAAATTGGATAACCTAGAAGAAACGGATAAATTTGTACACTTGTACAACCTCCCAAAACTGAATCAAGAAAAACTGAGGGGCCAGCAACAGGGCCAAGTGTTTAAAGTTCTGCACACTTGGCTTTGGCAGCCCAGGTTCAGGGGTAGAGATGCTAGATGTAGACCTACTCCACTCATCAGTCCTGCTGTGGAGGCATCTCACATACAAAATAGAGGAGGACTGGCACAGATGTTAGCTCAGAGCTAATCTTCCTCAAGCTAAAAAAGAGGAAGTTTGGCAATGGATATTAGCTCAGGGTTAATCTCCCTCACCAAAAAAAATTTAAAAAGAAGAAGAAATAGAAAATCAGAATACACCAATCACACAAAAAGAGATTGAAACAGTAATCAAAAACTTCCCAAAAAAACAAAAGTCCAGGACCAGATGGCTTCTCTGGAGAATTCTAGCAAACATTCAAAGAAGACTTAATATCTTTCCTTCTCAAACTATTCCAAAAAATTGAGGAAGATGGAATGCTTCCTAACTCATTCTATGAGACCAACATTTCCCTGATACCAAAACCAGACAAGGACAACACAAAGAAGGAAAATTACAGACCAATAAACTGATGAACATAGATTCAAAAATCCTCAACAAAATATTGGCAAATTGAATACAGCAATACATTAAAGGGATCATACACCACAATCAAGTGGGATTTGTACCAAAGATGCAGGGATGGTTCCACATCCACAAATCAATCAATGTGATACACTACATTAATAAAATTAAGAATAAGAATCTTGATCATCTCAACAGATGCAGAGAAAGCATTTGACAAGATCCAACATCCATTCATGATAAAAATTCCCAATAAAATGGGTATAGAAGGAAAGTACCTCAACATAATAAAGGCAATATATGATAAACCCACAGCCAACACCATACTTCACAGTGAAAAACTAAGAGCCATCCCTCTGAGAACAGGAACAAAACAAGGGTGCCCACTCTCACCAGTTTTATTCAACATAGTATTGGAGGATTTGGCCAGAGCAGTTAGGCAAGAAAAAGAAATAAAAGGTATCACTCTCACTGTTTGCAGATGACATGATTCAATGTATAGAAAACCCAAAAGGATCCACCAGAAAACTATTAGAAATAATCAAGAACTACAGCAAAAATGCAGGGTACAAAATAAACTTACAAAAATCAGGTGCACTTCTATACAATAATAACGAAGTAGAAGAAAGATAATTCAAGAATACAATCCCATTTACAATCGCAACAAAAACAATAAAATATTTAGGAATAAACTTAACCAAAGAGGTGAAAGACCTATAACCTGAAAACTATAAGACATTATTGAAAGGAATCAAAGGAGACATAAAAAGATGGAAAGATATTCCATGCTAATGGATTGGAAGAATAGACATAGCTAAACGTCTATGTTACCTAAAGCAATCTATAGATTCAATGCAATCCAAATCAGAATCCCAATGACATTCTTCACAGAAATAGAACAAAGAATCCTAAAATCTACATGGAACAAACAAAGACCTCAAATAGTCAAAGCAATCCTGAGAGAAAAGAACAAAGCAGGAGGCATCACAATCCCTGACTTCAAAATATACTGCAAAGCTCTAGTAATCAAAACAGCATGGTACTGGCACAAAAATAGACACACAGATCAATGGAACAGAATTGAAAGCGCAGAAATAAAACCAAACATCTATGGACAACTAATCTTCGACAAAGAAGCTAAGAACACATAATGGAGAAAGCAAATTCTCTTCAATATATGGTGTTGGGAAAACGAGACAGCCACATGCAAAAGAATGAAAGTAGACCATTATGTTACATCATACACAAAAATTAACCCAAAATGATTAAAGACTTGAATGTAAGACCCGAACCAATAAAATTCCCAGAAGAAAATATAGGCAGTATACTTTTTGACATCAGTCTTAGCAGAATCTTTTCGAATACCATATCTACTCAGGCAAGAGAAAAAAACATAAAATAAACAAATGGGACTACATCAGACCAAAAAGCTTCTACAAGGCAAAGGAAACCATGAACAAAACAAAAAGACAACCCACCACCTGGGAGGAAATATTTGCAAATCATATACCCGATAAGGGGTGAATTCCCAAAATATATAAAGAGCTCATACAACTCAATAAAAAAAGAAACAAACGACCTGATAAAAAAATGGGCAGAAGATATGAACAGACATCTTTCCAAAGATATACAGATGGACAGTAGGCACTTGAAAAGATGTTCAACATCACCAATTATTACGGCAATGCAACTCCAAACTGCAATGAGCTATCACCTTACACCTGTCGGAATGGCTATAATTAACAAGACAAAAAATAACAAATGTTGGAGAGGATGTGGAGAAAAGGGAACACTTCAACAACATACCAAAACTCTGCTCTTTTACACTTCTCTACCCACCTCTTTCAGTTCTTAATGTTTTATTCAATTTGCCCAATTACATCTTTATTCATTGTTTGTCCAAAAGCATAAGCTAATAGCTGGTTTTAAATGAATCATTCTCTCAAATTGTGGAGAAAAAAATTGTGGAGTTACAAAAAATGTAAAATAATACTATGTTTTAGACTAATAAATGCCTTTTTTTATTACTTTAGTCTCTTCAATCATCTAGAAAATAAAAATGGACTAACAAATCATTGTTACAATAATCACAGCTTTATAATTGCCCATGTATTTACCTGTATTGGGACATTTATTTCTTCCTACTTTTTAGTGACTTTCATTTCAACCTGCAGGACTCTTTCTCAGGATTTCATGCAGGGAAGGTCTAGTGGTAATGACTCTGTTTTTGCTTGTCTGGAAATATCTTAATTTCTTTCTCACTTTTGAAGGACAGTTTTACTGGATATGGAGTCTTGGCTGACAACTTTTTTCTTTTAACACTTTAAGTGTATCAGCCCACTGCCTTCTAGCCTCCAAAGTTTCTGATGAGAAATCTGTTGATAATATTATTGAGGAACCTTCATATGCAATGAGTTGCTTCTCCCTTGTTTTATTCAAGATTCTCTTTGTCTTTGTCTTTCAAAAGTTTGTTTATATGTCTCAGAGTGGGCCTGAGTTCATCCTACTTGGACTCATGGAGCTTCTTCAATGTTTGTCTGTATGTCTTTCATCAATTGTTCTCAGCAATTATCTCTTCAAATAATCTCTCTGTGCCTCTTTTTCTTTTTTTGAGGAAGATTAGCTCTGAGCTAACATCTGCTGCCAATCCTCCTCTTTTTTGCTGAGGAAGACTGGCCCTGAGTTAACATCCGTGCCCATCTTCCTCTACTTTATATGTGGGACGCCTGCCACAGCATGGCTAGACAAGTGGTGCATAGGTCCACACCCATGATCCAAATCAGCAAATCCCAGGCCGCCGAAGCAGAACGTGTGAACTTAACTACTGAGCCACTGTGCCGGCCCCTCTCTGTGCCTTTCGTGATCACTTCTCCTTCTGAGACTTCCACAATGCACATGTTGGTCTGATTAATGTTCTCCTACAAGTCTCTTAGGCTCTGTTCATTTTTATTCAACCATTTTTCTTTCTTTTCCTCTAACTCAATTTCAATGGTCTTATCTTAAATTTCATTGATTCTGTCTTCTGCCTGCTCAAATCTGTCTCTGAATCCGTCCAATGAACTTCTCATTTAAATTATTGTTCTGTTTGTTCTACAATTATTTTGGTTTCTTTTTTATTTTTCTGTACTTTTACTGAAATTAGCATTTTCTTAAGACATCATTTTCTTGATTTTATCCACATATTCCTTTAGTTCTTTGAGCATCTTTTAGATTGTTTGAAAGTCTTTGTTAAGTAAACCCATCATCTGATCATTCTCAGGGACAGTTTCCGTTGCTTTATTGTCTTTCCTTTGAATGCGTCCTACTGGCCAATTTCTTTGCATGATTTATGATTTTTTTGTTTAAAACTGGGCATTTGAATCTACTAATGTGGCAACTCTGGTAATCAGATTCTTCCCATCATGTCACTGCCCCAGTATTTTTTGCTTTTTGTTTTTGTTTCATTTTGTTTTTATTCTTTCAGGCCATCTTCATGCCAAAGATCAGCCTGAGGTGTAAACTTAACGTCTTCTGAAGTCTTTTCTGAGCCCGCACCTTTCCTTGGGCATGCAGAGACTTCTAAATTTCCCTCATATTTGCAGCTAATCTTTAATGTCTGGTTCCCAAAAGGAAAATAAGAAAAAACTGAAGACGTTAAAATAACGTGTTGGCCCTTTAAATCTCTTGGAAATTGCTTCAGTGTAAAGGAAGGTGCTAGTAACAGTGAGGTGGTGGTACAACAATGGCTGTCCACCTCTGTGTGTGCACCTCCATAGTCAGAAACAACAATCAGTGATCAAAACACAGATCATTGATATTTAGAGGACAGCATCCTTATTGCCCACCGTGGCACTGCAAGCACTGTGCAAGCTACTCCAGGAACATGTGCATGGCTGCTTGCTTTGGGGCTTTGGCTTGAGTGATAGGTAGCCATTGCTGAGCTTGGAGCTGAAATTGACTGAAATTAATCACAATTTACCATTTGAGCCTTCCCTTGGAAGTTGTAAAGTTTCAACAGCCTCCAAAGTTCCAAAATAGTTACATTAAACAGATTTTACCAGCGCAATTGTTGCCTAATTTGGACACAGATTCCTGGTGCTTCCTATTCTGTCTGCCATCTTTCCGGCATCCTCCCCCTGAGGTGTTTCATCAGTTACTTCCCACAGGGTCTTAACTTATTCCTGGCTAGTTAAGGGATAGAGCCAGAACGATACTGACATATTTTTATACTTGGTCTTTCATATTTTGCCTGCATCTGTTATGTAAACGTTAGCACTGAGAATCTTGGCCAAAAATTGCTAGTGTTTAATTCATATAAGTTAACTTCACATTCATGAAACACATTTGCAAAACTCATAAACTTTCACCTGTTTTTGAATTATTTTATTCACACTTTAATGGAGTCTTCAGTATTTTCATTATTCTTCAGTTTTCTCTTTTCTGTTATTATTTACAATCACAAGCATTAAAAAAGTGACATAAATTAACAGTACCATATGTGTGAAAATGTGAAATAAAGAAATATCTGAAACTATTGGAAGATAACAACATTGTATATTTTAACAGCATAAGGAAATACTATATAAATAGCAATGCATACTAGACATTTATAAAGTGTAACAATCTTCAGTTACGTATAAATTATAAACAAACAAAAAACATATTCACCAAAAGAAATGTTTGAGGGTTTTACTCAACAATGTTATCTTTTAACATCTAAAGTAAACTGAATGTTTATGGAATTTTTGTCTGCTTTTAGAAGCCCCTTCAAGTATATTTTTTGTTTTATTTTCCATGCCATGATTTCTGAAGATAAAGAAGAATTTCCTGTTGTTTACACAAATTTTCTTCATGGCAGTGTTAATCAAACAGGCCTCAGGTACTAAAATGACCAGTAATAATTTCTTAGGCAATAAGCAATATTAAAGCAATGTCTTATTTTCTCTCATATTTCATTGGTCAGTTTTGAAAGTTTTCTGATGGATCTAGCATGTAAATATTACATAGTTTCTTCTAACTTTGTGATCTCAGTTTCTTTTTTTTTTTGAGATGTGGAATATGATTTTATTTATTTTTTTATTAATGTTATGATAGATTACAACCTTGTGAGATTTCAGGTGTACATTTTTGTTAGTCATGTTATGGGTACACCACCTCCCCCTTTGTGCCCTCCCCCCACCCCCCCTTTTCCCTGGTAACCACCGATCAGATCTCCTTGTCAATATACTAACTTGCACCTATGAGTGGAGTCATATAGAGTTCATCTTTATCTGAGTGGCTTATTTCGCTTAACATAATACCCTCGAGGTCCATCCACGTTGCTGTGAATGTGCCAATTTTGTCTTTTTTATGGCTGAGTAGTATTCCATTGTGTATATATACCATATCTTCTTTATCCAATCATCAGTTTCTGGGCATGTAGGTTGGTTCCACGTCTTGGCTATTGTAAATGATGCTGCGATGAACATAGGGGTGCAAGGGACTCTTGAGATTTCTGATTTCAGGTTCTTAGGATAAATACCCAGTAATGGGATGGCTCGGTCATAGGGTATTTCTATTTTTAACTTTTTGAGAAATCTCCATACTGTTTTCCATAGTGGCTGTACCAGTTTGCATTCACCCCAACAGTGTATGAGGGTTTCTGATTCTCCACAACCTCTCCAACATTTGTCGTTCTTGGTTTTGGATGTTTTTGCCAATCTAACGGGTGTAAGGTGATATCTTAGTGTAGTTTTGATTTGCATTTCCCTGATGATTAGTGATGATGAACATCTTTTCATGTGTCTATTGGCCATATTTATGTCTTCTTTTGAGAAATGTCTCTTCATGTCCTCTGCCAATTTTTTGATCAGGTTGTTTGTTTTTTTGTTGTTAAGCCGTGTGAGTTCTTTGTATATTATGGAGATTAACCCTTTGTTGGATAAGTGGCTTGTAAATATTTTTTCCCAATTAGTGAGCTGTTTTTTTGTTTCAATCCTGTTTTCCCTTGCCTTGAAGAAGCTCTTTAGTCTGATGAAGTCCCATTTGTTTATTCTTTCTATTGTTTCCCTCAACTGAGGAGTTATAGTGTCCGAAAAGATTCTTTTGAAACTGATGTCAAAGAGTGTACTGCCTATATTCTCTTCTAGAAGACTTATTGTTTCAGGCCTAATCTTTAGGTCTTTGATCCATTTTGAGTTTATTTTGGTGTGTGGTGAAAAAGAATGGTCACTTTTCAATCTTTTGCATGTGGCTGTCCAGTTTTCCCAGCACCATTTGTTGAAGAGACTTTCTTTTCTCCATTGTAGGCCCTCTGCTCCTTTGTCGAAGATTAGCTGTCCATAGATGTGTGGTTTTATCTCTGGGCTTTCAATTCTGTTCCATTGATATGTGGACCTGTTTTTGTACCAGTACCATGCTGTTTTGATCACTGTAGCTTTGTAGTATGTTTTGAAATCGGGGATTGTGATTCCACCAGCTTTGTTTTTCTTGCTCAGGATTGCTTTAGCAATTCACGGTCTTTTGTTGCCCCATATGAATTTTAGGATTCTTTGTTCAATTTCTCTGAAGAACGTGCTTGGGACTCTGATTGGGATAGCATTGAATCTGTAGATTGCTTTAGGTAGTATGGACATTTTAACTATGTTTATTCTTCCAATCCATGTGCATGGAATGTCTTTCCATCTCTTTATGTTGTCGTCAATTTCTTTCCAGAAAGTCTTGTAGTTTTCATTGTATAGATCCTTCACTTCCTTGGTTAAGTTTATCCCAAGGTATTTTATTCTTTTCATTGTGATTGTGAATGGGATTGAGTTCTTGAGTTCTTTTTCTGTTAGTTCATTGTTAGTGTATAGAAATGCTACTGATTTATGTATGTTGGTTTTATACCCTGCTACTTTGCTGTAGTTGTTGATTATTTCTAATAGTTTTTCTATGGATTCTTCGGGGTTTTCTATATATAAGATCATGTCATCTGCAAACAGCGAGAGTTTTACTTCTTCGTTACCTATTTGGATTCCTTTTATTTCTTTTTCCTGCCGAATTGTTCTGGCCAACACCTCCAGTACTATGTTGAATAGGAGTGGTGAAAGTGGGCACCCTTGTCTTGATCCTGTCCTCAGAGGGATGGCTTTCAATTTTTCTCTGTTGAGTATGATGTTGGCTTTGGGTCTGTCATATATGGCCTTTATTATGTTGAGGTACTTTCCTTCTATACCCATTTTATTGAGGGTTTTTATCATAAATGGGTGTTGGATATTGTCGAATGCTTTCTCTGCATCTATTGAGATGATCATGTGGTTTTTGTTTTTCATTTTGTTGATGTAGTGTATCACGTTGATTGACTTGTGGATGTTGAACCATCCCTGTGTCCCTGGTATAAATCCCACTTGATCATGGTGTATAATCTTTTTGATGTATTACTGTATTTGGTTTGCCAAAATTTTGTTGAGGATTTTTGCATCTATGTTCATCAGTGATATCGGCCTGTAGTTCTCCTTCTTTGTGTTGTCCTTGTCAGGTTTGGGGATCAGAGTGATGTTGGCTTCATAGAATGTGTTAGGGAGTACTCCATCTTTCTCAATTTTCTGGAATAGTTTGAGAAGAATAGGTATTAAGTCTTCTTTGAATGTTTGGTAGAATTCTCCAGAGAAGCCGTCTGGTCCTGGACTCTTATTTTTGGGGAAGTTTTTGATTACCGTTTGTATTTCCTTACTTGTGATTGGCCTATTCAGATTCTCCATTTCTTCCTGATTCAGTTTGGGGAGATTGTAGGAGTCTAGGAATTTGTCCATTTCTTCCAGGTTGTTCAATTTGTTGGCAAATAGTTTTTCATAGTATTCTCTTATGATCCCTTGTATTTCATTGGTATCTGTTGTGATTTCTCCTCTCTCATTCCTAATTTTATTTATTTGCGATTTCTCTCTTCTTTTCTCGGTGAGTCTGGCTAAAGGTTTGTCGATTTTGTTAATTTTTTCAAAGAACCAACTCTTTGTTTCATTGATCCTTTCTACTGTCTTTTTTGTTTCAATATCATTTATTTCTGCTCTTATTTTTATTATTTCCCTCCTTCTACTGACTCTGGGCTTTGTTTGTTCTTCTTTTTCTAGTTCTGTTAGGTGTCATTTGAGGTTGCTTGTGTGAGCTTTTTCTTGTTTAGTGAGGTGAGCCTGTATTGCGATGAATTTCCCTCTTAGGACTGCTTTTGCTGCATCCCAAATGATTTGGTATGTCGTGCTCTCGTTTTCATTTGTCTGCAGATAATATTTGATTTCTTCTTTAATTTCTTCAATGATTCCTTGTTTGTTCAGAAGCGTGTTGTTTAGTCTCCACATTTTTGTACCTTTCTCTGCTTTTTTCTTGTAGTTGATTTCTAGTTTCATAGCATTATGATCAGAAAAGATGCTTGATATTATTTCAACTCTCTTGTATTTATTGATGTTTGCTTTGTTTCTCAAAATAGGGTCTATCCTTGAGATTGTTCCATGTGCACTTGAGAAGAATGTGTAACCTGCTGTTTTTGGATGAAGTGTTCTATATATATCTATTAAGTCCATCTGGTCTAATTTTTCATTTAATTCTATTATTTCCTTGTTGATTTTCTGTCTGGATGTTCTGTCCATTGGTGTTAATGGTGTGTTGAGGTCCCCTACTATTATTGTATTGTTGTTGATGTCTTCTTATAGTTCTGTTAAGAGTTGCTTTACAAATTTTGGTGCTCCTGTGTTGGGTGCATATATATTTATAAGCGTTATTTCGTCTTGGTGGAGAGTCCCATTTATCATTATGTATTGTCCCTCTCTGTCTTTCTTTATCTATTTTGCTTTGAAGTCTACCTTGTCTGATATAAGTATAGTGACACCTGCTCTCTTTTGTTCATTATTAGCTTGGAGTATTGTTCTCCATCCCCTCACTCTGAGTCTGTGTTTGTCTTTGGGACTGAGGTGTGTTTCTGGGAGGCAGCATATCCTTGGGTCTTGTTCTTTGATCCATCCTGCCACTCTGTGTCTTTTGATTGGGGAGTTTAATCCATTTACATTTAGAGTGATTATTGAGATGTGGGGGCCTACCACTACCATTTTATGTCTTATTTTCCGTTTTTCTTCAATTTCCTTTGTTTCTTGTCCCATGGTTTAATCTGTTCCGATGAAGAGCTGCTACTCTCTGTTGTTGTCCTTCTACTTATCTCCTCTGCTCTTGGTTTTGTAGCCCCTTTCCTTTTTGGATTTTTCAGGAATGAGGGTTTTCCTGAGGATTTCCTGAAGAGGAGGTTTTGTGGCAATGAACTCCCTTAATTTTTGTTTATCTTGGAAAGTTTTTATTTCTCCATCGTATTTGAAGGATATTTTCACTGGGTAGAGAATTCTCGGCTGTAGGTTTTTGTCCTTCAGATTTTTAAGTATATCATTCCACTCTCTTCTAGCCTGTAGAGTTTCTGCTGAGAAATCTGCTGATAGCCTGATGGGGGTTCCTTTGTAGGTTAGTTTCTTTTGCCTGGCTGTCCTTAGTATTTTCTCCTTGTCATTGACTTTGCTAGCTTCACTACTATATGCCGTGGGGTTGGTCTTCTTGCATTGATAAAGTTTGGAGATCTATTGGCTTCTGCCACCTGAAGATCCATCTCTCTCACCAGATTTGGGAAGTTCTCAGCCATTATTTCTTTGAATAGGCTTTCTGCCCCTTTCTCCTTCTCTTCTCCCTCTGGTATACCTATAATCCTTACGTTGCATCTCCTAATTGTGTCTGATAATTCTTGGAGAGTTTCTTCATTTCTTTTTAGTCTTACTTCTCTCTCCTCCTCTGCCTGCAGCATTTCTATATTGCCATCTTCCAAATTGCTAATTCCTTCCTCCATATTATCGGCCCTACTGTTCAGTGCATCTAGATTTTTCTTAATCTCCTCTATTGTGTTCTTCATTTCCAATATTTCTATTTGGTTCTTCTTTATTGTATCAAACTCTTTTGTGACATAGCTCCTGAACTCATTGAGTTGTCTATCTGAATTCTCTCTTAACTCATTGAGTATTTTAATGATGGCTGTTTTGAAGTCATCATCATTTAGGTTATATATCTCATGTTCTTTGGGATTGTTTTCTGTGTATTTGTTATTTTCCTTCTTTTCTGGAGATTTAATGTATTTTTTCATATTGCTTGATGTTGTTGATTTGTGCCTCCGCATAGAAATAGAGTTTAGTTGCTCCTTCCACTTGTTTCTGCTGCTGTGGTGGGGGAGCAGCTGATTATACTGCACCAACCAGGAACCCTATCTGCCATTGCTAACTGGGCCTGGGCCCCTCCTCGTAGTCACAGTGGTCTTTTGGATTGCCTCTTCTGCCATGGGGGTCATCACGGGGGGGCTTCAGGCTGCTGGTGCCCAGTGTTGCAGCCCACCTAGACGTGCTCCCTCCTTGGGGTCTGCATCGGTGTTATGGGCTTTTCCAGCGGCCACGGGTAGGATCACTTATATTTGCCACTCTGTCACTGTCGGCACCCACAAAATCTCATTTGTCCACTATGGGTCGCAGCAGAGATGTTGGCATCTTCTACAGTCTGTGGTTAGCTCACCTAGCTATGCTACTTTTGGCCCGGGGTCTTCCAGCCTTGTGGCTGCTGGCTGGGTGCTCTCTCCTAGTGCTGTGCAGAGGCTTTCCCTGAGGCTGCTGTGAGCCTGTAGGGTTTCCCCCTAGGCTACGGAGCTGGGTCGCTGGAACTCCACCCAGCCCCAGTCCTGTTCCCCAGGAACTCGGGGAGCCCTTTGCACTGTCTGGGGGATAGCCGGAGATCCTGATTTCAGTGGTAGCTGGTCAGCTGCTGCCCTGCCTGATATTCTCCTCTCCAGGACCCTCCTGGTGTTGTGGATGCTGGGCGTGGCCCCTCCGCTAAGAGCAGACAGAGAGTTTTGTCTACTGCCCGGGCGGAGCTCTGTAGCTTCCCCTCTGGGGCGTGGAGTTGGCCTCTGGAGCTTCACCCAGCCCCAGTCCTCTCCGAGATCTCCGGCAATCCCTAGCCCCACGGGGCGGGCAATGGCAGCTGGGGGTCACCTCGCCCTCTGGGATTCTCTCCAGGACTTTCCCGGAGTTGGGAATGCTGGGCATGGACCCTCCACTAATGGCAGACAGAGAGTTCTGTCTGCTGCCGCCCGGGCAGAACTCCGGAGCTTCCCCTCCTGGGCGCGGAGCTGGCCTCTGGAGCTTCACCCAGCCCCAGTCCTCTCTGAGATCTCCGGCAATCCCTTTCCCCACTGTGCAGGCAGTGGCAGCCGGGGGGGCCTCCGTACCTTCTGTGATTCTCTCTGGGACCCTCCGGGTGCCGTCAACACTAGGAGGGATCTCCCCACCAATGGCGGGGAGAGACTCTCCCCACAGGCTCAGGTGTGTAAATCTAGAGTTTCCCTCTGCATTTAGGAGTAATTGTGGAGGGTTTAGGTAGGGTTCTGGTCACCTGTTTCCACCGTCGCTCCTCTGTTGTGTGCTCGCTCCTGCCCTAGGTGTGTGTTGATCTTCTGGGGGCGTCCGTTGGAAGAAAGCCGCTTGCAGGTACTAGGCTGTTCGGTCGGGGTCGGAGAGTTTTCACCTATCTCCACATCCTCCCAGAGGGAAGTCCGTCCGCCTTCCGATGTATAGTCGCGTGGGCCTCTCAGACATCCTGAGATGCTGTCTGGATATCCTTTGTTAAGCGATGAGTGTCCAAATAATTGTAGACTCGAAGGGGGAGCGACAAGGAGGACTACTCACGGCACCATCTTGGATCCTCCTCTCTAACTCAGTTTCTTTTTCTATTGACATTGAAGTTCTTCTTCACTATTTTTTTCCTTCATATATTGTTATATTTCAGCAAGAGTAAGCTTTCTGTCAGATTCTTACACCCCATTTTATTAAAGAACTTGAACCATATTCGCCTAGGACTGAATCAAAGGACATCTGAGGTATATCATACAGTATTATTCTCCAAAGATCCTCCCGGCTGGCAATAAACACTCCCTCCAGGAAAATGTCCAGAGATGTGATCTATGTTACCCTGAGGGGAAAGGTCACAGACAACCTATAACATTTTCTGAAAGGCTAAGTTAGACACATGTTTGCTTAAAAGTCTTAGGCTACAATAATTTATCCCCGTGCCCTCTTCATTATTTCTATAGGGGATTCCTGGTGACCTAATCCAAAACACTTCAGGTAGGTATGTTTCTGAGGCAAGTATACATAAAAGGATTCTTGTTCTCACTTACACTATGGTACCCAGATTCAAAATTTAAATTACTATCTGCTTTACAGAATCGAAGAGGGTTAGATATATAAAGCATCTAAAGATCACTCAATCTAACATTCTCATTTTACAGATGAGCCAATTGAGTCCCCAAGATACTAATGTTGGGTTATTACCAGGCTTGGAACATAAATGCATATTTTTCAAAACCCACATCACAACTCCTTGTACAAAAACATGCTGCCTTTAGTGTAAAATACAGGATTTATTCACAGGAAGAAAAGTGATGTACATATTAATCATTGATCTTAGTGGTACAATCATACACAGTGGTGCAAAACAGAGAGAGATCACTTGGCTGGAAAACAAGAAAACTAAGTTCTTATTGCAAGAACTATTTTGTACTACTGTCAATAATTTATAGAAAGCTCTCAAGGCATTTGCATGGAAATTTCCTTTGCACCCCTAAGAGTCCTTGATTGTAGCAAAAATATGCAAACTTTAAATTTTGACAAAAGAAAAGTGTAGGGGCCAGCCTCATGGCCAAGTGGTTAAGTCCGCATGCTCTGCTTCAGTGGCCCAGGGTTTCACTGGTTTGGATCCTGGGTGTAGACATGGCACCACTCATCAAGCAATGTTGAAGTGGCATCCCACATAGCATAAGTGGAAGCACCTACAACCAGAATACACAACTATGTACTGGGGGGCTTTGGGTAAAAGAAGAAGAAAGAGAAAACAAAAGAAGATTGGCAACAGATATTAGCACAGGTGCTAATAAAAAAAAAAAGAAAGAAACAAGAAAAGTGTAGTGGTGAATGAAAGGCACTTACTGAGAGTATTTTTGGACTGAGTGTGTGGATGGGGGAGGGGGAGGAATGCTCTTTGGTCATAGTTGTGTCAGTGGAAGGAAGTAGTTAGGGAGTACATAATCCCAGAATATTCTCAACATTAACATTTAAAAATTATTTTTCAAGTTATAGACATAAAAGTATATATGGCTTTGGAGAGGTCATGGCATGCATAATTCATAGAAGAAAATATATAGTATGCCTTTGATCCTCATTTGATTGCATGGGAAAGCATCCTGTACTGATTAGATTTAAAGCACCTATTAAGTTATATACTAAAAATGAAAGTTTAGATCTGTTTATAATCACTGACTTTCTTTGAAAGATAAGAAAATTTAAAAAAAAAATAGCTTACTTATAAAAGCAGACTAGAATTTGACTATATAACTCCCCAATGAATCTGTATTTGTTAATAAATCTTTTCTGTGATGGACAGCATTCTTCTGTGATACAGCTAAGAAAAGTACTGGGTCTTGAGAAACTCTTCCACAATTGAGTATGCTGGCTACTCAGACACTGTGGAAAAATGTGATCAGAGGATACTGTGGAAAAAGAACTCAAATGGAGGAATTGACATGAAGAAAATTAATTGGAGAATAGAGAGGTAGCAGTTGTGTCAGTAACATAAATGTAAAAATAATGCAATAAAGAGTGATGGCAGTATGACAGTGAGCTAAGAAGCTCCAGGCGCTAATTCTCTCACTTAAACATTAAAACACACATACACTACTAAGACTGAATAATGAAGAAATAGAAAATCTGAATAACTTATAATTACTAGCCTGATTGAATCAGTAATCAAGCACTCCCAACAAAGAAAAGCCCAGGATCAGACGGTGTCACTAATGAATTCTACCAAACATTTAAAGAAGAATTAAGCCAATCTTCCTCAAATTCTTCCAAAAAATCGAAGAGGAAGGAAAGCTTCTGCTATAGATTGAATGTTTGTGTCTCCCCAAAATTCATATGTTGAAATCCTAACCCCCAAGGTGATGGTATTAAGAGGTGCGGCCTTTGGGGGGTGATTAGGTCATGATGGTGGAGCCCTCATGAATGGGATTAGTGTCCCTACAAAACAGGCCCCAGACATCCTTTGCCCCTTTCACCATGTGAGGACACAGCAAGAAGGTGCTGGCTATGAACTAGGAAGAAGGTCCTTACTAGACACCAAATCTTCTGGTAACTTGATCTTGAATTTCCCAATCTCCAGAACTGTGAGAAATAAATTTCTGTTGTTTACAAGCAACCCAGTTTGCAGTATTTAGCCTGAACAGACTAAGACAACTTTCCAATTCATTCTACGAGGTTAGCATTACTCTGATACCAAAGACACTACAAGGAAAAAAACCAAACAACTACAGACCAATATTCCTTATGAATATTGATGTAAGAATCCTCAACAAAATACTATCAAATCAAATTCAAGAGCATATTAAGAAGATTATGCACAATGACCAACTAGGATTTATTCCTGGAATGCAAGGATGGTTCAACACATGAAAATCAAACAAGGAAATACATCACATTAACAGAATGAAAGCAAAAATCCCAAGTGATCATTTCAATTGATGCACAAAAAGCTTTTGACAGAACTCAACATTCTTTCATCATAAAACAATCAACAAACTAGGAATAGAAGAAAACTTTCTCAATATAATAAAAGCCATTTATGAAAAACACATGGTGACCATCATATTCAAAGGCAAAACCTGAAAGTTTTTCTTCTAAGATCAGGAACAAGGCAAGGATCCCCACTCTTGCCATTTTTATTCTACACAGTACTAGAAGTCCTAGTCAGAGCAATTACACAAGAAAAAGAAATAAAAGGTACCCAAATAGGGAGGAAGAAGTAAAATTATCTCATTCACATATGACATGATCTTACATGTAGAAAACCCTAGGGATCCCACAGAAAACAGCTAGAACTAATAAAGAAATTCAGTAAAGTTACAAAAATAAATGCTCGCATGTATGCATGGTCAAGTGACTTTTGGCCACAGTGCTAAGATCATTTAAAGGGGAAAGGACTCTTTTCAGCAAATGGTACTGCAAAACTCGATATCCACATGCAAAAGAACGAAGTCAGACTCTTACTTCACATCATCCAGAAAATAATGCAAAATGGATAAAAGACTTGAATGTAAGCACCCAAACTATGAAACTTTTAGAAGAATACATAGGGAAAAAGCTTCAGTACATTTGATTTGGCAATGATTTCTTGGATATGAAACCAAAAGCAAGACACAAAAGAAAAAAAATAGTTAAGTTGGATTTTATCAAAATTAAAAATATTTGTGCATCAATGGACATAATCAATTCAGTGAAAAGGTAATCCATGGGAGTTCTCCAATGGAAGAAAGTAATTGCATATCATATATCTGATAAGAAATTAACATCAAGAATATAGAGAGAGTTCCTATAATTCAACAACAAAAACAAACATGTGACTTAAAAAAAGGCAAAAACTGAATAGACATTTCTCCAAAGAAATGGTCAATTAATGTACGAAAAGATGCTAAACTTCACTAATTGATAGGAAGATACAAATTAAAACAATGAGATACCACTTCACATCCATTATGGTGGCTATATTGAAAAAAATAGAAAAGTTTTGGTGAGGATGTGGAGTAACTGGAACACTTGCGCACGGCTGGTGGGAAGATTAAATGGCACAGCCATTGTGGAAAATAGTATGGTAGTTTCTCCAAAAAGTAGGCATAGAACTAGCATATGATTCAGCAATACACCTCTGAGCAGATACTCAAAAAACTGAAAGCAGGGACTCATATGGATATTTGTATACCCATTTCAGAGACATTATTCAGAATAGCCAAAAATTGAAGCAACCTAAGTGTCTATCAATAGATGAACGAACAAAATATGGTACATACATACAAAGGAAAATTATTCAGCCTTAATAAAGAAAGAAATTCTGTCATATGCTATGACATGGATGAACATTGAAAACATTATGCTAATATAAGCAAGACAATCACAAAGGAACAAGTATTATATGACTCCACTCACATGAGGTATCTAGGGAATAGGCATACTTCATTTTATTGCACTTTCCTTTATTGTGCTTCTCAGATATTGCACTTTTTGCAAAGTGAAGGTATGTGACCACCTGTGTCAAGTGTCTATTGGTGCCATTTTTCCAACAGCATTTGCTCACTTTGCATCTCTATGTCACAGTTTGGTAATTCTTGCAATATTTCAAACTTTTCCATTATTATTATATTTGTTACGGTGACCAGTGATCAGTAATCTTTGATGTTACTATTGTAATTGTTTTGAGGCTCCACACACCACACCCCTATAAGACGGTGAACTTAATTGATAAATGATGCGTGTGTTCTAACTGTTCCACCAATTGGCCATTCCCTGTCTCTCTCCATTTGCTCAGGCCTCTCTATTCCCTATGACCCAAGAATCTTGAAATTAGGCCAACGAATAACCGTAAAATGGTATTCAAGTGAAAGAAGGTGTTGCACATCTCTCCCTTTAAATCAAAAGCTAGAAATGATTAAGCTTAGTAAGGAAGGCATGTCAAAAACTGAGACAGGCTGAAAGCTAGGTGTCTTGTGCCAAACAGTTAGCCAGATAGTGAATGCAAAGGAAAAGTTCTTGAAGGAAATTAAAAGTGCTGCTCAAGTGAACACATGAATGACAAGAAAGTGAAACAGGTTTATTGCTGATATGGAGAGAGTTTCAGTGGTCTAGATAAACGATCCAATCAGCCACAACATTCCCTTAAGCCAAAGCCTAATCCAGAGCAAGGCCCTAACTCTCTTCAATTCTATGAAGGCTGAGAGAGGTGAGGAAGCTGCAGAAGAAAAGTCTGAAGCTAGCAGAGGTTGGTTCATGAGGTTTAAGGAAAGAAGCCACTTCTATAACATAAAAGTGCAAGGTCAAGCAGCCAGTGCTGATGTAGAAGCTGCAGCAAGTTATCCAGAAGATCTAGCTAAGATAATCAATGAAGGCGGCTACAATAACAACAGATTTTCAATGTGGTTGAAACAGCCATCCATTGGAAGAAGAGGCCATCTAGGACTTTCATATCTAGAGAGGAGAAATCAATGCCTGGCTTTAAAGGTTCAAACGACAGGCTGACTCTCTTGTTAGGGGCTAATATAGCTGCAGACTTTAAGTTGAAGCCAATGCTCATTTACCATTCTGAAATCCTAGGGCCCTTAAGAATTTTGCTAAATTTCCTCTGCCTGTACTCTATAAATGGAATAACAAAGCCTGGATGACAGCACATCTGCTCACAACATGGTTTACTGAATATTTTAAGCCTACCGTTGAGAGCTACTGCTCAGAAAAAATGATTATTTTCAAAATATTACTGCACTCTGACAATGCACCTGCTCACCCAAGAGCTCTGATGGAGATGTACAATGAGATTAATGTTGTTTTCATGCCTGCTAACGCAACATCCATTCTGCAGCCCATGGAGCAAGAATTTAACCTCTCAAGCCTTATTATTTAAAAAGTACATTTCTTCAGGCAATAGCTGCCAAAATAGTGATTCCTCTGATGGATCTAGGCAAAATAAATTGAAAATCTCTTGAAAGGATTAACCATTCTAGATGTCGTTAAGAACATTTGTGATTCACAGAAAGAGGTCAAAATGTCAACATTAGGAGTTTGGAAGAAGTTGATTCAAACCCTAATGGATGACTCTGAGGGGTTCAAGACTTCACTGGAGGAACTAACTGCAGACGTGGTGGAAACAGCAAGAGAACTAGAATTAGAAGTGGAGTCTGACAATGTGGAGACTGAATTGCTGCAATTTCACGATAAACTTTAAGAAATGAGGAGTTGCTTTTTATGAGTGAGTAAAGAAAGTGGTTTCTTGAGATAGAATCTACTCCTGGTGAAGATGCAGTGAAGATTGTTGAAATGACAAACAAGGACTTAGAATATTACATAAACTTAGTTGATAAATCAGTAGCAGGATTTGAGAAGACTGACTCCAATTTGAAAGAAGTTCTACTGTGGGTAAAATGCTATCAAACAGCATTGCATGCTACAGAGAAATCATTTGTGAAAAGACGAGTGAATCAATGCAGCAAACTTCATTGTTGCCATTTTAAGAAATTGCCACAGCCACCCCAAGCTTTAGCAACCCCCACCCTGACCAGTCAGCAGCCATCAACACGGAGGCAAGGGCCTCCACCAGCAACAAGATTACAACTTGCTGAAGGCTCAGATGATGGTTAGCATTTCTTAGCAATAAAGTATTGTGTGTGTGTGTGTGTGTGTCTGTGTGTGAGGAAGACTGGTCCTGAGCTAAAATCTGTTGCCAATCTTCCTCGTTTTTGCTTGAGGAAGATGGTCCCTGAGCCAACATCCATGCCAATCTTCCTCTACTTTATATATGAGATGACACCACAGCATGGCTTGAGATCTGAACCTGCAAACTTTAGGTCGCCAAAGCAGAGCATGAAAACTTAACCACTATGCCACTGTGCCGGCCTCTACAATAAAGTATTTTTTAATTAAAGTATGTACATTGGTTTTTCAGACATGTTATTGCATATCTAATGGACTACAGTATAATCTATTAAACCTAACATTTTATGCACTGGGAAACCAAAATATTCATGTGACTCACGTTATTGCACTATCTGCTTTATTGCAGTGGTCTGGAACAGAACCCACAATTTCTTAGGTATGTCCACGTCATTTGTGTCCACATGTTCTTGGCTATATTCCAGTCACTTGGCCTCACCTAACTCCCAAGGAGGGTAGGAAATGTAGCTTAGCTGTGTGTGTTTGGTGAACAATGAGTAATTTGGGCAATTTATCTCTTCATAGAAAAGAATTTTTATTTCTTGAGTGTATTTTCCATGGGAACAAAACAAGATTGTATACTTATCTTATCCAGTTTTGTCTGCTTTCCCGGCTTCTGTGTGTGTGCATGTGTGTGTTTGTGTGTGGTGTAGGTACATGTACGAGTTTAAATTATTACTTTGTCAAACCCTCTAAAGCAGAAGTTTGCTTTCACTCTCTTACTACTCTTTCAGCACTATCTTACTGCCTCAGGCTGCACCTCTTCACTGACTTCAGACTTCTGCAAGAACACAGTGTTCCCATCATTACTTCACACCCAACTCTTCCTACTATACCAGTACTGTAAATTCCTTTCTGGATCTCCAATCCTTTTCAAAATGGGTATGTCTGTTGTTCCATAGTCTTAAGGACTACCTCACAAATTGATAATATAATATATGCTAAAGTCTTAATGGGAAATAGTGTAGTGCTTCTCACAAAACGGTCCCTAAATTCACTGCATCATAATCATCTGAGATGTTTGTTAAATTTGCAAATCTAAGCCAGGAATTGGGAATTACAATCTCCCAGGGAGATGACTGAAATTGACATTTTGAAAAACACTTCCACGTGACGATATTGCACATTAAATTTTAAGAACTACAAGAATCAGCAGGACCATCTTCCCAGATAAGATGTTTGGATTATTAGAGTGCCTTTAAAAAAAAGTAATCTTTTTTGCATGTGGCAACTATGACATGTGGAAAGAAACTTTGAGCATAACAGCACCAAATTTTAATATCATAGCTATTGCTGGCATTTTTTTTTTTTTAGGCAAAGCACCCGATCCTCAGTTATTTAGTCTATAAATGGTAACAATACTATTTAATTAATGCCTAAAAGCATAGTGATGTTCAATACCTATGAATTGATTACTAATCTCAGTTTAAAAACTTTGAACAGACAAAAGTCTGCTATTTTCCCTGAAAAAACAATCAGGTAGGTGACAAAATAAATACAGGCAAACCTCCAAGAGAGTGCAGGTATGGTTTCTGAATACCACAATAAAGAAAATATGACAATAAAGTCAGTCACACAAATTTTTTCGTTTCCCAGAACATATAAAAGTTATGTTTACACTATACTGTAGTATATTAAATATGTAGTAGCATTGTGTCTTAAAAAAAGAATATACGTATCTTAACTAAAAAATATTTTATTGCTGGGACCAGCCCAGTGGCACAGCGGTTAAGTTCACATGTTCCACTTCGGAGGCCCAGGGTTCGCCAGTTCAGATCCTGGGCGTGGACCTAAAACTGCTTATCAAACTATGCTGTGGCAGGCATCAGACATATAAAGTAGAGGAAGATGGGCACAGATGCTAGCTCAGGGCCGATCTTCCTCAGCCAAAAAGTGGAGGATTGGCGGCAGATGTTAACTCAGGGCTAATCTTCCTCAAAAAGAAAAAACCTTTATTGCTAAAAATGCTAACCATCATCTGAGCCTTTAGTGAGTTGTAATATTTTTGTTGGTGGAGGGTCTTATAAAAACTGCAACATCTGTGAAGCACAATAAAACAAAGTGCAATAAAACGAGGTATGCCTGTATTAAGACAAATGAATACAAGTTCAACTGAAGTTTCAACATATATTTGATTTTGTCTCTACCCTTCAAACTTCTTAGGACATAATTTAGCACAATTTGTCCAACTGTCTCTGCAGTCTAATCACAATTCTCTCCCCGTCACATATCCACATACAATACATCCTTCCTTCAGCCACATTACTGCTTTGCTGTTCCTTGATACATTGTTATATTATCCTATATCTGTATTTTTTCTCAATTTTGCCTAAAATATACTTTACTCTAAAATTCCTTGACAAAACATACCTTTTACAAAAGACTGTTTCACATCCCGTTATTTCCATAACACTTCCTGGATCTATTCCACCTCATGTAGAGTTAGCTTCCTACTTCACATATCTCTGTAGCATATTTATGCCATGTTCATTTAAACATATTGTGGTTGGTAGAGCAAAAATACCTTATCTTATATGCCAAACATCTATCAATCAGTAGTGGCTGAATGGGGTAATGTGGGAGGAGGGGTGGGGAGAAGTGGTCCATCACATTTATGGCCATTAGCAAAGAGCCAGGATTAACTACCAATGTCGGTTATGTGAGTGGGAGCTGAGAATGGTCATTAGTGATAACTCTTATACAGAACCATTTACACCTGAAGGGATCAAAGCCAATTAGAATTTGATACCCCATAATATTGCAGCAATCTTTCATTTAAACTCAAATTAGAAAACCCATTGCCATAGATATTCAAAGATGCTTGTGATCAAAGGATACTTGAATTATTTGTTATGATTGTACCATAAGTGGTGAAATTGCTTCTCTCAGGCCTTCATTCGCTTAATCTATGAATTTCAAGTGGATTTTTGAAAGACCATTTCTTGAAGGGAAATGCAATGTTCACAGAGTGTCTGATTGCCTTCACAAGGCTATTCTCATGCCAGATATACTTAGGATAACATAGGTGAAAAAACTAAAGAGAATTAGTAAGTTCAGTTTTCTCTTTGTTTTGTTAGATATGGGCTGTTCAGTAAAAACCATCATTAAAGAAGCAAGCAACCACTGCTTAACAAAGTAAGAGCAATACTAGGAGTATGATTTCTTATTCAATGGCACAAGAAGAGTAAATTCATTCAGAGAGTTGGTCAATGAAAGAAAGATATTATATGTTAATAGAAAATGCCTCAGGGGGTTAGAAGAGTTGTAAATCAAGGGCCAAGGACTAAAATATGAAACTTTATGGAAATCTGTGGAGGATTTGTTCCAAGAATGGAAATTCTTTATGCAAATTTCTGCCAAGCAGACATACTTCTGTGAGGACAGTGATGTCTAGAGGAAGACACTAGATTTTCAATTTCTCTATATTTTATATTATACATAATTTTATATACTCAACCATAAAGGAAATATTTGATAGACTTCAACTGAGATTAAACAAAACAAATACACTGTTCATAACAAAACTTTAATATTGTCAAACTAAGACAAACATCCAAGAAGAAAATATCTCTTGAATTCTAAGTTAGCACTACATGTGAACTCTACTCCTCATACAAAATTCAAAAATGAACCAGGCTGTCATTTAGCTTCTTCACAAATAAACAGGATACTCAGGTAAAAAACTGCAAACCTTTGATAGCAATCAGTACTACAACAAAGTGAGATGAGTTTCCCGTAATTTCCAGGTGTCTTCATGATTGAAATAAATGATTCCTTAAAAAATAACACAAAATAAATTAAATTATAATGAGAGAATGATGCCTGACTTCAGAGTTTAGAATATATGTAAATGCACGTTTTAAAAAATATTTGACACTAGAGATACTTAGCTAGAAAAACCAAAATACATCAAACAGCTGTATAATCTAAGTTTCCAAACTAAAATTAAATATTATAACATCTAATAGAAAATACTACTCTATGGAAAAGTCATTTAACAAAGACATTTCCTTTAAATTACATCCTAATTATTGGGAAGCAAGTTTCTGGAGATTTATAAAGTGTAATGCAAAGGCCAAAATAATTCCAACAATTATTACAAGAGTGATGTCAGCATCAGTTGTGTGGGTTGCAGCAGGAGACTTGTTTCTCTCCAGCAGCACCTGGATTTCTGAGGAAGGACTTCCATGACTTGGGGGAGGGAGAGGAAAGGAAAGGAGGCAGATCAAAATATTAAAGTGAACTGAAGGAACATGTTTCTTCCTGCCTGCTTCAGGACTTCAATAGGAGACTTGCCCACAGACCTCTGGGTGTACCCTGCTCGAGGATCTCCCCACTGGACCCATGAGCATCCCCATACCCGAGATGCTAAGCCCACACCTCCCTCTACTCTGCTGCCAACTCTTGTGCCACTCTTGAGGGAGTCCTCAAAATCCAGCTCCTGTAGGAGAAACCACAAAGTTCAGCTCTAGTACCACCAACCGGAATAAAAAAGACATTTCTAATAGCTAGTCTCTTGAATTGTAAGATCCAAAGTAAACATAAAACCTTAGTTAAAGAAGGGGACTGCTACTTCAAATGTGAAAGTAGAACTGCATATCCTCAAACACTACAAAAAATCAAGGAAATATGACATAAAAAAAGAAAATGATAATTCCAGCAACTGAACCCAAAGGCATGGAATACTGAGGTCTAACTGACAATTCAAAATAGCTGTTATGAAGAAATTCAGTGATCTACAAGAAGACATAGAAAGGCAATTCAATGAACTGAGGAATTAAAATTAAGGAACAGGAGTTCTTTACCAAAGAGACTGAAATTATAAAAGAGAACTGAATAATTCAATGAATGAGATGAAGAATGCAATAGAAAACATCTGTAACACAACAGACCAGAGAGAAGAAAAAAAAATGACTTGGACAATAGGAATATAGATATAATTCAGTTAGAACAGGTGAGAGAACTAAGATTTTAAAAGAGTGAAGAAACCCTACAAGACCTATCGGTTTCAACTAGAAAGGCATATATAAGAATAATTGGTGTACCAGAGGGAGAAGAAGGCAAAGAGTTTATTTAAAGAAATTATAGCTGAGCACTGCCCAAACCTGGGGAAGGAATTGGACATGCAAGTCTACAAGGCTCTTAGAACATCCTATTATCTCAACGCAAAAGACTTTCTCCAAGACACTTTATAATGAAACTGTCAAAAAGCAGTGATAAAGAAAGAATCTTAAATGCAGCCAGGGAAAAAAAGAAAGTAACCTACAAAGGAACCCCCATTAGGCTATCAGCCGATCTCTCTGCAAAAACTCTAGAGGGCAGGAGAGAGTGGAATGACATATTCGAAGAGTTGAAGGATTAAAAACTGCCAGCCAAGAATATTTTATCTGGCAAAGCTATCCTTCACATATAAATGAAAAATAAAGGCTTTCCCAGGCAAACAAAAGCTAAGAGAGTTTACCACCATTAGACCTGCTTTGCAAGAAATACTGAAAGGACGTCTTCAAGCTGAAATGAAAAGATGCTAATAAGTGACAAAAAAACATATAAAAGTACAGAACCCTCTGGTACAGTGAAAAATAGTCAGAATTAGAAAACTGTGACTCTATATTAGAATGGTATTTTAACCATTTAACTATATTATAAAGGTTAAAGGAAAAGAGTATTAAAAATAACTATAGCTACCGTAATTTGTTAACAAATTCACAGCACAAAAAGAGGTAAACTGTGACATTAAAAACATAAAAACATAGGGGCCAGCCCAGTGGCACAGCAGTTAAGTTCACACACTCTGCTTCAGCGGCCCAGGGTTTCCCAGTTTGGATCCTGGGTGTGGACCTAAACACTGCTTGTCAAGCTATGCTATGGCAGACGTGCCACATATAAAGTAGAGGAAGATAGGCATGGATGTTAGCTCAGGGCCAGTCTTCCTCAGCAAAAAGAGGAGGATTGGTGCCAGATATTAGCTCAGGACTAATCTTCCTCAAAAAAAAAAAGAAACAAAACATAAAAACACAAAATATAGTTAACAATACTGTATTGCACATTTTACAGTTGCTGAGAGTAGATCTTAAAAGCCCTCATCACACGAGAAAAAAAAATTTGTAACTATGTATGGTGATTGAGACTAGAGCCAACTAGACTTATTGCGGTGATCGTTTTGCAATATACACAAATGTTGTATCATGTCATACACCTGAAATTAATATGTTATATGTCAATTATACCTCAAAAAAAAAAAACATAAAAGAGGAGGAGTGAAACGGTAAAGCCTTTATAGGGGAACAAAGATAAGTTGCTTTCAGAATAAAATTAACTATTTTATCTACAAGATGTTTTATGTAAGCCTTATGGTAACCACAAAGCAAAAATCTAGAATAGATTCACAAAATATTAAAGAAAGGGAACACTGAGCATACTGCCAACGAAAACCACCAATTTACAAAGGTAGCCAGAAACAGAGGAAAAAATAACAATAGAGACACAAAACAACCAGACAGTAAACAGTAAGATGGCAGTAGTAAGTCCTTACATCTCAATAATCACTCTAAATGTTAATGGATTGAATTCTTCAATCAAAGGCATAAAGTGGTTGGATGGATAAAAAAAACAAGATCCAACTATATGCTGCCTATAGGAGACTCATTTCTGCTCTAAAGACACACATAAGACCAAAGTGAAGGGATGGAAGAAAATACTCCATGCCCGTGTAAATCAAAAGAAAGCCAGGATCCTTATATCAGACAAAATAGACTTCAAGCCAAAAATGTTAACAAGAGTCAAAGAAGATCATTACATAATAATAAAGGGGTCAATAAATCAAGAAGATATAAAAATCATAAATACATATGCACTCCACATTGGAGCACCTAAACATATTAAGCAAATGCCAACAGACCTGAAGGGAGAAATAGACAATAGTACAAAAATAGTAGGGTGCTTCAATACCCCACTGTCAGCAATGGTTAGATCATCCAGACATAAAATGGATAAAGAAACATAGGCACCGAACCATACTTTAGACCAAAGGACTTAACAACATATGTGGAACATTTCATCCAACAGCAGCAGAATACATATTCATTTCAAGCACACATGGAACAGTCTATAGGATAGATCATATGATAGAACTCAAAACAAGCCTTGACAAATTTAAGAAGACTGAAATCATACCAACTATCTTTTCTGACCACAATGGTATGAAACTAGAAATCAACAAGAGGAAAGCAGAAAAATCTACAAATATGTGGAAAGTAAACAAGATGCTTTTGAACAACCATTGAGTCAAATAAGAAATCAAAAGGGAAATCAAAAACTATCTTGAAACAAAGGAAAATGGAAATATATCATATCAATTCCCGCAAAAGCACATCTGAGTGGAAAGTTCACAGCAATAAATGCATATATTAAGAAATTAGAAAGATCTCAAATAAACAACCTAACTTTACACCTAAAGGAACTAGAGAAAAACAAATTCAGCCGAAACTTAGCAGAAGGAAGGAAATAATAACGATCATAGCAGCAATAAATGCAATAAAGACTAGAAAAACAATGGGGAAAAAAATCAATGAAACAAAGCTGTTTTCTCAAAAAGTTAAACCAAATTGACAAAACTTTAGCTAGACTAGGAAAAAAGAAGACTCAAATAAATAAAATTAGAAATAAAAGAGGAGACATTACAACTGATATTACAGGAATACATAGGATCCTAAGAGACTACTATGAACAATTACATGCCAACAATAAAAGATTAAAAATCACATGATCATTGCAATAGATGCAGAAAATACAACACCTTTTCATGATAAAAACCCTCAAGAGACTGGGTGTAAAAGAAACATACCTCAACACAATAAAGGCCATATGTAACAAATGCATAGCTAACATTATACTCAACAGAGAAAAACTGAAAGCTTTTCCTCTAAGATCAGGAACAAAATAAGGATGCCCACTCTTACTACCCTTATTCAGTATGGTATTGGAAGTCCTAGCTAGAGCAATAGGTAAGACAAAAAAGTAAAAGGCATCCAAATTGGAAAGAAAGAAGTAAAATTGTCACTATTTGCAGATGACATGATTTTGTATATACAAAATTCCAAAGTCTCAACGAAAAGCTGTTGGAATTTTCAGTAAAGTTAGAGGATATAAAATCGACATAAAGCAGTTGCATTTCTATACACTAATGATGAAACATTTCAAAAATAAAGAAAGAAAACTATCCCATTCACAATAGCATCAAAAACAATAAAATAGCTGGGAATAAATTTTTTTTTTTTAAAGATTTTATTTTTTCCTTTTTCTCCCCAAAGCCCCCGGTACATAGTTGTGTATTCTTCGTTGTGGGTTCTTCTAGTTGTGGCATGTGGGACGCTGCCTCAGCGTGGTCTGATGAGCAGTGCCATGTCCGCGCCCAGGATTCGAACTAACGAAACACTGGGCCGCCTGCAGCGGAGCGCGCGAACTTAACCACTCGGCCACGGGGCCAGCCCCTAGCTGGGAATAAATTTAATCAAAGAAGTGAAAGATCTGTAGAATGAAAAATATAAGACTTTGCTGAAAGAACTTGAAGATACAAACAAATGGAAAGACATCCCACATTCACAGGACAGAAGAATTAATATCGTTAAAATGTCAGTACTACCCAAAGCCATCTATAAATTCAATGTAATCACCACCAAAATTCCAGAGGCATACTTCACTGAAATAGAAAAAACAATCCTAAAATTTGTATGGAACCATAAAAGACCCTGAATAGCCAAAGCCATCCTGAAGAAGAACAAAGCTGGAGGTATCACACTTCCTGATTTCAAACTATATTACAAAGCTATAGTAATAAAAATAATAACAGTCATGCACTGTATAATGATGTTTTGGTCAACAACGAGCGGTACATATAACAGTGCTCCCATAAGATTAGCACCACATAGCCTAGGTGTGTAGTAGGCTATACCACCTAGGTTTGTGTAAATACACTCTATGATGTTCACACAATGATGAAATCACCTAACAACACATTTCTCAGCCCATCTCCCCATTGTTAAGCAATGCATGACTGTATGGGACTGGCATAAAAACCAACACATAGACCAATCAAACAGAACAGACAGTCCAGAATTAAACCCCAGTGTATACGGTCAACTAACATTCAACAAGGGAGCCAAAAACATATATGGATATGTTCTTGGATAAACATATGCAGGACAATAAAATTGGACCCCTATCTCACACCATTCACAAAAATTTACTCAAAATGGATCAAAGACTTAAACATAAGAAGACCTGATACCATAAAATTCCTAGAGGCAAATGTAGGAAAAATCTTCTTAACATTGGACTTAGCAATGATTATTTGAATATGACACCAAAAGCACAAACAACAAAAGCAAAAATCAACAAATGGGACTACATCAAACTTAACAGCTTCTGCACAGCAAAAGAAACAATTAACAAAATAGGCATCCTACAGAATGGGAGAAAATTTTTGCAAACCACATATCCAATAATGAGTTAATATCCAAAATATAAAAAGAACTCACACAACTCAATAACAAAAAAACCAAACAATCTGATTTAAAAAATGGGCAGAGGAACTAAATAAACATTTCTCCAAAAAGGAAATCCAAAAGTAACAGGTACATGAAAAGATGCTCAACATCACTAATCATCAGGGAAATACAAATTAAAACCACAATGCAGATTCATCTCACAACTGTTAGAATGGCTATCACCAAGAAGAAAAGATATAATAAGCGTTGGCAAGGATGTGGAGAAAAGGGAACCCTTGTACACTGTTGGTGGAGATGTAAACTGATTCGGCCAATATGTAAAACAATATGGAGGTTCCTCAAAAAATGAAAAATAGATCTACCATATAATCCAGCAATTCCATTTCTGGATATATACTGAAGGAAAATGAAAACAGGATATTGAAGAGATATGTGCACGTCCATGTCTATTACAGCATTATTCACAATAGCCAAGATATGGAAATAACCTAAGTGCCTATCAATGGATGAACAGATAAAGAAGATGTGTGTGTGTGTGTGTGTATTCACCCATAAAAAGAAGGGCAGCCTGCCATTTGCAACAACAGGGATGGAGCTTGAGCACATTATGCTGAGTGAGATATGTCAGACCAAGAAACAGAAGTACTATATATGGTATCACTTATATGTGGAAACTAAAAAAGCCAAACTCAAAAGAGAGAGTAGAATGGTGGTTACCAAGGGATAGGGGGTGGGGAAATAGGACAGATGTTATTGAAGGGTACAAACTTGCAATGAGTAGTAAATAAGCCCTAGAGATCTAATGTACATTATAGGGAATATAGACAACAAGAATTGTATTATAGTCATCAAACTTGCTAAAAGACTAGAAATTAATAATTCTAACCTCTAGAAAGAAATGATAATTATGTAATGTGAGAGAGATGCTAATTAATGCTACAATGACAATCACATTACAATGCATAAATGTATCAAATTAACATGTGTACCTTAAAATCACACAATGTTATACGTCAAATATATTTTAATAAAAGAAATAGAATAGCACCTGGCACACAGGTGCTCAGAAATGTTTATTGAGTGAATGCTGTATGAATACTGACAGAAAAAGTTAACAGCGTTAGTACAATTCTGAATCTATGTTAACAACTTACTTTCAAATATAAAATAGCACATCTTATATGAATACACTGGCTATGTGCACACACACACAAACTTTTAGAAAAACAAACAAGGCAAGAAATTTGAGAGAAATTGTGAACCTTGTAAATAAATCTTGACTCTGATCTGCCAGACTGTGCTACCTCTATGAGCTAGACAGTGTGACTGCTAAATTACAGGTACCGTGATTCATTACCAATAACGTTGTTTGTGGTATCCAAAAAACCAGAAATACTCCATTATTTAGATATAAAAGTTTTGCCTTGAGGCACACAGAATTCCAGTTTTAGTTTTTTTCCTATACAAAAGGTATACAATATATAATGATTATTAGACTTACCTGAATATCTACTAGCCCTTCCTTATTGTTTTACAAAAATAACATTCTTTTCAGTACTTCTACTCCTTCAGATCACCACCACCACCACCAAAAGTTAAATTTAGTTAGTGAATTAGTTCCTGAAAATTCCTGAGATTGAGGTAGAGATAAGGTTGAAGAGGTAAAATAGAAAATCTCTTATGACACCAACCAAACTTTTTTTTAACCAGGTAAGATTTGTCATATTCCTTTTCAAAAGAATAAGCCTGTTGCTAGTGCCAAAGGTGACACTGGCACCTAATGTAAAGCTCCTCTTATCTTTACATTCCAGTAATCTCTGAATATTGTTCAAGATAATTATTAAAATTAAAGTCGTTATGGTAGTCATAGGGTACTGTTTGAATACCATACTCATTTTGCTAATTGATGTGAAGAATGTCACTATTCTCTAATAGAAACAATGTACATTATGAGGGTTTTTTTCCCCTTCTATTCTCAATTGTTAGTCCCTAAACTTTGCTAAGTAGAATATTACTCAGGTGCAATGAGCGATTCCGTATTGCTGAAAGGCTTTCCAATGTTCTCTGAAAGTGCCAAGCCTTCAGTGACAAATGTACCAGAAAGCACTGAGCTGTGGGATAGCTGGTTCATCAGTTTCTAATTGGTGTGCACTTTTTTTGATTGGTAACTGTCACCTACAGGAATACTAGCATCACTGAACTGCTTTAGTGATTGTTTTGGTGGGTGTAATATGCAGCCGTTCATAATTACGATTACTGTATTCTGCATATTTTTAAGCAGTAACATTCTAAAATAGAACGCCACTCCAATGTTGCCTTACTATGATCTCTAACTGCCTAAATGGATTTCAGCTTTCTAGCTGCTGTCATTATAGCAAGTCCCAATAATAAGCAATGGTTACTCAGGGAGATGTGTTTACCTCAGGAGGATGGAAGTATTTGCACTGCTTTCTAAATGTGCATTCTGCCCAGAATTCATAAATGTACTCACTAACAGTGTGACTTCCCTGAGAGTTATATTTTAATAGATTAAGATGTACTTGGAAATTTCTTGCCAAAGTATAAAAGAAACTGTTTCAAATAGGTTTCCTTGACTTCTACGTGAAGGCTTTGACTTCCTATAGCCATCAGGGTAAAGGTAAAAGGCCCTCATGAACTCACTACTCCCATTTTGTCCCTTATAACCCAGGCTCCAAGCTCTGCTTGGCCACTTGCATTCCTGAAATCACCAGTTTCTCAATTCCTGTACTTCACTTATGATGTTCCTTCCATCTAGTATATATGATTATCTTTGGCGCTGCCAAAACATTCCAATTCTTAGTCCTTAACAATGACAAACATTATTTTTTGCTAGAATTAGTCTTCAATAGATTTTTCCTTCCTGTCTCCAAATTTAAACTCAGATTGTCTTTATCACCTTCTTTTTATTTTAATTCTCAGAACTCATGTTCAGCACATAGCCAACAATAAATGATGAAATCTGCCTCTGGATAATTTCATTTGTTGGAACTTGAGTTCAAGAGGCACCTCTTTAGGAAATCTCCCCTGAATATGATCCAATGAACACTTACTAAGTACTTTTAAAGAATGAAGGCACTGGGGTATGTTCAATTGTGGATGCAAAGATTCCTGGACAGAGGGATTAGGAGAACAAATGGTTAATGACAGAATCTTCATCCAAAAACAGAAACCCAATATCCATCATGCAGTCACTCTCACTTCCTCCATCTAATCTAAATTCTCCCTGCCAATTTTATGTTTGTATGTGTGTATGTTATATGTATGTGTATATATATAAACACACACACACAAGATAAATATATTTTAATAATTGAATTCCTCTACTGAATTTACCATTTTTTCCTTTTCCCCTTATTTCCTTCCCATGCTGAAAATGGCACACTGGAACAAAGTCAGGCATTTTAATCATCATCAAGAGTAGAGTTTTCAAAAAAGAAACCAGCATATCTTCCCCAATGAGTCCATTACCTTCATGGTGAACGACATGAAACCACCAGAGATAATGCTAAACTTCAGTAAACAAATTATTTCCTCTTTTATTTCTAGAATATCTGGTCAGGGTAATCCAGGCCTTACCTACATGGAGACTGTGGACAGGCCTCTGTCCCTAAAGAGAAATTTTCCCAAAGCCTAACTTCTTGTCCACTAAGTTATAAGAAAAGGTTGAAAATTTAATATATGTACTTTCTTCACTAGTATTTTAATTAATAAAATTGACTGGCTTGCTCTTTATGATTGGTTATTAAGATCAGACCCAAAGTTTTTGCAATATAATTTCATAACATGGAGAATATATAGGATATTTTAAAGACTTACTCATTCTTTTATAAAACAAACCCTATTTTAATCACTCCAATTCACATTTGTTTTTCTTATGATTTTTTATAATATTTATAAACAGAACAAATATTTGTGCACTAGATTATATATATTTTTATGGTTTATTTCTTTTATAATGTTTATATGTGACAATCTCTTATTTCCAATAGTCCTGTTATCTTCTGAAAGCATAACTCTGGATTTTCCCCTTCTTTTTCCTATCTCAAAATATGGTTTTAGATACAGAGTAATAAACCCATTTAAACAATTATCAACTCCTACACTCGAGTATAATCACTATGAAATGCATGATGAAATGAATTAGGCATGCCTTGTGTAAGTGTGCTTCCTAAAGTCTATCTGACAACCTAAAATTTAGAAATGTACGCGAACATGGCATCCAAAATCTAATTTTTGCATATTACAGAGCTCCATAAAGATTAACAAGGTTTCCTTTTTTCATAACCATGTCAACAGTTATCTAAATTCAATTTAACAACATAAATAGAAGAATTTATACCCCCCAAAAACGACAGTTTAAAAAGGCCTCAAAATAAACATAAAAGATGTTGATTCCTGAGACTCCAGTTCTCAGGCTTAATACCTAGGTTATTCAGGGTTTCAAGAGCGAAGAGCAAAGTGTATCAAAAATCAAATACTAAATTCTTCACAGCCCAGTGTTTCAAGTATCAAAAGGGTCATTTAAATATGGGTGGGGAACAATAATGAAATTAGTTTACCTAATTTCACAGTCTGTCTGTATTTAAAAACTTATACATATTTGGCCCAAACAGGAGACATAAAAATAGTAAAATACCAGAAGTTGCATAAACTCTCCAAGACAAGAATGGGGTGTATTAACCACAGAAAGATTCTAAAACAGGATGACAGTTTTCTTTTCATGGCAGGGTAGACTATTTGAAGTGAAGCTTTAGTTTTATAAATTTCAAAATTGTAAAGATAGGAGAAGGTGCTGAAACTATCCAGGTGCTAAGAATATTTTCGTGGCAGGAATAAGTCACACAAAAATAGAAGACACCCAATAAAGAATTGCAGGATGGTATCTTGGATAGGAACACAATGAAAAGACAAAAAAGCAGTATTAAAGAAAATATGGCAAAAGCTTGTGCTTTTGAAAGACAAATTAAAATAAAAAAAAAAACCTTTGGGAAATACTAATGAAAAGGAGAGAATCTTCAAACAGCAAGAATGAAAAATACAAGTGTATATGGACATAAAGAACATTAAAAATATATATGTATTTCTAAATTTTCCTAAATGTTATATGGGTAGTATCTACAACCTATTGACAGAAGTAAACACAAATTCTCTCAATTTAATAACAGGCCACAAAGTATCCCCAAAGATAAAGTTCAGGAAAATTGGACAGCTCATGGTAAAACTACACAAAACAAAGAAAGAAATAGGAGGTGTGTGATATAGGCAAAACGTACAGGCCCACAAAGACGTAAATTGAACCTTTCCGACACAGATGATAAAAAGCCTAAGTATGTTATGTTTAAGGTAATAAAAGATAAGCTCAAAACATGAGCCAGAATAACAAAAAAAAATCCAAATAAAGTAGATTAGGGTCTAATATAACTGCTAGAAATGAAAAACAAAAATTAAGAAACTAATGATTAAACAATACATTGGCAACATACAGTTAATAAAATAGATTTAAGGAAAGTTATCTAAATGCATTCTACAGGAAAAAAATGGTAAACATAAAACAAAGTTTATGTAACATGAAGAACAAAGTTAGAAAATCTAATTGATGTCTAATTGGTGTCTCAGAAGAATTTAATACAGAAGAAGTAAGAGTACTTTTTAAAAAGATAAGGCTGAAAATACTCCAGAATTGTTGAAAGACCAGCAATTTCAGATTTAGAAAGTCCAACTAACGGCAAGGAGAATGAATGAATAAATAAACAAACCAGAATCCCAAATTATTTATAACATAGTAAAACTATAGAGTACCAAAGATAGAGGATTTTTTAAGTAGCTAGTGAGTAAAAGAAGATGTATAGAAAGAGCTTTTAAACTGGCAGCTCACTTCTCATCAACAACAATGAAAGCCAGATTAGCATGGGAAATTATCTTCAATGTTTTAAGGGAAAGTAGCTGTCTACTAAGTATTCTCTAGAAAGTATCTTTCAAGAATGAGAATGAAACAAAACTATTTCATACTAAGAAAAACTAAAGTATTACACAGCCTGCAGATCTTAATTAACGAAATTCTGATTCAGATGGGGAAATTATCCCATATGAAAGCTCTGACATATCAAAATTAAGTAGGCAAAAAATCATAAGGAACTATAAATAAAACATTGACTATAAAACAATAATGTCTAATTTGTGAAAACAAAACCTGGCTAGAAGTAACAAACTGGACAAAAATACCTTATTACTTAAGAGTGGGATGATCCATCAATGGTAAAGCCTGCTAAGCTTCATTACTTGTTTAAGGAAAGTATCAAGATTCTTTAGTCTTAATTTTAGACTTTATTAACTATGAAAACTAAACTGGGAAAATAAACAGTGAAGAGTTTCCAAACAAGAAAAAAGGTAAGAGGAATGAAAACAAAAAGATAAAAAATAAATAAAACCAAAAGGCAAGAAAGGAATAAACTAAAAAACAAGGGAGAGGGAATAAAAAATACAAAATCTTAAAGATTATGAAACTGCATTTCCAAAAACAGCCCTTTAAATGTGGTATGCAAGTGATAAACAAGGATAAACAAAGGTCGAAACTCAAAAGACTGTAGGAAAGACAAATCAGGCAAAGGAGAAACAAAAGATAGTTGGCAAAGTTACATTAAAACTATTAGACTTCAAGACTGAAAAACACTAGCACAAAAATGAAGAAACCCACTACATAATAGTAAAAGTTCAGTTTGGAGGAAAGATATAGTAAGTGTAAACTCGTAAGGAAGTTAATAAAATAGCCACAGAGCATGTAAAGCAAAATTCAACAGAATTATTAAGAGAAATAAATCCACTATCATATTTGGAGACTGGAACGCACCTCTCTCAGATGATATTCAGAAAACAAAAAATTAAGTATATAGAAGATAGAAACTGAAAAAAATAACATCATAATCTAACAGACATATAGAAAACATTACACAGAACAGTTCCAAATCAGACATTCTTTTCAAATCCACATGAAACATTAAAAAAAATCCCTTACCAAATTTCAAAGCTTTTATTGTATAGATGACATTTCTGACCAAATTGGAATAAACTTAGATTATCCTCCCAGAAACATACAGTAGAAAATTTCAAAATTATTTTTCTAAAGAACTCATGAATCAAAGAAATAATTATAACGGAAAACAGAAAATTCTATGAATTGAATGATTGTGAAAATACTTAGAGGAAGCCAGAAGAAATTTATAGCCTTAAAAGTTTATTTGAGAAAACAAAGATCCAAATACACAAGTTTAACGTGATAAAAATAAAGAGTGTACAAAAGAAGTACATCTTCTCCATCTAAAAACAGAAGGTAGGAAATGATCAAGATAAGACTACAAATCAATGAACCAGAACAAACATACAATAGCGGATCACAAAAGCCAATCTTTGAATATTTGAAAATGAATGAACATCTGAAAAGATGGATCAAGGAAAAAAATTATATAAGGCACAAAGAAAATTTCAGGAATATGACATTAGGCAATCCTAAAACAGGATAAAGGATAAAAAACATATGATTTTAAAGGATAAAAAAGATATGACAACTTCATATCAATAAACTTAAAAAATCAGAAATCAAAAATTCCTAGAAAAATGACAATACCTAGAAAATGTGAAATATTTTGTGAAATATTATTCTTACAGAGAATAGAGAAAGCAAGTTTTCCTATTAGCTTAATGGAGCAAGCATAATCTTCATTTTATCAAGAAGACCCTTTCTGGTCAAGGTAGAGTAACACTCTCTTGATTGTGCTAACAATCAAGTGAAGTCCCCATCCCTCCCCACTGGTTTCTGTGTCTGTCCCTCCTTTGGATCGAAAAGAGGAAGAGAAAATCTTTGGCAGATGCAGGGCCTTTTCAGAAGTCACTGTGGACTCCTAAGTCTCCACATCTCTGTGCAAGAGACCACATTTTCCCAGAGGGAGGTTCCCTCCCTGCACACATCTACCTCCTGCAACTATCAGTGAACAAGATAGTCTGTAGGGGTGCCTAAGAGGGGGCTGAGAATAGCTGAAAGCTGATCTGAAAACAAGTCCCAATTCTTGAGCTTGTCAGTCAAGAAACTTCTGGATAACTCGAGGCTCCAGCCATACTGGGCAATTTTGGGGATTTGAATATGACAGATACAGAAGTCTCCCCTTCCATTTGACCTCAGGGTGGACTGACTCATTCCACACTCCTTGAAAGAAATCTGCTTCCCAGCAGTTTTGCAGACCTCTAAGTTTGATTACTGTACATTTGCCCAATCTCCTCCCTCTGCCCTGCCGCTTGGACTTATGTCAGGATGTTATCTTTATCTCCAGCCTGTTGGGCTCCATGTGAGTGTCTTCCCTTCCCTGCTGACTTTCTGTCAGCCACCATGTCTGCAAAGACAGGGAAACTCCACACCATTCCAATCCATTCCCCAGTGTCCCTTAATAGACACACTCCTTGCCCAGGATGGATATATATATTCTATTTTTTGTTTTCCTCCCCAAAGCACCAGTACATAGTTGCATATTCTAGTTGTAGGTCCTAGAAGGAACTAGAAGTTCTCCTATGTAAGACGCCACCTCAGCATGGCTTGATGAGTGGTGCTAGGCCTGTACCCAGATCCCCACTGGTGAACCCCGGGCTGCCGAAGCGGAGCGCAGGAACTTAACCACTACATCACCAGGATGGCCCCTGGATATATACATTCTTACTCTCTCCTTTGTGTTGCAAAAATTTTAGAGTATCTGAGACTAGAAAAGAAATCAGGGGTAGGGAAGCTCACCCAGCAGGAAGAGAGGGAAGGATAAGCCTGGATAGCTGGGTTGCTAGAAGGCCACAGCAGAGACCACGGGGGACACGGTGGGATGGGTAGACTGAGGAAGCCTTTCTGGGTATTTGTGTGCCCTCTAGTGAAGTATCCTCAATCCTCACTGAAGCCCTCTTTCAGTCGTGATGCAGGCCCTCAAAGACCTCTGATATCTGTCCTATTTCAAAACTAAAAAGTGGGCCCAACACACTTTGAACAATGTGAGAGAAAACTACGGACACCTCAGAAAAGTAGAGCAAACATAGCATGCACAGGGATCTCAATCTCAACCTGAGAGAGGGCATCCCATTCTGAGACGGAACAGGGACTAATGTTCCTTGAAACACTCTCTCACCAAAAACAAAGGGCCTCAGTGTCTCTCAAATGGATGTTTACATCTTTCTCAAACATGAAGGTCGTCTTCTCATATGGAAAATGGGTTCTCCACTCTGAGAGTTGTCACTGATCTCTCTCTCCTCTCTTAGACAGCAGTTTCCACACTCCCAATCAGGGATGCAATCCCCCTCTCACGCACAGTAGTGCCCCTCACTGCCCACACCCCCAAGAACAGACACACAGAAGAACCGAGATGGAAAGCAACAAACAGAGAAACATACAGACACACACAGAAATGCTAGCTCACATAGACACAGGTCAATACAGACAGACAGGGGTCTCTATATTCTCTTGCTGTTGCTCTTTATCATATTACTCTTTTAGTTTGCTACCCTGTTGTACTATACTCTGAAAGCATCTTATTGACCTGTTTATGCTCATTATGTTCCATGTTCCACATGGCCAGGGACTGATCAGACAAGCCCACTGCTGTAGCTCCAGTACATAGCAAGGGGCCTGGTACGAAGCAGGGATTCAATAAACATTTGGATGAGTGATTAAAATCATCTTCCCAAATCTAACCACCTGCATAAAGCATTCTCCTCTTCCTTGAATTAAGCTCAGTATGTCTGCATCATAACGATTTGGGCAAGCAACCCCTGAGGCCCCAAGCCAGGGTCCCCTCCCCATCTGCACCCTCTTTGTTCATACCAGTCCTAGCACCTGTCATGTTCCTGGCCTTTGAGAATGGTATGGCTCTTCCTACCAATACATGGAGATGAACAGACAAAGAAGCAACTGAGACAGCCCCATCGCATTTAATCAACAGAATCCAGAGCCTGCCCCAACCTGGGTTGTGGTCAAAATCAGGCTGTATTCAGGAATTCACACTTCATCCTACAATGAGGGTAGGGCCAGGGAGGGTGGGGAAGAGGAAGAGAGGGGTTACCCAGGACACGCTTGGCATGGGCATGAGGTGCTAAGCTTCAATCATAAGATAAACTCCTTACTCCTTCCCACCACCCACCCTCTCCATGAGCAGCAGAGCTCAGATACAGAGACAGGTAGACCAGAGGCCCTCCCTCCTTCCATACCTGCAGTCCAGGGACGTCAGGGCCTGAGTTGGAGTCTGACCTGATCTAGGATCCTTCCCCATGCTGCTGTCTCTCAGAAAGCTGTGGCAAGCTTGCATCTGCAATAGGTGGTGGGCCACTGGCCTTGGGGAGACATGGTATGGGCAGTGAGTAAGGTCTATCTCTTGGCTTTTCTCTCCACCTCCCTGCCCATCTGTCCCATCTCTCATTCACCTTGGACGACACATCCCCGACTCTCTCCATGGTGTCCCCAGTGTTGAGCTCCCAGGACTGGGTCACCTGCTGGGACTTAGGTTCAGGAAGATCCCGCTCTTGTGGTAGCTCTGCCTCTGCCTCAGGGAGTAGCAGCTTACCCTGCAGGGTGTAGAGCAGCTGGAGGAAGGTCTGGTGCCTGGAAGGAGGAAGTGGGTGTGAAGGGAGGGAATCTCGGCTGGACCACCCCAGGTCTGCAGCCTATGCTCCCAGCCTCACCTCTGCAGCTTTTCTCGCTCCTGCCCTGCCTCCTGCTTCAGGGTTCCAAGTTCCTGATACAGCCGCTCAAGCTCCTGTTTCATTCCTGTCTGACGCTCTCTCACCTCTGCAGAAACCTCTGCCAGATGCTGCAGATGCTTCTCCTACCAGGAGTGAGAATGTAGACATGGTACCTGAGATGCTGAGATCTTAGATGATGATAACAAAGATGATGATAACATTTAGTTTACTATCTGCCAGGCATTATTTTAAGCCCTTGTACTAATTACGTAATCATCTTAACAACTTGATAGAGTAGATGCTAATATTTTCCCTATTTCACAGATGAAGAAATAGAAGCACAGACAAGTGAGCACCCAAGGTCATGCAGTGGTAAGTGTTGGTGCTGAAATTCAAGCCAAAGTTAGTTCCTATACTATAATGCCTCACAGGAAGAAACGAGATAAAGATTTTCCAGGCAGAGGACTTAGCCCATGCAATGGCATGGTGGTGGGAACAGAAGTTTTCCGAGGATGGACCTACCTGTTGCAGCTGCCACTGCTTTTGCGCTACTCTGAGTTTCTCCGCGGCCACTTGCTTCTGCAGGTAAAGAAAGAAGGGGGACAAGGAGAGGAGCGGATTTTTCTAGTTGGATTCTGGGAGGCAGCCAGTGGGTCTAAGCCAGCATGCTCATACTTTCCCTCCTCCCCTCTGCCTGCCATTCCCTTCCCACACCCTGGGTTCACCTTGGCCTGGAGTTGTTCAAGGGCCTCCTGGAGCTGTGCCCGCTTCCTTTGGGCCTCCTCCACCTTGGGCAGGACCTGAGTCAGGGCACTTGTGATGGCTTCCACATGCTCTTGGTAGGTGGCCTTCAGCTCCTTCCATTGCTCTTTGGCTGCAATTGCCTTCTGCCCTGAGACGAGCCACCAAGAATGAGGGCATCAGTGAAGTCAGCCCACTTGCCTGCAGCACTGAGTCTTGCCATCAGCCAAAGAGCTGACCTGACTGACATCCCAGTTCCTTCCTCCTCAGGGCAGCCCCTATTCCACCCCTCCTACTCACGGCTCGTGTCTTCAGAAGCCAAGGGGTCCAGGCCCTGGGCAGTGTCCTCCTGAGCCAAGAAGTTCTGCAGGAAGTCTACCACCTGAAGCTGGCTACAGAGCAGCTTGTCTTTCTTTCGGGAGTCCTGTTTAGAGGGAGGGTAGAGGCAGGGAACATTCTTACCTCCTTGTACTATAGGCCAACAAGGCTACCTTCCAGTCTGCTCACCATCAATGCTGCCCAGTATCTCAGTAGAAGGACCCAGGCACAGTCCCTGGCTTCTGACAGACTGGCTCCCATCTTGCACATACCGTCACAAACTCGGCCAGGATCTGGGCAGGCACTTCTGCCTCCTCCTGCAGGCCTCTTGGCTCCAGGATATCTGCCACCTCTGCCAGGGTCCTTAAGTGGCAAAAGGAAAGGAGGGAAACGGCAGACTCCTGGGGGGCTAGTTCTGGAGAACTTGTGTGCATATGCACCCATGTGGGTGTGTGTATTAATGCCGAGAGTCTTGCCCTGACCAGTATCCACACACTGAAGGGCCACCTGGGACCAGCAATGGTCTGTGTATGGAGGATATATGGAGCTAATGAGTGGCATGAGAAAGAATAAGCACAGCAAGGGGAATAAGGAGTGCGCGCGGAAGGGAGTGCATTTTAAATAGGGAGCGTCTTTGCAGAGAAACCATTTGAGTCAAGATCTGAAGGCAGTGAGGGAAATATACAGGGAAAAGGAAGAATAAGGGCAGAACTCTGATGAGCAGTGGGAAGCGCTCCAGGCAGAGAACACTAGCCGTGGACCAGGGTCTCAGAATGTTGAGAAGGCGCTCAGGACAGCGCGCTGGAAGCCTCGGTCTAAGGTGAGTTCTTTAGGGGCTGAAGCGGTCCACCAGGAGGCCGGGATGAGGATCAAATAACACACCGGGAGAGTGTGTGTTGGAACAGGGGAGACAGAAATGAAATGGCCCCTCCAGGACGTCTCCTGGGGTGCAAAGTCTCCTGTTAGGATAGGGCGGTCCGCAAAAAGATGTGCAGGGGCGACAGACTGAACCGTCGCCTTTCAGGCCACACCCCTGGGGCGTGTGTGTAGGTAAGAGCCACGGACAGTCCCTCACCGGCCGTCCTCCGGGGGAGAAGCAACCATCACCTCAGGAACCTAAGCCTGAGGGACTGGGGTCAGGATCACTTCACGGCCCAGTCGAATTCCAACAGCTGTACGGGGTCTAGAGGGTCGTCGATTGTACGTGGGCGCCCGCAGGGTCCGCCCCAGCCCGCCCCCGGCTGTCCGGCTGTCCCATGGTGACAGACACTTACTCTAACGCAGCAGCCTCCGCCTTGGTCTCCGCCACCTCCATCCTCCCCTGCGCCGCGCTTCAGCGTTCCCCTACCGAAAACCCTCCGTCCTCTTTGGATCCATCACGGATTGCGCGCCGGGGCAGATGATTGGCTGCTCGGTCAGTGGGCGGGAATCAAGGCAGATCATGCGCTCTCATTGGTAAGTGCATAGTCGCGCATTGGCGCGCCCCGCTGTTTGGCGCAGGCGCAGTTATGGCTGGGCCAAGAGGGCGCGCAGGAGTTCTGCGCCTGCGCGCTAGCGTGTGGGCGGTGCTGGAAACTGGAGGTGCGGCTTGACCTCGCTGGGGGTTAGCTTGGCAGCTGGGTTCTCTGTCTACGCGGAAGTGGGAAAAGTATTGCGGTGAGTTTTGGGTTTTAGGGGAAACTCTCAGTATTAACTGTATTTAAGAAAATTCTGCTAAGGTAGAAGGACAACACTGGGTTTGTCTTTCAAAACACTGTGCTTCACTAACGAAGAACAGTGATCCTGGAGACACGGAACAAATGATATCAGTTCAAAAAGCTTACTGCCTTTGAAGATTTTCCAGGAGGCGGTGCTGGGAGAGAGAACCCAAGCAGAGCGCAGCGCATTTCCTGAATTGACGGGCTCGAGCTGAAGTTCTGGGGAGACAAAGGCAGCTAATGTTCTCTGCAGAATGTAGGAGAAAGGAGATAGTTGCTCAGAGAGAAACTCGGAGTTCTGCGGAGCTTTGTCAAGTATTCAGCTGACCACTGAGCATCGTGTGTTTGAGGAAACGACCCTGAAAAGATGTTTAAAGATTCCTAGAGATCAGTTTCGGTCAGAAATAGTGACTGTTTCCACCAGTCAGGCTGCAAAACCGTAATCCGTGGGACACTGGGTAGAGTACGCTGACAGTTTGTGCCTTAGTACTAGGGAATAATTAGCTCCAGCCTGATCACTGCACTCATACCACCTAACAAATCTTAAAAGCTAGACCCAAGTGGACCACTGTTAACAAGTCACTTAAATATATGACAAACCAAAGTTCAATAATATTTATAGAAATACAAAAATTTCCAGAAACCAATAAGGTACAGTTTACTATGTCTGGCATCCAAATAAAAATTATCAAGCTTGCAAAAAAAGGAGGGAAACAAAACTCATAATGAGGAGAAAAATCAATAACTGAATCAGAAGAGAAATAGTTGTTAGAATGGACAGACAAGGACATTAAACCGGTTTTTATAACTATATTCCATATGTTCAGAAAGATAAGCAGAGCTGTAATAAAAAAGATAATAAAAGGTAAAGATGTGAAGAAAGTAGAATGCTCGTATTGCTGGTGGGAATGTAAAATGATGCATCTGCTTTAGAGAAGAGTTTAACAGTTTCTCAAAATGTTAACTATAGAGTTAGTATATGAACCACAATTCCACTCAGGGATATATATCCAAGAGAAATGAAAACGTGCACACAAAACCCTGTATACAGATGTCCATAGCAGCATTATTTACAAGGTCAAAAAGTAGAAATAACACAAATGCCCATGAGCTGGTGAATGGAAAAGCAAAATCTACATCCGTTCAATGGAGTATTTTTCAGCAATAAAAGAAAACAAGGTACTAATACATATGCTAAAACGTGGATGAACCTTGAAAACATGCTATGTGAAAGAAATCACTCACAAAACAGCACATATTGTATGATTCCATTTATATGAAATGTCTGGAATAAGCATATCTAAACAAACAGAAAGTAGATTAGTGATTGTCCTGGGCTAGGGGCTGGCAGGGGGTTGGGGGAGGTTGCTAGCATATGGGAAGGGACTGCAAATAGACATGGGATTTCTTTTGGAGGGTAAATGAAAATGTTCTAAAATTAGATTACGGTGAAGGTTGCACAATTCTATACAAAAAGCCATTCAATTTACACTTTAAATGGATCGCAATAAAAGACTTTAAAAAGTTAGAGATATAAAACATAATAAAGACCTAAATCTTGTAGAGGTGAAAACTACAATGTATAGATGTAATTAGATGAGATCAGTTGCAAATTAAGCATGGCATAATAAAAAAGACATAGCCTTAGAAACTAACATGAATGGGGCCGACCCAGTAGCACAGCAGTTAAGTTCTCACATTCTCCTTTGGCACCCCAGGCTTCACCAGTTCGGATCCTGGGTGTGGACCTATGCACTGCTTGTCAAGCCATGCTGTGGCAGGCATCCCACATATAAAGGAGAGGAAGATAGGCATGGATGTTAGCTCCAGACTAGTCTTCCTCAGCGAAAAAGAGGAGGATTGGCAGCAGATGTTAGCTCAGGGCCAATCTCTCCCACCCAAAAAATAAAGAAAAGAAACTAACATGAATCACAGAAAATAAAATATAAAATCAAAAGAAAAAAGCAACAGTGAGCTGTGGGACAATGTCAAACAGCCAAATATACTTGTAAATGAAGGCCCTGAAGAAGAGGCAAGGGGAGAGGACAAAAACAAATTAAATGATAATGACCAAAGATATTGGAATTTGATGAAAACTATAAATTCACATATCGAAGAAGCTCAACAAACCCCAAGCACAAGAAACATGAAGAAAACCATACCAAGGCATACGTGTCATAATTACATAGCTTAAAACCATTGATAAGGAAAAACCTAACAGCAGCTGATGCAGGGCAGGGACATGTTACGTACAGAAAAACAAAAATAAGGTAAAGATTACAGTAAATTTCTTGTCTGAAACAATGCAAGGGACAGGACAGGGGAGCAACATCTTTAAAGTACTATTAAAATAAAAACAAAAAGTCACCTTTGATTTTTATACACAGGAAACATATCTTCCAAAAATGAAAGTTGACTAAAGATACATTTAGCTATACAAAAGCTGAAGGAATTTATCATTAGCAGATCTGCACTACAAGAAATGTGAAAGAAGTTTATCAGGCAGAAGAACAATGACATTAGGTTGAAATCTGAATGTATTCAAAGGAATGAAAGTCACCAGAAATGGTAACTACATGAGTAGATATATATATTTCACTTAATATTTAAATCTTTTTTAAAAAACTAATGAATGAACTGTATCAATAAAAATGTGATGTGAGATTTATAACATATGCAACAGTAAAATGTAACACAAAGTGTGAGAGAGAAGAAATGGAAGTAAATTATATATCTTTATAGTTGATGTAAAGTATATCAGGTGAAAGTAGACTATGATATTAAAGCTGTGTACTATAATCTCTTAAACAATGATGTCAACTCACCCTTTTTGGCCACCAGTGAGTCGCTCCCTTGTAAAATCTTTTCCTTTTGAGTGCAGGTGGAACCTATGTCTTGTTTCTAAATGATGAAATACAGTAATGGTGATGAGATGTCATTCTGTTGGTTAGGCTACTTATTAGGCATCGGTGATGGCATGTTACTCCTATGACACCATTTCATTATATGATACTCCATAGCAAACTGGAGAGAGAGAGATTCTCCTGGCCTTGAGGAAGCAAACGGGCATGTTGTGAACTACCCGTGGTGAGGATCACGTGGCAGAGAACTGTGGGTGACTCCTAGGACCTGAGAATAGACTCTAGCTGATTGCTAGTAAGAAGATGAAGCCCTCAGTTAAACCAACCACAAGGGGTTGAGTTCTGCTAGCAATTTGAATAAGCTTGGAAGCAGATTCTTCCCTAATTGAGCCTCCCGAAAAGAAAAGAATACCCCTTGGTTAATATCTTGATTGCAACCTTGTAACACCCTGAGAGGAGTGTAAAATCCTGTCCCATGGAAACTGCCTGAAATCCTGACCTATGGAAACTGGGAGAACAAACGTGTGCTATTTTAAGATGCTAAATTATGGTAATTTGTAGTGTAACAACAGGAAACGAATACAAACAACTTCTAAAATAAGAAAGTAAAGAATTATAGCTAATAAGCCAATAAAAGAGATAAAACAGACTCTAAATAGTACTCAACTAATTCAAAAGAAGGCAAAGAAAAGGGAAGAAGGGAAACAGAGGAGACGAAAGAAATAAAAAATAGAAAAATGATAGTTATATGAATAATTACATTAAGTGTAAGTACTTTAAATAGACAAAAGGCAAATATTATGAGATTGCATACAGAAGCAAAACACTTATAATAAGAAATGTACTAAATATAAAGACAAAAGTAAAAGGATGGAAAAAATAACCATACTAATGCTAATTTAACGCAAATGGGAGTGGTTATTTGAGTATATAGGCATACCTCGTTTTGTTGCATTTTGCTGTATTGTGCTTCAAAGATATTTCATGGAGGACAAGACCCTCCACCAGCGAAAAGATTACAACTTACTGAAGCCTCAGATGATGGTTGGCATTTTTTAGTAACAAAGTATTTTTTTAATTGTTATAGACATTGTCTTTTTACACATAATGCTATTGCACACTTAATAGAATACAGTATAATGTAAACATAACTTTTATATGCACTGGGAAACGAAAAATTTATGTGCCTCGCTTTATTGCGATATTGGCTTTATTGCAGTGGTCTGGAACCAAACCCACAATATCTCTGAGGTATGCTTGTATATTCAGAGGAAAAAATATTACCAGAAATAAAAAAGGTGATTTCATAATGATAAAGAGGTCAATTCATCAGGTGAACTTAATCATCATAAGTGTTTATGCACACCTAATAAGAGGCCATCAAAATACATGAATCAAAAACTGGCTGACTTGCAAGGAGAAATAAATCTATAGTCATAGTGGAGATTTCAGTAAGCCCTTTACAATATTTGTTAGAACACTGCACCTAACAGCAGAATATTCATTCTTTTCCAGTGCACACTAAACAAATAAGCCCATGTTATGATTCATAAAATGAATCTTAATAAATCTAAATTAATAGAAACGTACAAAGTATGTTTTCTGTCTGTAAAGAATCTAAATAATCTCCTCTATATACTTTGAACTTTGATGATGTACTCTAGTGGAGAAGTCCTTTAAATTTTTTTTCATTTAGTTAACTCAATCCTTCTTTAGATTTCTGCTCAAAATTTTCAGACATTGATCAAGCATTCTTTCACCTATTTGCCTAGATCAACCCCATTATCATAGGTTCACAAAGCTCTAGGGACTTTATAATACTGGTCACAGTTGCATTTTACATTTGATTGTAGAATTGTTTGGTTGACAGCTTTCTCCCTTTCTAATCAGCAAGCTTATTGAGGGCAAGAGTTGGGTATATTTTTGCTTATAACTAATAGTAAGCAATTAATAATAATTTGTTATATGCATATTATATAAGGGGCAGTTTTTGGAAGGTCTTAATAGGCCATTTTTTTTTTCTGCTTTATCTTCCCAAATTCCCCTGGTACATAGTTGTATATCTTAGTTTCAGGTCCTTCTAGTTTGGCATATGAGACACTGCCACAATGTGGCCTGACGAGCAGTGCCATGTCTGCACCCAGGATCCGAACCAGTGAAACCCTGGGCCACTGCAATGGAGTGTGGGAACTTAACCACTCGGCCATGGGCCCGGCCCCATTAATAGGCCATTTCAAGGATGCTGGTTTTATCGTAAGAGTAACAGAAAACTATTGAAGTTTTCTCAGTAATTAGATAGCAAATAAGATTTCAGTATAGTAAAATTAAACCTGAATTCTGAGTGAAAAAAAGGACTGGGAAATGATATTATGCTAGTAGTCTTAGTGAAAGATGAGACCATTTTTGGTTTGTATGATTCTGTTTGGTGAAGTGGCAATGGAGATTTATTATAACGATGTATTTAGGCGGAATAATCCATTGATTTTATGATTGAGCAGATCTGGATATGTTGGAGTTGCAAACTGTGTCTTAAAGAAGATACTTAGTTTTCTGACTGTGCAACTGGATGAATTGTGTTGCACTTTATTCAGTGATTGTTGGAATAGAATCCTGTTTGAGGAATAACAGAGAAAGATCCTTAACTTGTTTCTGTTGACCTACTAGTTAGAGATGTTTTAGCTATCGAAGTGAACATTTTAAAAAGACACATGGACAAGTAGATTTGGAGCTTGAAAGAAGATCAGAACTGGAAATATACATTTGATGCTTATAGATATATAGACGATTGAAACCATGGAGATGGATGCCACTTCCTAGAATAGGAAAGTGTTAATTCCTAGAGTGAAAAAGAAAACACTGGTGGAACCAATATAGTTGAGTATGGCTGACATGTTATGGATTTATGGAGAAAGGATGGATTTTTAATAAGAGAAAAGTCTACAGTGGTAAGGGAAATAACAATCAAGTGATAAGCTATAGACAAAGGACAAGAAGATTTCCAAAAAGAGAGAGATCATCATGACAAATCATGCTGAGAGGTCAAGTAAGATAGGATGGAAATTATTGATTGGATTTAGCAACATGGTGATTATTAGTATTTGTTGTAAAAGATGTTAGATAAAGTGGTTAGAACTTTAGAAGCCAGAATATATAGAGCAAATATAAAGCAGATTATATAGAAGCATTAAAGCAAAGAAATGGAGATATATAATACAGAAAATTCTTAGGAAAATTTTGGCAGAATACACTAGAGTACATTCACGCTAACTCTCAAATCAGTAGTTTTCACTAATTAAAGTTTTAATAAGCTCTGTTGCAATTTTCTATTATGCCCGTACTTCTCATCTAATGAGAAACGTTTCCCCTAAATGATCTTCTTGCTTGACTATTAAGAGTCCTTTCTGCTTGATGGATCTATTTTTTAACACCTTCTAAATATTCTACACATCTGATACAGTGGGGAAAATAAATGACATTTTCTAAAAGGCACATTTGATTAGAGTGATGAGGAGTGACTATCAATGTGTTTATGTTTGAGGATTTAGGTAACTTTGATCTATTGATCAAAAATTCCCATGGAACTATTGCTTTTGAATAAAAGCTAGTCCAAATATATTAAATGACCTAACTTTACTTCTAAATTTAAATATAGTTAGGGTAAACTGAAGATCAGATCATTAAAGGATCAAACAATAAATAGCAAATCAAAATGACATGCTACAAGTTAACTTGAATGCTATGATTTTAGACAGCACACTGCATGAAGTTGCAAACTTTATTTAACCCTCCACTTGGCTCTGATTTGGAGAGATCTGACCTAAAATTCCAATGAAAATTACTATAGATCAATAAAAATGTATGATTCTAAGTTTTGTCTCTTTCTATGTTGTCCAATACAGGAGCCACAAGCCACTTGTAACTATTTAAATTTAAATTTAAATTAATTACATTTAAATAAAATTAAAAGTTTAGTTTCTAAGTCATATTTGCTGCATTTCAATGCCGAATAGCGATGTATGCCTAATGGCTACCATATGGGACAATGCAAATTTTAGAACATTTCCATCGAAAGAAAGTTCAATTGGACAGTGATGATTCAAATAAACTTTTAGGTATATTAAACATCTATATCCTGTACTTTATGTAAACAAAGTTGACATTTATATTAATTTCAACATAACCAACAGGGTAAAAAAAGTCCAGAGTTTAAAAAATGTCACATTTGCAGGAAAGAAGTTGCAAATGTGTAATATGTATGTGTTTATGAATTTAAAGAGTGCTTATTTTCAGCTCATCAAACTCTAATGCCCTCCATAAATTACATATAGAAATTTTGTGTTGTTCAACCCATTTTCTTCTGTTGCAAAGAATAATAACACAGCCAGCAAGGAAGTAAAACCAATTCGCTTAAGCATGTAATTGATATGGGCAGTATATTTTCATTATTAAGATGGAAACATCTATTCAGTCATTGAACAAGTGGAAAGTAAAAAAAGTAAAGCATGTGTTCCTGGCAATAGAAAATTTCCTCACTCATTTTGAAGCATTTATATTGTAGCACATGTGAAATGGTTCTGAAAATAGTACTTACATTAGCACTCAAATGGAGCATCAACTGTTTTACTGGGATGCATGAGGTGATTATGGGGGCAGATTGATCTGAGATTCATAGAGCATTAAGTAAATATAAGTAATGAGATAAGACATATCTTTGCAATTGTCTGTAGAAAAAGCACTTCCAGTGCTTTATAAAACATTAAAAACAACATATCATTCTTTTGGGACTGATTTCCAGTTGCATAGAAACTTCCATTTGGCTTGTCCAGCTCTCCCAGCGTTATTTTCAGCTTTGATGTTGTATTTCCAGATCTTCTCTACCCCGTGGCAAGGTCATCTAAATGAGTTGTGGGAAATTCAATGAATAAAACATTATATATAAATAGGTATGTATATTCATATATATATTTACATCTTTTTTTCTGTCTATATCAATCCATCTTGACATATGTCTTCATATGTGTCTTTGTATGTCTTACACCATAAATATTAACTAAAAAGTAATATTTTAAAATCTATTTAATTTTCTCCTAGAATTTTAACACCAGCTGTTTTTCTCTATAGAGTTCACTGATTTTTTTACTTCCCATGTCACAGTCACTGACAGATTACTAAAATGTAATTCCATTGTGATATTTATTAATTCAGAGGCTAAAGCAATAATGGTTCAGGTAAATAAAGCACATGTGCCAGGACATCATCAAAGGATGCTTAAGCATGTATTAAATTTTGTTCATTATTGTGATATAACCTTCAAAAATATCTCCTCTTTTCTACCTTCCTAAACATAGAACTATTTCTATGTTTATATCACTTTAGACCATTAACTAATGGATATTCTTTTCTATGTTTCAAATATTCTTGAGGCAAGACCTTAGAATTTACATAATTTAACCTGATAAATTAAAAAAATTACATTTGGTAATGGTAACTTTTTAGGATGTTTTTCATTAGTTAGCATCACAAAATATATGATGAAAATTTTATTTAAAACAATAAATAATTATTCCTGTTGTGTAGGTGTTTTAATGCGTGAAAGCAAATTGTATATTTGATTGGAACATCTATGCAGTAAATTAATCATATGGCAGACAATACAAATAGTTGATCAAAAAGTGTTCATAGGGACTCAAACTCTTGATGAAGAAAATATTTTTGCTTTTATCAACAAATGAATTTATCCTCTGGTTTTACTCTGTGTGTGTGTGTGGTGTGTGCGTTTTCAGTCTTGCTCTGGGAATAAGAAATTCCCACTGGTTTGCTTACTTTTTAAAACAGCTTTATTGAAGTATGAATTTCATGTGAATTATAATTATCAATTTTAAATGTAAATGCAATGATTTTGTTATAAAGTTGTACAATCAATTTTAAGACATTTTCTTCACCCCTAAGAGATCCATTTTGTTGTTTGCTGTAAATCCCTGTTCCTACCCCAGGTCCAGACCAAGGGGATATATTTTTTCTGTCTCTGTAGTCTAGCCTTTTTTGGACACTCGAGAAACATACTGTATGTAGTTCTTTTGCATCTGGCTTCTTTGTCTTAGCACGATGTTTTGAGGTCATCCATGCTGTAGCACATATCAGTAATTTGTTCTTTTTTATTGAGGAATATATTCCAATGTGTAGATATACCACATACAGTTTACCTTTTCCCCAGTTGATGGAAATTAGATTGTTTCTAGTTATTGACTTGTACGATTATGTTGCTGTGAGATTCCCTTAAAAGTTTTTCTTTGAACATATGTTTACATTTCTCTTGAGTAGATACCTAGTAATGAATTGCTGAGTCACATGGTAAGTTTATGTTTTGGTATTTTCTAAAGTGGTGCTACCATTTTACATTCTCACTTACAGTATAAGAGGGTTTCAATTTCTCCATGTCTTCACATGGTATGCTCAGTAGTTTTGATTAGAACCATTCCAGTGGGTGTAAAGTGGTATCTCATTGTAGTTTTAACACGTATTTTCCCCTGATGACTAATTATGATAGCTATGTTTTCATATCTTTATTATCCATTTGTGTATCTTCTTGGGTGAAATATCTATTCAAATATTCTGCTCATTTAAAACAAAAATTGGGTTTGTTTTTTTTTTTGAGAAAGATTAGCTCTGAGCTAACTGCTGCCAATCCTCCTCTTTTTGCTGAGGAAGACTAGCCCTGAGCTAACATCCAGGCCCATCTTTCTCTACTTTATATGTGGGACGCCTACCACAGCATGGCTTGCCAAGTGTTGGCCTGTCCGCACTCCGGATTCCAACCTGCGAACCCTGACCCGCTGAAGTGAAACGTTCAAACTTAACCTCTGCACCACCAGACCAGCCCCAATAGTTATTTCCTTAATAGTGAGTTGTAAGAGTTATTTCTATTCTACATAGAAGTCTGTTTATCAGATATATGTTTTGGAAATATTTTTTCCCAACCTGTGGCTTGTCTTTCATTTTCTTAACAGTGTCTTTTAAACTGTTTAAGAACACTTTGCCTAACTGAAGCTATGAAATGTTTTTTCTATGTTGTCTTCTCAAAGATTTTAGTTTTAATTCTTCCATTTACATTTATGATTAATTTTTAGTTAATTTTTGTGTACAGCGTGAGGTAAGAGTTTAAATTCATCTTTCTGTGTGTGGACACCCAATTATTACAACACGTGTCAAAAAACTGTTCTTTCCTGGGGCCAGCCCAGTGGCACAGCATTTAGGTTCACATGTTCCACTTCGGTGGCCTAGGGTTCACTGGTTTGGATACTGGGTGTGGACATGACACTGCTTGATGGGCCATGCTGTGGTGGGTGTCCCACATATAAAATAGAGGGAGATGGGCACGGATGTTAGCTCAGGGCCAGTCTTCCTCAGCAAAAGGAGGAGGATTGGCAGCAGATGTTAGCTCAGGGCTAATCTTCCTCAAAAAAACCAAAACACCACAAAAAAACTGTTCTTTCCTCATTTAATTGTCTTAGCACCTTTTGTTAAAAATCAGTTGACCATAAATGCATTGTATTTCCTGGACTTTCCATTCTGTTTCATTGACCAACATTTTTATTCACATTGTTTTGATCATTGCACCTTTATAGTACATTAGAAATTGTGGAGTGTGAGTCTTCTAACTTTATCTTCTATTACAAAAATGACTAGGCTATTTTGGGTCTTTTGCATTTCCATATACATTTTAGGAATGACTTGTCTTTTTCTGCCAAAAGACCTTTCTGGGATATTTTTTATGGATTGCATTGAATTAGGTTGGAAAGTATGGATTATGGTTTTTGTTTGTCTCTGTTTTTTAAAATTTATTTTTATTTTTACCACTATATATTTCAAAGGTTGGCTGCCAATAATTTTCAGAGAAGACTTAGTACCCTTACTCCATGAGACACTGAACCAGACATCACCAAGTTTCCTCGGGAATTCTCTAGAACTATCGAGACCGAACTCTAGGCCCATAAACTCTTCTTTCTCCAGATAAATATGTTAAACACAAACATAGAGGCGGGCCAGTTAGACTTCCAGAACAAATTTTATATTCAAACCCAAGAATTTGACACAATAACCGTACTTTTTTTCAAAGAAAGTAGACACACAGATGAAATACTTCATTAATAGGACACAGTAATATATTGACAAAGCTAGATAATTTGCTCTGACACACTTAGTTATTTTTTTCCTTCATAAAAATGTAAGAAAACCTACCCTCTCTGAAAGTTTCAGGAGCTAATCTTAGCATTTTGAAAGAAGCAACAACAAATTCTAGACTGAGGTGCATATTTTGAAATTTAGAAAATGAAATGATCAATTCATCCTTAAATGTGGCATCTGTGGAAATTTTGTACTGGATGGATGAAATTCATATTTACTAATCCAAAGACACTATATTAAATTTTTAAAAGAATAAATATTCTATCATTTAGTTGCCACACAGAAACTCTCTGCACTTTTTGTTATTGATATATAGTTGACATAAAATATTATGTTAGTTTCAGGTGTACAACATAATGATTTGACCTTTATATACATTACAAAATGATCACTATAAGTCTGGTAACCATCCATCACCGTACAAAGTTGTAACACTACTGTTGACTATATTCCCTATGCTGTATATTATATCCCCGCTACTTATTTATTTTATAACTGAAAGTTTGAACTAACTTTTATTATTTCAAATTAATAGAAAGAAAACAGATGCTCAGAAAAGCTTAACCAAAGTAACTTAACGAAGCCCACGGAGCTAGTAAATTGCAGAGCTAAACCTAAAACAAATCTATCTAATACTGAAGTCAGCTCTTTCTATTGCATGCACTAATTGGAATTAGACCTGAGAGGTTTTGGGCAATAAAATTCAGCCTTTGGTGAAGGTCTGTTTTTCCTCATGCCATCAGCATCTTACTCTCTAGCTTTTTCTCGGTAAATGTTTTTAAAATTGATTTGAAGTTGTTTTCTTTTGTCCTGTTCTGCCTATATGCTGCAGTGTATATATACCTTATATTTATGCTTTCTGAAACTTTTAAAACTTTATTAAAAATTTCAGACCCTAAAACAGTTGGGAGAGGGCATATCTTAGTACAAATAGATTTATGAACATCCTTCGATTACAGAACTCCAATGACCAGCATTTTCAACATTTTATATCTTCAACTATATTTTCTCTAAATGTTTTGTAGAAAAAGTGAGTAGAATAGGGAATGTACTTCAGAGCCTGACCTTAGCTGAGAAAGGCATATTGCATCAGACAAAATTAGTTGTCCCCTGAAGATGCTGAAAATCAGGTTTCTTATTGCATAATTCATGGCAAAATACAAAGAACATGGTGTTTGTAATAAGAGATTCAAGTTCAGTCTCAGTTCAACTGCCCAGTACATATGTGACCTTGGGACAATTAAGTAAAATCAAGAATTCAATTTTCTCATTTATTAAATTGGGATAATGATGAGCAGGTTTCTTGTGAAAAACCAAATAAAATAATTTTTGGAAAATATCTTGACCTGTGTTTGGCACATAGTGGATATTATTAACATTTTAGTTTCCATTCCCACCAGCCCCTTTTGGGAGTCATATTTAAATAAAGCCAGAATATGAATAACTTCAAAAATTATTTTGAAGAGTCTGTCATGTAATTACTCAATAAATGCGTAAATGTATACAACATGGATTAGTCTTGTTTTCCAATCAACCATATCTCTTCCAGTTGCATTAAAGTTTAACATGATTTACAGTCTTTAACTTTCACAGTTTCCTATCATTCATTTTTCAATGTCAACTTGATCAGTAAACTTAAAACTCTAATTTTGTGTTTCACTAAAACAAGAATTAAGAAACATTTTTTCAGAGACTTAGCATTTAGCTCATAAGGCTATTACTACTTTTCTACAAATTATGATTCCAAAAGTCACTGATAGTCTGTTGTTAGCTACAGCTGTGCTTTGCTGGAATTTTCAGCTCAACATACTATATCTTGTTTTAGGAAGAATCTTCATGTTTAGCATTTAAATTGCAAATCATACAGCAATTCTTGCCTTGATTTGCTAGTTCCAGATGGATAGATTCTGACTTACACCATGTTCAATTCCCTATTTCAGTCTGTCATTCCTGTAACAATGCTCAGCATCCATGCAATTTGGACACGGACCATCAGAACTAAATTGCAAGACCCTCGTGAGAAAGGATATCTCACTAGGAGTAAATGCCCATGAAAGCCTTTTAAATCTTTTCTAATCATGATCCAACGCTCCAGCTTCTTACTTTTTGTTTTCTGACAGTAATGAACCAAAACACCATGATGAAAGCTTGAAAGCTAAAGAGATTGTTTTTAATTCTCAAACTCAGTTTTATGTATCTGTTGCACTTATAATCATGTTTAGATTGTTCCCATTGCTTTCCTCTAATTTTCATGGGAGATAATTTCACCTTATCTATATAAATCTTTCCCTTTCAGTTCAAGATGAGTTATCTGTTTCCCTTCATTGATTAAGCTAAGCGCTAAATTGATTTGGTTTTTACTACTCAGCAGCCATCAAGATTCACCCAGGGACAGCTAGTGTCTCCTAGGTGCAGGAAGTGGGCAGCTTGGAAAAGCAAGAGAAAGAACAAAGACATAGTTTGGGGTTCCTCCCCATTTTATTCATATCCATTTACTCCTCAATATTACAGTATTGTTACAGAAATTACTAATCTTTTTGAAAAATTTGCATGAAAAAACATGATTATGAGAAAAAAGTCATAAATCTTCAAGTAACTTTATATTTCCATTAAATAAAATGTATTAAAAAATAAAACTCAGGCTAGTCCCAGTGGTCTAGTGGTTAATTAAGTTAGGCATGCTCTCCTTCTGGGGCCTGGGTTCATTTCCCAGGCATGGACCTACACTGCTCTGTTAGTGGCCATGCTGTGCTGGTGGCCCACATATTAAAAAATAGAGGAAGATTGGCATGGATGTTAACTCAGCAAATCTTCCTCAGCAAAAAATAAAATAAAGTTAAAACTCAAGTTACTCCTGGCAGTCTCCCCTTTACGTGTCTCTTTATATCACATAGATACACCATGTCCAAAAAACAATAGAATTTGGACAGTTATTTTAGTTTCCAAGTAAGTAAAAATTTTGAAAAATCATGGTGATTACAATATAGGTTTCCATTATTTCAGTGTCACAATGCACTGTGTCATTTTACAAGTACTGATTTACTGGAATTTTTGTCAGTTATTTTGGCAGTTTTAGATATCCAGATATCAATATTTCTTATTAAGGTGTACAAAGATACTTATTTCTTGTATTAAATTGTTTTGTTTTGGTGAGGAAGAATCACCCTGAGCTAACATCCATTGCCAATCCTTCTCTTTTTTTATTTTTTTTTGCTTGAGGAAGACTAGCCCTGAGCTAACAGTCCTGTCAATCCTCCTCTACTTTGTACATGGAATGCCTCCACAGCATGGCTGATGAGTAGAGCAGGTCCGCATCTGGGATTCAAACCAATGAACCCAAGCCACCGAAGCAGAGCATGCAGAACTTTAACCACTTGGCCACAGAGCCGGCCCCCTCTGTTAATATTTTTTTTGTTAGTTAGGTTGAATCCGTTCTGTTGATCTGTGTTCAAGTTCAGTCATTTTATACTTGTCATTGACACTGTCTTAAGTATGTCCAATGAGATTTTTGGTTTTAACTTCAGTTATTGTAGTTTTCAATTCTATAATTTCCTTTTAGTTCTTTTATAGAACTTCTATTTCTTTGCTGAGATTTTCTCTTCACGTGTTTCAGGAGAATTTGTAATTGATTTCTAAAGCATTTTTAAGACAATTGCTTTTAGAATTCTTGTCAGATAATTCCACTATCAGATCCATCTCCATATTGGCATTTGTTGATTGTCTTTTCTCATTAAATTGTGCTTCTCCTCTTTCTTGTTATCATGAGTGATATTTTATCTTATCATGGACATTTTGTTTATTTTGTTAGGAGACTCTTGTTCCTATCTAAGTATTCTATCTTAGCAGGCAGTTGCCCTGTATTAGTGTGTAAGTTATAGTATGTTTCTCTAAGCTTTAACTCCCATGAAAGTTTAGTTTCTGAACCCTTGCAATGTTATTCTTGTCTGCTTTGTTTTCTGGTACTGCTGGGACTCCTGCTCAAGCCCTACTGGTGCCATCTCTGGGGTCACTGGGCAGTCTTCTGGGGTGAGGCAAGAAGCCAGTGAACCTAGTACCCTTATTCCACTGGGTGGAAGACAGGGAGTCACAGGGTTTGCTATTGTAGTAGCCAAGAGAAAGGACCACTCTCTGGGCCCTGGTTCTGAACTGGGGTATAGGATAGGTAGAACTTTGCTTCTGCAGCTGCTGGGAAATGACACCACTCACTTGGCCTGAGTTGTGGAGCAGGGACTGGAATGGCTGAGGTTTTGCTGCTGCCACTGCTATTGGTGAATTGGATCATCAGCAGAGGTCCCATTTGTGGAGAAGTACTTAAGGTTCCCCACTAGGTCTATGTTGGGCTTCTACTTTCCCAGTCCTTTGGTCACAAAGAGCAGGTTTTCTCTTTTTTCCCCTTTTTTTCTTTTATGCCTGTTGGTTATTCTTTGTTGTAGGCTTCTCCATTGCCCAGTCCAGGGTATATGAGAGATGAAAAGAAAATCCAGGGAACTCACCATGTTTTCATTCCCCAAATCCTGCACTCTCTAGCCTGTACACATTCTTCTTTTCAGCTTTCAGATTCCTCTTACTGTTCTCTGTTAAGTAATTTCCAAGGTACAATTATATTTAGAGAGAAGGAACCAGGAAAAGTGAATCTATACCATCTTGTTCTAAAACCTTAGCTATCATTTTTAAAGCTGTGGTTATAACTTATATTTCTATATACTTAGAAATTAGAAGTGATCCTGGAACATGCTAATACTTGGAAAAAAATTCTAAATAAATGAAGTAACAAGTGAGTTGTTGCTTACATAAAATGAAAGAAGGAAAGACAGGATAAAGGAAGAAAAAGAAAAGGAAAAGAAAGAATGCTGTTGCCACTGGACTATTCTAATAACGATCTTGTATATTGGAAAGAATACCAGCCTCACATGTGTTACTAACCAATGTAGAATTACTATGTATCAATTTAAATTCTATAACCTTATGTTTTCTCATCTACAAAATAAAAAACTGGGCTGGCACGGTGGTGCAGCGGTTAAGTTCGCACGTTTCGCTTTGGCGGACCAGGGTTCGCCAGTTCAGATCCCAGGTGTGGACATGGCACCACTTGGCACACCATGCTGTGGTGGGCGTCCCACATATAAAGTACAGGAAGATGGGCACTGATGTTAGCTCAGGGCCAGTCTTCCTCAGCCAAAAAGAGGAGGGTTGGCGGCAGATGTTAGCTCAGGGCTAATCTTCCTCAAAAAAATAAATAAATAAAAAATAAAAAACTTTGTTTAAAATTTGTCATCTCTTCCAGTCATATATGCTGTGGCTCTCAAACAGTTTTTCTGAAAGTCACAATTGATGCTGTACTTAAAAGTAATCTTCTATTGAGCTTACAGTTGTAACCCCTGAGGTAGCATGCAAACCCTTTGACACAGCCATGCAGTAGTGGGAAACAGCAGCAAGTCGATTGGACTGGTGTAAAACAATAAGGGATTCTGTACATCTTCCCAATCAACGGCACATGTAGGGCATGAGTCAAAGAGGTTGAGCTGCCAAAAATGAAAGGCTCCATAGAGCTTTCACCTGTGAGCAGCTGGTCATACACTTTTGGTTTTTCCAAATATGTTCACATGTGGAGAGACTATCATAACCCACTGGCTATTATCTTTGAATATCAAGGACAAACATGTCACAGCTAATGCCCATCCAACTGTTAATGCAGTCTTTGCCTTTGTTGGAACTTCTGTTCCCAGTCTAATGGATATTTCGTTTAACTGATAACTCTCCCTTGTTGATGTACCATCAGGCCCTAAACTTTTTATGTAAGAAGTCACTAAGAATGTGCTGAGGGTGCATATCTTTACTCTCTTGGCCCCAACTCACTAATTACCTTATATAATATAAAGTGTGTTATAGAAATCTTGCAAGGAATTGATAATAAAGTTGTCAACAGAGGAGAAATATACAAATACATCATGAAAATACTGTTATGCTAATATCATAATCATATTTTATACACACACATGCATGCACACATTTAGCTGTAGTTAGAGATATGTACACTAGCCTTACCAGGTGTATAGTATGCCTTGTGTTATACATGGCATTATGGTCACTCTTTTCAGATGCAAGTGCAAAGACTGTTCAAAGTTAACATTATGATAGCCTTTTACAATCCCTTTTCCTAAATGTAGGTAGAACTTTCTAAATTGCAAATCTGATAATGTATTTACATTATTTTGTTGTCTTTAAATGCGTATTTATTGAATATCTAATACACACTGTATATGACATGGAGAATATTGTTCAAGGTGTGACTAAAACAAATATGAAAGTTACAGTCTATTAGGTGAAAGCTTGGGAGACCATACTCTTTAAATATTTTACTAGTCCCTGCATGGTATGGACTCTGATTACAACTTCTTGCAAAGTTTTTCTCTTTATTCTCTCCTTGATTCCCCATTCCCCCATCCTATACCTTTCCACTCCAGAGTAAAACCTGCTTTCTGTTGCCATTTCTGTTACCCTCACATGCTCTTTCTTTTGTCTGAAATACTATCTCATTTTCTAAACCTGCATGCTTATGTGGAACGTACCACTAGTATTTCATTCCTAGCTTTGATATCAGTTCTTCTGGAAGGCCTTTCCTGATGATCCTGACAGCCATTGGACGTTAGCTACATGCTCCTCTATTCTCCTGGATCACGCTGTAGTGTCCTATAATAGCTCTAATCACATTGTTTTTAACAGTATCATATAGTCTTATTTAATTGTCCAAAGCCCAGCTGGATTTTGAGTATCTTGTTTTTAATTCCCTTTTTTTTTTATTGTGGTAAAACACATGTAACATGAAATCTACCTTTAAATACCTTATATGATAGATATATCTAAAGTAGTTAGTCCCTTAGAAGCAAAAAAGTAGAATTGCGGTGTCCAGGGGCTGGTGGGGAGGGGGAAATTGGACAGTGTTGTTCAATGGATATAAAGTTTCAGTTAAGGAAGATGAACAAGTTCTAGAGATCTGCTTTAAAACAATGTGCATATAGTTAACAATACTGTACCGTACTACTTTCTTTAGGATCAGTTTCTGGAGTTTTCTTTTGTTCCTTTGACTGGGCCATGTTTCCCTATTTCTTCACGTGTCTTGTAACTTTCTGTTGGGATCCACACATTTGAAAAAAACCAGCCACCTCTCTAAGTCTGATGGACTGGTTTCATACAGAGAAAGACCTTTCCCAATCATCCCAGCTAGAGATTTTGGGAACCTTTCAAATCTTTTTTGAGAATCCATCTTCTCTAGGTTTGTGCATGTAATTTCCCAATTAGAGAGGTTTGATGGGGTTTTTTGGCTCTGTCTCAAGCCACTTAGCTCTCTGCATCCCACAGGTATCCAAGATAAACCTGTCAGTGCTTTACATCAGATGAGACACAGGCCAGTCCCTCAAGCAGCACTTGCAAAGCAAGAACATTGGACTCATGCTCTACTCTCTTCTTTCTCTCCCCAGGGGCAAGACTCGAGCTGGGTGCTTACTTCTGATCGTCGCAGACTGTGGTGGTTTCTATCATAGTATTACAAGTTCAACCACAGTCGGCTGAGTTCTCTTTTGTTCTCTGCAGCCCCCAGGCACCCAAAGTATGCCAGTTCCTTGTCAGTGCCCCGAATCAGGTGAGAGACAAAGCAGTCCCTTAGCATCCCCTCTCCCCCAAAATCTAGAACATTAAATGTACATTCTGCTCTTCATTTTCCTTCCCAAAGGAGAAGCCACAATTTGGGCTTTTCTTCCCAATTGCAAGCTGTGCCAGCTTAGGGGAGCAGCAGACATGGTTAAAATGAAACAGCTTTTCATACCTGCTTCACTGTGGCTGTTCTTGGATTTGAGCTTGCCTGGGGTGCTGTATCTTCCTACCTGATTTCTCAAGAGCTCATAAAGACTTTTTGGACTCTATTTTGTTGTTAAGTTGATGTTTCTGTAGTGAACCGAGGTCTGGAGTTTCCTAAACCATCATTTTGCTGACATTACTCTTCCGGATTTTGAGTATCTTGAACAACATTGTTTTCTTAGTAGCCAGTACACTGCCCAGCACACAGTTGGTATTCAACAAATATCTGTAGAATCTGAATGAAGTAGTCCCAGTTCAGGTTTAGACTAGCCAACTTGTTTCTAGATGAGATGAACGTATTTGGTTTTATGAAGACATCGATGCTTTGGCAGGTTTGTTCATTTCTCTTCAAGATAGGGGACTTCAGGGCACAGTCTCAGTGCAAATTCAACTTAAAAACAGCAAGACCTAGAGCAGTGCTTTCCAACAGAATTTCTGCAATGATGAAAATGTTTATTTCTGCTCTCTGAGAAGGTTGCCAGAACCCATTCATGGCTTTTGAGCCATGAAATGTGGCTAATGTGAGGATAAAATTTAAAATTTTATATAAATTTAATTATTTTAAATAGCCACGTTTGCCTAATGGTTACCATACTGCACCGTGCAGCTCCAGGGGACTTGAAAGCTGGCATGGGTCTCTAAAACTGCAATTTGAAAATATTTATGCTACATTTGTTCTTTTTCCCTTCTCAAAACGATCCTTCAGAGATGCAGTGCCATTGTCTCGATCTTGACCATAAGTTTCTACCTGCTACTACATCCAGTTGTTTTTGTTTTGCTTTGTTTTGTTTCCTTCCTTCTCCTTTTTCTCTTTTGTTTTCTTGGCTATGTATAAGCATCAGAAAAACAGGCAAAGCTTTCACCTTTCTATGGTTATTATTCCATAGCATTTAAAAATTTATATCAAAGCAAAACTGTATATTTATTAAAATCAAATAATACCACAAAGCTTAAAAAATAAGAGATATTTTCCTAGCCACAATTTTGCCCCACCTCTGAGTTATGCTCCTTTGAAGCAACTACTTTGAATTCTTACAACTATTTCTTCTATTTCCTTTCATATATACATAAAATATGCTTAAACTTGATTTTTCAGTTTTACATATCATCTTATACCCGTTTATGACAGATGTGGTTCCAACTCTCTTTTTGTGTGACCTGACCTGAATACACACACAAACACACATGCACATATGCACACACATGCACATGTGCCATTTCCCTTTCCTCATCATATATTATAATTACATCATAATTTTGGTTAAATCTAATTTCAGTGTTGTACAAATAAATCTCTGTAAATGATGATCACTCTTGAGGCAGGATTTTGAACAGAAATGCCTGTCATCTACACTTGATGCTCCCTTTCACGTGAGCACTACTGGTTTCTTTCTGCCTCCTCACATATTTGATTCTAGGGGAGGTAGCTATAGTGATCTACTTGGTGAGTTTGGAAGGAAAAGCAGAGAATATTTGGCCCCGCCCCTTCCTCTCACTTCTTCTCCATTCAGAATAAACTTGCTCATAGAGTGACCTCCATGGCCTCTGGTTTATGGCTCCAGGCTCTGCCCTGGCAAAATACGGGAGGTCTGTAGTTTTGGGAGATAAAAGTCACCTTTGGGGAAGCAGAACACATGTAGTGCTTGGGGAGTCCATTTGTCCAGGGTCTGTGGCTTGGATCTTGGATTTTAGTTGGTGGACAGGGCACTGTGAATGCTTTTAGAGGACTATGTCACAATATGTGTATTTGACTTTTAACTGCTGAGTCTGGGCAGGAGAATTTAAACTGCAATACTTTGACTTATGATGGCTTTGACAACAAGAAAGTGGCTGATCCTATAGAAACTGAGCTGTACTATTGGGTCTTGATCAAGTAAATAGAGGTCAAGGGCTTCAGCAAAGTTTTAGGGTCTGGGAAAGCTCTAACAAGTACACAGACCATAGGTAAGTGGAAGTGGTCCTTTTGATAAGAGATTTAACTTCTCTAAGCTTTACTTTTTCTTTTTTTTTTTTTTTAAAGATTTTATTTTTTCCTTTTTATCCCCAAAGCCCCCCGGTACATAGTTGTGTATTCTTCGTTGTGGGTTCTTCTAGTTGTGGCATGTGGGACGCTGCCTCAGCGTGGTCTGATGAGCAGTGCCATGTCCGCGCCCAGGATTCGAACTAACGAAACACTGGGCCGCCTGCAGCGGAGCGCGCAAACTTAACCACTCGGCCACGGGGCCAGCCCCAGCTTTACTTTTTCTTATATAAATTACTGAAAATAATTCTACTTCATGGAATTCAGACTTGTTATAAGATAATATAAATAAATTAGCAAAGTGACTGACACAGTGACTTCTTAATATTAGATATTAATGTTATTATCTGCATATCAATTATACTATAAGATGAATAGTTCACATTCCTTCACATTATATGTTCATATACCCAGAATGCCATGACAATTCTGAGCAGAGGCAGATTCATTAAAATAGGTAGGAGGTTGGATAGTAAAATAACATATATATGGATAGTCCAGAGTATTGGCTCCAAATGCAAAATGTAATCCCTGCAATTGATGCATGGTATACAATACTTTATAATGATTTCTAAGTCCATACTGTTAGGGACTGAATTGTGTCCCCTCAAAATTTATATGTTGGAGCCCTACCCCCCCAGTAGGACCGTTTCTGAAGATAGGGCATTTAAGAAGGTAATTAAGGTTAAACGAGGTCATAAGGGTAGGCCCTAATCCAATAGGACTGCTGTCCTTTTTGAGGAAGTGACACCAGGAGTGTCATATATACAAAGAAAAGGCTAAATGAGGATGCAGCAATAAGGTAGCTGTCTGCAAGCCAAGAAGAGAAGCCTCACAAAACACCAACCCTGCTGGAACTTTGATCTTGGATTTCCAGGCTCCAGAAATTTGTTGTTTAAGTCTTTGAAGTCTGTGGTATTTTATTATGGCAGACCAAGTTGACCAATAAGCATACCTTATCAACTTGAAACAGAATGTGATTCCATAGCTTTGAACCATCCATGACTATCTAATCATAGCCCTGAAGGTCTGGTAGGTTTAACTGTTTAATATTTGGTCAGATCAGTTTTATTCTTCCTACAACCTTTTAGTATTATGCCTCATTTGTTCTTGGGAATGAAATTGTATTTCCTATTATAGCCAATTAGAATGCTTTATCTCATTGCCTTGTCCAGAAAAGTGGATCATGGAAGGACACTAAATGTAAACAATAATATAGACAAAAAATAATTTATGTTTTAAGACTAAAGGTTTTAACTTGAATTAACAACTTCCTTCTAATTAATCACTACTTCTTTTTATTAAACAAACACACACACATTCAATTACTCAATAGAGAAGAAAGAAGGGCAATTGGATGTGTTTCTGCACGTGGGGAATTTACTTAAATAGAAAAAAAATAAAAGAAAGCAGAATGAGTTTTAATTTTAAATTTAAAAGTGTATGCAATGGCACATTTAATACTTATGAAACTTTACTGTTTCTCCTGAAAAATATATCTAGGTTTGCAAAATGAATGTAATTATCCCAAAATGAATGAAAAAGTAGAATGAGGAATGCGTGTGGATATTTCTCTCACTGAAAATATTTCAAACTGAAGTTCAATGTGTAATTATTCACTTTCCACTAACGAAATTATATTCCTGCCGTATCTATCTTGTATTTTTTGAGAGCGGGTCACATTCTAACCTGTCATAATTATAGGTTCCTAGGTTAATGGAAACAAAATGAACATATAAGCAGAGTGAAGGAAAAACAAGGGCAAAATATTCTGAAGTTCGAATAACAGAGGAGGAGAGAGTCATCTGCTTCTGGACAAATCAGACTTTGCTTGTGAGAAATAAGAAGTGGGAGTGCAGTGCTCCTACTGATGTCTTTGATGATCTTCTTAGTGCTTTATTAAACTAAATAAATGTTTCCTTAACAAGTGGACCATGCTATAGAAAAAGAACTGGATCCCTAACTAAGAGACTGGTGCCCAGTCTTGGATCCAGCTTCACCCAGGGCATGATTTTGAATGAGCTGTACCTCTACAGGCTGAAATGTCTTCAAGTGTAAAAGGAAGGAAGCAGGCTCAATGACCTTTAAAGAATCTTAGACTATAACAACTGATGATGTTGTTACTCTTCATTTATTCTATTGTGATGGTGTGTTCTCTTTAAAATTTCAGAGTGGCCCCTAGTGAGTACAATGACAAACAGTCTGAAACTCTAGGGGAGTTGCTCTAGAACTTGAACCAGACAGTGCAAAATTGTCTGCTGAAAAGTTTGTCCTCTAGCAAAACAACATCCAACAAATTTCTTAGTGCCTGTAATTTTCACCTTTGTACAAAAGCAATTTTATTATTTATGCCCAAAAGAAATCATTCCCATTATTTCAGTGCAAAGTTCAGAGAAAAACCAGTGATTGGCTCTTCAATTAACACTGTAATCATCAATCATCTGTACAAAATAAAACCATCAGCACAAGAGAACGTGGATAATGAGTTAACCAAGCTGCAGCGTCATAAGTAAACTTTGGACATTTCCAAAACTATGAGCACTGATACAGGGTATCATTTTGTTATTTTTTGTTTTGCTTTTCCATCCTGTTGTCTCCTACTCTTCCTTAAAGGAAGAAGAGAGGCAAAAAGAAAAAAGGCCTTTGAGTCCTAACTTCACCTCTAATTTTTTTTCAAGCTTTTACCCTACATGCGATTTATGCCGATAGTTACCTCCCTCACAGATATATAATAAAGATTAATGAGGTGCGTTTTTAAAGTCATCTTTAATTATTGTTTTCCCACATGTTGAGTGGTAGGACTTGTCTCTAGAGATGCTATAACTATAAGCTTTGTCAAATAGAAAAATATTGTATGTGGGGAAAAGAAGGATTTGTACATTCAGGAAATTTCCTGCTAATTAATAGCTGACTATATTTCTTAGATATGGTGAAAATTTGCCACCTTTATTCCCTTCCAAACATAACTATTCCCCAAAGCTCCCAAATAGGGATGACGCATCTGAATATACAATGAAGTAGAAAAACTAACTCACTGAATAAATGATAAAGTGAAGAAACCCCAGGTATTCTAGATCCCAAGTGGTGATTTGTTAGCTGTATTCCCATATCTCTGATATCTCTGGCTCTTACCTCTAAAATGGGGATCATAATCCTTTATCAGACTAAAGGCAGGGGATTATACTAAATGTTCTTTTGAAGCCTCAGGATTCTCATGCTAGGGTGAGTCAAGGTATCAAGATGAATTGCCTATCGGGTTTTTTACAGATTTGTATCACACTGAGCTGCACTGACTTTCAGCAGTGATATTGAGAATATCCCTTCTATTGCTAATTCAGTCATTCCACAAATATTTATTCAGGGTCTAACTTCTGCTGTTTCTATTTCATACCAGGCTGCCCTCTATTTCTTGAATTCCGTATCTCTCAGGATCCATATTACAAGATTTATACTTTAACTTTTAAAGTAGGTTCATACCTTTTAGTTTTGACTTCTTGACTAGGTTTGAGTTCCTCCATAATTATAAGAAATTTATTTCTTTGAATTCTCCCAACCACCTAGGTGGCAGAAACTACTAGATGCTTCTTCATATCCTGCCTCTGCTTTTTACTCAATTAAAAAAACAACTGGATGGGGCCAGCCAGGTGGCATAGTCGTTATGTTCTAATGCTCTGCTTCCATGGCCTGAAGTTTGCATGTCCGGATCCAAGGCATGGACCTACACACCGCCCATCAAGCCTTGCTGTGGCAGTGTCCCACATACAAAAAAATAGAGGAAGATTGGCACAGATGTTAGCTTGGAGTCAATCTTCCTCGGGCAAAAAAAAATACTAGATACATTGCCACCACACTAAAAGGATATATTTCATAGCATCTCTTGCAGTGTTCTGGCCATTAAGATGTAAATAAAAATTCTTGCACAACCAGAAGGACCTACAAGTAGAATATACAACTATGTAGTGGGGGGCTTTGGCAAGAAGAAGAGGAAAACATAAATAAATAAGTTGTAAATAAAAATTCTTTATAATACCATGAACTTCCATAAAAGGGAAGAGAAACCATCCCTTTTACCTATTGCTTACAATGTTGATGTGATGGCTAAAGCTTTAACAGCCATCCTGGATTATGTGGAGATTTTGCCCAGGGAAGAATAGAGAATAATCCTGACAATACCCACTCTGAACTGTCAAATTCCTAGTTCCTTTTCTTTAATAGAAGAATTAACATCTATTTTAGCTGAGATACTACTTTTCAAACCTTTGCTACTCAAAATCAAAATTAATCCTAACCCAGTAGAATCTTGTAAAGTGTTAGGTACACATTTGTTAAGAATGTTAATAAGTGTGTATTGAATAATTTCCCTCATTTTGTGGGTTATAAATGTATCCAAGTAGTGTATGTATGTTTGTATCTATAGATATCTATGATTTCCTGTCGTATATGGGAAGTAGTTCCTATAGTAATAATTGTCAGAGTTAGCATTTTACAAGGTTTATTTAATTACAGATGTAAATTAACGCAAACTCACAGTTATTTGAAAATTTCACAGACATAGAAAGAACAAAATGATACAAAACATAAAAAATTGTATATGAAAATATCCTAACATAATCATAAAATGATAAGTTCTAATATATTACTATACCAATAGTACTGATAATAATATAAGAGTAAAAGAAAGATGATACCTCAATCCATCTCATTTGTTTTCCCCATGTTTACGAAGAGCATGATTAGTATTATTTTGTCAACGTGTTTCCATGTCACAAAATTATGAAGACAGGGAAGTCTAAAGTCAGTAGTGAGGGCTGGTAAGCTCAAGACTCAGGAGAGCCAAAGGTACAGGTGTAGTTCAAAGGCCAGAAAGTGAACACACAGGATAGCCAATGGTGAGGATTAAGTCAAAGGCAGTCTAGCAGGTCAGTCTTTTTGTTCTATTCACTCCTTCTACTGATTGGATGAGGCCCACCCAAATTATGGAGGGCAATCTGCTTACTCAAAGATCATTGACTTAAATGTTAATCTCATCCAAAAACACCCTCTGAGTTAAAACATAAAATTAACCATCATAGGGTCTTTGTACAAATATTTGCAAGAAGTGTTTTTAGTGCCAAAATATGGGTGATGCTAAACCTGATTCTGAAAAATGAGTGAATTATTTGTTAGACAAGATAAGTAGCAAGAGAGTGCCTAGACTAAGTCAGAAATCTCTAGACAGAGGGACAAGCATGGATTCTAACAACATCTAGGTTTAGGTTATAAACTGCTTGTTAGTGACTATAATGCTTTCCTATTTAATATTTTTCTGTTCTAGGAGTGTTCAACATAATTGTTGTGAGGCTAGGCTCTTATTCTGGAATTTGCCAAATTCATTTTTCTGTCACCAGATTTGAGGGTTTTTATGCAAAACTGACTGTTTGTATGTGATGAGTTAGAGGCATTTGCACTATTTTTTAATACCATAGAATCACCTCCCCAGTTTTGCCACACTGGAGTTTCAAATCCCCAAATCAATGTTGGTAATATATAAAATGCTGCTGTGCTCATAATTTCAACAAGTTACATTTAGCTGCAGTTGGAGATGAGGCCTACTGGAAGCACATAATCATTTTACTAAATCTCTCTTTGCTTTCTTAGATATAACTTCCTTTGAAATGAAACACTTGTGGAAATGTTTATTATTTGAATGCCATGAGAAGGAGGGGTTCTTTTGAGCAATTCTTTTCGTATTTCCATTTCTCCAATTTTCACACAAAATACTTTAATATCTTTCCTGCGGTGGTGGTGGGGGGCAGACAGTTATATAGTGAAAGAGACATGCTTCCCAACTTCAAAGCACTTATACCTGTTTTCAGTGATTTTACAAAAAGTCTATTAAGTTTCTTTAGCACAGAATACGCCTTTTAAGAAAAAAAAGAAAAGGAGAGAGGGAAAATTCTGCATACCAGGAAACCCCAGAGAGGTATCCCCTTGTTGCCGAGATGTAAAAGAATTTACTGAGTGCCACATTTTGCAAGATGGAATTGAGCCATCATATATGGGAAATTTTACTGATGTGGCCTGATAAATGGCAAACAATAGGATATGTTGGAGTATATGAGGAAGCCATTTAGTATAAAAATCATTTGGCCTGACCTTGTTTTTCCAAAAGGGCCTGACGTAGCCACTGAACATGCATTGTATATCTGCTTTAAGTATTTACTATGTCCCAAAGACAAGAACATTGCCCTTTAAGATAAAGAAAACTATAACTTTCCACACATCAGCATTTCCTTAAGGATAAGCATCTCTCCCTAGACTAGAGATTGATTGCTGACCTACTGTGACCACCCAGCTCAAGACCACAGACCTGCTACCTGCTGTGTTCATCAATTGCTGTGTGAATCACTGTGCCAGCTAGGTAATCTTGTGACTATTGTAAAAGGGACGTTCCAATCATATGTGATACATGCTCTTTGATGGTATATAAGCACTTTGCAAATGCTACTTCTTTGGTGCCCTTCCTTCCTAGGGGAAAAAAGACCCCAGGCTAGTCCTCAGATCTAGCTCATAATAAACTCACCTCAATTTTGATTTATAGATTGGTTATGATTATTTGTGCCCACAGACCCCTACCACTTTACTCTAGACACTTTGGTTCAGCAAATCCATGTGCAAGTGTAAGTTTCCTGGAGCCAAGATTTTCTTACCATGTACTCAAAAGTATCAGACATGACCACTTTCTCTTTCTCCCGTTCGGTCTCTCATACTTTATATTCTTATGTAAAGCTTCACAGTAAACTTAGCTAGAAGGCCATGGTCTGAGGAAGTGAGACCTATGATAGAGAGAGGAAGGACTCCTCCCACATACCCCACCCCCACACACAAACAAACATACACATACAATGTTGCTAATGATTCTGGGCTAGACTAGTAAATAGGAGAGCCCTTGAAACAGTGATGTTCCTCTTGCCTGGAGCCCTCTTCTCATCCGTCACTTGGCTGCCTCCTTTTTATCTCTCTAGTCTCAACAGAAGACCTTCAGAAAAGACTTCATAAAAAGGGAGCACTTATTTCAAATTATAATTATATATATCTTTGTCAATTTACATGTGTCTCCCTCTAGAATCTGAAATAAACCCAATGAAGGCAGATGCTTTGCCTTTTTTGCTCACCACTATATGCCTAACATCTAGTGTACTGCCTGGAGCATAAAAAATACTAAACAATTTGTACTAATTAAATAAGTGGATATGTAAATGAATTAAATTAAAAAATAGGAAATATAGTTTTGTGAGTGTTGGGCTATTTACTTAACATTTTGATCGTCAGTTTGCTCATCTGTAAAAAGAGGAAACTTGTAACTTTTTCTTGGTATTTAACTGGCTTATGCGATAATCAACTGGGGAAATAAATGAGAAAGTGTTTTTAAACCTCTAAACTCCATAGAAATATTGAGGATTTTTTCATATCTGGTTACATCTACCAGGTTATTAAATCTTAAACTCTAAGCAGTGCAGTTTTAATGTCTGAACGTTACTTTCTCTTTAATTTTCAGTATGTCCAGTGATTTTGTCTGACTTAGAATTTCTCTCTCTACTCATACTTTTCTCCTCTAATTTTCCTATTGTTTCATAATACAGGGGATGGCCAAGAGTTCAGTTGTTTTCTTAGAGGAAACTAAGGGTTGGATAAGTTGAAACCTGTGCAAAATTTCCTGTTTTTAACAAATGACAGGCAGAATCTCATGCCACATGCCATGACTCCAATTCCTGTTAAATCATACGTGGAAGACATAGCAAGCCAGAGGCTTAGTCATATTCTCTGGAGGTAGAAAAGAATGATTACAACAATTTGATTGAAATGATTCTTTGTCTACCTATTTAATAGTAGAAAACCTAGGGCCAAAGATTATTTTGTATTAATAATTATATATGCTAGAATTGTAAATCAAAGTAGATGCTCCATTTCTCTAATATTCTTTTGAACTCTATCAATTGGACAATAACTCATTTGTAGAGAGGACTGCAGTGTGATTTCAGATGGTGGTTTTCAACTGTAGGAATTAAGGCATTTCGGTAAAATATTATTTGCGTGAACTGCAATTCTGTAGTTCTTTTCCTAGCTATTATTTGATAGATTTCTCATTCCTACATTATTTTGTGCTGCCAACATGTCTCTGAAGCAATTAATCTGTGAGTACAACTTGATTATCTTTCTGGATTCATGTTCAACATAATTCACAGGTGAACTGTATTCCCATTGTTGTGCAAGTATAACATTTTATTTTTAAATAACTTGATGCTTTAGCATATTGAGAGGAAAAGTGCATTTAAAGATAATTATACCTTCTAGCCAACTTTTCTTACCCTTAAATAAATGCATGGTTGGAGTAGAGAGAGAGAGCAAAGGCATGTGGCTTCATATATCTCTCTCACAGTCACAAGTAATATATATTTATATATAATAATATATATTTATATATAAAGATATATAAGATGTATCTTTATATATATAATAAAAAATTATATATCTATAATTCCCTACGCATATGATCAAATTAGCTTTATATGGAGTTCTCTGCCTCTGTTTTGTTTTCAAGGTAATCCAGAGGTGGTTGATCAATCTTTGATCAATAGTGATCATAACCATAAATTAGCCTCTTGGCTCATCACCACAATACTCTTAGCAAGACGTTTTTGGAAACAGTCCTGACACAGTTCCTCCCCAACTCTCCTCCCAACAGAAATTAAAATTATAAGTAATTTATTATTTGTTTCAGGATAAATGTATGGTAGATAGAATAATGGCCTCCCAAAGATGTTCATTCCCAAATGCGCAGAACCTATGAATATATTACCTTATGTGATAAAAGGGATTTTTCAGATGTGGTTACATTAATCTTGAAAAGGGAGATAATTCTAGATTATCCAAGTGGAACTGATTAATCGCTAGTGTTTTTATAAGAGGGACACAGGGGAATCACAGTGAGAGAGAAGATGTGAGAGTGGAAGCAAAGGTCAGAGATTTGAAGATACTACTGTGCTGGCTTTGAACATGGAAAATGGGGCATGAGCCAAGGAATGCCTCCTGGCTCTACAAGCTGGAAAGGAAAGGGAAGAGATCCTCCCCCACAGCCTCAGAAGGAGTGCAACCTTCCTGCCACCTTGACTTTGATTCATTGAAACCCATTTCAGGCTCTTGACGTCTAGAACTATAAAATAATAAATTTGTGTTGTTGTCAGCCACTGTTGTGGCAATTTGTTGCAGCAGCAACAGGAATCTAAGACAAAGATTTACCCTGAAAGCCGTGATACCTGAAATATAACCTATTAATACTTTACTTTTCTTTATTTTATCCAAGCACTTCCCATCAAAATATGTAGTAAAGAAACTGATGCTTCTTTACTAGAAAGAGTGAGAATAGAGTGAGAATAAACTATTCTCTTATTTATAAGTGTTCAATAAATATTGAGCAAAAACTAAATTCCAGGCACCTTAGGTGCTAGAAATAAATTTAAAGGTAAACAATATTAAACCCAAACCACAGGCCTTGTTCCAGAGAAAGGGCTGGAGAATGTCATTCATTATGGGTCTTTGAGCACAACACAGCCCGGGAGAGAGATGGAATTAGACTCATGCTTTCCACAAGGTGGAATGTGTCGTAAGGGTCAGAAGTGGCTACCTTTAGAAGTATCTGCAGTTCCAATAACAAACCTTCTAGGGTTTTCATAACAGCTGAACCTTATTCTCTATTCCAGGAAGAAATGAATCTGCTCCACTTCTTCTCACGGAAATAAAATTATTCTGAGGATTGGCTGTGATTTATAATTTTCCCCTTTATTATATGAGTGTGTGCATTGGTGAAGTTTCCCTTTAACTTTGGGACAAGTTATACCAAAATATACAGGTAACTTAGTCAAACTACTAGCTCAAATCACTGGCAAATGGTGAAATTATCTATCTCATACAGATTACATCAAGATCCTTCCAACTTTTAAAATAAACACAGTTTCAAAATCTTCAGTGATGGTCATTTCTGTATAAGTGTGTGCTTTTAGAATATATCTCCTCAAGATGTCTCTAGAATTATTCATATGCTGTTTGCAATAGTGCCTAATTTAAAAATGGTACGTGTGATCAGTTAAAAGATACACTTTTCGGGGCCGACCTCGTGCCGAATCTTTAAAATTCCATGCACTCCACTTTGGTGCACCGGGTTCACAGGTTCAGATCTCAGGTATGGACCTACTCCACTCATCAGCCATGCTGTGGGGGCATCCCACGTACAAAGTAGAGGAATATGGGCACAGATATTAGCTCAGAGCTAATCTTCTTCAAGCAAAAAAGAGAGGAAGATGGACAATGATGTTAGCTCAGGGTGAATCTTCCTCACACACACACACAAAATTTAAAACAAAAGGAGATACACTTTTCTCTATTTGTCTTATTTGATTCTCCCAAATTTCTCACAGAAATTATGGAAACACAATTTTTTTTTAACTTTTCATAAGGATAAACTTCAAACATATGAAAAAGTCTTTCCACGTATCTTCAACAATTATCAACTCTAAGCCAAACTCATTTCATCTATACCTCTCTCCTGGATTATTTTAAAGCAAATCTCAGAGATCACATAATTTAAATTATAATCATATAAGCATATATCTCTAAAAGATAAGAATAGTTTAAATACACATAGCTACAACACCCTTATCATACCTGAATAAAAAGTTACTAATTTCAGGTAAATTGTCTATAGAGCTCTCAGAATCTGGCTATTAAATATAATCTCACAGATTCGTGTAACATGTTAGATTGTCTCCTATTTTTCTGGGGAACAAAATGAAATTAGATTTATGGAATCAGGTCCATTTGTTTTGGCAGGAGCATTTCTTAGGTCATAGGCATTTCTATCAGAAGATACATGATATCTGATTGTCTCTCTTTATTAAGTGCTAACAGCCATTGATGATCTTTTCTATAAGCCACTACATTATTAGGAGTTGGATAATAGTGATATTCTATTTCTATCATTCTTTCATTAAAAACAAATTGGCATAATTTTATAAAAAGTAACTTTCCTATCAATTATTTATTTGCACTGAAGTACACTTTGTATAGTAAGAAGAGTTAAACTCTTGATTGCTTCCCTTTATTATTCAGTTGTGTTTTTTTTTTTGTTTTTGGGGGGTTTTGGTGAGGAAGATTGGCCCTAGGCTAACATCTGTGCTAATCTTCCTCTCTTTTTTTTATGTGGGATGCCACCTCAGCATGGTTTGACAAGTGGTGCTAGGTCCACGCCCAGGATTCAAACCTGTGAACCCTAGGCCACGGAAGCAGAGCGTGCACAAACGTAACCACTATGCCACTGGACCACCCCCTACTCAGTTTTAAATACAATGAGTTAGTTACCTCTCATTCTCTAATAGTGACCAATGAGCTTTTTTGTTTTATTTCGTTTTTTTCTTTTAACTTCTTGGCTTTGTTTTGATATCATTATGCATGCATAGGTTTAAATATGTGTGATGAATTTTAATTTACTGCAGTTATCATTCTTATTGATGGTCAAATTGCCTCAATTTTACGAGGGAGAAGCTTTTCAAATTGGTTTCTGGGACTTTTTGACATGATCCTAGTAACCTTCAATATCATGTTTGTTGTCTGGTTTTACAAGATGTTCTTAGGAATATCTTGTACCTGTTCTGACCCACACTTCAATCAGCCATTTCTTAAGGACACCTGACTGATTCCTTTTGGTAGAAAATTCTATTCAGATACAATCTATTCAGATGCAATCTAAGTGGTTAGTGGACTCATTTGAAATTATTGTCATTATTTCTAGATCTTTTTCAGGAGATGCTGTATTTGTTTTCTGTTGTTACACTAACAAATTACTACAAACAGTGGCTTAAAAGAATAAATTTGTTCTCTTACAGCTCTTGAGGTCAGAAGCCTAAAATGGATCTAAAGGGCTGTATTCCTTCTGGAAGCTGTGAGAATCTATTAGTCTTCTCTAGCTTCTAGAGGCCGCGTGCATTCTTTGGCTACTGATCCCATCTGCCATGTTCAAAGCTAGCTGCAGAGGATTTCCAATCGCCCTCAGTTCTTCAGCTTCTGTGGTCATATCGCCTTCTGTCTGACTCTTAACTCTGCATCCTTGTTATAAGGACCCTTTTGATTGTATTGGGCCCACTTGGATAATCCAGGATAATCTTCCTACACCCAAATCCTTAACTTAATTACATCTGCCCTATAGACCCCTTTGCTTTATAAGTTAACATTTGCGGGTCTGAGGATTAGGGAGTTGACATCTTTGAGGTACCATTATTCAGTCTACCACACATATATCTAGGATTTTATTTTGTTAATGGTAACCAACGCATTTTTGTTAATGGTAAAACACATCATGAGTTCACAGTAATAATTGCAATTCAAATTTAGGACTCCAAGGTTATTGCTTAATCTCTTCAACTTTGAAACTATATTACTTTTCTCTTATGGGTGAACTCCCAGGTAAAACACATCATGAGTTCACAGTAATAATTGCAATTCAAATTTAGGACTCCAAGGTTATTGCTTAATCTCTTCAACTTTGAAACTATATTACTTTTCTCTTATGGGTGAACTCCCACTTTCCCAAAATAGCAATATTACTTATTTGCTTTGTAGTACAATATGTACACAATCATCTCAGCATAACACTGCCCACACATTTACTAAAATAGCCTAAGACTTTCATGCTATTCTTTTTGTCCTTAGCAATCTAGAAAGAGGATTCATGACACTATGAACAAAATCAAATCCAACACAAATACTGTTTCTGAAAATAATTTAGAAGAAAATTGAAGTAAAACAATACTTTATTAAAGAAAATGTTTCCCCTAAGCATATTTGCATATCTTTCAGATTTTAAGCTATTTTCCTGAAGTTTTTTACAATTAACTCACTGGCAGCTTATTTTTGTTCTGTGATATTTTAATATTAAGAGAATTAAGATTATAGAAATGTAGAGAATTAGGGGTTTGAAATAAATAAATTATGGTAAGAGACAATATAGCATTCATGTTATAATTTTATTTTTATGATGAGATGTATATATTTCAGCTAGATTAAACACATAAAATCCTTAGTGTTAATAAGATACTAAATCCATCTCTTTTATTATTTGAGGGAAGTCTAATAACCTTTAAAATTTTTCTGTGAATTTCTTTATGGGCTTCCTTCTTATGGTTATTTGTGTTCATGAGTTCTGGAAGCCAGGACTCTTCTTCTTATAATTGTTATGGTTATCCACTATCTTCTGCTGAGACTTTCTTTGTATGTGGAACTCAATCTATTTCTTTGATTTCTCCCTCTACATAATCAAAACAGAACCAGACCATTTACCAGTCATGTAAGTCCTTTTTACCCCTCACCTCTCCACCCTAGCTCTAGTTAAACTCTGAAAGTGCCAGAAGTATTTCTGTGTAGCTGCAAATTTTAATAAAGAATTACAGTAAAGCAGGGGACGTACTCATGACATAGTTAGACACTTACCCACCCACCCCTTAATATCTACCAACATAGTTATTTTTTCTGACTTTATTAATCCCTTGATCTTCTCCAAAGCTTAATTCCCTTATTTTTCCCTGCAGAGAAAGTTTATTCTCCACTCTGCTAAGCTCAGGACTCGTATCAACACATCCAAAGTCTCATATATGCCTGTGCTAAAGGAAAGACTTACGCATCTATACTTGTTTTATTTCTGTTGGAAGTTAGGAGGACTATCAAGAACTTTCAAATTTTGGCCTTCCTTCTATCTACTCCTTCTATCTATTTGTGTAAGTGGAACAGGTGGTTTATAAATTCATTTTCACACATATAGGAATTTTAGCTACCTACACTTGAAAATGTGTTTGAAAAAGGTGTGTACTCGGGATACAGTGGTTCTCTCTGGGTTTGTCTAATTATGGCTATCCTTTATGTACGTTTAATTTGTTTTTATGTTATGAGTTCACTTTTGTCTTCTTTAGTGATTGTTTATTGCTTTGTGAAAAGATAAATATTGGAAACAAAGGTTAAAAAATCAAGTCATCTCTAATTTTTCAGGACATTGATTTGTGGAACTTGTTTTCTGAATCTTTCATTTCTTTTTTCCTTTCTATTTTAAAGCTAAATGTTACTGTTTCCCAATTTTTTTAAACTGAATATTGGTAGAAGATGTATTTTTAATTATCAATCAAATTTAACTTCTTTTCATCCTGAACATACTATTTTGTAACCCATTGCAATTTATGCATCAATTTTGTATATTTACATTTATTTGTTACTTGTATTATATTATTTAGAATTTCATGGGTCTTTATTATTGTGTATTGAAATTTTCTCCAAATTTTTACCATTGTGAATAAAGCATAGAATAACTAGTTGCTTGAATATGAATTTATAATAAAATAAGGAAAAGAAGCTAGCTGAAATAAAGTTCAAGGGAGATGCCCAATCTTGAACACACTATTGCTTTTGACCGTTTTGGGTGGCATGGTCACATAAGAGATGAAGCCAAAGAAAAAGATGAAAGATCAGGTAAGCCATGCAGAGAACAAGGATGCGTAGAATTGAATGGCTATAACAGGAGAGAGTACAAATCAGCTGAAAGGAAGACAAAGAGCACAGGAGGTACAATAAAAATTTGAAATTGCAGCAGAACCTCTGTTAACTGGTTACATTCTTGATGTTGTAGCAAAAACAAATGAGAGGCTTCCTGGGGCGTGGGCTTCTCAAGGCCAAAGGCCACAGCCTACTATTTTGTCTCAAATCACCGAAAAGGGCAAACCCTAGTTGAGACTGTTGGGACCTAACTTTTTTGGAGTTAGGAGAAAGTTCATCTATATAAGATAGAATAAAATGTGACTAGAAATTTGAGGAGGAGTTCTGAGGAGGGTGATTTCCTCTTAGCCAAAGGACAAAGTCAGAGAAAACAGTATTCCTTTTTCTTATTCAAAAATATAGCATAATAAATAGGACGTTTTTCCCTTGGGTTTCAGTTTTGAGCGGGAGTTCTGAGAGAACAGTTCAAAGAACTATCTGGAAAACATGACTTGTGTCCTCTGCCATTTATAGAACCTACCGGCTGGTGCCAGACTCTTACCTTGAAAAGTTAAAAGGTGCCAGGCTGGCCAGAGCTGCCTCTGATGCGAGACTGAGAAGAAAAGGGCAATGGGTCAGCTCTGTACTTATAAAGAAGAGGGGCAAAAGGGCAGAGTCTGATGAGACAGAAGGAACTTGTGAGACTTAAATGAGATTCAGAGTGACTCCACCCAAAGAGGCAACCTTCCAGGGCACTGTGTCTCCAACAAGAAGAGCTCTCCTTGAGAGTGACTGAGAGGAAATCTAAAGAGATCAGCATGAGATGGCATTGCCTGTCTCAGGGAACGGTGCGGAGGGGGGATCTGAAGAACACATGGAGAGCACCAATGCCAGAATACTGAGTCATGGTCAGAGAAGCCTTTTTTGTAGCTCACCCCTCGTCTCTCGCTCTGGTACGAGCCAGAGGGAAGACAGGGAGCGATAGAGAAGGAGTAGAAGTGTAGGTAGAAATATCACGCAGCTGAGCAGCTCCGCCATCTTCATCTTTTCCATGTCAGGTTTTATGAGCTACATTCAATCTTGAACATTAAATCGAAAGAGGTATTGAAACTTTGTTAGTATACCAAACTAGGTTTTTTAAAATGCCAAGAAAATAAATAGGCTTGATATTCATCTGGTTTGCACTAGTATAGCTGTATTGGTTGTTAAAAAACTGAATTCTTCAGTAGCACTGGCTGAAGAGGGCTTTACTGCCCTCGCCACGTCAGGAACTTCCCCGAGATATTCCAGACACCCTTACTCCCAACCACCACTGAGAAACTGTTTTAGTGCCTGGCATAGCAGGAGTTCTCTAGAATCACAGCTCCTGTTGGTTCCGATTGGTCAGTGCCCACGTTGAATGTGTTGTTAAACATTTGAATATAACTCAGGCCAGAAAAATGGCTAGAAAAACTGTGGGATGGCCTGATACAACAGGGAGAGAGATATTTATTTTGCGGATTGCATGACAACAAGTACAGCTCATTTTTAAAAAATGATTTTAGTACGAAAAGAATGTACATTGTTGATTTTACATTGATTTGTCTGCTTTCAGGCATTACCTAATATTTTTCTTAGACCAGTTCTCTGAGGTAAGCATCATCAATCCCATCTTTAGATGAGGAAATTGAAGCTCAGAGAAGTAAATTTTTCCAGGTTAACAAAACTAATAATTGGTGGACCTGATTCTCAAAGACTAGCGTGACTCCAAAGCCCATCCTTTAGCTTTATGAACATTGCCTCTGTTCAGTCACCTGTGCTTTCTCTTCCATCCTTATCACTTCTACATAAAGAAGTTTTTATCGTTTGGTTAATTTTCATTTACACTAATAGGAGCTCCAAATAAAGATTTTTTTCCTCTTTAACATTACTTTTAGATGGACGTGTATTGGAAAGGAATCTGGGAAAATATTATGTGAAAGTCAAGACGTAAAACATTCTCCTTTTTTAATTTGCTTTTTCAAAATGAATTTCTGTAATGGTGGTTTTATCTTATCTTCATAGTAATCTGCTCTTTTCAGAGAATAAAAAAGTTGAGGACATTTTAAACAACTGTATTGTGAGGTTTAACAACCATCAATATAAAGTATGTGGCATAGAGTAGACACCAAATATATGATAATTATTAGAGTTATACCTGTTAACTCTATTCTTGATTCTGCTGAGAAAATGGGTTTCAAGTTCCTATTTTCAAAGATTGCCCATTTCATGGAATGCTAAAAGTATTCTTCTTTGTAAGTTACCATCTGCTAAAAGTGGTCAAAACTATATTTCTTGTGTTTATTCACAAAGTAAATATATTTAAAAAAATAAAGGAATAAGCAAATATGCAATCACTGGCTACAGTGAATGTAACAAACTTTTGCTTGTTCGTTCTAGATATAAAGTCCTATCATTTGAAGGTCAAAAAGCATATTTGAAAGGTACAAATACCATGTACAAGCCTGGGCAGTTGGAAATTAAAGTCACACACAATGCCAGTATGACATTTTAGATGTTAAATGGAACGCAATTCATTTCAGATGGTATAGCCATTGTCAATCCAGATCACTGTTTGATCTGCAATTTATAGTGAGATGAAGCAGAAAGAATTTTTCTGCCTCAGCTTCTTGGCTTTTAACACAATGTTTCACAGATGTCTGACCTTTGGGTTTTAATGCAATAATGTGGCTTCCCTTGAACAAAAATCTAAAAGCAGATTGTCAGACAGAAGTTGTTTTTCAAAGGAGAATGGTCCCAAATTGTGTACAAAAAAGATATCATATATCATGTATTTTTGTAAATGTCTACACATGTCAAACATAGTTGTTCCCAGGAATATTTCAAGAATAGTTAGTAAATATAAAATGTTAATACATAAATTAAATTATTTTTTAAGTTTAGACACTTGAGAAAAATGTTTAATTCTCCTTGGTAAGTATGTTCATTCTTTATCACGGTTATCACTTTTTCTGGAAGTTTTGTTATATACATTATTTGTAGTCACATGGACTCATGGCTCTTATTTTTTGTCATGGTTATTTCTATTTGGCATCGTTTATCTGCCCATTGAAGTGTTAGTATTAGTTGTTTTCACCTTCTCATCTGCAGCCTTTATCTCTCTACTACAGGTTACATGCTGAGCATTGATACCACTCCTAGGCTTTTCCTCATAGATTTCCAAACGGATGGAAAATAGACAAAAGCCATTTTCTATTGTTTGACAGCTTTTAATCAATTAAAATTAACCGATATCCTCACTTATGAGTGAGAGGTTTTTGGTTTTTAAACCCTTAAGTACATTTTTATTGTTGATGATGATGTATTTGAAACACTTGTGGTATTGCTTTTTGAGTAATATCTATTATCCTTTCTTCTGCATAATTGTTTTTAAAGATTTTGATGGTGGGTAGGGGTTGCATCTTCACACTAGTTCTAACCCTGTGTAATCATCATTTGACATAAGTAGAAGTTCTGCCCTTGCTCTTTGTGTGCCCTGCTGTTATTTTTATGGGTGGTTTCTTCTCATTTCATTGCTGGTTTTTCTTTTAATCTCCTTCTTATCTGTGCAGATGTATTTGGCCTGAGAATTAGCAAATATTCCATCATCGGTAGAGGCCCTTTCTCGCTTTTGTTCAGTAGTGATTATAAAACTCAAAAGCCAACCATCAACAAAGAGTGAGCAGAGGATACAGTTTTTTATTCTCCCTGTAGCCGTTTGCTCCTGATTGACCCCTCCAAGAAGCGGGTACCTACCTCAACTCTCCAAGTCACTTGACTCAGCTGCTATTTCTCCACATCTCTCCTTGACCTTGAACTGATGGCCTCCTGTGAGCACACCTTCTGTCTTCTCTCTCTCTCACTGGCTTCAGGCTCTTTCTACCTATCTGATATCTTAATGCTACTCTTCCCTGCTGCTATACTGCTGGAATAGCTTTGATCCACAAGATGCTCCAACACTGCTGCCTGCATAAAATCCACTCCTTTTTCACGCTGACTTGTATGCTCCTCTCCTCTAGCTTGACTCCGAATAACTCTCTACCCCCTCAGAACTCAAATGGTATGTAGTTAACAGCCATTTTGTTTTTTTAATACAGGTCCTCTTGACTAGCTTTAGTCCAGAATGTACTTAAACACGTAAATGAAAAGTCCCCTTTCTTTTCAACAACTTTGTCTTTTATGTTCTTTAACCAAACTCCTGTCCATGTTTTCATTTAAGCATTTCTTATCCTTAAGTTTCTGTACTAAATTATCATTTTCCCTCACTGTCTGATGATACCTCACCATTTATTATCAGCATTTGTCCATCCTATAATTCTTCATCTCCATACTTTGCGTTAGTCCATGTAATAACTAGATTCTTAGTGTAGTTTACATCCCGGTTATTTCATCTCCATCTGCTTAATATTATGTACATTTCACATTATTTCCCTCTAATCTTATTGTGTGTGTGTGTGTGTCAGACAGATCCTTAGTACAGTTTTGTCTTCTCAGGTATAATTTATACTTTTATTCTTCTCTAAGAATAATTTTTCAAATTTTACATTAATTCTGACTTTTTATGTGAAATCCTAAGTATAACCTGTTGTTTTATAATTCACATTGTTTATGCAGATGGCAATTATTATGTATCTTCAAAACACCATACAGGCACTCCTAAATTCAACAAACTTTATAAAACCAAGTCACGTGCCAGGGATGAAAATGCAAATAATTTTTGTCCTACTTTCAAGGAGCTCATGGTATATGAGGATTACAGAAAAGTAAACAGGATATTTCTCTATATTTTGATAAGAGTTAAGATAGAGATATGCATAGGATGCTGTGGGAAGCTAGCAGAGAAACATTTAACCCAGGCGGGGGAAAAAAAATGCCTGGTTGCTTACCTAGTTCCTTGAAGATAGAGATTGTGACTGTTTTATTCATTGTTCTACTCTGTCCCAGCATTTCTCTGTGCACACTGAAGGTAACTAAATAATATTCAGTGAGTGAACAAATAAATAAAATGACACATATGTAGATTTCTGGAGTGTACTTAGTGGTTTAGGATACGCCTAACATTAGCAAATCAGAGATGGAAAAGGCACTGAGCATTAGGGGAGCTGCAGAAAGTTTGGCATGACAAGCTTGTAGATGCCGACAGTTCATCCTAATGAGTTCAGAACTTACAGGTGATGAGATCCGCTAAATGATTTTAAGCAGGAAAGTGACATGATCGGATATATATTTTAGAACATAATTCTGATCTGCAATGTGAAGAATGCATTGGTTGGTAGAGAGAAGGTGCAGAAGAGGGTGTGAGGAGGACCCTTAGATGATACAACTGAGAAGACATGGTGATCAGATGGGCTGGACTCAATGGTAGCAAGTGTCACTCTCACCCTGAATTACACAATGAAATAGTAGGAGGAAGGGAAGATCTAGATGCGCTGTCCCTGTAAATAACTTCTTCTGACTCAGAAGAGGTTTGGTATATCCTCTAGGGCGTAAGCCAGATGGAAATTCTGATTCCTCATCCCTGTGTCATGTACCCAGACTCTTCATATTTCCTTTTCATATCACACATGTACAAGAAACAATAGTCTGTGTCATGGCTACATCTCCCTAAAATGTTTCTTCCCACTTCCAACTTGGGTGAAAACAGATTTTACTTTAATCTTTTTTCAGAGGGAAGCCTGTCCAAACCCACCTGTTGTCCACCAGGTCTCTTCCCCAAAGCCTTTCTTATTTCTAGCCATCCGTTTGATCTCACCCACTTCATCAACAGAATTATCTGAGGAATTTTCATTACATTCATGTCTGTTAATAGAATCCTTCTAATCAACATAAACTATTAATTCTAAATAAAATGGATACTTTAGGAATTAATTTCCAGCTTAAATTCGTATTTCAGACAGTTGTTCTATGTATAGTTATTGACAGCTACCAAATAAATGTATGCATTGCTTGGCCTCTGGTTTTGCCAGATATTTTACTGCTTCAATTTGGAAAGAGGTTAAAATATCATAGCATCTACTTACAGCTCTGATGGAGTGAACTCTGGAATGCACTACTGTTGGTGAGTATAATTCCTCTTCTCTCTCCACAGAGAAGTCCCATTTATTTCCTCCTTTAAAACTGCAGCAAACAGGGACCGGCCCGGTGGCATAGCGGTTAAGTTCGCACATTCCGCTTCTTGCCAGCCTGGGGTTCGCTGGTTCAGATCCCGGGTGCGGACATGGCACCGCTTGGCACGCCATGCTGTGGTAGGCGTCCCACATATAAAGTAGAGGAAGATGGGCACGGATGTTAGCTCGGGGCCACTCTTCCTCAGCACAAAGAGGAGAATTGGCAGTAGTTAGCTCAGGGCTAATATTCCTCCAAAAAAAAAAACAAAAACAAAAAACAAAAAAACGCTGCAGCAAACAGTGGAGTATTCATCAAAAAGAAATACACAAATAAATATGTTTATAATTAACAAACTGATATTTGAACAATAATATTCAAGCAGACTGCAGGAATTCCCTATTAATATGTCAGGAAATGTCTCTTGACTGATAATATGTTTATTGAGAAAAGGGAAATCAGTTATATCAGTCGAAACTTATTTGGATGAGAGATCAATGTAAATTTTTGAATGACTAGTTTCTTGCTGTGTCTCCAGAGAAGCTGAGATCAAAATTTTCACATTATTAACTTTTAAAGGAAAAAAAGAGCATTCTTGAAATTTGCTTCTAGGAGGATGTTGGCAGAGTTTCAGACATACGGAAATGTAAATATTTGCTTTTGTCTTCTTATAGACATTCTAATAGTGTTCCATTTCCAGCCCTTTGTAAATAAAGAAAATATGCAACCACTTATTTCTCAGATTTCTGTATCCAATGTATTTGTTTTTCAACAAATGAAAAGAAACAAGCTTAGTCTGGTAGAAAATGCATCTGCTTTCTAATCAAATACAGAGAGAAAGTTGAAAGTGCTGACGGATGCCACCTGTGTATGGTTTTTATGAGTCTGTGATATGCTTACCTGAGGAGAAAAACACAGATAATAATAAGACGGAGAGAAGCTACTGAGTTACAAATAGATTTCAGATTGACATGCCACTTAGAATGGTTCTCAACATGCCACAGCATTAGGACAGCAGAATCAATGTACAAAGAGGAGGCAATTGCCTCTGTATAGGGTACCCTTATGTTTGCTTTGCCATGGGCGATTTTCATTTATCGAGTTGTCTTGATGTCCTGACTGGCTAAGCATCTGTTCCTCCCCCTTTTACTTTTAAAGACAAGTTTGGACAAGAACTTATACTGTCACCCTAGTTGTGTATAATAATGTTAAAAAAAAAAAACCCGATAACTTTAGTTTTACACCAATAACTTGTATTTTTTTAACCCTAAAATTTGATAGCTAAGGTGAAAGGTAATTATTTTTAAAAAGTATTTGGCTCTTTTTGACTTCTGATTCACACATGCTCTGACTTTGAATACTCCTAAATATGGGAGCCAAAATTAGTTTTTCTTTCCCATTATGAAAGACTTTTTTGAATATTACTCCCAAATCAAGAAGAATCCTTTGTAAGTTACAATTGGAGAGCAGCATGCATCTATACTTTTCAAGACAGAGAATGAAGGATAACTAAAGTGCATTTCAAAGACCTTTTCCTTGGTCAACTCAAAATAGAAAAATTGTCGGTTATTCCTCTGGTCCTGGGAAAAAGAAAACAGGATACAGATGCTCTTTGCTAAAACTGAGGGTTCGCTAGACTTCTAGGTAGACTTCTTCGCTCCTAAAATTTTCTCTACTCATAATTAGTCCTTCCTTTTAAGTCTTCCAGCCCCCCATCTAGCAGAAATGACTTTCACCTCATCATTCACACTTTCAGATTTCTGTACTCTGACTCCAGTTACAACCCTTGCACAAAGTATCGAAAAGGAACTTGCTAGTTAGAATTTCCGTTCTTTCCTGAACTTCTGGTTCTACTTCTGCAGTAGACCATAAATGGCATCCCACTCCCCAGAGTGTTAAAATATTTTAAAAATCTAATAACTTCTGTGCTTCTTTTCTTGATCTTCCGGATTTTTTTTTTTTTAAAGATTTTATTTTTTTCCTTTTTCTCCCCAAAGCCCCCTAGTACATAGTTGTGTAGTCTTCGTTGTGGGTCCTTCTAGTTGTGGCATGTGGGACGCTGCCTCAGCGTGGTCTGATGAGCAGTGCCATGTCCGCGCCCAGGATTCGAACCAACGAAACACTGGGCCGCCTGCAGCGGAGTGCGCGCGCGAACTTAACCACTCGGCCACAGGGCCAGCCCCCTTGATCTTCCGGATTTTTAAGTTTTATTCCAGGAATTGATAACTGAATAAACCTCAACCTTGATCATAGATAAGTATTTCTAAGCTTTTTCTTGTTTCTAAATTCCAATATCGACAAGCTCTTCGTCTACCTCAATGCCCAATAAGTTCAAATCTACACTAGTGACCGTCGTCCTGTACCAATCCTAGTTCATTATTGGTGAATGACCTGGGGCTAGGTAAACAGTTTTTATATTTTCTAATTGGATTGATTAATTTCATCTGCTGCTAGATTTACCTAGAAATACATAAGAAGCCTTGAAAATATTTATGCTAAGGAGAGTTCCATAAATAATTTGGCAATTATGTTTTCTACATTTACGTGTTAATTTTTGTGTGCTCAGTAAGTGCAAGTAATGGCTTTTCTTTTTTGGTCCATGCTTTAATATAGAAATTTATAGTTACAAGAATGAATCAAAATACAATTTAAACATTATAAAAGTCATGAACAACCGTCTGCTTATCCATAATGACTCACACATTTAATGTGATTTTTTAAAAATATTCCTGTGTGTATGTGTTTGCATGTGTATGCAGAAATTAGAGAAAGCCAACCCTGACCAAAGAGAAGCAAATATTTGGAAAGAGGTAATGAGAAAGATGTGAATTCATTCTATTATGTCATTTTAGACTCCTGTGAAAATCTTCCCATCACAGCTGAATGGTTCTCTGTGTTCTCTTTCAAATAGTAAACAATACTATGTATGGTTTAAGTCTATGTTTGTGAGTATGAGCATTTGTGGTGTATTTAATAGAGACAGGAGGGTAGTAAAATTCAAGATCAGGAAAGAGATATACAAGCGTATTTAAAGTCTAAACTGTAAAAGGTCAGTCTTCTGTTTGGGGAAAATACTTCTAGTTTATACACACATATATTTACAAGTCATCACAAAAGAAAAGTTAACCATTCTAGAAATTATCATTGTGATAATCTTACCTTCTATTTTTCAGTCCTTGCCTTGTCAAATCTGAACAGAGAATATATAAAATTTGTGGAAAATGACAAAACTAGGAAATAATATGATATAATTTATACAGTTGAATAAGATCTTTATGATGCCAGTTATAGTAATACCATAAAACATTAATATGTTTTTGAGATTCAGTTAAATAAAGGAAAAATATATTAAGATAAACTTAAGCAAATAATTTCCTAAGAATTCTTGGGAAATCAAAATTGCTATTAAATTAAAATCGCAAATTTTATTAAATTGTCAGCTGAATTTGTCTTCTAGGTAAAGGCTGAGATTTTTTCTGTATTTTAGTCCCATATCTAAGCCATATCTACACAGGAAAACTATATCTGAACCTTTTTCTTTTTCTAAATATGCCAATCTGCTTCCCACTTCAGCATCTTTGCACGTTCTGTTACTTATCTGGAATACTATAAGACCATTGCATGGCTGCCTTCTCTTCGTTACTTAGCTCAAATGACACCTCTTCAAAGATAGGCCTTTTCTAATTACTCTGTTTAAGTCATCACATCCATTCCCTCACTATCCTACCTAAAATAGAGAATACCACACAGTACTAGCTCGTTGCTCTGATTCAATTTCTTCTTTGTATTTGCTAAAATTAAAAAAAAATCTCTTTATTATCTGTCTACATCTAATCTAATGTAATCATGATGAGGGTAAATACTTTATCTCTCTTTTTACAACAGAAAATAAACGGTATAACACAAAGCTGATGCTCAATAATTATTCATTGAAAAAGTTTTGGTTAAAATATTCTGCAGACTCAAAAAGATTTTTCATTTGTGCTGGCTTGTGGCTGTCTACCCTGTAAAAAAAATAAAACAAAGGGAAAAATAATGGACTTGATGGCTTTGAAAATCCTCAGCCTCTACAGATGGCAAAAGTTGCTAAGATTGAAAAATGGCCATTGAACACGGGTCAAATACAAGGCATTGCCAGGAAATTATGGCCTAAAGATGAAGCCAAAGATGTAACTGTAAAATTCTTTGATTAGATTTCAGAAAGATCGAAGGTGGTGCTTCAGAATGCTATTCAGTTAGACAAAAGGTCCTCTAAAATATAAAGTGTGTAATTCTCAGATCCACTCAATCAAACAGTAGAGCCCATTGGAGCCTTAGGATATTGTACTACAGCCTTCTCAACAGAAGCCCAAGGTAAAGAAAAACTTATTCTGGAGAGATTAATGGGTTAGCTTTTGTTTAATAGAGCAAATCTCAATAAGATTCACAGTAACCCCTTAAAGTTTTAAGGAAAATTACATCTGTACAAACATTGACAGTTTGAACTGAAAGAGACCGAGATATTTCAAAATGGATCTAAAATTTCTTCAAGCAGATAATAGGCTAGTAGACTACTCAGACTCAAGCATGTGCTAACCTTCATGAAAAAAGATGGATGGCTCAAAGAATAGAAAGAGCCCAGAGAGTGGAACCGAGAACTGTAGAGAGTCATCTCTGGGCAGGCATGAAATTAAATCCTAATCAAGGAAATTCCAACATTTTCCAGGCTGGATTTCAGAACTATCACGGACCAGTGACTTTTGCAATCCCCCATTCTCCCTTACTGAATAAGAGTGTCTATGGAGATTATGCTATGCCTATCTCCCCATTTATGATGGGTGTGGGAGAGGCAGATAACTTACCTCTTTTGTTTCACAGGTTTTCAGATTGAAGGAAACTGTACTCAAGGAGCTGTACTTAAGGAACTATACTCAGTGAGCCATTTATGCAGCTACACCCAATTTAAATGACAAGATTCGGGCCTTCAAGCTAATGCTGTAATGGGGTGAGGTTTTTAGGGACTTGTGATATAGTTAGCGGGGTGTGAATTATTGGTGTCCAGAGAGCAGTCAATGGTAGCCAGCTGGTAAAATGGCTCCCAATGATCATTACTTTCTGGTTTTCATGCACTTGTGTAGTCCCCTCCCAAAATGCACCAGGGCTGGTCTGTGTGACCAATGGCATATGCCAGAAGTGATGGTGTGTCATATATATATCCTTGGTTTGTATAGATTTGTCGTATTGTCTGCTTGGTTTTTGTAAGCTACTTAATTTAGCTGTGGTCCTTTGTATAATTTCCATATAAATGCACTGGATTGCATGAGTATGTGACAATAATGAATTCTTACTGCCTTCCAATTGTGGTAGGTGCATTTAAATTCTGTGTAATATCTGCTACCAATACATTTTCCAAGTGAAGTTTTACATCAAATAGAGGTCTAAATTTTATTCCACACCTTTACATCAGCTTCTAGATGTACAGTTATTACATTGGATTTAGGAAAAAAGAACATCATAATCTGTTGTAGAGAGAGAGATTGTGGTCCCTTAGAATTCTTCTTGGGAGGAGATTAAAGTCCTTGAGTCTGGGACCCATATTATATCAATTTTCTTTATCCTTTATACACATTCAATAAGTATTTAATGAATTGAGTTAAATCTACCTATACTTTCACAGAAAAGAAGCTTTCTACTTCTTCTCAATTCTAAAACAGTAGGAAAGTTTGCCAGCATGGAAAAGTAAGAAACAAGCAAGAAATGATTTGTCACTCAGCATATAACTCATTCTCTCTGATAAAACACCCTTTGTCAGAATTCTTGCCATTGCAATGTCCAGCCCTGTGTTTGTTACCTGAGGACCTGAGGATAGGGAAGTTGAGGGGTTGGAGGGGAAAATGTTGCCATGCAAAGCAATGCTGGAAGGATACGTTAATCTCCCTTAAAACTTTGTGTCTTCTACATCTTTTCCATTTCACAAAAGGCTGGCAGGGCTGCCCTTTTGTTTAAGGGGTGTATCTGTCAGTATCATTTGAAGGCCTAGTTAATCCAATTAAGACTATTTTTTCTTGTGTTAATACCATTAAACTTGCTCTCTCTTTGATAATAATGGAGGAAGAAAGAAAGACACACAATATTATCTATCATATGCATCAATGCCTGGGATGGTCATAAGCCTTTCTCCCTAAATAACATCCTGATTACAAATGCCTGCTCCACAGAGCTTCCCTAGTTTTCTGTCTTGCTTCTTTCCTCTCTTTGGAATAATAATCCATTTAGGAAGAACACCATCAAAGAAAAAGTCAGTGTGATCAGTGGAAACCTATTCTAGCTTTAGGATTTGTATCCCAATTTCCTAAAGAATTTATATTCCCAGGAAGAAGCATAATTCTTCATCCTAAGGGCTGCAATTACCATTATTATAGTCATCCAGATAGATGTGCATTGGGATTGTAAACGATTTCCCAATATCTTTTTCTTTCTTACTGCTTTTTAAATAATCACTGAGAATTTCGGAGGAGTGTACAATACTCTTATCCCTCATTTTAACCTGAAAGTCTGAGTATGCCTAATTGCCACATGGTAGATATTGCCCAAACCCAGTTTTTATCTCAAACAATTTTTCTTTTTTAAAAGAAAGAGTACTTGCTTTTTCCTGTTATCCTGCAACTATTAGAGTTAGCAGAACGCCATTCTATTTCACCAATGAGTGGGCAGAATCAAGACTAACAGAAAGGCAAAGGGCTTAAATAAAACAAATAAGCTAACAAAGCCACCTGGCTAATGACAAAACAAGAACTGGGAACCAAGTCCCTTTATTCAGCATTAGTGACTACAAAAATGTGCCTTCTCTGAAGCAGCAGTCTACAAGGAAATATTAAAATCCACCTCTGTTGTCCTTCAGCTAAAAGGAATAGAGTTGGAGCTCTTTCTGTAGCTTTAACCTTGTTCTAATAGATGCCAGATGAACTCAAGTGGAACTCTGACTGCCTTGAGAGTTTGAATGAAACAATTCTGCCATCCATTGCTGCTGCATCAGGGTATTAAAAGGAGAGCCAGAAAGAAGAGGAGGGGAGAAGCACACATTCCCCAGTGTGGGGGAATCAGACACAATGGGAAGGAGGAAGCAATGAATGCCTCTAATGTCATTGACAGAACAGAAAACTAAGGCTCCTGTAGAGGCCTGCTAAAGCTGTGATACCTTGAAAGCTGATTTGTAGGAAATAAAATTTAGAACAGGTGACTTGCAGTACAATGCATGGCCTTTATTTTCTTTCCTGCCTCAACTTTGACAAAACCTTTGGCCAGTTTTCCTATGAACATGAATTATGGCTATAATATTTAGTTGAAGTCTGTATATTTCTCAAAGTAGTTATACAATGCTACCATATACCTTAAACATTGTTCAAGTATGCATTTGCTTATGTCAAGTAATTTCTATGAAACCTATACAAACACTGTCACAGTACCTTGTATTGATGTATTTCTAAGATTAAAAAAAATTGCTATTAATGCCTGTATAAACAGTCAGAAAAAGACATGCATTGTGCTTTTGCAGGAACTTCTGTTTCTTGAGATTACTGTTGCCTGGCAGCCTCTGCCCTTGTGGAGGAAAATGTGGGGATTTTAACTGGCTCTGTGTTATAATGTCTGTGTTTTGTGAAAGAAAAACATGTTATGTGCTAAAATAAAATTTTAAAAATCCTAATCAAACCTTTAAAAATTAGCATTTGGATTAGAGACAGAGTTTCTGTTGTCTCCTAAGTGTTTTGTTGTTATTCTTCTTTAAGAATTCAGCCTTTGACCAGGGTACTTAGGACCTTCCAACAACAAACAAAAAAGTAAATGTCGAGTCCATATGGGGGGTAAGATCTCAGTGAGATATTGAAATTATGACCAAATTCTTAAGGAGTTTGCAAACTGTGGGTTTCCACTTTGGCTATCCACAGATAGGACTTCATTTGCTCATTTGTTCATTCATTCTCAAGAGGAGATCTTTTCCATACCTCACCACGTGGGTGATCAGTGGACAGCTCTCACCTCTTTTGCATTTAAATATACTAAAGTGCTGACCAGGATGCTCCAGGATGATACTGTCTCTCTTTGCTCTGTTACCAAGGTAGCAATCAAGATTTGTTTTTCCCATAGAGATAATTATTTTTGCATTTCTAAAATCTGGAGATCTGGAATCAGTTTCTTTACTTCTTCAGTAGCACATTCAGATATACTATGCAAGGCCTGCTGGATTAAATGGTTAGATCTTCTAGCTAAACTCCCTTGGAATCAGCCAAATTAAACAGATTGGATTGTTGAAATTATTTCAAAAAATAAACAGTCATAGAATGGAAATAAACTACAGAAAGTAGGGAACTTGAGTAACTAAATCTCCTAGAAAACATTTACAGCAGATGGTAAAGTATCCAGTCTTGTTGTTATAAATGAATTTCACAGAGACTCAGAGCAGCTTTACGAAGTTTTACTACAGTAACCAATGGCAGCCGACCTCTGCAGTGAACATAAAATGCTTACCACCATTTACACCTCTTTAAATTAAGCCCATTTCTGCTTACACAGAAAATCTGTCTGCAGAAAGACACTGCTTAGAATAGGCAACACATTAATCTAGAAGCCACTAGAGAAACTTGCTTTGGAAAACTTCATAATAATTTCCTTGTGAATTATTCTCTTTGCGTTTTTCAAATTATAGTATTACCAAATTATCATAACGTCTTTCTTTCAATCCCAGAGCAAGATAAGATTCTAGTTGTTGCTGGAACCCATGCATGGTCTAACTATGAGTTTGCACTCTTGCCCAATGACTGTGGGAGATAAACACAGATGAGATCAGTGCTGTAAGATGGCTGGGATCAAAATGCAACCCCTCTACTCACTGGCTGTGTAAATATAGATACGTTACTCAAATTCTCTGATGCTTAGCTGATTCGTCTGTTAAAGGGATATGCGTTTACTTACTACAACAACTGTTTGAAAGGATTAATTGATATAACATGCTTAGAATACTTCCTGACTTATAATAAATTATTATTATTAGGGAAATATTTACCAATATGGAATCTTAAGGAAGATAATACTAATCCATGTTGCATAATCAATATTTAAACACTATAATTATGGTATCATGAAGTCAACTTTGTACAAAAATAGGCTGAAAAATTAGTCCTATAATTAATTTTTGCATTATTGGCTCATAGGATAAACAAATGACCTATTCGTGAGTTAGACATACATATTTACTTATGCAAATGATAGAAAGATCTCTCCCTCAGACCTAGATCTGAAATCTCGAGTGTGCTGCTCTGCAGTTGTATGTTCTTGGACAAGTCACTTAATCTCCTTGTACCTCAATTTCCTCATCTGTGACTCAGTTTCCTTATCTGTCAAATATAAAAGTACTTACCTCAGAGTAATAAGGTAAGTATTATGTAAGAGAATATACAAAAAATGCTTAGCACTCTGTCTGGCAAGGTGCACATATGGCAAGTCCTCAGTAAATTTTAGTTTTCTGTGCATGATTAATATATTAATTCCCCACATTGACCATAATCTCCGAAAATGTATGTCTTTGTACTTCTCACTGCTTTTGGCCGACTGTCATGAATATATTAGGCAATTTTAGGCATTTCTTAACTACTTTTTCCCTCCTGTCAATACCGCCATAAAATCCTGCCACTCTAAGTAACAAAGCATCGTGTTGGAAAACAGTTGAATGCTTGTTTTTATGCTTTACTGAATTTAGATAGTGCAAAGGTGACACTTCCTTGCCTTCCAAATTCTGGCACTCACCTGCTGCCCTCAAGTTCTTCGGGAGTCTCTCTGTCACCCTGTCCTCTGCATATGCCCTGCAATGCTCCCCTTCACCCCAGGCCTCATCACAGCCAAACTCATTTTTAAAACATTTCCAAATATGCCTGTACTTCACTCTATGAATGTTCTCATTATCCTGAAACTCTGACCTCAGCTAACTCAATGGAACAATATGGGATGGTAAACTAGTTCATACTAAAGTAATTGCAAGCTTGTTTTGTATGTTTTTCCAAGTGAATCTTTTTAAAGGATAAGGCTTTTATCTATAACAAATAAAATTATAATTGTGGAGAAATGAAACAATGTGACCAATAGATTATTGATTCATTTTCATAGCTAGCCGTCAGTAATTGCTTGGGGGTGTAGGAAAGGTTAATGTTGTATCTATTTGTTATTTATATTGATTCTCTCTGAAGTGCTGGAATTTAGTATTTTTAATATCAATGGCTGGGACATTTAAGGCTATTATAAGATATTTTTCCTATTTCTAATTTCCTCTCCTATTCATAACCCACTTAAAGTAAATTGGTAGCACACATTATGATGCTTCTCCATGTAGCAAACATTTAAAAGTATGTTTGGAACCAAGAAAAGACATATTTTGCTAATATCACCTAAAGTATAATTTCCTACTATTTATTGATCTTAGATAAATGAGTTGGCTTCTGGGCAGTTGATCTAATTTTCTTCTCCTTTCATTCAATGGAAGTTTTTGAATTATTATAGTATGTATTGAACTAGAAAATGAAAAGACTTTTTCTTATAGTTTGTTGTTTAGTTTCTTCAGTTTGCTTGTTGGTTTTTAAGGTAAGCTTGAGACATAAGGTGGTATAATGCTCATAAGTCAAGTTCTAGAGATAAACAGATTGAAGTTCAAATCCAGAGGCAAGTTACTTGTCTTCTCTAAGCACTAGTTTTCTTCCTTGTAAAACTGGAATAAAGTGGGAGCCACTTTTTGGGCTTGTCATAGGAATTAACGAGGTTAATGGTGGCACATGGTTTACAACAGAGCCTGAAACTTGCCTGTGCCGATTTACATTAGCTATTATCATTAGGACTGTTCTCCTTAATACCTAAGCCATTTGCTGGCAATCAGGTTAGTCATCATTTCTGTCCAGGTAAAAAAAAAAAAAAGAAGAAATATTTAAAACTTAAGAACAATTTTTTAAACTTTTGTTCTCAGACCCAATATAACAAATCTGAGGGGCAGAGGCGGCAGCTGGTTAGAGATAGGTGAAGAAACCATTAATGTTTTAAGTACGTGAGAATGTGGAACATGACAGGATATGATATTACTCATGTAGATTGTGAAATATGAGTCAAATTGTATTTATTATGCATTAAAGTAAAATTCAGCATTACTTTTATAAAAGAAGAAATTAAAGCCCTCAACCTATCTGTTTAACTTCAGAAAATTTTAAAAATTGAGCACATCATCACCTTAGTATGAATTCCTTTATCTCAGCTACTGTGCACACATCACCTTTGGTGTGATAGGGAGAAAAGAGGGAACAGGATGATTAGTTATGGAATATGGAAGAGTATCTAAGAGGAGTAGTCTTGAAAAGTCGGGAGCAAGGTGACATCACTAAATGACACAGCATCCACATACAACAGTCTAAGATAGTGGTTAAGCATGTAGACTGTAGGCCAAGACAACTGAGATATGAATTCTGACTCTTCCACATGCCACATGACCTTGGGTAAGATATTTACCTTCTCTGTGCCTTGGTTTCTTCAACTGAAAAACAGGGATAATGATCATACCTGCAACATAGAATTGTGATAATTAAACTAATTAATACATGCCAAAAGTAATGCTTGGCACTTAATTTAATATTAGGGCATTTAGTTAGAATACTAGCTACTTTTGTTATCTAGGAACTCACAATTTGCCTGAATCTGAACCTGTATCAAAGGTTGGGTTTTACAGGAAACTCTTCACCATCAGAGGCAGATCTGGAAGTTTTCAAGGAAAATCTAAAGAAATAGAAATGTATGTAACACAGGCACATTTACACAGAACCCATTTGAAAGCCCCTACTGAGCCCAGGTAGCTGGCACGTGCCCCTTTTGTACACATTATTCTATTTCCCATCAGTCTTTGCATTGTCTTATGTTCAAAGGTTTCAAGGCAGGCTCTCTTATAATTACAGTCATACTCACAGTCATGTCCACTTACTTTATGGGTATATTTTTTTAATGTGAAGTTGAGTTCATTTAACCTAAAACCAAAAAGGTTTACAACATCATCATATGGTGAAGGAAGAATTACTGAAGTTGTAAGCAGGCAGATGTTGTTTGCAATCTTGCTCCACCACTTGCTAATTTTGTGATGTGGGCAGTTTATATCCTTTCTTAGTCTGTTTTTCATCTACAATATGAGGTAATAATTCCTACTTTGCAAGATTGTTGTGAGGGTTAAATATAAATTACTTTCTGGTTTGTATTGTTGGTACATAGTACTCCGTGACTGATAGTTAATATTATGAATATGATTTTAACAGTAACCCATAGAAAAAAGTAATGTAATACAGATTCTTAGAATCCATCAAAACAGGTTGTAAAAATGACTTAAAGAAACATCCACCACGGCAATGACTAACATTTTGAAAAGCTTTATTTTTCCGTTGAGAACCATAGCCCAACACAGTGTCTGCGCTCTGTGTTCCTCTTGCCAGGAAGGATAATATTTGTGATGCATTGACTAACTCTAATGAGAATTTTTATTCTTAAGACACAAAATATTTCCCAACGCAGTACATAAGGTCTTTGTGCCCATGTCAGCATTGGAGATGAATTGCCGGGAGAGAAATAGAGAAACTGCTCATTCCTACAGACACGAAAACATTAAAGGAAAACGAAAATAGAAGTACATAGCAGAATTTTTTTAAAAAGATACCTGAACTGAAAAATATACCTATCAAGAAACATCCAGCCTAGGAATTACAGATTTTTAAATCCAATGTGCTTTTATGTAACGACAGATCCATCCAATTTACCTGATGTTCTCATGTGTTTGCTTTGTGGGGCTCAGTGCTGTCCTTGGAGACATAGGCAAGAAAACTATTTCCTCTTCCTTAGCAATAAGGAGAAAACAGACTGACCATCCCTCACATACACCTTGGAGTGGGTTCACTGAGCTTAGTGATCAACAAATCATGGCAAATGAGACTTCTTGTTATTTTTGACATAATTCTATGTTTAGCTAGAGGTAGTCAGAGACTCTCAGGGACCTAACTTTAGCATAAATTCAATATACTCTCTTTTATTAAAACTGTCAAGCTGTTTAGCCTAGAACTACTTAAAAATAGTATTCATTAAAAATCCCATATTTACATTTTCTATGCACCAAATGATCAGATTATCCATCAAATGTACAAAAGTTGATTTGAGGAGCTGAAATTAGGAGTTGCAAAAAAAATCTTAAATAAATCTTTAAGTAATGAGGGGAAAAGTTTACTTTAAAATACTTTATCAAAAAAAGGGAGCATAATTATTTTCGTTATGATTTAAGAATTAATAGCTTCAAAGTATACACATGTCTATAATCTAACTAGGGATACTTTTATCTACTTGTAGCCCAAGACCAAGATTCTTTTGAGTTTCTAGGAGATTTGTATAATATAGAATGTATTTATTCTAATCTGAACCACTAAAAGCCCAACTGTGGATGTGGCTATGTCAACATTATCACTTTCATGAATCTCCTAATTACAATGTGCACAGGTGGTCTATCTGGGAGGAAAAAGCTTGCTCTCTGCAGAAGCAGCCCTTTTCATTTTTAGGTAGTTCTCAATATTTGAATGTTCCTGCTGATTTCAGTCAAAATATGCCTTGCTGAAAACTTCATAGTCTCTTAGTTTACATTTTAAATTACCCAAGATTAGAGCAAACCATCCCTCCACATGACAGACTCACAAAACTTTGATGCAGTTTATTTGCCAAAATTATCCTGACGTTCTTTAGAAAAAAACACCCCCAGTTTTTTCAACCACACTTGGCAATATTACTTTGAACACTTTTATGATTCCAGTGTCTTATATTTAGACACCTCTTCCTGTTAAAATATGAATGAAAACTATGCTTCTGGTATGGTCTAACTAGAGAAAAGCAAGGTTCTCACTAACTAAGCTTATAAGAGAAAATCGTTTTCCTTGTAGCCAAATCACTAAGCTACCTTGGTTTCAGGAAGGGATTATAAACATTTACTGTAAATGGCCAGAGACAAAATATTTTAGGTTTTGTGGATCATACAGTCTCTGTTGCAACTATTCAATTCTGCTGTTGTAGTAAGAAAGCACCTGTAGATAATACATAAACAAATGGATATGTCCATACATCAAGAAAACTTTATTTACAGGATCAGGGCTGGATTTGGCTTGCAGATCATGGTTTACTGACCCTTGGTTTAAGTCCTAGCCAGCTAAACACTGCTTGTTATAGCAACATCTGGCTTTTGAAACACAGCTCTCTCATTCTAGGATTGTACATTATGTATGTGTTAGTGTGAGTACATAACATTAAAGGTCTTCCCTATTCAGTTTCATTTACTAAAAACTGATTGATTTTTGTAATCCATTAACATCTGTTTAGCTTTTTATCTTATCTTATTATTCAACCTATTAGCTAACCATCAAAGTTCTGTGTCATTACTCATATGTGTTTGGAAGGTGAACAAGTGTAAGTCACAGAAGAAATGTTACCAAAACATGGCCAAAAAGAGTTTTTCAGGGGGCCAGCCCAGTGGCATGATAGTTAAGTTCATGTGCTCCACTTAGGTGGCCTGCGGTTCACTGGTCAGATTCTGGGCACAGACCTAGACACTACTAATCAAGCCGTGCTGTGGCGGGCATCCCACATACAAAATAGAGGAAGATGGGCACAGATGTTAGTTCAGGGTCAGTCTTACTCAGCAAAAAGAGTAAGATTGGTGGCAGATGTTAGTTCGGGGCCAATCTTCCTCAAAAAGAGAAAGGGTTTTTCAAGTTAAAGCTCTTTTATTTGTTAGTAATTTATGAGTGTACCTGTTAGCCATTTAATAATTTCCTGAATTATTCCGTTACCTGGTGCACATTGTTCCACTGTGTCCAAAAGAATATAATGAGATACATTGCCAAATGCTAAATTGTGATGTCAGCAGATACTTGATTTATTATTAGAGGATCCTGTGGAAATTAACAAACAGAAACCTCATTAAAATGGAGTAGGGAGGCCAAAAGGGGGAGCTCTCATGCCCTACATCACAGCAGAGTCCAACAGGAAGAAGAACTTCTTCTTCTTGACTGGCATGATGTTCAGCCAATGAAAGAGTGCCACAACTCAGCCAATGAAAAGCCCCTTCACTTCAAACTCCCAGTCTCCTCCAATGGACTCTTTGTTTATAATAGCCCTCCCAACTTCCTCTTCCCCTCTATAAAAGTTTCCCCTCCCCTTGTTGTGAGGGACTTGCAGGTGGCTCACCATTGTTGCAGACCCTGAATTGCAATTCTTTGCTAATCCCACACAAATGCACTTTTGTTGGAGAAATAATAGGCTATTTGTTTAAGGTCAACAATCCTGACATAGTCTGCCTTAAAGAACTTAAATTGATCACTAGTGATTATTGTTTCTTCATCTAGCACCATAATCTGACTAAGCCATTCTAAAAGAATAATTCTAACATTAATGACAGATTTACAGAGCACTTTTTGGACAGTTTTCTTAAATTATGTTAAAAACCTGGTCAGAATTACTGTAATATTCACACGTCTGGGCTTCTGGAAGCTAACTTGATCTCACTCTCAAAAAGGACGAACTTTTATGTTTCCATTTGTATTTGTTCGAATGTTTTCACGTGAGAGTAAAGGAAAACTTGACTAAAGGTAGCTCAGATAATAACGGATTTGTTTTCTCAGTTCGCACAAAGGCCATGGAAGGGGAAGTTCTACAGGACTCAGGAGCTGTTCTTGTCTCACCTCGGCTATGGTCACTGTGTCAGTGATTATTCACTCATAGTGGCAATATGGCTGCGGCAGTTCCCAGTTTCATTTGGTGACAAAATGACCTGTAGTTAGAAAGAAAAAGAGACAGAGAGAGAGAGAAACAGTTATGTATCTCTTTTCCCAGAGGTTCCCTAACAGACCTTATCTTACAACTCATTTAGCAACTTAGGATGTTTGTAACCAAGCCCATTATGTCCAAAGGAAAATGGTACACCACAAATTGTCTACCTAAGACTTGGCAAGCTACCATCCTCAGGCCAAATCTGACCCACCACTTCTTTTAGTATGGCTGTATTTAGTATAGATTTTACATTTTTGGATCATTGAAAAAAATGTCAAAAGAATACAAATTTTTCATTATATATTAAAATCATATTAAATTTGAATTTTGGATCCATAAATAAAGTTTTCTCAGAACACAATCATGCTCATTCATTTGCGTGTTGTTGATGAGTACTTTTATACTTCAGCAGGAGAGTTGGTTAATTGAGACAGAAAATGGCCCACATAGACCAAAATATTTACAATCTGACCCTTTACAAAAAAGAAAAATGCTGACCTCTGGTTTACTGATCAATAATCCCATGGGAGAATATTATTGATCTTAATCCACAGCCAACCCAGCAGTATTTTCTTGGCCAGGATAAATTTAGAACAGCTGTATCTTTCCTTAAAATTGCCTCATGAATTCGGGAGTCTGAGTCTCTCATAAATATATATATTTTTTCTGCTACTCAAATTTGAGATCATTTCTCTTCAATAATTAAGAGAGTGACAACATAGAAATTGAGCATGCTCATTTTTATTTTGTAATTTGTGAGAGTCTAAACCACCTAGTAGTGTTTTGGTAAATATTTAACATCCAGTTCACTAAGAAAAAAATGCCATATTTTCAGCTTGCTAATTTCAGCGGTGACTATTTCCACCATGACCAATTTCAGGTTGCCAGCATGAAACCATTGAATGCAGAGTTGGGAAGAGACGAGCACTACTTGCTCTGATGAGTTGTTCACACTGATTCAAACACAAACACCACTAACGGCACTTCTCTAGCCATGAGACTCCTTACTGATGCTTCTTGCATTAACCACAAAATCAAATAAAAATGATAATTCTTATTATTGAAAAAATTTCATCTAAGACTCTTGATATTTTAATATGTGGTACTATTTTATAAAGATTTTGTTAACATTATTTTCTCTCTTTCTTTCATACTTTTTTTTAAAAAGATTTTATTCTTTCCTTTATCTCCCCAAAGCTCTCCGGTACATAGTTGTGTATTTTTAGTTGTGGGTCCTTCTAGTTGTGGCATGTGGGACGCTGCCTCAGCATGGCTTGATGAGCGGTGCCATGTCCACGCCCAGGATCCGAACTGGCGAAACCCTGGGCTGCTGAAGGGGAGCGCGAGAACATAACCACTCAACCACGGGGCCGGCCCCTGTACATTTTTGTTTTGTTATCCAACTTTATTAGTTTATCTACAGAGTCAGTTTTCACATTGAATGAGAGAAAAGAAACTGACATTGTTAAATGTACACCCAGGGACTATCTCTATGCTAGATGTTCGTATGTATTCCTTTTAATCCTCTAAACAACTCTGTGAAGTAAATATTATCTCTGAAATGTATCTAAAGAAATTTATTTTTACAGATTGATAAATTGCCCAGGTTCACACAGAGAATAAATTTTGGCACTGAAATTCTATGTAGACCTATATGACTTCACAGTCTGAAGTGGAAAAGACAGAGAATTCACCTCGCAGGAGGCATTGCAGCATCATGAATATCAGGAGAAATGATGGGACAAAGTCAATATTGGATTTTATACAGGTAAAAGACTTATTTGAGCAACAAAAATGGGATATAATTCCACTGAGGCAAGATATACATTACCAAATCTATAGGAAAAGTTCTGTTATTGGTGGGCCATGGCTATGTCATATAAAACATTTAATTTCACATAAACTACTAACATTAGACGACTTGTTAAAATAAGCAAATGATTACCTAGGCCATAGAGGACAAAAGTAGTAACACAGCAGCAAAGAAAATAACTGGAAGATTTAGCTATCTGCCCTCTGCACCCCAAAGTCTGCCACCGCAGAAGCTTAAGTGAACAAAGGGAAAAGTTTGGGTCAGCAAAATTCATAAATTTAAAGGAGTAGCCTTGCTGAGCTGAGGCTCACACCTTGAGGAAGGGAGATGCTCCAACTGCTGCTGCTGCTCCTGAGAAGGGGCTATAAGGCTAATGTGGGGGCTGCTGCAGACAGCAGTAAGCTGAAATCAATTACTGTTCCTAGGACAAACAATGGCTCATGGAGTAATTGGTAAAAACAAGCAAGCAGGAAGAAAGAGGTCCCTTCTTCCCTTCTCTTGCCTTCCAGTGTTTCTCTGGTACTTCCCAATAGCAGAACCTAATAGGAATTCCACTCAACGAAGTCTAGGAAATGTAGCTTGCTGATCCCCATCACAAGATCACAATGAATTTGATGCAGACAGATATCGCTAAATTCCATCATCATTGGTAAATCCATGACCCTCCCTCGTTCTTTTATCTGCCTTGATTTCTTATAGATATCTGTAATTATAGAACACTCAGTATGTTTTTTGTTTTCTCCTGTAGTGGCATTTCAACTGTCCTTTGGAGATCCACCTTTTTCTTTCTCTTCTAGCTCACATTATCTCAGAGGGGTTGACCCAATCACCACCTGTAGTGGTCAGAGTATCTCTCAGGCCTGTCCAAAAAAGGACACTACTCCATTAACCATAGTGGTTTATTTTGTAATGTGCTCCTGATCCAAGCTAGTCTAATGAGAAACTTAGGCAGAAATTTTGTTGAAATTATTGGGTAAACAAATGTTCTTTTTCTGCAGAAGTAGCTAAGCTGGCAGGATTCAGCTCGCTGCTGCTGGTGGCCATCTTGCCTTTGGGCAATATTGGGTACATTTCTTTGGGAAAACCTACAAGAAACGTACATAATATAAAGGAGAGCAGAGCAAAGTTATAATGAGAAATTTCTTACAACCTACCTTCAGTTGAGCCTGAAACTAGCTCTAAATTTAGATTCTTAATAATAATGCTATTAATAATAAAAAACATTCATATATCAAATACTATGTGCTGGCACTCTTCTATATGCTTCATGAGACTGCTCCGTATAATACTCATATGGACTCTATGAAATAGATGTAATTATTATGTAATTTTATATATAAGGAAACTGAGCTAAAGAGTAGCTAGGTGACTTACTCAAAGTCACATAGTTAGTAAATAACTTAACTCAAGAATGTGTGCTGTAACTCTTGTCATTGTGTGGTTTGATGTACTTCAGTTATAAGAATCAAAGCTTTCCATGTTAGTTTATGGTCATTTGGGTTTTTGTTTTATTTGTTTTGCTATGGTGTGCAACTAAAATGTCCTCACTAATAATATCCTCTCAGCAAAAGTAATCTATCTTTCCTCCAAAATCAACATTTATATGTATTCATTTATTTTATGTCACTCCTTCTTTGGTTTCTTAAAATGTATTTATGTGTGAATAAGTATTCTTTCTGCTACCAGAATTTGCAGAAATTTCATGGGAATATTCTCAGACATATTTTGTTGCCCACATCACATTCTAGCAAGAATTAATAATCAATGATACATTCAGAATTAAAGTCAACTTTCAGGAAAGCCTCATAGTTTAAATATTCAATGATAGGAAATAATATTGATTTCGTCTTGAGTGCTTATTTCTGAAGAAAATACATTTATTTTCTTTATGATAAGTTCTAGGAGAATTTGGTAAATCAAGATATTTCATTTCTGTGAGTTGAGAAAATGGTTTCTTGTATTTTGCTATTCCCAGTGCGTCATTTGTTTCCTCACACCAAGATAAGAAAGGTTGCAGCATGTGCTTATTTTTGTTTGGAGCATAACGGTTAATGGTTTTTTCTGCTCTTAGAATTTTTTAAGCCATTAATTTTATCTCAGCCCTTTTTGCATTCCACACCTTCCTGCATACTAATTAAGTGGGTAAACTTCTCTTACAACCACCTCTCCTTACTAGCCCAATTCAATTTGTTCCTCCCCTGTCACACTCAGTGCCCTATTCTGTTCCTCAGTGACAAGCCGACAAAATATAATGCTTTCCTTCTGTCATATATTTCTGGTGGTAAAGTAATAATACAGTGAATGTAAAGCCTCATTTTAGCCATCATTTAATTATGGACATGTAGGCTCTGAAAGAGTTCAGAGGTCTTTATTGTCCAGTGTCTGTTGCATGCATGGATTCCATTAGCAGAATGAATTCACAACTATTCAGGTAAAATATATCCAGTACAAACTTAATTCTTCTCTATTAAGTTACATTGTATGTCAACTATAAAAGTTGATTAGGAGTAAGTCAATACTTCCATTAAAAAGCTGCCTCTATAAAGAGATGCAGTTTGATTACTAGGAAAGAGACAAGGATATTACAATAAACCTACTCTGTACTTTTCTCAAAACTTTCTACATCGCAACCCTATATTCCATCATGTAACTCATGGACTTTGTCGAACCTCCATTGTCCAGATTTTATAAAGCAGGAACCAGAGACTGTCCTTTTCCTGGTTTTTCCCAGGGGATCTTGGATCCTCAGTGGAAAAGTACTTTGAAGTTCACAGTATAGCTGAAAGATTGAATAAACACCTATGCCTCTCTACCAAGATTACACTAAAATGAGAGTAAAGACATAAAAATAGTATAAATCTTCAATTAAGAAGAGAATGGAAGGGAAACAACAATACAGCAAGATTACAATAGATTTCTCATGGGCAGAAAGAATAAAGGTAACCAATAAAGTAGACCAGAGAAATGCTTGGCCTAGAGTACGTGAGGAAAAGGGTATAACCAAGAAGGAGCAAGTCATTGTAGCAAAATCTCAGTGCCTTGGTGTTTAGAATAGCCAGACACTAAGTAGAGTAGAAATGAAACTTGGGGCTGCAAGTATGGGGATTAATTTAACAATTGCATATGAAAGACATAAAAGAATTTATTTACATGCTTGCACTCTGGAATTTCTGTGTGCTTGGGTGGGTAAGAAGTACAAATGCTTACCATTTCTGGCATTTGATCTCCCTCATCCTTAGTGAAGCCCACTCAGTGAAAAGCCCCATGCTGAACTCAGAGCTGTCAAGGATCTTTTTTTGCCCCTTGAAATGAAGAAAAACATGGTAGAAAAAACTCTAAACTAAGTTACATGCACAGAAATATCTGAATATACGCTCAATCTATAAAGCAAGATTTGAGTGTCATGAAAAAATAACAGAAAACATGGAAGAAATTCTCAAGAAATAAAAAATAGCTGAAAAGTGTTTTATTAGATGTTATAAAAAAGAATTTTGACAATCCATTGAAAATCATGAGACAGAGCGAGCAATATGAATGAAAGAACAATCCACAGAGTCCAATACAATAATAGTGTGTTTCATTAAAAAACAAAGATAAGAGGAAAACTCAAAATAAAAACGTGAGAATTGCAAAAATCAATCATAGCTAAAAAGAAGAATTGTTTCTTTATTATAAATCATGTTACAAGGTTCCTTGGCAACATATTTATAAAAAGCAAAAGGATTTCATTAGAGTATACTCAACTTAGTCATTTCTAGACTATGAATTCTGTCTTTATTTTGAATGCAACACTAGATAGTCAAATATATAGGGATTATAACCTAGTTGCCTTAAAAGAATGAGACAAGCAAGGAGCAAGGGTTGTCAGCATTGTTAGCTGTGGAATTATTCCTAGGAATCCAGTAATGACAAAAAGGAAAAGGAAAATAATACCTTTGTCACTTTGATATGTTGATCATAAAGTAATATAGACAGTGGAGTGTGCAAATTTTGGTGAAATCTGAAACTACTTTATGATTTAAAAAAGACAATTGGTCAGTGGACCAACATCAATTTGGAAAAAGGAAAATAGGAACAAGAAAAAATTATTTTGATACTAGCTAGACAAAGGGAAAAGAATTGTGAACAAGATGTGTTCCTTGACCTCAAGGGACATGCCCTCTAATGTGACAAAATAGTCAATTAATTAAGGAAGTACAATGCAGAATAATCAATAAAAATAGAGCTATAGTAACAGGATACTCAGAGACTGTATGTGATGGACATTTAGTGCCATCTTAATAGTCTGTAACTTCATGAATCTTTGATGGGGTGTAAGTTTTTGTTATGGGCATTTGATTAATATACTCATTCTAAAGACACAGGCACTTCAGTTTTGTGTCATCTTAATAGCATCAGGTAAGTATTCTGTCAACAATACTAGAATAGTCAATGCCTTTATGACTGAGTTGGATGAAAACATAAACGACATGAATATCAAATATGTGAGTAACTCAAAATTGAAAAAGATAAATTTTGTTAAATATAATTAGAACTTGAAATGACTTCATAGTTCTTAAATAGTCAAACACAAAATCAATTTGAACAGACAGAAATCAAACATCAAAACAGAGAACTGCATTTGTATTTAAGAAAAATAAAATAATTTAAAATTGGATACTGAAAATTTGGTTTAACAAGTAGAAAGAAGAAGAGAAGGAGAAGAAAAGGAGGGAAGGAGGAGGAGAAGGAGGAGAGAAAGAGAATATTTGGTTGACAAGAACGTGCAAATAACTATCACATATTGAGCACTTACCTTAATCAAGGAACTATTTTAGGTATTTTTACACAGGCTATCTTTAATGTTCATATTAACCCAAATGGTACATATTCTTAGTCAACGTTGTATAGAATTAATTTCTCCATGGCCATCCTGCACGTAGAGGTGAAACCAGTATTTGAATCTAAAACTAATAGCGAGAGGCCTAGATGGGTAATACTGATTTAGAAGTAATTTATAGTAGTAAAATAGGGAAACAGTTTGGTTACATTTCAAATGTAAAAATTGTATTTGGTGAAAAATCTTGTAAAGAAAATGTTTATGTACATTAATGCAGTATTTTAAATTAGTTAATATAAAATATTATGTACACATCAAGTAATATTTTTCATAATCCAAAAGGTGTTGAGAAAAGCTGTCAAAATACAGAGAACAAGGCTAATTCTTACCAACAGATGAGTGAGTCAATACACTTCAACACTCAACGACATAGGAAAAAGTCTAGGAGATGATTATGACCCTCTTTTGCACTGGAGAAAAGAAGGGATCAAAATGGAAATGACTGATGTGTCTATAAAAGGGACTGTGAAGGACCTTCATGTGGATAATTTCTTGGGTACCTCAGAAATGTTTCTCATTTAAGAATAGCGTCAATAAGTCAAGTGCTCATGAATCCATATCCCACGCATTGGAATCAGCACATGTAAATATCCCTTATTTCGAAATGGCACTCATTCTCCTGATGGCTTTTGTGAGTCGACTTTGATGATACCAACTTGGCAGCCTATAAAGCTTGATAGTTTTCCTTGGTTCTTGCTGGGACAAAGCAAGCTGGAACCCACTGACAGGGAGCAGAACGAGGCAATTGAGTGTTTGAAAGGATGAAGAGGATTAAGCCCTGAGAAAATGAACTTTAGGGATGAAAATTGTTTTTGAACATGTGGGATTGGGTGTATAGTATAAATTCATTCTCCTTCCTTCATAGGGTTGAACCAAAAACAATGTGAAAGATTTCAACTAAAATGGGAAACAAGCTTTGAATAATTGTCCGAGTTCAATGATAGAAATGGCTGCACTGAATATTATGTTTTAGCCACCAAAGATGGAATTAGATGAAACAGAATGGTGCTTGATCAGGATGCTTTGTGGGTAATTTTCTGCTAGGAACAATCTTATATCAAAGGATGTTGAAGTCCCTCTTAGCGTTAACTTCTTTGATACTAATCATTGTGAAGAAAGCAGGAAACAATTCAACAAATAACAATTAGATATTGAACAATGTGTGTAAATAGAAAAATTGCCATTTAGTTAAGTAGCCTCCCTAATGAAATCCTTTTGCTTTTTATAAATGTATTGCCAAGAAACCTTGTAATAACATGATTTGTAATAAAGAAACAATTCTTTTAGCTATGATTCAGTAGAGAACTATTAAGTAGAAATAACTGAAGAGTATATAATGTGTTTGTAACTATAGGGGTAAATGGGGAAAAGAAAAGATGTATATAAAAAGATGAATCAAGTTACCAACCACCTCAGGGAAACATGAACACAGCCAGCAAAATGAATGGTTACTTATTAATAGTTTCATTAAACAATTATTTTAAAGGTGTATTCCAACTTTAATATGTAAAATCAACTTGATATGTTTCTAACTCCCACCTCATGGAAAGCTTTAACTTTATATTTGGATCAGATGGTTTCTATTAAAGCTGTATTTACTGTTGTTTATCATTCCATTAAATTGGGGCTTGGGATGGGGATGTGAATGGGCAGGAAATTCAGAATTAACTCAAGGAACATTTTTCACGATTATCAATGATATTAAATAAGTTCAAAAACTGAAGTACATGATTTGTTCAAACTATAATTTGAATTATAGGCTGTTTTTCTGGGAGCACTGAAACAATGATTGAAATCATTATTTCAAATTTACTTAATAAGCAATGTAACAGCATTTCTTTAATTTTAATAGGATATACATTCATGTGGAAAAGAGTGTATAGTGACAAAAATTCCTTCAAAGTTATTAGATTATTTTGAAAGACGTCTTAGGTGTGTATATGCGTAGAAATATACAAAATCAGTTTGATTTTTTTTCAATTAAAATACGTCTGTGATAGGGGCTTGCCCGGTGGCTCGTTGGTTAAGTTCGCACGTTCCACTTTGGCAGCCTGGGGTTCGCCAGTTCGGATCCCGGGTGCGGACATGACAGCGCTTGGCACACCATGCTGTGGTAGGCGTCCCATGTATAAAGTAGAGGAAGATGGATACGGATGTTAGCTCAGGGCCAGGCTTCCTCAGCAAGTAGAGGAGGATTGGCAGTAGTTAACTCAGGGCTAGTCTTCCTTAAAAAAAAAACAAAAACAAAAAAACCTCAAAAAAAAAAAATACGTCTGTGATACATGGAATTTTAAAACTACCTCCAATGACTCAGGCCCTCATATATTCCCCTCCCCTTGAGTGTGGGCAGAACAGATGAATATGATGGAATAACATTCTTATGATAATTTTACGTTATATGGCAAAGATTTGCAGATGTAATTAAGATTCCTGATTAGCTTGACTTTAAGCCAATTAAAAGGGAGAATATTCTGGGTGGGCCTGGCCTAATTATGTGAGCCTTAAAAGGGAAAAGAAGTAGAAGCAGACACTCACTCCCCTGCTGGTCTAGAAGAAGTAAACTGCCATGCTGTGAACTGCTTATGGACGCGAGACAACAAGGAACTCTGTGTGGCCTCTAGAAAGTGAGAGCTGACGGCCAGAAAGAAAAGGACCCCTTGGTCATACTTCACAAGGAAATGAATTCTGCGAACACCATTGAGTTTGAACGAAGACCTTGAGCCTCACATAAAATTATAGCCCCAGCCCACACCTTGATTCAGCCTGGTGAGACCCTGAGCAGTTTACAACTATAATTTGAATTCCTTATCTCAATACTCTATTTTTAAAGAGTAGCTCTTTGCACTTGTTACTCTATACCTTGGTTTATTAGTTATGGATGAAATCTTTTGATTCTTAGTCATTAAAGATGAGAAAATCAGCCTTGCCGCACCATCTTCCAGCTTCCCCTCTCGACCTTTTAACATAAGTTGTCAATATCTTTTCTATATTAAGAGTTTATATCTTTAACATAATTCTCATGTTTCTTTTGGTCTTAGTTCTATCAACAAACATATTTACTGCTCATTCCCAATCCTTTATCTATAGTTCTTCTAATCATCTTTTAGTTGGCTGAATCTCTTTCAGCAGATGATTCGAAAAGGACATGTGGTGGTGCTGGCCTGGTGGCGTAGTTGTTAAGTTCATGGGCTGTGCTTTGGCGGCCTGGGGTTCTCAGGTTCGGATCCTGGGTGTGGACCTACACACTGCTCATCAAGCCATGCTGTGATGTTATCCCACATACAAAATAGGGGAAGATTGGCACAGATGTCAGCCCAGGGACAATTTTCCTCACAAAAAATAAATAAAAAAGAATAATCAGAATTTCATGCAAATATGTACATACATGATTATTTGTTACAGCAATTCTTATAGTAAAATTCTTGGATACAAAAAATGTCTGACAATAAAGAAATAATGGAATATCTTCTAGAATATTATGATGATATTAAATACCATGCTTTTCAAGAGTGCTTAAACACATGAGAAAAATTAAAATTACTAATACGTGTTTTAAAAGCCTAATATAATGTCATGTGTGCATTTAAAACTGATAATTAAGAAAACTTTATTCATGCACAAGATTGGAGAAAATAATGCCAGGAAGCAGTAAGAATACAGTAATTTTTATTTTTATCTTTGTAGTTATATAAAATATATATAATCATGTATTATATAAAAATATATAATAGAATACATTATATATTATAATTATAATGTTATGTAATATAGTTATATAGATATAATGGTCAGATATTCTTCATAATGGAAAAATAATAAATGTTATAAAGATAAAGATACAGCATACTGTGTGTGGGGCCTAGGGCTCAGAATTGTATACCACATTACCCAGCATTTCTTGTCACTACACAAAGCTGCCATTTTTTTGCCAACCACTCACCTCCGTTTGGTATGACTGGGCAGTTATGGTCTCACTCTTTTCCAAGTAACTGATAAATTTTCTCGGAAAACTCTCTGACCGTGTTAAATTTGAAGTTTTAAGTTGCAAAAGAGTTTTTGGCTTAGGCAAAGACTGCTCGCTAATCCTCCCAAACCATGAGAGAGAATTCAGACGAGATTCAGAGAAAGCTCTGGGGCATGTGTGAAAATGAACTCTCATTGAATTTGAAATATAAAAATTGATTTTTCCCAGATATTTGTGTTGAGAGAAGGCCGAGGAGGCAGGCTGCATTTAAGTATTGAATTGTTTATATATGTGCATGAAGCTCTTTCTAAGAAGAACCAAAAAGTATAAATGATACGTTTGTATAAAAACTTGAAAACAAACATAATTTTGTAAACTTGTTATTCTAAATTTTCTGGATTATTCTATAACTTCTGTCTTTCATGGAGTAATAGAAATCCTTGTGCTTATTCACTTAACTAAGTGAAACATCATTAGCTATTTTTACAGATTCAGAAAAAAATCGTCCAAATTTTTTTCTCTTTGATAACTGTAAGTAAAAACATTCAGTAAAAGAAGTCCCATATGCTTCTAATAAAAACGTTGGTTTGACAAAGTATTTGATAATTATTGAATCTGGCATATTGCTATCTAAGAATTAAAAAGGATAATATAATAGTTAAGACTACACAGAACATGTCACCCAGCATTGGAGTACGATCTCCTCCAGTGTGCAATGCTGGGGGAACACAAGCAAAATCGTTTTTCCGTCTGAAGTAACAAGGCAAGGTTTGATACAATTAACTGAGATGATACACGGGTTCACCTTCTTAGACTTACATATTTTCTTTTGGTGCTCTAAAATTTGTCTGTTTCCTGGGTCACCATTTATTAATAATATTCTCCTAGAATGGGTTAACATGAATGACATAATGTGCTATATTAGAGAACACGATCTTTGTAGGCAGACTGACAGGTTCTGTCATTAATCAGCGGTATGACCTTGAGCAAGTAACTTGATCTCTCTGAGCCTCAAATTTGGAAAATGCTTACAGTTCTGAGAATGAGGGTCTAATGAAGAAGATGGAATATGTAAATGTTCAAATATGATGTCAAATTGCATTCCAGGTATAACTAAATGGCAAACAGCCATACCGTAGCTGTCAGTTCTCTCATAAAATTAGCACCTCTTTTTTTTTTTCTGTATTCCTTTGGGACTTGTTAAAATATGCATTTTTGAATGATTAAAATGTATTTATTTAATTGTTAGATTCAAACACTTGAATGCACTCCCAGGATGAAACACTGAAGGGCTATTATTCCAAGTTTTTGAATTTTCAATAAATTATGATAATAGAGTAGTTAAGGGTTATCATGTCTGGATTTCAATCCTACCACAAACACTGACAAGCTGTGACACCTCAGGGGTGTTTCTTAACCAATATCTGCCTCAGATCTTCTATAAATTGAGAATGATTAATGATAGCACCTACCTTGTAGGGTTGTTCTGGAGTAGATGAATTAAGACAAATTAAAATGTTCAGTCCTATGTCTTGAATATTCCTAAAAATTCATATTTTTATTATTTATTGGTAGTTTCTAAGTCTAGAAACTTTTTACAGCTCAGGTCCCTATAGCCTGATGAAAGTTTTGAGAAGATGCGTGTTCTATTTTCACTTTTATTTCTAATTCTCATTCAAGTTTGCTTACTAGAATTGGTACTCAGCAGATCAAATTAATCTCTGCATGATGACTCTTTTTGTGATCATCAATCTAGCTCATTAGATCTCCAATGAGATTTTCTTCTGTTCATTCTTTTAGCCTAAAATGCAATGTTAGGCCACGCTGAAGTTATGCACTGTTTGATCTGATCCCTTTTGTACAGTGGGAAAACCCCACTGTGAGGAAATAAGCATTGTATTTATAAAAGAAGGACTATGAGTTAAAGGCCAAGGTCTTCAAATTAGTCATCAGCAACAAAAAGTAGTCCAATGTGGCTCAGGTAAGCTTTGATTCTAGGCCCAAAGTCAAAGTATAGGTTTAGTCTCAAATCCTGCTTGCCTCCTTCAAAGCTTTTCAGGGTATTTTTCTCATATTTCCCCACTCAACCCTAATATTTCCATATGAATCCATGCCTCACTTTCTAACACATTGGATTTTAAGGCTTGCTCATTCTTAATCAGTACTCTTTTCTGTTTCCAATTTTATTATTTTATTTTCCATTAATATTTTATTGCCTTTTCCCTTCTAATTTTGTAAGAATTCACTTCACTCTAGCAGCCTGCCTCTGCAAGCTGCTGATTAAATGATTATTTAGAAAGATGAGTTCTAAATCTTGCCTTTGGCAATTTGAGTAGCTAAACAGAAGTGAAATACACACACACACACACACACACGTATATAATACATACATAATAAAGATACCAAATTTTTAAAAGATAATACCAAACAAAGGAGGACTGGATAAGTTTTTTTCCTTTGTTGAATGGAGAGAAAATCTCTATTTGTACATATTTTCTCAAATCTACTTTAGTGTCTGAGTGATTTGGACAGAGAGCATCTGACCAAGATCTAGTGGAAAAGAGTCAGCTCTCACAATCTTTAGTGTGATTACTGGGCTTCAGGTACCTCCCACACTTCGTTCTAATGCAAGCTGTTTCAAGGCTAATATTCTTAACACACAATTTCAGTAGTGTAGTTCGGCAAGCCAAAATAGACTGTGGTTTCACATTCACGTTAATAATATGATCCCAACCTATCTGTTGAGTCTATAACTACTTCCTTGCAATTGTCTGTATATACCCAGGACAAGCCCCTCTCACCTACTTCCTTGCCTTCACCCATCCTTGCACTCTGCCTAAAGCACTCTTTCCCTATCTCATATTCATCTGTGCAATCCTACCTATCTTTGTAAACTCAGTGCCATTGTTCTCTAAGAGGCCTCTCCTAACTAACAATTAGAAGTAAATATATCTATGTATCTAATGTTATAAATGTGATATGGAGACACACCTTTATTGCTGTCACTGTTTTATTAGAAGTTTATTGTCTAATTTTGATCATCAAGCCCAAATGTAGGCACCTCTCTGCACTTTAAAATTAGGTCAGTTAGTACACTTTAAAAGCGAAGCCAATCAGGCCTTGAGAGACGAGCAGCAGGTGAATGGCTGCACAGACTCAGGCCATTTTGTTAAATACGCCACGTCCTCTTTCTATCTGAACAGTCACATTTCTTATCCCTATCAATTACTGCTAGATTATGAACATGATAACTGCAGGGAACTCTGCAGTATCCATTATCAATATTCTCTGTGTCTTACTCAAAAAGTATTTTTAAAAAAGCAAATCAACCATAGTTAAAAATCTATATATAGACACACAAGATATGGATCAGTATTGTAGTTTTTTTAAAAATCATATAAAAAGGGAGTTACTACCAAGTCTTCAAAAATGTTAGAGACAAATGTTGAAATGTAGAAGGCACCAGTATTTTAGTGTGGTGGAAGTGTTTTTGTCAAGAATGGCTTCTGACTTCCGAAGAAAAATTTTCTCTATGTTCAACAGCTTTAAAGCATGAGATACAAAGTAGAAAAAGTAAGTTAATCCAGGTATTTTATATACAGTTTACATGCTAACATCTTTGGCTAGCTTTCTGATGAATACATTCTCTCAAGAATTTTCCCTTATCATTAAATTGATTTGCATTTTAATTTGTAGGCATTTATATCTCAGTACCATTTCAGGTCTTTTCAGGGAACTACTTTAAATATTTCATGTACTAAGTGACTGTGAGCCAAATTTCTCCATGGACTAATGTCATAACTACATAGCAGCTAAAAAAAAAAAAATACTTGAGATTTGATTATTCTGATATAAACTTAGATGAAAACTTTAGACCCTCTCAAAAATGAAAATGCATATACATAAAACATTTTGCATATAATTTCAGGTGATTCATAGGCTTCAAGAGGCCCATGGGGTGCCTAACTATGACACTTTTAAAATAAATGGTCACAAGTTTCTGATATCCTCCCTTTTAGAGATAGGGATCAAGGTTCCTTCTCTTTGATTCTGGGTTTGCTGTGATTCACTTGTAACTGAGAGAATGTGGCAGGAGTGCCAATGCATGGCTAGCTCATACAAGTTGATACATTTTTCATCTTCTTGGCTAGAACACTAGTGCTTGAGGCCCTGAGCAGCCATGTAAGAAGTCTGTCTAACCAAAGGCCATCATAGTGTGAGAAAGTCAATCCACCGTGAACAGGCCATGTGTAGTGGGTTCTGTGGTTAGCAGTCCTAGTCTTTGAGTTCTCATGGTCCTGATGCCAGATGTAAGAATAACCAATCTTTACATGACTCCAACTGAGAGACACTGAGTCACCTCCAGGCTCTTAGCCTTCTCAGCAGAGGAATCTTGGAGCAGAAACAAGGTGCTTCCTCTCTGCACTTTCTAAATTTCCAACCAAAAGAACCCATGAACAAATACAATGTTTGTTTGTTTTTACACAACTAAGTTTGGGATGATTTATTGTGTAGAAACGCTATTCAGATCAACTCATGTTAAGAAGCTTAAATCTATAAAGAATAGAAATCTGGAAGCACTGAGTTTGAACTCAGCTTAGCAAATCCAATCCACCAAGTTAGCATGTGCTAAGTGACGGCTCTCAACTGTGATCTTTTTAAAGATAGACAGGATTTCAAAAGAAATAACATAATAACTAAAACCAACAAACTTAGTTAAATCAATCTTCAGAGGGCATGTCTCTAAGATTTGGCATATTGCCAAGGTATTTCTTCTGTAATGGTCAGCACACATGAGGCTCAGGTTGAAAACAAATTAGTTATCAGTGGTTACGGCTTCACATAAAAAGTCTATGTATTCTTCATGATAGATAATAGTTTATAGCTGGTGGTTTTGAGGAAATGGGAAATTGCTTCATACAGTCATTCCATAACTAGCCTGAATGGGCTCCTCCATCTTAGAGTAGCTCCATCATTAGGGACACATCTCTCTAAATTTTGATAAGAAATTTAAAGAAAGAACTTAGAATCATGTGGGATGTTTGAAGGGCCAAGCTTGAAAGAAGATGGGAGACTTCTACCTATATCTTTCTGGAAAACCCAGATAAAATTTAAAATTTAACTATAAAAGAAGCTGGAAATACAGCCTCGCTGTGTTCCCAGAAAAAAAAAAATGTAATGGAGTTGGATGAACACCTAATAATGTCTTGTCAAACCTTGCTAAAAGCTAATTCTGATAATTTTATTAATTATTTTGTACTACATATCTTCCTTTGAATGTCTGATACTTTGGACTTTAACCAAAATATTTATTTTTAGACCCTTCATGATATGAATTGCCAGCTATATTGATGATTCAGTGACAATAGAGAAAAATAGAATATTGGAAATTATAGAAAATAGGTTTTAAGATGTTATAATAACAAGTTTTGGTTCAAAGTGAAAAATTTTGTTTTTTTTACAAAACACCCATTTTGTATTTTTTTGACCAAAGAAGTACATAAAGGCAAGAAATGAAGAATAATTTATTGTATAAACATGTTAGAGATTTTGGCAAACACAAAGTGAAACAATTAGTACCAAAGCAGTTTATTGTCACCTCTAAAATGTAAATTCTGTGCTCAGAGACAGCATGATTCATGATGTTTTCCAGTCTTCTTATTTCCGGTATGGGAAGTGATAATACAAATTCCTCTTCTGGTTCCAAATGCATTTAATTATTTCTAGTAGTATTATTTCCCCAGTGAATCAAAATAATTATTGATTGGTCTGTTTGAAGTGACTGAGCATGAATGAATCTACATGTCTGCAATCACCCCCTTCATCAAAATTAACATCTTCTTTCCTGATAGAAATATTCTTGGCAAAGTCATGGTATCGTTTATTCTTTGAAACCATTCTCTTAACCAGAGTGTAGTATCATCTGGTTCTTAAACGACATCAAAACACATCGTTAAAAACAAAGAACTTAGTCACTAGGTCACCAAAAAATCTTTTGGCTTTTCTGAAGAGTCGCTTATATTGAAATAATCACTCTCACTGATGACATTCTAACTCTTTCTCACTTAGCGAATGTAAAGAGACAGTTCTCCTAATCTACCAGCTGATTACCCAGTGATACCATCTAAGAAAGGGAAAATAAATGTTTGATTCTTTCCTTTTATTTACCAGTTGTCAAGGTAAAGAATTGTTTCTTAATAATCTTTCAAATTAGTTTTTTAAAAAAATATCGTTATGAACTCATGCATTTAAACCTATTTGATGGATTTCAATAAATTTTAATCATCATCCTTTTCAAAGATTAAATTTTTCCAACTTTGCCAATGAGTTCTTCCTCAAGTTATAAATTCTTTATTGCAAATTGAACCATGGATAACATACAGAAGGAGTAAAATTGGCATTTGGATTTCTTTTTGCAAAAGGATCAAGTTTTCTGTGCCCAAACAGTAGCTTCATTTCAGTCATTAAAATACTGTGTTAACTCTTTGTTCAGTGTGTGATGTGTGTGTCCATGTATACATGCATGCATTTGTGTGTGTCCATTTCTGCACATACATATGCATGCTTGTGTTTGTGTAATAGAGATACTTGCTGGTATCTCCTTCCAGAATTATTTACCACTTGACCTCAGAGTGGCTTTATTACATTTCCTTCCCTTGAGTGTATTATTTAAATATTCACTCCATATTTCTCTGACCTAAAGCATCGATACTAGAAAGGACTAATTATAATTTAATTTTCTTTCCCTTATAAAGAACTAGCTATTTCAGCTAGTGATTTAAAAAATTATATTTTACATTTCAGCGGTTTGTCTTGCAGTTGGTATTGATTCTCTGTGTTACTATTGTCAAGTACATGATGTGCTCATTTCTCAGACAGTTTCCATTTTTTTTAAAGAAACTTTAAAAGTTTTAGTTTTTTCTGCTAATGAAGTTGTTTTTCTTCTTCAGGGACTCCTATTATCCATATGTTGGATATCTTTTTCCAACCTTTGATTTTTATCAATTTCTCTTAAATACTTTTTAAAAAATCTGTTTCTTAATTTCATTTTAATTTTGGTTTACCTTGTCTCCTATTTTTCTGAAGGCATTGTGAGTTATGCTTACGTTTTATATTATTTTTAATGTGTCTGATTTGTTTTGAGATAAAAATTGCAGTTTTGATGTATACTCTGGGTATGTCTTTCTAGCATACTTTTATTTTCTGTATTCTTTTTTTATTGTGATAATCTGATATTATATTTGATTTTCATATTGCAGTTAATTTTACGAACTTTAGAAAAAGTTTTGATTTAGAGTAACTTTCTGAGCAGAGCTCTCTCTTCTGTTGTTTTCTTATAAAAACAAACAATGGTTCTCTTGCTTTTGAGATTCCTTGACTCTGTTCTGTTCTCCTGCTTTTATTTGAATCTTATTTCTCCATCATCTCCTTTGCCCTATATACTCAATTCAATTCTATCCCCAATAATTTCTTTTCAGTTTGGACCCTGGAAAAGAACCAGAAAGCATCATTGGTGGGGCAGTTTAGAGAGTTCATAGGGGAGAGTGTCTCTAGTCTTCAATATTACTGTGTACCTTTGTTATATCACTTGCTATTGAAGAAGGCAAACACTCCCACCCCTCCAGTTTTAGTTGATTTTCTCCAGTTAGCCTGCATAACCTTCTAGCAATAACCTTATCAGTTATTTGGGGCTTCCCAGTTCTCAGGATCTCTAGACTCCCTGCTGTTTCCTCCAATTTCTTCTAAATAGATGCAGATACCATGCTAACTTTGCAGTTATTTTTATTTTTATTTTTAATTTGGAGTGGATACCTTGTGACCTTGTTCTGTTGTAAGTGTTTTTCATTTGTTTTTCATTCTGATATCTAGATGTCCTCTCTAGAGCACATAGTATATAGGTATTCAGTGAGTAAAAACTATACTGCCATTGCCATCTTCCTTCTAGTAAGTATATTACTAGTAATTAGCAAATGCCTGACAGAGTGTTTGGCTTATAAAGATTTAATAAAATATTTATTAAATCTGTAATTTAATTGATATATGAGTTAATTCATATACAAATAAATGTTTGAGTATTTGGTTTCATTACAACTTTATCCTTTATGGTACTTGAATAAGAGATAGTGATTCTCACGCTGTCCTCAGATTGATTTATTCTAGGATGACTATGCAATTTGTCCTCCAAACCAAACATATTTAGGTGTGAAATGGGATCTTTTAACAATTTTTGTGGAGTAACAGATGGAAATGAGCAAAAACAAGTACGCATGGTCCCCCTATTTTTACTTAACCAAGTCTTTTGTGTGTCACCTGGTCAAAGAGGGTGATGTATCCTCCCCAAAAGCAGAAACATCACCTCTCCAAATTTGTTGCTTTGACAATTTCTTCTCTCACAACTGTAAAGAAATTGTTAAAAATACGTCCACTACATTAGGAAGCACAGGAAACAATGACTTTCCAAGTGTGATCATAAGCTAAACGAATAGGAATAGATTACATTAGATCTCAAGATTTACATTTAATTTCAAATTTGGTATAATGCAAGAGTCAATATTGGAAGAAATACTAACAGAAGGAACTGTATCAGCCTGAAAAAGAATGAGAAATAGCTTGCGTAATAGTGTCTGCTAACCTGTGGGCGAGATACACTTAGGCAATGTGGAATTAAGACAAGACTGGCAAAGACTGACTATATACTTACAGTTTGGCCAAAGAACTAATTGTGCTCCATCACCTAGGTTATGACATAGTCAAGTGCTCCCATTGGGCTCCTTGATCACAGTTAGAAAATTTTGGAGCTATCCAGGATCACCAACACAAAGCCCTCTGGATATAAAAGGCCGTGATGCTCATCTTTCTTTCCATTTAAGACTGTAAAATAGATGGGTTGTCCAAAGATAGAATTTAGCATCATTTCTGCATCATTTAAAAGTGGTGTATCTTCTTCTCTTCAGCATGTACCCTCTTAATTATTTCAGGAAAGTATTTGAGAGACACACATCCAGCTGTTGGCCAGGTGGCTCAATTATGCTAAATTATCTTTGTTCTTAGAGTTTATTTCCTCATGATCTTTGTGGATTACAGTGGCAGAACTCTTCCTCTAATCAAAAAGCACTTTGCTTAGTTGCTATAAAGCCTATGAGGGACCGAGAAAGCACTAGAATTCTCCTTTACAATGTAGGAATTCACAGCATAGAAAATTTAGATTAGCTCATCTAAACATAAGGAGATCTTTTTTGAAGAAGAAGAAGATTAGCCCTGAGCTAACATCAGCGACCAATCCTCCTCTTTTTGCTGAGGAAGACTAGCCCTGAGCTAATATCTGTGCCCATCTTCCTCTACTTTATATGTGGATGCCTGCTACAGCATGGCTTGACAAGCAGTGCATAGGTCTGCACCCGGGATCTGAACTGGTGAACCCCAGCCACCGAAGCAGAACATTCAAACTTAACCACTGCACCACCAGGCCTGCCCCCATAATGAGATCTTTGGTATAGTAAAATGAGAGGTCGCCTATTCTCTATGGACTGCCCTGATAATCAAATGCCAAGATCAACAGTGACAATAGGCCTCTCCATCTCCATCACACCTATCACCATAAACATACAAAGGCACAGAGTCACATACACATACATATAAATTTGTTGTATTAGTTATATATAGCAGCTTAACAAATTACCACAAAATTTAGAGCTACACAACTAACATCTATTATCTCACATTTTCTGCAGATCAGAAATCTGGGAACTTCTTCAGGGTCTCTCATAGGCTGCATCAAGGTGGTGGCTGCACTATAGTGAACCCAAAGCTCAACTGGGAAAGAATTCCCTTCCAAGTCCCAAAGATTGTCAGCAGGATTCAGTTCCTTGGAGGCTGTTGAACCAAGGGCCTCTGTTTCTCATTGGCTATGGACTGGAGACTGCCCAAAGTTTCATGCTTTGTGGGTTTCTCCAACATGGTAGCTTGTGTGTACAAGTCAAGAAGGCAAAAGAGTCTGGTAGCAAGATGAAGTCACAATCCTTTGCAACCTAATCACAGATGTGATATGCCAACTTTGCCATGTTCTGTTGGTTAAACAAAGTTACTAGGCTCAGCTCACACTCAATGTGGATGAGTTACACAAGGGTGAATAACAGGAGGTGGAAGTCATTAGCAAAGCTTTAGATGTTTGCTTATCACAGAGATTAAAGAGAAGGATTTGGTAAGAGATGGCCTAATCAGCTCTGCCATCCTCAGCTCATTACTCACCTTAAATGGTTGAGTTCTTCAGAAGGAGATACTGAGGTGGAGTTTAGGATGTAAGATATTCACTAAAGGGATCCAGCAGACTTGAGTTAAAGGGCTATGGTGGAAGACAAAATTAACTCTTTATTGCTTTCTGTTGTATCCAGTCTTTTCTCCTTTTTTTTTTTTTTGAGGAAGATTGGCCCTGAGCTAACTGCTGCCAATCCTCTTCTTTTTGCTGAGGAAGACTGGCCCTGAGCTAACATCCATGCCCATCTTCCTCGATTTTATATGTGGGATTCCTGCCACAGCATGGTGTGCCAAGTGGTGCCACGTCCACAGCTGGAATCTGAACCGGTGAACCCTGGGCCACTGAAGCAGAATGTGTGCACTTAACTGCTGTTCCACCGGGATGGCCCCTCCAGCCTTTTCTTATGTAAGAAGACTTTTGATATGCCAACCTGAAGTGTATAGATATCCATCAGTTAAATATGTGTGTAGATGTGTATTTTATGTTCGATAAAATTTTATGAATCTTTAGGAATTGTATACATAACCAGTTTACCTGGGAAAAAGGCATATGTGTACTCATATTTTAATATTACTAGCTTTCGTGTCAGACTATCTAGTTTCTGAACTCAGCTCTATTCTTTTCGAGTTATATGACCTTAAGCAAGATTCTCTTCTTTTTTTTTTTCGTGAGGAAGATTTGCCCTGAGATAACATCTATGCCAATCTTCCTCTATACAGTATGTGGGATGCCTCCACGGCACGGCTGATGAGTGGAGTAGGTCCGCATCCAGCATCTGAACCTGTGAAACGGGCTGCCTAAGTGGAGCTCGTGGAATTTTAACCACTAAGCCATGGGACTGGCACCCATTAGGCAACATGCTTAACATCTTTAAGTTGCAATTTCTGATTAAGAAAATGAAGTTGAGAGCCAGGCCCAGTGGCCTAGTGGTTACGTTCAGCATGCTCTTCTTTGACAGCCCAGGTTCTATTCCCAGGCATGGACCTACACCACTCATCTGTCAGTGGCCATGCTGTGGTGGTGGCTCACATACAAAAAGAGGAAGATTGGCAGCAGATGTTAGCTCAGGGTGAATCTTCCCCAGCAAAAAAATAAATTAATTAATTAAAATAAAGATGATCATAATAATAGCAGCTGCATTATTGGATCTGTATGACTATGAAATGAGGATATCCATGCAGAAGAGTTTAACAGTGCTTAAGTATATTATATAAACAAATGTAAACCATTATTGTTATTTTCTGCATAAAATTAACGGTCTGAAAAAGAACAATTCTGGGTCTAAAAGAGGAAAATGGAAACCATTCAGCACATTTGACTGAGTATTCTATTTAGTTTTTAGGAAGGACTTTAAGTATGGTTTTGGCAGATGATAAAAGAAGATGCTACATTTGGAGTTGAATAACAGAGCTATTGAAGGTTTAGATAACAGTTACATATAACTCAGTCCTCTTTCCTTCCAAACCTCAACTGTAAAATGCACCGTAGGCTTTAGAGAAAGTAAACATGAAAATCTCAGAAATATTTTCTACACGGAAGATTTAGAGTAGAGAATTTACTATAACCAAATCAGTGTTCACTGCCTTGGACCATCTACTAGATCATTAAAATAGATTTATTTTAGAGAGAAACCTTTCTCGTGCGTGGCTTTTGGATTCTTTGGCTGTCACATAGGTTTAATAAGTGTACCTGGGGCTGAGTTGTATGTAGAACCGGCCAAGAGGTTCATTGCACCTTAGAAAGCTGTTATCTGCTACTTCTTGTAATCCATCCATGTGTGGACATGTTGTTATTCTCATGTCCACGAATAGTTAATGACCTTTTAATAAAGCCTTTCATGACAATGCACAAGTCACTTGGGGATTTTCATGACCATGTTTACAAATGTCACTCCTGTGTAACTATCTAAACTAATTATGTAATAGGTTATCTAATAGGGGAATCTCATAGAAAACAAACGCGAGAACTCAGTAATGATTCTCTCAAAAACCTTTTAAGGGATGCTCAGCATTATTGGGACTGAGCATTTTAAAATGAATTTCTTAATATTACCTCTACAAATAGAGCTCCATTGTCCACCAAGTCGCCCAATGCTATTATGTCTTTCTTTGATCTTACGGTTTCAAGAAAGTAGCTCAACATAAGAAAGCAGATTAGGAAGAGTGTCTTAAAGAACAGCAATCCTTTAAATTCCTATTCAGTCATGACCCACTCCTCTCAAAATGTAAAATTTCCACACGTCAAAAGCAAAGCAATTTGTTTGAATCAAATGCTTAGAATCTTGGACTTTAAAACTATATTCATATTTTTTGTCTTTAATCTCTCCTGATGAAAGGAAAGTACTGTTTTACTCCAGTAGAATTTTTACTAGAAAATCTTTGAAATAAAAAAGTACTCAATTTAGAGGTGTCATTTTAGGCTAAACATATCAGAGAAAGAGTTCAATTAAAGCTGGGTAGCCTAGTGGAGATAAATTAAGGTTAGCATGCAGGAGACTTGGGTTCCGGTTGAGGCTCTGCCAATAGCAAGCTGTATGACTTTGAGAATTTATTAAACAATATACTCAGGTCTTCATTCCTAAGACGGAATGCCAATTCTCTCTAACCTCTTCACGGAGTGTTTTTAAATATCAGATGAAATGAAAAGTCATGGGGAAATGCTCACAGTAAAATAAATAAGACTGAAAAGGCAGGATATACAATTGTATTTACAAAATGAATTCAATTATATATAAATAGAAAAGGCTATACATCTGAAAATCTGTATTTATTTAAATAAGAGCTAGCAAATATATGAGTTACTTTCACTTTCTCATTTGTACATTTCACTATTACTAAAATCATAGTTTAAATCAATGTTTTAGTTGTAATGCTGCTGGGATTGTATTTTCAAAAGTTGAAAGTATTGTGTTAAAGAAATACGTTATTATGAGAGAGAGAAAGTAGATTATAGTCAGAAAAGAGAACAAGGTTCACAGTCATGTGATCATTGGTTTAAAGTCTGAGTCTGCCATATACTAATGTGCCTTTGGGCAGAATATTTGGCTCCTTTAAGCCACAGTTTCTTCATCTATAAAATAGTAATAAAAATGTATTTTTATTATTATTGTGTACAATAATAGATTAATAATATCTAGCCCATTGAAAATCCCCCAATACTATTCTTCACTGGCGTTATTTCTTAAATTTCAAGGAAGGATTCAGTTTCAACACAAAAGTTACAAAACCAATATAAATTAAATACAGTTAGGGAAGGAGCCACTTTCTTTCACTTCTTCATTAGTATCTATCATGTCGGTTCCTTTGTCCACATGAGATATTATTTTTAATTTTGGTAATCTAATATAATACTCAATTTTGTTATCTTAGATGTAGTCGTAATTATACTTGCCCATGCAGGTATTATGAGAACAAAATTAAATGAGACAACATATGCGAAATGTCTGGCTTAGAGCAGCTCCTCTCATCACTAGAGGAAGCACAGAGACAGACCCTGGCAATTCCCTGAGGTCAAATGCCACTGAGGGGATCGCCTGAAACATCCATTTCAGTCTGACTTAGCAATCAGAGGGAGGAAACAGTTGTATACAGAAAATACTGGGAAAAATTGTCAAGAGTTTGGTAAAGAAAGAACTTCCTAGATTTTTGTTTTGTTGCTACAGTGCAGTGTGCACACTAGTTTGTAAACATTCTATAAAATAAAGGTAAGCCTTCATTAAATATGAAAATTATTTTCTCCTTTTTGGTTAAACGATGGCATAAGCTTCAGAAATGTACACTACATTATATTTTGAAATATCTAAGCTGCATTTCCCCACAATAATAGCTTTATTAAATTTTTGCCTGAAACTGGAGACCAAATTCTATAAAATTAAAGCAGCATATGAAATACAGCATTTTCCTAATACTATCTACTGCTATTGTTTTTCTCTAGAGATCAGTATAAAATGATATTTGATAGTCTATTATATGCTTATTCAATTATAAAAGCATTAAAATCAGAAAGTGGAAAACGAGGAAGCAATAGCTGATCACCTTACCCTGGCATGCCTATCACATTATGGGCTCATTGAAACTCAACAATTCTCAAAAGGTTGTACCTGGTTTTGTTTTTATGTTAGCCTTTTTTTGAAAGAAACCTATAAAACTGAAATTTATCTTACAGTTTCTTTGAGCTTGGCTTTCCTTCTAATAGAGTGGTCCTAAATACGGGGAAATTTTTTCAATATACTGATCTGTCCTATCGATAGCTATACTTAGAAAATATGCCGGGGAGAATAAAAGAGGATTGATGCTATTATCTGCTTTTCATTGCCTTCAATGAAAATTTCTCTGCCTAAGTACATACCATGAAATGACATTTCAATGCAATTATTCACAATAAAATGTACTGATGTCCATTCAAAATTATAACCAAAGCCACGTCTTTTAAATTAACCTAATGAGCCTACTACCTATCTATCTGTTAGCAAAAGTAATGGAAATGACAACAGTTTGAAAAATGGAATCACACTGAAAGTCATGCTACTGCCCTTCCTTTATTACTCTTTCCACAGCAGCATCCATGATTAAGTGATTCAGTTTAACTAGACCAAATATTTGATGTGTATATTTTATCTACTGCACACTGTGCTATACACTGAAGAGGGTTCAAAGATGAGTAGGTCTCATGACCTCACATCATCAACTTATGAGCATTAGAGGATATTATACATATCAAAATATTAGACAGCTTAAGGTGATTGCCATACAAGAAGTTTACAGAGAGGCCAATCAGTGTTCAGAAAAAGAGAAAGCATCCATTGTAAGAAAAAGAAAATTTTCCCAGAAAGGATCGAATTTAGAATGGACTTTGAATGGTAGGAAGAGTTTCAATTCCTGGGAAAGGAAGAATAGTGAAGTTTAGCAGAAAAAAATGTATGTAGTAAGCAAAATCATGAAGCTGTGTGGTCTGGGTGGTTTGCTTAGGAACCAACATGCAGCCTATAGATGAGAGTCATGGGAAACAAGACCAGGTAGGACTGTGAGGGGACAGAGGAAGTGGTCTCAAGAACCTTTGTCAAAATGATGGGAAGAAAGAATAGAAAATTCCAACTGAACTCAGAAAACAAGGAGATTTTTAAAATTTTTGTTAGTAGGGGAACTAATTGTGACAACCAGCCTCTAAGATAGCCCACAGTGATTCCAGTTTTCTGGTATCTGCACACTTTTGTAGTACCCTTCCATATTGTACCAGTTTGCCTGGGTGACCAATAGAATATGGCGGATGGATATGGCTGCTTCCAAGATTAGGTTATAAAACATAATATGACTTCTATCTTGTTCTTTGTCTCTCTTTCTCTTCTCTGTCTCCCTTTCTCATCACTCATTCTTGGGGAAGCCATGTCATGAGCAGTCTTATAAAGAGGCACATGTGAAGAAGAACTGAAGCGTCCTGCAAATAACTAGGTGAGTAAGCTTGGAAGCAGATCGCCCAGCCACAGTCCAGTCTTCAGATACTACAGCCCTACTCAACAGCTTGACTGCAACCCCTTGAGAGATCCTGAACGTAACCATGCAGGAAAATTCCTTACCGGTTCCTCACGCTCAGAAACTGTGTGAATAATAAATTTTTGTTGTGTTGAAGGTGACAAGTTTTGGGACTATTTGTTATGCAACAATAGATAACTAATACAATATGGGTGGACTTTGTGGCATAGTATTAGTCATATGGCAGTAAAATTCTGAGTAGCTTAGAAGAGAAAGAGATAAAAGATGAGAAGACAAATTTTATTAACTTACTATGTACCAGGCCTCCAGCCATGTATGCATTTCCTCATTAAACAACCCCAGTATTCTTTGAAGTGAGGTACTATTCTTATTTTATAGAAACTTAAATTGTAAAGCAACTTGTCCAAGATCACACAGCTAATAAGCAATGAGCCAAAATTCAAACCGTTGTTTGTTTATAGAAACAAGTATTGGTTGAATGAATGAATAAACACACAAGTGCACATTTCATGGGTTGTTATAATGTCCTGCTAATGCTTTTCCCTTGCCTTTAAGAAAATTTGGAAAGATTCTCAATTAATCCTAACAACATTTTTCTTTGTAGTTCTCCAATAAATGGAATCAAAGAAAGATGTGCAAGAAAATTCGTGGTTTGCCATACTTCATTGGCCCAGACGTAAAGATTTTATTGTGCAAATCTTTGCAAGAACTGTCTTTAAACTATCCTCTCTGGCCTTTTCTGTATGAATGATTTCTGGGAAGTGCTTGCTTTTGACCTCCTTTGAGGTTTTAAGCAATACAAGCCACAGAACAAACAGTCCAGGAGAAGGTTTGAACTCCTGAAATGGGATTCGCTTCAACACAGTTAAAAAAAAGAGTTTTCACGTGACATCCAACAAGAGTGGAATAAACACACAAATGGAGGAAAGGAAAAAAAAAGAAAAGGAGAAACAGCAAACAAGTAACAGCGGCATTCACAAAATGCAATTTTAAAATAAACCTGCAGCTGAAAACATTGAGATCAACATTAATACCTAGTGTAAAACCCCAACGGATTGTATTAAAGTTGTATTTTAAGAGACAATAAAGCACAGATGCCAGAACTAGCCTGCCTGGGTTTATAACCTAACTCTGCCCTTTATGGACCTTATGACCTTGGGAAGTTACTTACTCTGTGTGCCTCATCCTGAAAAGGGGACGATAATTGTGCTTAACTCTTAGGATTGTTGTAAAATTAAAGGAGTCAAGATATGCATGGTGTTTGCAAGAGTGACTAGCATAGATTAACTGCTACATATCTCTCCTGATAGATCTACAAGGGTGGGAGGAGGGAGGTGGCATTTTCAGGGCAACCACGTCGATTCTTACCTCTGGTAACATGAATGTAACCAAAGCTGGAAGGAGATACAGATTTATGTAGAAATTAATTTCTCCCAGAGGAGAGGATAGCAGGTCTACCAGTTAGATTTCACAAATGACCATAGACACTAAATCAGTTATAATTCCATGAAACAAGATGAGAGTCATTTCTCCTTAAATTTTGCTCCCTAGGTACCTGCTTCACTCTGCTCCTGGCCTTTTGAAATGAAAATGCAAAGAAAACACAAAGTAGATCTCTGCGAGATTGGGCTCTGTAAGAACCTTCCTGCTGTTCTCCAAGGGAGCTTTGAAACAATAATTAAGCACGCAAAAAAACAAATCTTCATGTATAATCGTATGTCCCTGTATTTCCTCTTCATTTTGTTTTCTTTTTAATTGTCATTTTAAGTAGATAATAGTTGCAATTGTATTTCAGAAGTCTGTGGAAATTGAAAAATGACTCAAAAATGGATAAATTGTTTCTAGCTGAGGCCCTCCATGGTCCAGGGAAAATATGCTGTTGGTGCAAGTTGCTTGCATTTTATTTATTTATTTATTTAAATTTTTTTTTTTTTAAAGATTTTGTTTAATTTTTTTTCCTTCCCAAGGGCCCCCGGTACATAGTTGTATATTCATCGTTGTGGGTCCTTCTAGTTGTGGCATGTGGGACGCTGCCTCAGCGTGACTTGACGAGCAGTGCCATGTCCGCGCCCAGGATTCGAACCAACGAAACACTGGGCTGCCTGGAGCAGAGCGCGGGAACTTAACCACTTGGCCACGGGGCCAGCCCCGCTTGCATTTTATTTTTAAAAATCTTCCCTGGTTTTGTTCTAGGGGTTCTAAATATAACTGCCTAGAAAAGGTGTTAAAATACAGAGGTAACACATGTATGAGCAATATTCCTGCTTCAGGCAGAGTTCTCCCATTGTCCTATAGTTTTCCACCAGTATTTCCCTGCAGATTATTGCTATTGGGGACTATCCATTCTTGACTGGAAGATAAATGGCTTTAAAAAATATATGTATCATGGATCATTGGAGAGGAAAGTCTATTTTAATTAATATAAATAATATTTTGTTCATAGTTAGAACAAAATATATGGTGATGTTTGAAAATTTTTGTTAGGAAATACCTTTTGAAGAACTTTCCAATCTAAAGGGACATAAAGAGCTGAATGGTGCTTCATAGAATAACTAGAAAACCAGAGTGGATGAGAGAAGTAAGCAAGTTTTGAAGAAATATAAGGAGAAACTTTCTAAAAATGGATCTGTTTAACAATAAAAATAAAATTAGCCAGCACTTACCAAACACATACTATGTACCAACTATTGTGTCAAGAGCTTTATTATCTCATTTCAACTGTACAGAAATCTACAGGGTAGATATTAACATAATTTTTCTTTTATATATGAAAAAATTGAGGCTTAGAGAGGCTAAATGTATTTCCAGAAACTAATTCTTGTGGGTTTTTTGAGGAAGATTAGCCCTGAACTAACATCTGCTGCCAATCCTCCTCTTTTTGCTGAGGAAGGCTGGACCTGAGCTAACATCCATGCCCATCTTCCTCTACTTTATAGGTGGCACGCCTGCCACAGCATGGCTTGACAAGCCGTATGTAGGTCCACACCCAGGATCTGAACCCGCGAACCCTGGACTGCAGAAGCAGAACGTGGGAACTTAACCTCTACACCACCAGGCTGGCCCCAGAGGCTAATTCTTGATGTTGTTACTGTTTGAACACAAGATGATTAGGCCAAGGCCACTGAAACAACACATGACTCTGCCTCCAAGAGCTTAGATGTAACATGTTAGGCACATGGAGGTGAGGAGGTGGTAGGTCACTCAAAATTCAGAAAAGAAAACTGACAACGAGTAAGCAGAGCTCTGAAAAATGAGTGTGCAGAAATGACGGAAAAGAAGAAATCTTGGAGTTTGGCTGACCATTTCTAAGGTTGCTGAATGATGAAAGAATGAAAAGATGAATGAAAAATAGTACAACAACTTTCATACTTTCCTTTGTATAACAAGAGTGTCTATAGCCAGCGTTGATTGAGAGACTCTATGCAGATGGCAACGTGCTAAGTATTTTACATTCAGTATCTCAAAACACCCTACCCTATCCAGCTGGGTAGGTCCTACTATGATTCTCATTTTGAAAGTGAAGAAAATAAGATTTTAAGACTCTAAGTAGCATGACCAGACTGCTGTTAATAAGTGAGGAAGCCCTGAGTTAAAGCTGGGCCTACCTGAATGTAGGGCCTGTGCAGTCAACCACAAGCTATATCCATCTCATTATTTTATATTCATGCATTCTTTTGAGTCTCACAATAAACTTATAAGATACATAGTGACTAATGTAAAAACTGAAACTCAGAAATGTTAAGGAACAACCCTAGGTCAAACCCAAATTTAATCATATTGATGGTTAAAGACATGTGAAATGCACTAAAAATGAAGTATTTTCAAAGCAAATGCTTTTCCAGAGAAGTGTCTAATCTCCCTACTTTGTTGAAAGATTATTCTCAATTATAGACCAAATAAAATATTCCTTTGGGATATTTTCAATACTGAACAGTTGTTTGCTTCTAAGATCATTTTATGTTTACTATTTGAGATCTTCCTGGTACTTCTTATTGATGAGTTCATTGAGAACAACATTTATGAAATAAGAGAATTAATCAGCATTTAGTTGTTTTTATTCCAAAGAAAAGAACAATAATTTAAAAACAGGCATAGCAAATTATAATGTCTTTCTCAAATTGATTTAATATTAATTGCCTTAGTGATTTCCATCTAAGAGCCTATAACAGACTGTGTTGGTTTTGCATAGGTTCATACTGCCTATCACACATTTATCAATGTAATACGTAAATACATAATTCCATAGCAAGACCTAGCATCAGTGCCAATGAGGATGTTCAAGGAGAATGAAAAAAGGGATAAGAAAAGATTATTCCCCCAAAGGAGATGAGATTCCATTGAAATCAGAAGGGGATAGATCAACAGTTGGAAAAGGCAGATGGCACCCCGTTCTCACTCCTGTTGTTGGTGAGGATTTCCGTTGTGCCCATCAAATGGGTATCTCTTTCTTTCTTTTTCAGGAATTGGAAGAACCAGGGAAGTTTGTACAGCACACGGCTGTGGCTGACAGACAAGTCAGGAATCAGCCTCCTTCAGTAGGACGCTAATTGTCTTTGACACCTTCTATTAACAGCAGGGAGCACAGCCGAAGACTGGTGCAGACACGTGACCCGACATTTCCTTAACTTCCATTTTTCTAAAAGTATAAGGTTTCTTTTTTTCCTGTGCTTGTTTTTGTTGTCGAATTCAAATTTCAAACTACATTACAAGATAAGCATATATAAAATATAACTTTAAAGTTCTGTTAGTATAAAAATGAGATATAAAAGCAAAAAAATAAGGCAAATGGGCTTGATATGTTAATATTAACATATTCCAAATGTCTTTCAGAAATGGTAATACATTCAAGTTGCCTTTCCCTCTCCTACAACCATGACAGACATAATTAGAGATTTTTCCACTTATTTTCTCTTGAGGCTGGGCTAGGTAGTTATCCGAAATGTCTAATATTGGCTCAGTTAATGAACCTCATTTGCTGTCTCTGCTCTAGGCCATGCTAAAGCATCTCTAACACACAATTGGCCTGACATAATTACAAAACAAAACTTTGGGTTGTGAAATCGTGGGAAGAAAACAGATTATCAGTGAAGTTTAGGAATAACACGGAATCAATAACTTTTTGTGACAACTCACCAGTTCTTTTCTTTATGCCAAACTAAAGAAGTTTTCCTGCTGCTGAATCACAGAGTGAACCAACCAACCAACCAACCAAAAAGGGAACCTAGGTAGCTGCAGCAAACGTTTTGCTAAGCCTGGCTAGCCCACATATTGGAGGCATTGAATGACTGGCACCCAATGTTTGTGCTGCTGGGGGATGAGGATATTTAAGAAGTAATATCTTCTACAGAAATCAATTTTTAAAATAATCAATATTAAAAACAAATAAATTTACAAAGTTTAAGGCTCTGTAATAGTTATCTGAAGCAAAATAGACTTTCTTAAATGTATTATTTAAGAATAAAGAGGAAACTATGCATACTTCTCCTTCAAAGAGTAAAGTTAGCCTTTTAAGCAATTTTTTTCTTGTCTTTATAATTTTCTGTGTTATAAAAGTCCATAGAATATGGCAGCCCCTATCTGACTCTACCAGGATCAAGATTCTGGGGTTCAGACTGAGCAAGTACGAGCCAACAATTCCTTGTGACCAGTTCTACATCTCTGAGTGCTTCATCCTACACAAGTACCATTAGGGTTAGAGTTCGTCTAAGTAGCTGATAGGAACTAAATTAGAGAGAGAAATATGAAAATGGAATGAGATTCTTCCTGAAATCTCAAATTTGAGCAAGTGTGAAGAGACTGAAGTCTCTTTATAGTTCCTAGTAAAAGAAAGTCCATTGGTTTCTTCCTCGTCATTTTAATTTAGGAAATAGAACCTGGGCAGTTATGACTCTGGACACACACTGAAAGGGTAGCTTCTCTTAATAACTCTGTGGCTTTAGGCAAATTATTGAAATTTTCTGATCTTCAGTTCACTTATTTCTATGGTTGCAGAAATAATAGTACCAACCTTATAAGGTTATTATAAGGGTTAAATGAGGTTAACTATGAAAAGTACCTAGCAAGATATCTGGCACATAGTAAATGCTCAATAAATGTTAGCTGATATTCGCTATTAATAATGTTATTGTGTAAAATTTGCAGCAGACTCCTCCTCTTTTCCCCTAGACCCACTTCTTCTCACTCTTCATCCTCGTGGAGTCATGAATCTCTCCCATAGTAGTAACACGTTTTCAATACCTTCTTCTGTCCCCTGTGTTCTTTGCTGCCTCAGACTCTTTGCTGTCTATTTGTTTCATGCTTGTTTTTCACATTCAGTCTCCCCTCTAGTTGCAGACTGACCCCAGGTGAGCAACTACCCCTGTAGCCCCAGTCCCTCCCCAGCAGGAATAGCCTATTCCTCCCCTTTTCCCATCTCACATGGGTATGGATATGCTTCTGGATGTGCTGCTAGGTAGCTAAGAATCCAGAATGCAGAGAAGCACATGAATAGAATCACCTAGAAGAGAGAAGAGGATCCTTGAGATGCAAATAACTAGGACTACAAAAGAAAAAAATGGTATATTCAATTATGCTATAACAACAGCAGCAACAGTAAAACCCAGAACTCAAAGCAGCAGATGTTAATTTCTTGCTCAGATTTCATAGCCATCTTGGGTGGCAGAGGGCTCTGCTTGACATTGTTTTTAATCAGGGATCTTGGCTGAGGAAGCATCCACATTTGCAATTGCATCTGTTACAACGCGAGGAGTAAAGCAACAGGTATTACACAGAAGCAACACAGGACACTTCAGCTTACGTTACATAATCAAGAGCAACATACATGTCCATGCCTAACTGCAAAGGGGCTCAGAAGTTCCTATCCTACTATTCATCTGGGATATTAGTGAACAGCCCTAATAAGTACAAAACTGTAAATCAATGTAATAGAGTATGAGTTCCTGACAGCATGAAATACATTTCATGAAACTTTATATTCTCTCCTTCAGAGAAAAACTTGACAATAGTGACATACAATAAATGCTTTTGTAATGAGTAAATTAATGATCTCATATATTGTATTGTAAAAATGAATCCAAATGTTGATTACGCTAATAGATGCAATATATAATGCTAATAGCACAGGAGTTTTAGAAGAGGTTATTTACTTGGAATGTTTATTCACACATTTCTTTTGTTTTAAAAATTTTTAAAGTTAAAATACTTCAATTCCAACCTTGAGTTTTCTCTGAAGGCTTTTCCTATGCAGTGTCATATAAAGCGCTCGTGGGACTTTGCCAAAGCTTGCCATTGAGATCTCCTGAAATTACTCTAGATTTAAATTGCTTAACTTGGTATAGGAGCACACTGACATTCACAGCTGTTAATCATGGGCACTGTAGGATTATGAAGGCATTTAATGTTTTCCCTCTGTGGGATATTAGGTGTCATGTTAGCACATTGTGATCATTACTTTGAGTGCATGTTTCAATTCTCTTCTCTCCCCACCAATGTGCATCTCCTTCTAGGCTTATAATTTAACCTCTGTGTGCCTGTTTTCATTTCTGGGGGAAATTAATGCAGTGTAGAAATTTAAAATTTCTATTATGACTTCATTCCAGTAGGTTTCAAATTCATATACTTGATCTGATTGAATGAGTCATGAAGGGGTGGAAATATATTGAAAGTGCCATGAGTGGATGTTGAAAACTACTGAGACTAAGTATTGATGAAGAGCAATTACTGTCATATGACAAGAAACTTCTTGATTTAGAAATCCTCGATGTTTCCAAGTTATGAGAAAATAAGGAATATAATGAAAGAGAAAGAAAATCAACACTTTTCTGAAATATTGTATTTAAAAAACCAGTACTACAATAGAAAATTAAAAATGAGTTCTTTTACAAATATAGACTTTTCTCTCATAGTCTATGCTCTAACACTTTATTTTTTTGACCTAATAGTGATACTTGATATACCTGCCACTTAATTTTTTGTTCTCCCTTCTGAGTAATCAGGCTACAAACAAAGCCAGCTAAAACTTAAAGAATACTTGCAGTTTTGTCTCTTGATAAATCTAGAGGTAAGGAATAGACAATTCAGCACAGGACAAAACTGCAAAATAAAACCTTTCCCTTTTCCTCATCAAATTCTCTTCTCCATTTATCAAATACCAGGTCCTTTCTTTTTCTCTACGTTGGAATCCTGCACTCTGCCCAACTCCCATGAATGGAAAAGTTCTACTTGCTACACGTCCTTGCTAAGACGCATTATTATCAGTATCTCTATTTTACCCAGTCTGATGGCTGTGTACAGAAATAGCATTGTGACTTTAATTCGTGCTTGCCTGATTTTAATGAGGTTGAGCACCTTTTCATACATTTATTGGTGATTTGGATAGTCTTTTTTGTGAAGTGCTAATTCTTGTCTCTTGTCCATTGTCTATTAGAATGCCTATCTTTTCCTTATTGATTTGTAGAAGTTTATTTCATATACCTGATAAATCTTTTGTGAATTATATTTAGTATTACAAATATATTTTCTAACTCTGTACATTGTCTTTTTATTCCCCAAATTCTGTCTTTTGATGAACGGAAGTTCCTAATTTTATTGCAGTTCATTTTATCAGTGACTTTATTTACAGTTATTGCCTTTTAAATCCTGTTTGGGAAATCTTTGCCTATCCCAATGTCATGGAAGATTCGTAAAAAATTTTAGATCTAAAATCCACAGTGAACTGAAGAGGCCCATGTTAATATTTCATTGATAGTGATTAGACTGTTCTTTTCTGATTGCTCTGTAGGGCTACCATCACGAGAAATTAAGTGCCCACATACATATGTGATTATTTCTGGACTCTGTTCTGTTCCATTGGTTGATGTTTCCATCCCTGTGCAATTACCATAGGATCTTTATTAACATAGGTTTATAATAAAACTTTTTATTGGACAGTTTAAGTGCTACAATGTTTTTTCTTCTTCAAAATTATCTTGACTATTATTTTTTTGTTTTTATATAAATCTAAAATTAGCCTTTTGATTTTTCTGAAAAAAAAAACAAAACAAGATTTTGCTTGAAGATTCAGTTGGTTAACAGATCAAATTTGGGGAAAGCAAAATCTTTGTTGGTGATACTAAATCGTCCAATCCTTTGTCGATGAAAATAATCCATGACCAATCTATAAATGAAAATTTAGGCGAGTTTATTCTGAGCCAAAATGTGAGGACCATGGCCTGGGGCCTTTCTTTCCGAAGGAATAAAGGGCACCAAAGAAGTGGAGTGTACAGAGTGGTTATATACCCCCACTGAGGATGTTTCACATATGATTGAAATGTCCCTTTTACAATAGTCGCAAGACTGCTCTGTCAGCACAGTGATTGATGGACACAGGAGATAGGTCTGCTGTCTTGGGTGAACACAGCAGGGTGGCAGGTCTGTTGTCTCAAGCTGGGTGGTCACAGGTGAGATGGGTGGTCAAAGGTGAGCACAGCAATCAGTTCCTAGCCTAAGGAAAGATGCCTATCGTTAGGGAAATGCCAATGTCGGGGGAAGTTGCACCTTTATCTTAAGGCCATTTGTTCTTGCCATAGTAAATATTTAAAGCAGATATACAATGCGTGCTCAATGACCATGGTCAGGCCCTTTTGGAAAAAGCAAAGTCAGGCCAAATTGGGTTTATACCAAATGGCTGCCTCATATACTCCAATGTATCCTATTGCTTGCCATTTCTCTTTGTCACCTTAAACATTATATTTCCCTCCGAGTATTTAGTTTTCTTTAATTTTAAATGATGTTTCATGATAGTGGCCTGACATCTCTTTTGGTAAAATCATTTAAGGATCAGGGACTACTATAACTTCCTAGGGGAGCTGCGTTGTTGCTGAGGTATAAAGTATGAGTACAAGCCAGCTGGACAAAGCCAGATGGAGGGGGATGAGATGATTTGTGGGAGGGATTCAGGCCACTGTTAGGGTTTGAAGAAGAGTGAGATTGTGGCAAATTTCAAAATTAGAAGTACTTTAGTATGACTCACAGTAGTTTAGTGTGATCGGTTGTACTAATATACATTATTTGGATATAATTGTTAACATTCCCATGATTATCGCTTGACATGAAAACTGGTATATTAGAGAGCATAATACTTATTTTTCTCAATGTTTAAGTTATTCTGTGAAAGATATTTGTTGTTAATGGATATATTTAAGCATTTTATTGTTATAAAACAAGGAAAAAAAAAAGAGTGTACTGCTGTTTTGCTAAATTAAATAATAACTTCATAAGCCCTGATATAGTCAACACATTTTCCTAAGTACTTAAATTACCAAGAGATAGAGCTTTGGGGCCTTGTGATAAGAGACTCTCTAACTTAGTATCATATACTATGTAAATACATAGCACTTGCAAAAATAAAATATATTTGAAGATAAGCTGCATTAATAAAAATAGAATTTAAAGCCTTTAAAGCCATAGGTCATAAAATGTCCTTTAAAGCCATAGATCATACAGTATCCTTGGTAATATATTTAAAAATACAAGAATACACTAAGAAGTTTGAACTAGATTGAGAAGTTGCATTAATTGTAATAGTGTGCTAAACTCTCCCTCTGAGTTTAAGCTCTAAATTTATGTCAAATAATGCCCATTTCTTCATTACTTTGAAAAAGAGGAAACGATTATTTTCTTCAAAATAAGAACAATTAATGAAGAAAATGGATGTGGGTCCAGGAGCCTATAAATGATGCCCCAAACGATTTGACATCTTGGAGATTAAAAAAAAAACTCCTGCCTTAGTGTTCAGTGTGAGAACACACAGCAGCAGGAAACAAAATCACGTAAAGCGGAAGTCTTGGGTCCTTGTTTGGTGATGAAAGATACTAACAGGAAGAAGGCAAGGTTGAGATATTTTAGATTAAAAATAATTTAAAAGAGATAATAAATGATAAGAAATACTTTGCCATATATATTCAGAACGAAATAGAGAATGTCTTAGTGATATGTTTATGGGATGTGGACTGCTGCTAATAGAAAAACCGCTTATCATTTTTGATAAGCATTTGGTATTTTGATGTAAGGGTTCTGAGACTTTATAGCTCGGGGTCACTGGTTTGAATTCACACAGGTCAACAGTCATTGAAAAGACATTATGGTAGTTCCAGATCATGGGAGATGCTGCAGCAGTTGATGTTCTGTTTTCACCAGATCTCTAAGCAGGGAGCAGTATTGTTTGAGGAAATGAAATGGACTTGGGGTAAGGAGACGAATTACAGTGTCAGCTATGCCACAAATTAGCTGTCTGGCCTTAGGCAAGCCACATGGATTCTCTGGACTTTTCTTAACTGTGAAATGAGGAAGTTTCTTATAAATTTTTAAGTGTATAATTAAAAATCCAGATTGCAACTTGTATTTATTTGTCCACATAATGTAAGTACAATTAGCAGAGCCAAAGAATTAGTTACAGTCTCAAGCTACTCTCTTTACAACCTGTGTTGAGGCCCTTCCTCTGTTAAGTGGATGCAGAGGAGAGAACAATGAGAAAACCACACATTTTGGAGCAAGAAGCTGCCTTGCTGAGAATGATTCAATTGTCACCTGTTACCTGACAAGTCCTAGTTGAAGATTATTGAAGCCCTTCTGGTTTCAAAATCCTCTCTTATCATCAAAAAGCTGATGTTTTCAGCATACCATCATTTGGGCCCAGCTCACATTTATCTGTCAAAAAGCCTGCATATCAATGGCCCGTCCTCTGCTTATACCAGCCAAGCACATAGGGTGTAGACCAAGGCTCAGTCAAGCCCAGCATCCTGAGGCCCTTCCCAGGAAAGGAAGTGAGATCATCTTCAGTCTTCCTACCTTTCTTTCACAACAGACACCAAGTGCTGATTAATATTCATCCCCATTTTGATTTTACTCCTTTTTCACCCTACTGGTGGTATTTTCCAGTCAAACCAACTTCAGCTTAGAAATTTTCATTAAGCAATAACCACTAAAATCAATTCTGCCAGAGTGACCTCTTTAATTTTTCGGATGTGAGTTCTAGAGGTAGAAAGGACTGCCTTTCTCCCATCGTAGAGAATCACCAATTCACTTGCAAATCCAATCCATTCGAAGCCCTGAAACTGTTTGGAAAGGTCTTCAGAAAATAAACCACTGAGAGATTAAAGTAAATAAAAGCAATATTAAAAAGAAATAAGAAAAGAAAGCCATAAAAAGACATTTCACATCATTTCCAGTTGAGGTAAACAGCTAGTCTCGATAGCTTATCTCAGAAGTACTAACTCAGGGTCTCCTATAAAATATTCAAAAAGTGTTTTCCTTGCTACATAAAAGATACATATCAATTATTTTCAATTATGCACCTGGATTTATCAAACATACCACTGGAGTTATTGAAATAATCTGTCTCAGAAAAACATAATCAAATACACTTCAAACTAGCATTTGCCAACATTAGTCATCCTCGACACAGCTTTCAACAAATTTCTGAAAATGCCTGCAGTTTCCACAAAAACCCCCTAAGGGAAAAAGAGCAAGGAAGACTGAGGTTATATGCAGTTTCTCTTTACCCAGCCGTAACTGTTTAAATTTATGAAATACAGCCTTGCTGAGGATGCATATCTCTGTAGTTGTTCTCTATAAAGGAGAAATCTAAGACTCTAGCAGTTGCACTTAAATAACTTCCTACACAACCTTCCCCATTTCTTTCTTACCCTTCAAATTCTCGGGCCAGTGTCAAACTTAGTGCAGGCATACACAGTGGTCCACACAGCTTCTCCAATTTAGTGGAATTCTTTGACTTTCTCCTCAAGGAAATGAAAGAAGATGTGGACTAACATTAACAAACTAAAGTATTTATCATACATTTTTATAATTATAAAGAATTTAAAACTAGATGATAAATAGTCATTACAAAATCCTGTATTATGAAAGAAATGTAACCATTGCATTTTACTTTCAAAGAATTTTTAATGGCACGAGAAAATGTTCATTATATCTTAAAATAATAGCATAATATATGAACCGATTTTCATAATACTATATATAAAATATACTCTATGTAACAGGGCATATATTAGCAGAAATAAAAAATAAAAACTGTTAATAGTAGTTATATTATGCTTTTATATTATGAATGGTTTGGGATTTTTTTCTTATATTTTCCAAGTTTTCTATAATTTTATATGTTAATTTTAGAATTAAAAATTAAAAAATAAGGGTCTCTGAGGCACAAGGTAGACTAGGTATTTCAGATCTCTGTCAAGTTCACTGAAGTTTGTTTTATCTATGTTGGCCTCTGGAGAGGTTTTAAAAAAATACAGATTCCAAGGCCCACCACAGGCCCATTTTTAGTGATGATACTGGCAACTAATAATTTAGCAAAAGCATCAGAGACAGTCTGAGGATCAATGAGATCTGGCAAGCCAAGTCTAAGTAACAAGGCTTAATGCCCTAATCATTGAACAGCATTGCTGGCATGAGCTTTAGATATTATCTTTTAGAAATGCCTTATTTTATGAGATATAAAATAAGCCCAAAAGATGCACAGCTTTTGATACGGAAAGAACAGGAACCGTGATATCCTGACTTCTAGCACACTTCTGGCTCCTCAGTATTCTACCAAACCCAAAGGCCTCAGTGCTCATGACCTTTTATAGAAAATCTGGCTTCTTTCTTGCCAATGCCCGCATCTAATCCCTACTGGGAATGGTTAAAGTCTTCAGCTCACAGGCACCAGTCATCAGACAGTGACAACTCTTAGAATCATTGCCTGCTTGAGTCAAATCCATTCACCCAGTTGTGCAAAAACTCGGGACTCTTTTCTCTTGCTTTAAAGACCTCTCTTGCTTCACAAACTTTTGAGACCTTGTTAAAAGTGGAATGTAAAATGATTGAAAATTCACTTGTTTTTAACGTATTACTTATGCATGAGAATGTGTACTTTGAGAGATAAAAAGTGAATCGAAAGCCTGAGTAATTAAATATGCAACTCTTTGTTTAATTTTTAAAATATTTTCCTTTTAATTGATTAATTTATTCATTTTTACCAACATTGAGTAGAACAACATGAATGCAATGAACTGACAGGCTAAAGGAAAGATAAAAATTTTGAAAGAAGAGACACCTACAATGACTTTTAATTTAAATGTCTTTTAACAAAGAGAATTTCTGTTTTCTAGTTTCAATTTGAACTTAATTTTATTGGTTCAAAAAGTAGGCAAGACTTGTACTGTGTGAGTTAAGCAATAGCTTCATTTTGATGTACCATCTTCTTCTTAAGGGGACGGAAGACACTAGAGCTGAGAGACTTCATTAGACATGCCCTGGTGTAGTTCTTTGGACTTAGACAAATACGTATTTTGCCCATTTTGCAGATGAGAAAACTGAACTTAGAAAAACAGAGGAAATCTCTTGATTTAACTAAATTAATGAATACATTGAAAGGACCCAGGACCCATCCTGCCTGGCTTCTCCCATATCATGCTGGTAGACATTTTTATATTTATATAGTTTTAGAAAACAAAAACTAAACCAGAAAAGTAGAGGCTGATAGCATTGGGTATATTTTTGTCAGGAAACAGTGAGTATGTAGATAAAATCTTAAATGATTCAAATTTCCCTTTCTTCCTATGATGCAGCTTCGTACATGCAATATATTGAGCGGTGCTGCCGTGTTCTCCTCTGGACTTTGCAAATAACTGACAACTATGGAGAGGCCATTTATTTATGCCAGGAAGATGACAGATAGGAACTTAAATTGAAAACATGTGGCTAACAGCAAACTAATGTGTTCTCTAGGCTCCTAATTATAGCCAGGCTGACAGAGGAGAGAATCTAATTGAGATAAGATGAGAAACTGAGCAAGACTTATACTAAATACTGGAGCATAAAACAAAACCTATATTTTAGAATTTTAATCAAAATCATTTTATTGATTCTAACATTATGCAAGACTTAATGCTTTCTACTATCAGGAGTGTGCCTATTTTGCTATATTACTCCTCTTTTTTTTTTTTTTTAAAGATTTTATTTTTTCCTTTTTCTCCCCAAAGCCCCCCCCGCCCCCCCCCAGTACATAGTTGTATATTCTTCGTTGTGGGTCCTTCTAGTTGTGGTATGTGGGATGCTGCCTCAGCGTGGTTTGATGAGCAGTGTCATGTCCGCGCCCAGGATTCGAACCAACGAAACACTGGGCCACCTGCAGCGGAGCGTACAAACTTAACCACTCGGCCACGGGGCCAGCCCAACATTACTCCTCTTTTTGACTAGGATGTTAAGGTTTCCTAATTTAGGATCCTAAGGATATGACTAAAGGAAGAAACGGCTAACTGGGAATTGGCAAAGTATAATCACATAAACAGAAATTTAAAAATTTTAATACATTTCAAAGATATCAGGTCCTCTAACAAAAAAGGGGAGTGAGAGTGCTAATGGAGATATTATATTAACTATGAATATATATATATTTGTACAAAATATCTATTAACCATTCACTTTTTAATTCATTCTCAAGTATTAATTGAATGCTTTATGTATCCCACTTACAGTGCCCTACACGGATTAACCATGATAAACAAAACAGGCAAAATCTTTACGTTCATGGAAATCGCAGTCTAATAGGAAAGACAGATAAAAAACAAAGAATCTCACAGGTAAATAATGATGAAATATGGCAAATTAAATGAAGGAAAAGCACTATTGATTATAAGAAATTTTGTGAAGGAAACCAAATTTAGATTGAGAGTTAAAGAATTTTCCTAAGTGATGAGTAGGAATTATTATTATTTTTTTTCCCCCTTTTTCTCCCCAAAGCCCCCTGGTACATAGTTGTATATTCTTTGTTGTGGGTCCGTCTAGTTGTGGCATGTGGGACGCTGCCTCAGCGTGGTCTGATGAGCAGTGCCATGTCCGCGCCCAGGATTCGAACCAACGAAACACTGGGCCGCCTGCAGCAGAGCGCGCGAACTTAACCACTCGGCCACTGGGCCAGCCCCAAGTAGGAATTATTTTTAAAGATCTTATAACTATGTGTGTGTGTGTGTGTGTGTGTGTGTGTTTGTGTTTCAGGAGGAAAGATAAATCAGAGTACTTCAGCCAGAGAAAATTGTATTGCCTGAAAATCCTCAGGTGAGAATTTGACCATTTAGAGGATCTAAATGAAAAAAGAAACAAAAAAAATTCAATACAGAAGAATGAAGTTGTAAGGCAGTCAGCAAGGGATAAAGAAAAAAGAATAAAAATATAGGCAGTTAATATATTGTGTAAAATCTCTTGGGTTTTTAAATAGGATATCTTGAATGTGATAAGAAGCCATTGACGATTTTCATATAGGATGATTTAATTTATATTTTAGCTAATTATACTAGTCCAAAGATGGAACTCGTTAAATAATAATCGTTTAGTGACTCATCTAAACCAAAAAAAACTAATAAACTTTACAACTACCTCAAAACACTACTCTTTATGGTGAATTATTCTTTATGACTCTAACCTAGAGAGCAAGGTTTCAGTAATAACTATGGTAGTCCATCTCGTCTTGGCCCAGAAAGCTTTCTGGCTTTTGACTTGACTTATCAACCACATCTATAAATTGCATTGCTGTTGCCTCACTGTTACTGATCTCTTTCCCTGGGGAGATTTCTGCAGAAAAACATACTGTCAGTAAACATTCTACAAAACCAGTCTTTTCAAAAAGCCTGTTATAATAGTCTATTTGGTTGTTGTTTCCTCCGCTTCCTATACCCTCCCCTGATAATACAGGGGAGATCATTAAATCATCCTGCTCAGAAAATACTGAGAACACTTTTGATCGTATCAGAAAGATTTTGAAGATCTTTGCAAACAAGAAGGTAGATGACAGTCCCTTCCAGTAGCTCTTCCAGTGAATTTTGTCAGTGGAAAAAATTATACTTCATTTTTTAAACCTTTGCAAAATAAGCATTCTGAATAGCTGCTTCCATCTCACTCAAGGTCCACAATAGAGCAATTGTAAAAGATAGTTTGTATGTGTTTGCATCTGAATTGTTTTATCAACCTGCTTTGCACCAATAGCATTGTGAGGGTCCAACTGGGTCCTGGCATTTTGTACTCTCGATTATTTTCAGTCCAGTATGGCAGTGTCTCTGCTGAAATAGTTATCTCAAGACCTTTGGGGGTCTACGGTGGATTTCAATTTTCACTTTTTTTTTTGTACAGTTGCCACGTACACATTTTTTTCCCCATGATAATCCCTTCTCTATCTTTGGCTCCTTTTGAGATGACGGAGGGTCAGTGTCTTTAAGATTCCTAGAGCCCTTGGGGTGACTGAGAAGCCTGTGAATCACATCCTTAATCTCTTGAAAGGGTTTTTGTGTGACTGAATACTGTGACCTTTTGATCTTTTGTGGTTTTAGCAAAATGTTTTATAGGCACGCCCTTTTTCTCTGTGCCACGTTTCCAGAAGCAATTTCCTAACTTTAACAGCTTTTGTTATGGGGAGAGACTGAGAATTTTCTAAACCATCAAGCCCTAGTTTCTTTTTGTTTAATAATTCTTCCCTCAATTAATCTCTCTTCTTTCACATTTTATTATAAGCAGTAAGAAGCCCTCAGGGTGACATTTTCAGCATTTTGTTAGAAATCTCCTTAGCTATATAACAAGTTCAATAATTATAAGTTCTGCCTCCCACATGACCACAGGAGACAATTTCTGTTGCTATTTAACAAGGACCCCTCTTCCTCTAGTTTCCAAAAATATGGTCCTCGCTTCCTTCTGAGCCCTTACCAGCCGTGTCTTCCAAGTCCATATTTCTACTAACAGTTGTTCAAGGTAATTTAGGCTTTCTCTATCATGCTCCATGAAATTATTTCAGCCTCAGTCTTCTGCCTGATTCTAAAACTGTTCTCACATTTTTAGATATTTGACCAAAACACCCACTCCCAGGCTTCAAAATCTGTATTAGTTTTATATTCTTGCATAACAATTACCACACACTTAACATCTTAAAACAAGAATACATTCATTATCTCACAGTTTCTATGGGTTTAGAGTCTGAGCACAGCTTGACTGGATCCTTTGCTTCAGCATCTCGAGTCTGCAGTCAAGGTGTCAGCAGAGACTACAGTTTCACTTGACACTACTATCTCTTCAAGCTTATATGATTGTTGGCTGAATTATGGTCCCTGTCGTTGTGAAACTGAGGTCCTCAGCTTCCAGAGTCAACCCACTGTTCTGAGTCGTGTGATCCTCCCAAAATATGACTGCTTTCTTCATCAAGCCAATAAGGAAAGCAAGAATCTAAAACAAGTTGACTAGTAGGATGGGGTCTGATATTGAGCAATGTAATCAAGAGAGCAACATTCCAAAACTTTTGCCATATTCTATTGGTTAGAAGCAAGTCACAGGTCGCCCTCACACTAAAACAGATTATACAAGGGCGGGGAAACCAAGTGGTAGAGACCGTGAAGGCCACTTTAAATTCTGTCCACCTCAAAGATGGAGGATGTAGGTATTACTATCTCTTTTTTATATATAAGGAAAGCAAGGTAATAAATAATTCAAGTAGTTATAAGCACAGTCACTACTCAGATCCCATTTTGTCTGATTCTAAAACATAGAGACTTAATTGCTGCACTTAATCGCACGAATAGTTTGACCTCTGTGAGCACCAAGATTCGCCAATGTAAAATGATGAAAATATTACTTACATTATGGGGCTATTATGAGGATTAAATGAGATTCATTTAGTGCCTGGCCAGAACAGAGCTCATAAAATGCTAATAATTATTATAAGTAGCATAATTTTAAAAGTTTCTTTACTTAGTCCGTATCAAGAGCCTGGTTTTCTTATTTTGGCTCAGTTGTCAACCTTGAGTTTGTCATTACTGTATGGTCCGTCATTGGAGATCCTTGCTCTCTTTGACCACCTATGAGAATAAGGTGGAGCCTTCTCCCTCAGGCCTCCTCTCCCAGATTTCCAGAGAGAGGGCGTTCCATTTAAGGATGCGACCAAGACAAGGTAGAAAAGTGTACCCTGCTGAAAAATTTACTGGACATTTCCTCAGTGATTCTATCTCCTTATTATATTGGCTTTAAAAACATTAGGTGCTATAAACTACTTTGAAAGTCGAGTCTAAGAAAGGCCACAGATAAAATTCTTTTATTTCCAAAGCTTCCAAGGTAGATTTTCATCTCTAGTGGAGTCCAAACTAAGAGTAGGAATAAGACTCTCAGCTGAAAGTTGTTATATAAGTAGGAAAACAAATATTTCCTTTAAATCCAAAGTCTTTAAGGCTGAAGAAATATCTACCAAAGTCCATAGCCAAATGTTAGCCAACTGTTCAAATTAGTCAAAATTGCTTAATTTTATAGAAAACATTCATTTAACAATAAGCCCTCAATATCTTTATATGAAAAATACTTTGTTGAAGCTAGGAGGTTAAAAAGCCCTAAGTTATGGTTCCTAGATCCAAGAAGTTGATGTTCAAATAGGGTAGAAATGGAATGTATATAAATAACTCTAATATAAAATAGATGAGATAAATGCTATAAAAATATTACAGTCAAAATGCTAGTGGAGTTCAGAGAAAGGTGAAGTTATTTCTGGCTAGAAAATTTCAGCAAAAATATACTGTATGTAAAGAATGGGTAATTTGTAGCATGTGATGATGAAGAGAGGTATTGAAGATAGAGGCAACCTAATTTCTCAGAGGTGGGGAAGGATAGGTTGTGTAGAGAGACCAGCAAATAGTTCAGTTTGACGAGAATTTAGACTGTGAGAACAAGAGTTGGAAGATGTAAGATAGGAATATATTAAAAAGGCATGAATTGCCAGGTTAGTGTGCTCAGACCCACATCAATGGGAGAGAGTGATTCAGTTGAACTTTGTTATTGATTGTTTTATTTTTAATATGTCTAATGGAATTAAATGTCTGCAATAGGAAGATAAATCTGGCAATGAGGTTCAGAATGGATCGGAGGCAATGACTGGTGATAGAAAAACCTACCAACAAAAAACTTTGAATAGTTTATTTGAGAGGTAATGTGGATCTGCAATAAGAAAATGGCAGTAAGAGAGGCAAGATGGATGGCGATTTTAGCAATATCAAAGAAACAGAATAATGAGGACAAAGAAAGAGAGAAAACTTCAGGAATGATTTCAGTCATTCTTACCTGTGTGACCGATAGATGGGTGATGATCTTATCTAAAAGAGTGAAGTCGTGATAATAAACTGAGTTAAGTTGTAATTTTTCTCCTGAAGAAGGAGGGTTTATGTTCCGGATTGCACATGTTCAGTTTGAGTTGCGTATTGCACGGAGCATTGGGGGCATCTCTGGGCTATAGTGCGTGGTAGGCTGGAATTTTCAGGAGAGGTCTTGGTGAGGATGTGAATATTATCCACACAAAAGGAAGTTCTGAACTCATCTTCACCAAAAAACAAAAAGACAACAAAGTTATTTTTTGTTTGTTGGCTTCTGTTTTACTTTACAATGAATTCTATTGATGCACTAGAGAGTTTCACAATATAATGAGCCTTGAGTGTATTTATATGCAAATACATTCAAGCTATCAATTTTGGAATGGCCTCTGGGGATGTGTGATTCTCTTAAATCATACATACCTATGTAATAAAATGTTCTCTGAGTATATACATCTATACTATTTACAAATATCGTTATTGTCTTCTTACCAAATTATTGTGTATTCTAATAGTCTCTTCAGTTTTCTATATACACAGTTATATCATCTGTAAGTAGAGACACATTTGATTCTTCTATTCCCAGTATTTCTATTTTCTTGCCATTGCATTAGCTAGAACCTTCCAAACAATTTTGATTACCAATGAGGACAGGGACCATCTCAGTCTTCTTTCTGCTTTGAAGGGGAATCATCTAGTATGTAATCATTAAGTATAGTTTGTGTAGGATTTTCTGTGAAAAGTCTTTACCATATTTTAGTAAATTTTCTCCTCAATTTATTCTTTTGAAAGGCATTGTTTAGATTCCTTAAATCTTAACAATCCTTTTTGGAATCTCTTAATATTATTTTATGGAATAATATGATAAGATGAAAATTTGATGCATTTTAGCATGCTTTACTTTCCCCCTCATTCTTGACATTACTCCATGATATTACCTCTATTTAAGCAAGATCTAGATTGTTCTATGCTTACTTCCTCAAAGAAAGGAGAACACAAAAGAATATAGAAATCAATAAAAGTGATGCAATGCTCTTGGGTTTCAAAAATCCTAGCCTTGAAGGATTCAGGGCATAAAGAGTAGATTTGGAAAAACAGATGAAGAGGCAAGCTACCTCACTTCCATGTTAGATGAAAACTGTCAGGAATAATGGAAATCATTCCTTGGGAGGAAGCACAGAATTGTGTCCCCATACTCTGACATCTCCATCCCTGTGCTAATTTGTTGATAGGTGTGAGGAGTGAGAGGAGGCTGAAGGGCAGCAGGACATTGACGTTCTTACTATTCCGGAACAGAGGAGATCTCTGTCTTTCCTGAGAAACAGCAGGCGTCCAGATCTCCCCTTTGCACAGGCTGCGGGCATAGCGTATGGGCAGTAAGTTAGTGTGGTAGGCAGCCTCTGAGATGGCCCCCAAAGATCCACAACACTGCATGTCAGGCCCGTGTGTAATCCTATCCCCTTGAGTGTGGGCTGCACCTAGTAACTTCCTTTTATTAAATAAAATATATTGAAATTACTAGGATGTCATTTCTGAGACCATCACTTCCGTCTTGCCAGCTCTCTCCTTTCTCTTTCCTGGAGCCCTCACTCTGGAGATGGCAAGCTGCCAGGTTGTAAGTGGTCCTGCAGAGGAAGCCACAAGAAAAAGAACTGGTCTCTGGCAAGTGAGGACCTGAGGTCTGCCAACAACTGTGTGAGATGGCTTAAAATAATTGCAACCTGTGAGAGAGCCTGAGCCAGAGAAACAGCTAAGCCTAAATTCCTAGTCCAATGGTGATAATATATTTCTGTGGTTTTCATTCACCAAGTTTCGAGGTGATTTTTTTACAAAGCAATGGAAGACTCATAGAGATATTATTATGTGGAATGTTTCTGCAGATAGCTTTAAGACTGGCTCTCATCCCAATGCAGATAGAGCAGAATGATATCACCTTTACCTGTGAATAGCCCTGAGGCAGTACAGAGTCTTAAAAAGCTGCATAAAGTTTAATTTAGACCCAGAGTGATATGAGAGCAATGGAAGCAACCAAATATTTTCTGTACCCTTGAGAGTAGAACGACATTTACTAAGAGAAAGCTGACACTTCAGAGGCCTCGCAGTAAGTAAAAAGGGATGATCTACCAGTAAGTGATTTTGATAAAAGACTGAGTGCAAAATGGTCAAAAGCACATCTCAAAGGATTCAGATATCTTTATTCCGATACCTAAGAACGGCTAGTACTCCGCCCCCACAGACGCTATGACACAGAGTCCTCAAACACCACACCCTCTACCACCAAGAAATTGGTGAGAATTGAAGTGACTCACATTAAATTCCTTTGGTGAGGTGGAATGTAACTCTCAAAGTATAATTCAAGATAATTACAAATAAACAAACAAAAAAAAGGAATGAATAAATGCTAGTAGGCAAGTTACATTTCACATACATACTAGAATTTCTTGACTGCGATTCAAACTACAATAATAAAATAATGCTTTTTCTCTTGTAATTTGTAAATAGAATAAACTATATTGATAGTTCAATGATAATGAGTTATCTTTATTTTCCTCAAATAAAGACCATTTTGTCTTTGTCTGCCTTTGAATAATCTGTCAAAATAAATGGTAAAAAAAAAAAACCCCAAGAATAACAACACAAATTATACAATAACTATAAATAATTTGAACAAGGAAGATGCAGGACCCCTATTTAAATAATAGCCATTTTTAATAAATATTTTTATCAGTATAATTTTAATTTCACATGCAATTGTAAGACACAATACAGAAAGATCCTGTGTACCCTTGACTTAGTTTGCCCTAAATGTAACATCTTGCAAAACTATAATATAATATAACAACCAAGATATTTACCTTGATATGGTCTACCAACCTTATTCAGATTTCCCCAGTTTTACCTGTATTTGTTTGTGTGTGTGTGTGTGTATTTAGCTCTGTAAACTTAGCATGTGTATACGCAGGTCAGTGTGTTTACCACCCGCCACACAGCTGAACTACAGAAGAGTTCCATCAGCACCAGGAGGTAGTGAAGTCCAAGGAGGCTAGAAGGACCAAGCGGGGGATCGGCAGGGTTGATTTTTTCTGAGGTTTCTCTCTTTGGTTTGCTCTGTCCTCACATGATCTTTTCTTTGCACTCGTGCATCCCTGAGGTCTCTTCGTGTGTCCACATTTCCTCTTCCTATAAGGACACCAGTTAGATTTGATTACGCCCTGCCCTAATGGCCTCATTTTATCTTAATTACCTCTTTAACGGTCCTATCTCCAAGTAAAGTTGTATTCTGAGGTACTAGGGGTTAGGGCTTCAAAATGTGAATTTCTTTCTTTTTTTTTTTTTTTTGAGGAAGATTAGTCCTGAGCTAACATCTGCAGTCAATCCTCCTCTTTTTGCTGAGGAAGATTGGCCTTGAGCTAACAACTGTGTCCATCTTTCTCTATTTTATATTTGGGATGCCTGCCACAGCATGACTTGATAAGCAGTGCACAGATCCGCACCCAGGATCCAAACCGGTGAACCCTGGGCCGCTGAAGTGGAACGTGTGAACTTAACTGCTGTGCCACCAGGCTGGCCTGCAACATATGAATTTTGAAGGTAATCAACTCAGCGCATAACAGAGTCACTTCAAAAATGTTATATAGAATCATATGTGATGTAACTTTTTGGGATTGCCTCTTTTTTTTTTTTTTCATTCAACATAATTCCCTGGAGATTCATTCAAGTTGTTGTGTATTTCAGTAGTTTGCTTCTTTTTATTTCTGAGAAGTATTTCATGGTACGAAAGTGCCACAGATTATTTAACGATTCATTCTTTGAAGAACATTCGAGTTGTTTCCATGTTTTAGGCTATTATGAATAAAGGTGCTGTGGACATTTGTGTACAGATATGTGAACACACATTTTTGTTTCTCTGGAATGAACGCCCAAGAGATCAATTGCTGGGTCATCTGGTAGTTGCGTGTTTAGCTTTCTAAGAAACTACCTAACCCTTTTCTGAGTTACTGTACCATTTCACATGCCCATCAGCAATGTATGAAAGATTCATTTTCTCTGTGTCCATACCAGAATTCCATGTTGTCACAATCTTTTATTTTGATTATTCTGTTAAATGCAGTTAAATGTTAAATGACAGTGATAACCCCTTGTGGTTTTAATTTGTTTTCCCTGATGGCCAATGAGCTGAAAATCCTTTAATCTTTTTAATGCGCTCTTTGCCATTTGTATATACTTCTAAGTAAAAAGTACATTTACGTCTTTTGCACATTTTCTAATAGAAATATGTTTTTTTTTTTCCCACTATTGAGTTTTGAGAGTTCTTTATGTATTCTAGATACCTAGTCCTACGTTGGATACATAGTTTGCAAATATTTCTCCAAGTCTGAAGCTTGTCTCTTCACGTGGTCTTTCCTGGAGTTGTCAGAGGGACTCCCTTGAGTTATTATTGGAATTCCAGCTTAGATTGGAACTAAAATGCCATCCGTGTTCTGAAGTATGACAAATTATCAAGGACTACAGAAGTGAAAACTGAGGACTGGAATGATTAACTTTCCAAACCTTAAATATTGTTACCCGAACATAAAGGAATTTAGGGGAACCAAGAAAGGACAAGGTTTATTTTTCTTCTATTGGATCGAAAAGTTCATTTTTAACTGACGTGGTGAAAATTCAGTGTCTGATAAGTTGGGAATTTAAAAGCTAATGGGGCATTTAGTAGATACTGGATATTTTACTTGTGTACATATAAACATATAGATTTCCTTTATCATGTGCATAAATTATTTTCTTGGCTTCATTAGCTAGCTCATATATTTTCAGAGCTACTGCTACTGTGTTCCTTCTTTCTCTACTTTATTGACCACACAGAACTACCAGAATGGTTCTTAAACATTCCTTGGTAACAGACCCCTTTATAAACTTTCATAAAGTTGTGGATACCCTCAGTCGTGCCTCACGTACAAATACAATCACAGTCTTATCTGTGTAGGTACAATTTCGGGTGATCTACTGGTCCAATAGTGCTGCCTCCAGGCTAAATAACTTCATTTTATTTCCTGGTTTCTAATTTGTATTGGTCAAGTTAAGAAGCTGAAGTCACCAAACTCGTACATTCCCCACTAAACTTCCTGATGTGGGTAAAGTTATGAAAATGTGAAATTCCTTATTTGGTTTTCTTAACTGATGTCTGCAGTGACTTTGGACGTCAAGAGTGGAGAGTAACTGTTTCATTGTTAATGTTGTTAACAACATTAACATCAGTTGTTTCAATGATTATATTATTCTCTTTATTTTATAGATTTTAATACATGTGTCTTCCCCAATATTGACAAGAATGCATAAGTGATGATATTCGTGAGCAAACTCTTTCAATGTTGTCTTCAAGCAAGAAGTGACTTTCCCCAACAAAAAAGATTTTTAAAAGGACTTCTATGGCTCCTATGTGTGGAGGATGCTGATCAGGGCAGAGAAGATGAAGATGCCAATAGAACAGAGAAATGGCTCAAGGACAAAGAGCTAAAGCTTCATGCAGACATTTTTTTTTTTTTTTGGCTAAGATTCACCCCAACCTAACATCTGTGCTAATCTTTCTCTATTTTGTATGTGGGTTGCTGCCACAGCATGGCTTCCAACAAGATGAGTGGTATACGTTCCTGCCCAGAACCTAACCCAGGATGCCAAAGCAGTGGAACTCACCAAAATTAACCACTCAGCCACAGGGCAAGCCCCAACACACACATTCTTTGGGTCTTTTTTTTTTTTTTTGAGGAAGATTAGCCCTGAACTAATAATATCTGCTGCCAATCCTCCTCTTTTTGCTGAGGAAGACTGGCCCTGAGCTAACATCTGTGCCCATCTTCCTATTTTATATGTGGGACATCTGCCACAGCATGACTTGATAAATGGTGCATATGTCCATCCTCAAGATCTGAACCAGCAAACCCTGGGCCACTGAAGCAGAATGCGGGACCCTAACCTCTGCATCACCAGACAGGCCGCCAGTGCAGACATTCTTGAGATCACCAGGGAAGCAGAAGCCAGTATTTTGAAAAATCTACTGAAAGGAAGGAAATTCTTCCTTGGAAATCAATTTCAAAGGCAGTGTACTAAAACACTTGTATTTGTCGTCTGAAGTAGGACAAATGATCAATGTTTGTGCATACCCCACCAAATTCTGCAATGTAACATTTTGTACCAATACTTTAGTGGTGAATAAAAAGCAGAGGTGTCATTTTATAGTCCTCTTAAAGATTCAATTTATACTTATTTCCCGGCTAAGCTTCTTGCTATTGAAGATAGCACAATAACTTTAGTAAGCTAATGTCACTTTTCCTAATATCAGACTCTTAGTTACTTTTGATTTCTATTTTAAATTTATCATAAAATATGTCCCTTGTGTACAATGCTCCATCAGTCTATCTGGGTTACATATTTTACAACCAGATGGGTTAAATAGCACAGCTATCTCCGTTCCAAGATGGAGAATCTTCTTCTTCTGTTGCTGTGTAAGTGGGTTCTTTGTAGACTGAAAGTGTTATAACTAAGAATTTTAACAGCCTAACAATAAAGAGATTTATAATAATTCCAATAAGAACAATATGTAAAATACTTATGTTCAGCTCCTTTTATCCAATGAGAATTAATTTCATATTACTCTGATAGTACAATGCTATCAATTATAATTTGAGCCATGTATTCATAAGAAATTTTCAAGAAAAATAGGCTAGCAAATATATTTTGATATCAAGCGTGAAACTCATCCTGATTTCAGAGATTTTAAAATATTTTCTTAAATAAATAAAAATGCAAGTCATTTTTATGTGTCATGTTCCTTAGAGGAAAAATGTGACAGAAACTATGTTCTACTTGCTATTAGAAAAAAATTAAATTTATTTGTACATATTGATGAGGGTGGATTTCAAAGAAGGAAGAGAAAAATTAAGAGAAGGAAGCTTCACATTCCTAGAGGCTTTCCGTTCTGCCCATGGACTACTGTGCTAGAGCTGGGCGGCATGATAACGACATTACACCATATATTTCAGATCAAAGACAAGCAATGATAACACTAACATCATTTGGGACTATGTTGGTGACAAATGGAAAACTGTAATAAAAACAATCCCCTTGGATGTACTCTTAACACAACTAAAGGAAGAATTAGATTGCTATATTTTGTTTTATTGTCCATAAGATCTTTTCTTAAAAATAAAATTAAGCCAATATTTTCCTGTGAATTCTATAGGCTTTCTAATAAACCACCCCAGAGAACAAAATTTTTGCTGAGGAATCCTAACTTCTGGGTCTAAACCTACTGTGAAGGCATATTCTTTCGACAATTGGTACTCAGAGTTTGTGCAGTGGACATCTGTTGACTTCCTATACTCAACATCTATTTTCTCCTTCTTCTGTTAGGAGCAAATCCAGTATCAACTCTTGCCAAACACACACACGCACGTGCTTGCGTGCACACATGCACACTTGGGGGAATTGCTTCTCCTTATTACATTCCATGTTGTTCCAGTAGAGCTTCTAATCATAGTATCGTACTGATTGGCCATGGTGAACAGTTCTGAGTTGCGCTTACGACACAAGCTAGGCTGATCAGAACCCTGTCTACTGAATTGCAAAAAGAAGATTTTCTCTTCTCTGAGATTGCTAAACTGTAATAATGCAAATTGAAGTTGACCGTAGCCGTTTTATCCCCTCCTCCTGATGCGGGGTCGCTGAGCTGAGGAGTCAAAAGAAAGATTTCTTGGACTCTCAAGATCTGGCAGTAGTGCTCTTTTTATTTAGAGAGTAGTGTGGAATAGCACGGGGACAGGACCCATGGGCAGTCAGAGCTTCTGCTGCATGGGGACAAGACCCATGGGCAGTGAAGAGCTGGAGGCATGGGGACAGGACCCATGGGCAGTGAAGAGCTCCTGCTGCTGCTGCATGGGGACAGGCCCATGGGCAGTCAGAGCTCCTGCTGCTGCTGCATGGGGACAGGACCCATGGGCAGTGAAGAGCTGTAGGCATGGGGACAGAACCCATGGGCAGTGAAGAGGTGTAGGCATGGGGACAGGACCCATGGGCAGTCAGAGCTGCTGCTGCTGCTGCATGGGGACAGGACCCATGGGCAGTCAGAGCTCCTGCTGCCCTGAGTTGAGGGTTAGGGCTAATTTTATAAGGCATGGGTACGTGACTTATTTTTACTGGAAAAAAGAAAAGACGATGTAAAAAGTCATTAAATGATTTCAGTGCAGATGGGGTCTGGTTATTGTGCGGTCATATAACTTTAGATACGTATCTGGCCATATAGATCGGCATGTAGGTGAGGATGCCCCTGGCTTCTCTCCCTGGGGTGGTCCTAATTCATACCATAAAAAAAGTCCACTGGGTCATACAGTTTGGCATGTAGGCCAGGTCACCTTGGGCTTCTCTACCTGGGGCAGCCTTAATCCACATCACTCCCACTTCACATAGAGTTATGGAGCCAGAGCGAAAGAGCACATTATTTGTTTCCCTAAATCCTTGTTGTTCTAAGTTATATGAATTAATAAATTCCCATTTTGTCTCAATTGGGTTTCTGCCAGTTTTAAATAAAAAGAGAAAAAGGAGAAGGAGGAGATCTGAATTCCAATTACAGACGTTTATAATTCCCCTAGATAATAGTGGTATTTTAATGACTTTGCACAATACTAACATACAACCAACCATAATAATAATGATATTTGGAAAATATATTAGATCCAAATTTAAAACTGCAATAAAAGTGAACTCCACAAATTAACCCTCAACATAACCAAATAGAAGAGTTAACTACCACTCTTATTTATTTACGTAGTTTCACATATTTCATCCCCACAAAGTCAATACTCCATAAATCCTGGGGAATCTCTAACAGTTTCTACCACTCTGCAAACAGTGAGAATGAAATGTTTACTGATAGAGCTTAACTTCTGTTTGCAACATAATTCAAGGAGTGCAGGTTTGAGTAGAACACCTCACTCACTACTTACTTAAAGATAGCAAGTTGGAAAGGGCCCAAGGGATCTTCAAGCCATTCTGGCTGGAACACCTTTGAATGAAATACCTCGTCTTAATCAGGCATGTCTTCCAAAAATCACTTAAGAAGAAACTTAGAAGTCTGTACTACTTGGATCTCATTCCAGACCTTCTCAATTTTGGGGGACACCAGGCATGTGTATTTTAATAAAGTTCCCTGTGTAATTCTGACGTTCATCCCTCATTAAGAACATCTGCCACTCATAAATTGGTTTTCCTTGTCCCTGTGCCTGTAAACAGACTGTGCTCTGAGATAAGGACCTTTACAATTAACTAATAATAAATAATAAGATAATAAGAGTCTAGCACAATGGAGGCACTCAATAAATTTTTGTATCATAAATAACTCAAGCTGATTTGAATTCTTTATTATAATTTCTCTAGTAGGAAAAAAATCTGAATTATTGGTGTCATGACTTTTTTTCTGTAAAATGAAACACTGTTCCTAGGCTAACACATCTTCTTTTCACTTGTTTTATTAAGAGAACATGCGAAATCTAAGAATAGATGTGCACCATTCAACAGGTTTGTATTATTCCCTATTCATCTGTAACAGGTGAAACACCCTGCAAGAAGCTGGTAGAGCAGGGTACAGGGTGAGATAAGAATGAGGAGAAGGCCCACCCTTTGGTAAACATGCAGTCTTGAATTTTCTGTCATTATTGGTGCCCTGCATAAGCAGATATGGCCTGCTCTAATTATACCCCATACGACAAAGCAGAAAAGGAATATTTCTTAACCATAGCTTCAGTGTTTAGAGGCAGAGTGTGATGAGAGAATCATGCCCGAAAAACAAAGCCAAGTGTGTCCCATGTTGGAGAGGCATGTGATAAATATTTAGAACAAGTGGGACAGAAAGGTACAGCCATAAATCAGAGGGAGCAGGGAAACACCTAATTGCTTTTCTAAAATATAACTGACTGTGATGGGTGTTGATTTGTTTCATTTGTGGAAAAATAACACTCTTCTAATTACACAAACTCCACCCCACTTCACACATGTATATTTTTTAACTTGAGCAAAGAAGCAGAATAGTACACAGCTGGTGTTTAATTTTCTAGCACCTGTTCCCCTTTCATTATCCTTATTTCTTTTGGGGAAACATCATTCTCCCACTCTATGAATTTGGGTTGGAAATAATACCACTTTATAGATCAAAGGATGAACACATGATAAGCCTGGCAAATTAGAATGTTCTCCTTTCCTGACCACAACGGTTGATTCAGAAATGAACATGTGACCCAAATCATCTCAATAAGAATTAGCCCCAGACCTTTTCCTAGCACTATCAGTAAAGAGAGGTATAATTGGTATAAGGTCACCTGGAGTTGCCTGTGACCCATTTGCTACCACAGTAAATGAGACTACTTGAGAAGAATAAAGGCCATACAGAGAAGAGAGCAGGCAACTAATGAAAGGAGAGAAAGAGAGAGAAAGAAAGAGGAGGAGACAGAGCATGTGCTAATGACACTGTTGGAGGCTCTGGATTCCAAAGGTTCCCCACCGGACCACTGACTTTGAGCTTATAATGTGATAACTTAAATTCCTCTGTTGTTTAAGTGAAGTTGAGCCAAGATTTTGTGATTCGCAATGCTAAAAATTCTACCTAAAACAGATGGGTCATGTGCTTTAAGATTAAGATCAGGAAATCATGAGGTGGGTTTTGGGGTGAGACTGGGTCTAGGAGGGGCTCAGGATAGCTCCATCTCTACCTCTTGGGTTGGGAGATCATGGAAATATTCACAAATCGTTAAGGAAGGAAAATGTGCTGTGTGTGCGCTCACGCAGTGATGTCTGAATTTCCGTTACAGAAAGAAAAGTATTCCAATAAATCAGAGAACTTTCAAATTAATACCTTGTGGGAATGAGGAGACTTAAATGGCTTAAGCTTGGTTTACTAGAGGCTCCAGGGAGGGATGACTTTATCATTCAAACTGAGGCACTTTTCAGAGTCAAAGAGCACAGTAATAACAATGACACCAGGACAATAGGTATAAATTGGAACTATCTCAAGGAAATCAAGACGTGTTTATTTTACATAAAAGGAGTGAAATCGGAGTGTAAACAACTTTTGTATTTTAGTTCAAATGTCTCAAATTCAAATCTTCTTTCTGTCTTTATATGATATTTAGAAAATCACTTTAGCACTCAGAATATGTTTTAGTTTAAAAAATGGGTTAAATCTTTTATCACAAATAGTTGTTTTGAAACTCATGTGTATAAATGGATGCATATACAGTTAAAAACTATCAATTTTATTTTATTGACCTCCAATCTTTATAGAAGAAAAGGACCACAAAGGCGGAAGAGAGACAGAGAAGAAGGTCAAAAGGATGAAAACTGGTCACTGAGTGTCTGTGTACACTTAGCGTTGAATTTTTATTTATTGGGGGGGGGAGGCGGTCAGCTGAGGACTGTCTTGAAGGCGGAGGGCACCACCTGGAGGTAACAGGGGTGCATTAGCACATATTGGCATGGTTTCTATGAGTCTGTAATAAGAGCAATTTTGTAAGCATTTCCATCAAGAGAATTGATCATCGAGGATCTGGCAGCCTGCCCAGCTTATTATCCAGAGTAAAGTCTGGCCCTACTCTGATCCATTTAAATATTATGTCACCTTCCAAAAAATTCTGGCAAGTAAACTGCCGAGTTTTCTTACTTCGACTTTACTCATTAGAAACAGCCTGGTGTGGACAGGGATTCAGCATCTTAGACACTAGTCTCAGATCAATGGCCACGGAGCTGGGTGATCATGAGTAAACCAACTTAGTTTTGAAATCTGTCTCCCTAGAATGAGAGACCAGGATGGAATAGGAAAGCTGGTAAGAGCAATTACTTAGCAGTCAAATATGAATTCAAAATATGCATCCACCATATACCTGTGGAAAATTATCTACCTTACTAAATTTCTGTTTTCTAATTTGCAAAATGAGAAGAACAATAACAACGATCTAATAAAGTTATTGGGAAAATACAATAAGATGCTGCACTTAATGCATTTATTATAACACCTGATATTTGCTAAAAGCTAACTCCTTTTTTTTTTTAATTCCCATGAACCCTCCAAACCAGAACATTGTAATGTTAAACCTAGTTGTAAAAATAAGTTACTAAAGCTAAAGCCATTGGGCTTGATCTTTTATGGAGAGTTTGTATTTTCCACACATCCCATCCTAAACGTTCTTGAAGTATAGCATCAACATTCCTTCATTGAGAGCTGGAGATTCTAAGTTTTCTTCTCTTGGGTAAACTTTTGTAACTGTGTTAACCAATATAGTACAGCAGAACCAGTGCTACCTGACTTCCAAGGCTAGGTCTAGAAAGGCAACGTGCCTTCTATGTGGCTCTCTCTCTCAGAACAAGCTCCATGGGCTCCCTGAGCCAACATCTGACAAGTCTGGCTCCCTGAAGCTTCCATGCTGGAGATAGCACATAAAGATGGAGCTGTCCAAGAAGCACCACTTTCTCCAGCCCCACTGCTTGGGCCATCCGAAAGCAAACTGTCAGTCATGTGGTGAGTAAGTCCTCAGAGGACTTTATACTCTGCTTTTGAGCCACTCCATTTGACACTCTGCCGAACAGAGGCAAACTGTCCCTGCCAAGTACTTCCCAAATTACAAATTAGATGAGCAAATTAAATTATTGGTGTTTTAGGCTACTAATATTTGGAGTCATTTCTTATGTAGGGGAGGAGGACATTTCCTCTCCCCAAATGGGGGTTTGTCTGGCTGGAGAATGAATTAACTTCACATGAGACACAATAACAAGAGAAAATTAAACAAAGCTTTATGAGGAACCATGGCCCGGGGCCTTTCTTCCCGAAGGAAGAAAGGGCACCGAAGAAGTGGGGTGCACACAGTGGTTACATACCCCGAAACGGGGTGTTTCGCATGTGATTGAAATGTCCCTCCCACAATAGTCACAAGATTGCCCTGTTGGCACAGTGCTTGATGGACACAGCAGGTAATGGTCTGCTATCTCGGTGGGCGTAGCAGGAGGCAAGTCTATGTCTGGAGCTGGGCGGTCACAGGTGAGCTCGGCAATTAGTTCCTAGCCTAAGGAAAGATGCTTAATCCTTAAGAAATGCCAGCATTGGGAGGCGGAGGGAAGTTAGTTACAGGAGGTTACCAGACTAGCACAACAAAATGCAGATTTTAAGTCCTTGCCTTTGGTATTGATTAAGAGTTTTTAGAGAGAATGTCATCTCCTTTCTTCTTCCTGGTGCAGAGAGGGAGGCACCTTTTACAGGTAGAAATTTACCTTACAAATGTAAACGTGTCCTAACAAAGGGCAAGTTCCATTCCTCAGAGCCTCCTTGCCTGTCCCAGTTTATCAAAAGCAATCAGCCTCAAATAATCCTGATGCCAAAGAGACATATCTTGGGGTGGCCAATTCCAGGTCCCCACACTTATGTAGCCATAGTAACTGGAATATCTAGCATCTAAAATGTATTTTATATATATATATATATATATATATATACATATGGTCATTGATCTAACAAAAAACAAGTCCAGTCTCCTAAATTTAGAGCTCTAATTCATTTTTCTTCATTTGTTGCCTTGACTATGTGTTGCAAACGCGTAAATTCCACGACTCCGCACCCCTCTGGATAAACATTTAGTTTTAGAGCAGACTTAATTAAACATCTGAACTCACAACTCACAGAGCATCCAAGGAGGGGTCTGCCTTCTTCAAATCTTTTATGTCTCTTAATTCCCTGCATATTAGGCTCTAAAATGGAAATGAGTTCAGGCGCCATGTTAATTTTTAGTCCAAAATATCCAAATGGGCAGATATCTTTAGTTTTATCCTATATAATACTTTAGGCAAAAGTTATTTAATCGAAGATCACAAACTTAATTTTTTTTCAAATGCAGCTGTTGTTTTTGTTTGCTGAAATAAATGAAATTTTCCTCCTATGGTAAAACAAATTCATCAGGAGCTATAATTTCTCATATATAGATAGACTACTTGGGTGTCTTTGAAATCCAATGCAAATATAGTAGCTTATAATCCTGAGTCAAAGAATAAAACAACAAAATTCAGGACCTTGTAAATTCTGTTCCTGTGGTTCTCACCCACCAGTTTCATCAATTAGACATTGATTGCGTAAATGTCATTTGCGAAGTCTTAGAGTTCTACATGTACGATTCTTCCCTAGCATATTGACCTCATTTCCAAGGGGAGAATAGAAAATACATATTAAGAAAAAAATGCATATTTTTCTTTGCTGTCAAATTCTCTTATTGTGCACAACTTGTGATCAAAAGTTAATAAAACAGTTGAAGAATTGAAATTTAAAGTTGGAAAGGAAAATGCTAGTGCTTTGCAACAAGTTTTTAAAAAAATCAATGTAGAACTTGTCACTTGAAAGAGTAGCAGAGGGGCTAATCAAATCTGCTACACTATTCATTTTAAACCACTTCCAAAAAGTCTTTTTTTTTTTTTGTGAGGAAGAATCACCCTCAGCTAACATACATTGCCAATCCTCCCCTTATTTATTTATTTATTCTTTTGCTTGAGGAAGATTATCCCTGAGCTAACATCTGTGCCAGTCTTCCTATGTTTTGTATGTGGGATGCTGCCACAGCATTGTTGATGAATGGAGTAGGTGCACACCCAGGATCCAAACCTGTGAAACCAGGCTGCTGAAGCAGAGCATGCTGAACTTTAACCATTTGGCCATGTGGCCAGCCCCCAAAAAGTCATATTTTAAAGAGAGAGAGAGACGGGTTCTGAAATATTGCAATCTAAGTAACATCACGGAGGCTTTCCCACCTCCCCCACCCTCAGTTTGATCCTTCTTAAACTTTCAAATATTTTTTTATTTCTTTTTCTAAAGCTATATGTTTCTAAATATATAATACAGTCTTAAAAATAGTTTTCACTTGTATCTATCTGTTTGTGCTGTATTGTACACCTAACCCAAATCTCACATAGACCTAGGAAAATGGAACAATGGTGGTCAGAATAGAAAAACTAAAATGATCAAAAAAAAAAAATGGAGGAAACATCATCTAAGGAGAGGCTGTGGAGAGTTAGGGATCTGGACAAAAGAAACAAATGCTGAAAAATAGTTTCTTTCCAAGGCTATGAAGTCATAACAATATAAGTTAAATCCTATGCCTCGTTGCCCTGCAACGACTTTCAAGTAAGAAAGTTTATATTTGAACTTACTGTTGATGCTGTGTTATTAGAAAGTGCACAATTCAGGAATCAGGAGCCAGGTTACCAGTCCTAATTCTGAGACTAATGAAAAGTCCAATCTAAAAAGTTATTTAATTTTGCACAATCTCATAATCCATACCTATTCACAATGGAGTTGTATTAGGAATCTTTTCCTGGCATAAAAGTAGGGGTTGTAGGAGAGGTCTGAATCCCCTTTTGTGGACATGTAGTGTGGTGGGGATGAGAATCTGTAACTTGATTATATTCTCAAGGGATCTATGATTCCCTAAATTTTAAGAACAATTCCGTGATCTCTTGTAAAACAAACACTGGACATATCAAATCTTTCAGGTAAGTTCAGGATACAGATATAAAGAGTATTTGGATTTTTAGGTAAATTATGCAGGTAAATTTATCAATATACACTGAGTCATAAAAAAAAAAACAGAGATGTTTACGGTTTATCAATACTTCTCTGACTGATGTAAAAGAAAGGAAATATGCCAGTCTACAATCCAACCCATGGTGCTGTGCCATGAAACATTTCAGCCCAGCTATTTGTACACTCTGATTCTAAATGATAATGAATACTGCAGGCATTAATAAGAATAATTTGAAACAGGCGAATAGTTGACATCCTACAATAATCTCACCAGATGTTTAGTAAAATTTTAATTAAGAGGTTCACAATCTGTATACACCAGAACTTGGCAAGTCACTATGGCTGGCACTGTCCTCATCTTTAAACATTGATCCTCATGTGATTATTGAGATACATGTTCTTTTTTTGTTCTTTTTTGTTTTTGCTGAGGAAGATTAGCCCTGAGCTACCACAGCATGGCTGATGAGTGGTGTAGGTCCACGACTGTGATCTGAACCTGTGAAACCACGTTGCCAAAGAGGAGTGTGCCAAACTCAACCACCATGCCATGGGACCAGCCCCTGAGATACATGGTGTTTTTTGGAGAGCCTTTTTGACTCCTTGGATGAGGTGCTAATTTCATGTATGTCTCCCATCTGCTACCCAGTAATCAGAGCTGAAGGTGAGAAATGCTGTCCAATTATTGCTCAGCCACTAGCTGATATAAAACACAAATTTGCCAATTTTCTGATTTACATAAGAATTGATCTTGTAGTATTGCAACATATTTTTTCGAGTATTATCTGATGCTGTTGTCAAAGCAAAAAAAATGCACCAGATAAATTTAAACAGGCAAGGAAGATTTTATTCAAGGCTGTTGCAATTGGGGAGAGAGGGAAGAAATCAGTTTGAGTTCAACTTTGCTGAAAAAAGACAAAGAGAGTTTTTAAAAGTTGGAGTCAGAGGGATCGTAGGTAATCCGTGTTTGATAATTGACCTTACCCAAAGGAAAATAAACTTTCCCTTGTTTTCGTGACAGCAAGTAGTTGTGCTCCTACCCTGCCACAGAGACTGGGAGACAGGGGCTCTATCTTCCCTGGTGATTACATTTCAAAGGGATGGCTCCCAGGTCCTTGAGAAAGATGATCCTAGGTTGTAAAACTGGCAAGAGGCTTTTAAGAAGATTTACATCTCAAAGGGCAGAGAGAGAAGTGACAATGAAAAGTTGTCCAAAGCAAATGATCTAAGAAAACGAATGTCAAGGCCTAGAGTCAGGAAGAAGGCTGACTAAAATTTTAGTCAAGGTGAGGGGAATATTAAAGCTGTCTCAGTCACTGTCAGACTTTCAGAATGCACGTCAGTCTTTTCATACTTCACGCAGTATCTATCAATGACAGAATCACTGGGGTTACTGAGATGCTAAGAAGGAGTTACTATTTCGGCTTAAGCTATTCAAAAAGTGATGAACAATAAGAGTATTATTTTTTCACAGAAGGTAATATGAAATTGATATTCTGCCGTTTAGAATAGATTTTGTTTTTGCCCAGCAGTTTATATTAGACTTTTCTTCAGATATTTATGTGAATTTTTAGTCACTGTACATTTTTATTATTTTTCAAGTACATTTGAAGTAAGTGTATTAATGTAGCCTAATTGGTTGCTATTTTAATATGTCTGATTCATCACAAAAAAGACAGTTATTTCTCTTGACATCTTGTACAGAGCACCCATATACATATATATATTTTGTTATGATCATAGTGTATGCGCTTCTCATTCAACAAAGTGCTCAGAATTGTCCAAGGCCACACTTTTGGAGACCATCCTCTTCCTGTGTGCACTATTTCCGGGGCTTCCTTATTCATCAGTTATCCACATTGCTCGCGTTGTGCCAAGAGCAATTACAAAATGTGTTCTCTAGCCAACAACCTTGGTGCAGAAGTAACCCCTTGACAGTGAATCTCTACATTAGTGACAGTAAGAAGGTGACTTATCCCATTTCAACAATTAAAAGGACTGTATAACAGGCCACGTTTTCTCCCCGATGTCCTGAATGAGGGCATTGAAAGAAAGAGTTTAGTAAGAGAAAATAAAGCATGAAATATGAAGCTTCACCCACAAACGGAATAATGTGCCAGTCTAGTTCTTTACAGCTCTGTACTTCAGATTGTATTATTACCACTGTGAGCAAAGAAAGAGGCCCTACTGTTCGAATTATAACTTTAATAATATGGCATATAAAACTCTCCTGGAATGGTTGGGCTCCCCAGAAACAGCCTCTGAAACCGAGATTTGCATGCAGAAGTTTATTGGGGATAGCTCTCAGAGCCAAAAATCTGTAAAAGAGTGAGGGAACCAGGATCCAGCAGATGGAGGGGTTGAAATAGTGTGGTGCATTTAAGCAGACATCTTGACTGGACCCAGGGGAAGTTCTGAGCCTGAATGGACTTCAGAGATGCCCTGGATTGACGCAAGGGGACCTGGGCTTCGTGCTCCCGCAAGGATCATCATTGAATGTTAACTACCATGACAGGGTGTAGGGTAAGCTTGAACAAGGTAGCTCCTGTCCACTCGGGGCAATTCATGAGAGGGACTGAGCTGTAAGCAGCAGCCGCTACAACTCCCAGGTATTGTGGGAATGAACGCCTCCATATTGCAGGGGGATCAGGGTGACACAGCACAGTATTCCCATTAGTCCACTCTTTGTGCAGCTTTGATCAACTTGCTCTGTGTAGTAAATTCATCCAAATGGGCAACAGTTTTGCTAGAATCCTTCTTGGTCTCGGAAAACTTGTAAGTGGAAGGTACGTGGGGCAAAGGAAAGCCCCAGAAGCTGCGACTGATAGTCACCATCTCTCTCCTGTGGTACCTGGTCTAGACTCCCTTCATCCTCAGCTAGTTCTTCTACTGATAGTGGTTTACCCCATAATTCCTAAAGGATCTAAATCCCTGATCTCCATGGCCTTTTCATCTTCAAAATTAGTGAGGGTACTGTCAAAAGACACCCTATTGTACACAGCCGGATGTGCACTTCCTTGTCCTTACTCTCTATCAACAGCCTTATCTCCTCCTAATATTCTGCTAGTCTCTTAGCACAAGCACAAAGTGACTAAGTGGTTAATGGGACAATTGCTGTACCCTTGGTATAATGATTTCCCCTCTGGAACTGGGACTTCTAGATGTCATCTTGTGTAAGAGAAGTGCAGTTGTACCAAGTACAATGCTGGCAATGATGGTGGACATTACACTTCTACTTCTACCGCTGGTTACTCGACTCAACCAGACAGTTTATCTGCTGATATGAACACCATATTATGGCCATCGTCCCAGGGTATATTGACTGCTGGAGAATGGCACTTAATCCTTCCAGGATATATCACCAATCTGGCACTCTAGTTAGACAATTAAAAAGTTTTTTATTTTTCTATCAGACTGGTGGCTTCTGGTTCATATGGTATGTTTTAAGACAAGTGACTTTTATGATCATGTGCCTTCTTTTTGTGTACTTTGCTGGAAAGTGGGTACTTTGATCTGATATAATGTTTTATGGAATCTAGGGCTATTTGAGCAAATACTACGAGGATCCTCAGATGGTAAGATTTACAGAGACTTGCAATCAGGAAAGGCAAATTCCCAGTCAGACTATGTCAGTTCTAGTCAAGGTGGACTTATTGCATCTTCCACCAAATGGGTAATTGGTCCCCACAATAGGTAGTGTCATATCAGAGGTGTAGCCTCGGTGACAGTTGCTGGCAGAAGAACTAACTGGATAAGTCTTGGTGAGTGGGAGCCTGTAGGGGAGGAGGACATTTCCTCTCCCCAAATGGGGGTTCGTCTGGCTGGAGAATGAATTAAATTCACATGAGACAGAATAGCAAGAGAAAATTAAACAAAGCTTTATGAGGAACCATGGCCCGGGGCCTTTCTTCCCAGGAAGAAAGGGCACCGAAGAAGTGGGGTACACAGAGTGGTTATATACCCCCAAACAGGGTGTTTCACATATGATTGAAATGTCCCTTTTACAATAGTCGTGAGGCTGCTCTGTCAGCACAGCGCTTGATGGAAACGGCAGATAGGTCTGCTGTCTCAGTGAACGCCGCAGGGTGGCAGGTGTGTTGCCTCGGGCTGGGGGGGGGTCACAGATGAGCGCCGCAATCGGTTCCCAGCCTAAAGAAAGATGCTTAATCTTTAAGGAGATGCCAATGTTGGGAGGGGGAGGGAAGTCAGTTACAGGAGGTTACCAGACTAGCACAATAAAATGCAGATTTTAAGTCCTTGCCTTTGGTATTGATTAAGAGTTTTTGGAGAGTAGGTCATCGCCTTTCTTCTTCCTGGTACAGAGAGGGAGGCACCTTTTACAGATAGAGATTTACCTTACAAATGTAAACGTGTCCTAACAAAGGGCAAGTTCCATTCCTCAGAGCCTCCTTCCCTGTCCCAGTTTATCAAAAGCAATCAGCCTCAAATAATCCTGATGCCAAAGAGACATATCTTGGGGTGGTCAACCTCAGGTCCCCACAAGCCCATGCTGTTGGGTTTGTACATAGATTCTCTCCTGCCACCATGGCTTTTTATTCAAGAGCCTGTTATCCCAGGACTGGGTGCTGGCAGACGTCACCTGAGTGAGTCCTTCTGCCTATATGATTGTTAGTGCCTCTTCCATGATGGATCCTCACTTTTGAGCATTAACAGGCAAAACAATAATTTTCACACTTTTTGCTCACATCCATAGGTCCATCTATATGCCTCTTCCCCAGATCTCTTTGGTCTTGATTTTTCAACTTTTGGTTTACTTTGGGTGTCTTTTTGGTGGCTGAAGAAAAGCAGATGAGAAATGGTTTTATTTTCCAATCCAGCAAGTCTGTCTTCTTTATGTGCTCTCTAATTTTTGGTTACAAAATGAATCATTTTCTTTTTTCCTATATATTAGACATGCAGAGCTGAATAAATTAAAATAAAACAAACAAAAACTAGCACTTTCCAAAGTTTTCTATAGAAATTTTTCATCAGATTCATAATCTGTTAAGCACATTTCAAACTACCAAGTTGCTTGCAGGCAATTATCTTGCCATTTGTTCTAACCTTACATAAACATGGGTCACCTTTTTTTCCAGCCTTGTATAACAGTTTCCTCACTGCTCTCTTTCTTTTTTTGGGTGAGAAAGATTGGCCCTGAGCTAACATCCACTGCCAATCCTCCTCTTTTTGTTTGAGGAAGATTGTCCTTGAGCTAACATCTGTGCCAATCTTCCTCTGTTTCATACGTGGGACGCCACCATAGCATGGCTTCATGAGTGGTGTGTAGGACTGCACCCAGGATCCGAATCTGTGAACCCCAGGCTGCCAAAGCAGAGCACACAAACTTGACCATTATGCACCTGGGCCGGCCCCTCCTCACTGCTCTTTTAGCCACCCATACCAGGTTTTTTCATATCAGCCATCTATCTAATCTCCACCTACTGCCCTGTCCCAAAGCCAATGCCACATACTTTAATACTATTAGTACACGTTTATGTATGTTATCTATTGCTGTCTAACAAATGATCCCCAAACTTACTGGCACAAATAAAAATGACATATTGTTTCTCTTGATTCTATGGGTAGTCTGGGTGCTTTCTCTGCTGCTTTTATCTGGGCACATTCAAGCAGCTGCTTTCAGCTGACAGGTACGGTGGGAAAACTGGGGCAGCTAGGTCTCTTTCTCTCCCTCCACAAGAACTTTCATCCTGGGCTTCTTTATAACATGGTGTCTTGGTATGGTGTTCAAAAGAGGTGAAGGCAGAAGATTCAAGGCCTCTTGAGGTATGGGTTCTAGAAGTGCCAGGACGTTATTTCTGCCATATTCTTAGTCAAAGCCTGTTACAAAGTCACCCCATATTCAATGGGACATAAGATAGATGCCACCTCTGGGTGAAGAGAGAAGTAGCAAAGCCACATTGTGAGGGAGCATGGAAGAAGTAGTTGTAGCCACCTTTTAAACAATATATCACACTTATTCTTTCAGATGATATGTGTTGAATTGAAGCAAGGACCTTTGTACCATATTATCCAGTCACCGGATGTGAGCTGCTGCCAGCAGTGCAATACAACCTTGGCAGAAGTAGCTCCTTTTGGCTGAAAGGAATTTCCATAGAGAGACTCAGCTTTAAGTCATCAGAAGCCAAAAGTTCTGGCAACCTGGGTAAGAAATGTCTTGGTCCTAAGGTGGAGATCTGGGAATTACAGAATTTACTATACAGAAAACACCACCTACCCTGATTTGTGCATTGCACACATGTCATATACACTACTACACTAGTGAAAGAATGATCAAACTGTTTATTCTCCTAACACACAATGACATGCCATCTTACATATCTTGAAGTTTCTTGAGCCACTCCTTAAATTTACTTGCCTATCTTGTCTGTGAGCAAGACCTCAAGATTCAGCACAGTTGTTCCCTTTTCTGGGAACTGCCTCCCTGTTCACTTCTGTTTCCAGCTAGAATGGAACCACTCATTCATTTCCCTTCTATCATGGTACCAGTAATCCTTGTGAACTTATATGTATACTTACTTGCTATCTCCAACTAGATTATAAATGCTTGGAAAAGCATATTGTCTTACTCATTTTTTTTTTTCCTTTTTTCTCCCCAAAGGCCCCAGTACATAGTTGTATATTCTTCGTTGTGGGTCCGTCTAGTTGTGGCATGTGGGACGCTGCCTCAGCATGGTTTGATGAGCAGTGCCATGTCCGCGCCCAGGATTCGAACCAACGAAACACTGGGCCACCTGCAGCGGAGTGCGCAAACTTAAGCACTCGGCCACGGGGCCAGCCCCTTACACGCATTTTTTAATCTTAGGGTTTAACATGGTGCTTATTACAGAACTGATGTGATGTGCATACTGTAAAGAGACCTACATGATTTCTGCCTCCTAGTATTTATGTCTGTGTGTAATCTCTTTTCCTAGAGTGTGGGATGGACCTGTGATCTGCATCTAACGAATAAAATATGGCAAGGTTGATGGTATATCGCCCCTGGGATTATATTATGCTACATGGCAAAGGTGAAGGGATTTTGCATATGTAATTAAAGTTGACTGTTAGTCAATTGACTTTGAGTTAGTCAAAAGAGAACTTCCTGCGTTTGCTTGATGTAATCAGGTGAGCCCATAAAAGAGGGCCTAGGCCTTTCCTGAAGTCAGAGACTTGGGGAAGCGGAGACTTTCCCTCTCCATTGCTGTTTGAAGAAGCAATTTGTCATGAATTCTATAGCCACAATGAAATGCGTTTTGTCAGCAACCTGAAGGAGCTTAGAAAAGGACCCTTTCCTAGCAGACTGTCCAGATAAGAAGACAGCCTAGCAAACAACTTGATTTCAGCTTTGTGAGACCCTGAGCAGAGAACCCAACCAAGTCGGGCCCAGACTCCTGACCCAGGGAAACTGTGAGATAGTAAGTGTGTACTGTTTTATACCCCTAAGTTTACAGTAATTTGTTATGTGGCAACAGAAAACAAATGCAGCGGCCATCAGTATGTGTAGGATAAATGTATGTAATACATATATGCAATAAATTCATTGCAAGAGACAGTATGGTTTTCAATGTAAATATTATCTTAAGATATTGATAGAGCCATGAAACCCAAAAGATGGTGCAATTTGTGTAGTTCAACCTCTTTTTTCCACCCACATAAAGCAATTATGCCAAGAAAATTAAAGTGAATTGTCTATGGACAAATATTGATAAAATGAGGATTTGAGCACAGATCTATTAATGATTATTCCAGCTCTGCCTATAACATCATGTTCCCTCTCTGTATGAGAAGATATGTGAATTATCTTTAAAATGAGGCAGCCATGAACATTATTGTATTATGTTTCTTTTAGAAGTAAAGTTTCCATCGCTCTGGTATCCATTAAGCAATCAACTTGTTTGAATGCTTATAAAGAGCAAGGTATGGAATAAATTCCACTAAAATAAAAGAAGATATGGAAGTTATAGTCTCTTACTTCAGAAAAGTTATAATTTAACTGGTGTTGGATAAGAATTCTGCCTTATGAATTGTATTCTATTGTCTTTTTCTAGCTGTCACCAAAGCGATTGTGAAAGATAATTTGGATATGTCTTCTACTAAGGGACTAGGTCATGAACGCTCTAGGCCACTCTCATTATAAGTGCTTGTCAGAAGTGGCATGCCATTTATCATTGCATCTTATGCTGATTTCTACTGGTGGAAACGTAGGTGCTTTCCTTAAGCAAATAGAAATACCTGACAAAGAACATCATTTATTTTCTGGATTCTTTTATAGTTCTTTTTTAATTTTCTTGTCCTAATAAATCTCTCTCTCTCCCTACATTATTTTTTCCTATAGAGTAATGGGTAAACTTGTCAATCTAAGTACTATTTAAAATTACTGACATTTTATCTTCTAATTTTGGAAGTTTGCTATAGAAATATTTATCAGATCATATTTATGATAGGACTGTGATATATTTAACTTACATGTATATTTTCTTAAATAATTTTATAGTTTTTGTTTTGGCTTTGCTCAAATAATCGATATTATTATTAATCCTAGCCCTTTTAAAAGAAATAAGTTTTATTCATGCTGCTAAAATATACCAGAGAAATAAACCTTGATTTCTATAATTAAGAGCCACAAGGAGGAGAAAGGCAATGACAAACTCACTTAGAAGAATATGGTGGAAGCTAGAAAAATAATTGATATATCTGTATCATTTACACAATCAAGTCAGTAAAGTGAATGAGGCTGATACAAAATTCTTTTTGTTTTAGTGTGAAATATAAGTATAATTAGAAATGAGAATAAAATTCTAAACCAATTCGAATGAAATTATAAACATTAATTGCATACCTGCTGGGCCCTATCCTTACATATATATAATGAACTAAATTGCCCCTTATTGGAAAAATGAAAGCCTATGATAATATTATCATTGTTTTTAAAGAAACTATATTTAATAAAGCCAGATTCAATATACTTAAGTCATATATCAGGTATTTGAAATATCACCGTCCAGATTATACTCTGGAATGCTAAGCAAGCTAAATAAATATACTGGAAATTGTTAGTATAATTAAATTCTAAAAAAGTGCTAATTGACGAGTTATGCCAGTTACTAATTTCAATACAATGAGATGCGTATAATGATACCAGTATGCATAGATTTTGAGCAAGACAGAAAAACCAGTATCACCTTTACTAAAATGGTGAAAGGAAATGAGGACAAACTTCAGAGAAGAAATGAGAAGAAAAAATTAAGAAGACATCAGAGATTCCAGCCCAACACTGTCTTCCCTCTTCAGAAACCCCTACCCCACCCACCCCAAACAGGAACAGACCACAGGAGCAACCGCATGGTGCTGAAAACAAGAGACCTTTTTCTGATGGAGAGGCTTGGGCGAGAATAGCTCCCTCAAGGCAGGTCACGAAACCGGTGTAATGGACTGTCCAGTATCTGTGGCTGATTCACCTCCTTCAGGTTTAAAGGACCCTCCTTTGAGGTGAGGAAGTTGAGAACACGCTTGAATTAAGTCAATAAGTAAAACAACATAACTATAATAAAAATATTTTATTGTCAGAGCTTGTTGCCATGGAAACACAGCAATTTGAGTGGACATGCTTTACCTTTTTATATGAAGCCACTCTCCAGGTGAAACATGATATAAAAATTAACAAAGAAGATTACTTTCCTGACATCAGGGTTGTTTATAATATATGAGGACTGCAAATTTTATCTTTTATTTTTTAAAGCTGTTTAACAGCATCAGATTGGGGAAAATGGACTTCATAAAAAATAAACTGAATAAGATGTTTTTATTATATTATCTAGGATGAAATTAACAGAGCAAGTGGAAAATTATAGTAATATTTTTTCTTTTGAATCATTAGTTTCCATTTTGTTATGCAATAATATTTGTCAAATTGGATTGAATTCTGTCCCTCTGTTTTTTCTGAGAGACTAGTGTTTTCAAATACATTCTTCAGCCTGTTTGAACCAAAGACAGAAGCAGCAAGACTCTCTGTAATACATGGCAATTAATGTGCAAAAATATGCTTCTCTGAATCTGTTCACTTATGTATATTTTAATATTTAGGTTAGAAATTTACTCATTTTTTGCTCTAAAATTATATGAGTTTACTTGTTATATTGCTCCATTTTAGTATTTATCAAAATTATACATTTCTCCAAGAGCTATAATCTTCAGAAATTTCGTTGGTCTTTTTTTGAATTGAAATATATTTTACAAATAACACTGTGTAAATTTAAGGTGTACAACATGTTAATTAGATACACTTCTGTATTGTAATATGATTGCCATTGTAGCAATAATTAGCACTGCTATCATGTCACATCATTATAATTTCTTTTTAGCAGTTGGAATAATTAAGATCTAGTCACTGAGCAAGTTTGATAGTTAAAACACAATATTATTGTTATATTCACTATATCATAGGACTCTAGGACTTGTTGACTACTTGTTGTGAGTTTGTACCCTTAAATAGCAAGATCTGGTTGGTCTTAAATAACACAGAAGCATGAAGGGCCTGCTCCATAAAATTAAGTGTTATCAACCAATTGATTTAAAATTTTAAAAAATGTTAATATTATATAGATAACATGCTCTGAAGTTGTCGATATGAGGCCACAATGTTCTTCAAAGAAATTAAAGAAAATTCCTATTTGCCAAATAGGTCAACAGTGGAAGTATCTATAAACATACAACACAGGACTGTTGATGTTTCCATATGTTGAAAAATTTCTTGATCAATAGTCACTTGGAAAAAAATAATTTCTTTTAAATTGCAAAAGTCAAATCTCTAGTAAATGCTTATAGTTCTGCTCCCATCCGTCAGTCATATTTATTCTCAGATTTGTTTAGATCAACTGTACTTGTGATTATAATGACAATATTTAACTAAATAGTTGTATCTGTTATCTATTTTCATGATAATGTTGCATAACAAATAACTCAAAACATTAGTGGCATAAAAGAATAAATCTTTATGTGATTAATGAATTTGTTGGGTTTAGCTGTGAGCCTGGTGAGCTTTCTTGTTCATTCAAGCATTTGCAGTCATTATAGGTTGGCTTATACGGATTTACTGACTGTCAGCTGGTCTAAAATGACCACAAATGGCATAGTCTGGGCAACTCAGCTTTGCTTCATGTATCTTTCATCCTCCTGCTGGCTAGCTTGAGCATGGCTGTGGCACAGGTGCAAGAATGAAATCACAACTATGAGATTGCTTTTTCAAGTTTCTGCTTGCATCGTATCTACTAACATCCCATTGGCCAAGACCAAGTGTATAACCCAACAGCAAATTAGAGTAGGAGAGCAATATAGATTTTATAATAAAAGGAATGGATATAGCTATTGGTGAAAAATTTGGGCTACTAATGCAATCCACTATAGTCCAGTCTCTGATAGTGGTTATTTATGCTCTTCCTACATTCAAAACCTAACTCAGGATACTCAAAGTCACACCCAATTATAGAATCAAGCTCAGAGTATAGAATCATAGGATCTACATCAGGTCTGGATGAAACACCACCTGGTACAGAGCATGAATTAAAGAGACAATGGAAATACGAAGAGTATAACCACAGAACAAACTCTCATTGAAAAAGGGGATGAATAGAAAGCACTTAGCAGTCATTGGTCCCGAGAAGTTCTGATATCTTTTGGGGTAAATGTTGTCAAGTCCACCTTCTCTTGGGATGGAAAATGTTTTTGGTTTGGACTTTGATTCTTTTCCACTCCCCAGTCCACTGTTCTCCAGAGTTCTTGAATTTGCCCAGTCAAAAGGAATTCCTTTACAATATCTCCCTCTTCATTAATTTCTGACAAGGTTATTGGAAAATATGCCCTTTGTATAACTTTCTAAGCCTGCTTTCTGTCCATAAAAAGATGAGAGGCCAGAAGCTCTTATAAGTTTTCAGTAATCTCAGTCTTTTAGTATAGATTGGTGATACTTCCACTAGTACCACTGTCTCAAAAATTCTAAGCTTTTTGATACATGTTGTCCTGTTCTATTTCACGTGCCAAAAGTTACACTAATTGTTCTTTTCAGCACTCTCTTTCTAATGATAAATAAATGACAAGCAATAGGATGTATGGGAGTATATGAGAAAGCCATTTGGGCTAAAACTAATTTGGCCTAACCTTGTTTTTCTAAAAGTGACTGACATGGCCTGTTGAGCATGCATTGTGTATCTGCTTTAAACGTTTACTATGTCCCAAAGACAAGGATGATGCCTCTAAAGATAGGGATGTAACTTCCCCCCATATTGGCATTTCTTTAAGGATAAGCATCTCTTCTTGGGAACTAAGGATTAATTACTGACCTGCTGTGATCACCTTGTGACCAGTGACCTACTGAACACTGACATGCTGTGCCAGCTAAGCATCTTGTGACTATTGTAAAAGGGACATTCCTGTCATATGTGATGTATGCTCTTTGTTCCAAGATAGCATATAACCATTCTGTACACCTCACTTCTTTGGTGCCCTTCTTTCCTTGGGAAAGGAAGGTCCCGGGCTAGTCCTCAGATCTGGCTCATAATAAACTCACCCAAATTTTGATTTATAGATTGATTATGTATTATTTGTATCAACACTAGCTTAATCATTATTAATTTTGGCATGGTAGTCTGCTATAGCAAACACTCTTAATAGTCCCAGAAGCTCTTTTGTGCAACTGAAATGTCCTACCTGACACCATTATAATTCTTCCAAAGGTCTTAACAAAAATTATCACGTCCATACTCTTGATTCGACTCTTGGCCCAAGACCAAGTCTTAATTTGGAACATTTTATTAGTGTGAAAGGCTGGATATGAGAAACAGTTTTCATTTTTAATCTAGCAAATCCTGAGATCTCCATATTTCTTCTAAATTCTGCTTGTGAACTGGACTTTTTTTTTCTTACTATCTTGTTCTTATATAAACTTATATAGATCTAGTAAAAGCAAGCCTATACATTAATCATTCTACCTGGAAATCTGTTTATTCATGTCCTAAAGTTTATTGGGTGCTTTTCTTTTTTTTTTTTTTAAGATTTTATTTTTTCCTTTTTCTCCCCAAAGCCCCCCAGTACATAGTTGTGTATTCTTCGTTGTGGGTTCTTCTAGTTGTGGCATGTGGGATGCTGCCTCAGCGTGGTCTGATGAGTAGTGCCATGTCCGCGCCCAGGATTCGAACTAACGAAACACTGGGCCGCCTGCTGTGGAGTGCGCGAACTTAAGCACTCGGCCATGGGGCCAGCCCCTATTGGGTGCTTTTCTATCTTTCTAGTTGCGGTGACCGAGAAGGTCTGAACGTTCCCCTTAGGTTGACCAAGCTTTAGACCAGCTTCTTCCTGATGCTGCTTCTCTGACTTCCCTCATCTAGAACATTTACTTTAAGAAAATGTGAGATTGTAAATTCTTTCTCTGCTCCTTTGAGATGTGAATCTTTTTAAAAAGCTCTTGCCAGTTTTACAATCCAAGAATGTTTTTCTTTAGGACCTGGGAGCCGTGCCTTTGAAATGTAATCATCAAGGAAAATGGAGCCCATGTCTCCCAGTCTTTGTCGGGGCAGAAGCCCAACTTCAGTGGACGCCTTGTTCCAAGTTGCAAAACACCACCTGGCCCCAGGAGGATAGAAGAAAGTTTACTTCCTATTTAGGTAAAGCCAGTTAGCAAACACAGATGGCCTATGATCCCCCAGCCCAGCTCTTAACACCTCTTCTGCTTTCCTTTCAGTGGAGCTGAGTTTTCACTCTTGCTCTGTGCTCTCTCCCCTGTTGCTGGCAATAGTATCAGAATAAAATTAACTTCTGTTTGCTCATCTTGTCTGCTATGATTTTTTCTTTAACACAAGTGAGAGTTTTAACAAATATTTCACCACTACATAATGCGGTAGCTGATGTGGGGTCGGCAAGCCGAGGAGTCAAAAGAAAGATTTCTTGGACTCTCAAGGTCTGGCAGTAGTGCTCTTTTATTTAGAGAAGAGTATGGAATAGCATGGGGATAGGACCCATGGGCAGGAGGAGGTGCTGCTGCCCCCGCTGCTGCTGCTGCCAACATGGGTGGAGAGTAAGTCTAAATTTAAGGCATAGCTATGTGAGTTATCTCTTTACAAGACAAAGGAAAGAATATGTAAAAAGAGTTGTTAAAATGGTACCAGTGCCGGTAGGGTCTGGTTATTGGGTGGTCCTATAACTTTTAGATAAGAATCAAACCGGATTAAGTAAATGGCAGAAGCCACCGCTTAAATATTATCTTCAGCTAAAGACAAAGGAGGATGTGGGGAGGGGGGTCAGTTACATGAGGTTGCCAGACAGTAAACAACTTAAGTTCTTGCCTTCCCCATTAAGAGTTTCCAGAGATAAGGCCATCCAGCCTTCCTCCTGGTGCAGAGGGAGACACCCCCCACAGGTGGAGACTTCCTTCACAAATGCAAACGTCTCTCATCAAAGGGCAAGCAAATTCCACTCCTCAGAGTCCCCTTCTTAACTGCAGTTTTAAAAGTAACCAGCCTAAAATAATCCTCATCAGTAGCCATTTTCCAACCTCTCAGAACAGTTTTCTCCCATTGTTTTCCCTGCCTCCTAGAAGAGTTACTGTACCATTTCCCTTGTTTTTGCTTACTACTCACTCACAAAGCTTATGCCCTATATTTTAGGTTGGTTTGTTTGAATCAGCATTCCTTTCTTGCACCACTTTCTCTATCAGGTATCTAGGGCCACATTAATGTGTAACAAACAGCCGCACAATCTCAGTGGCATTTAACAATAAAGGTTTATTTAGTTCACAATTCAGAGGGGTTTGACTGAGCTGGGCTGCACTGGTCTGAACCTGGCTCTCACTCATGTTTCTGTGGTCAGCTATGGTTTGGCGAGGCAGTTCTTATGAGATTGCTGACTTCTCTTACACACATGGAGAAAAGTTATTTATGCCTCATAATGGCATATGAGGCCATTGTTAGGCTAGCCTCAACAATCACTACGGAGACAACTTGTCCAAATGTCTTCCATAGTCCATCAGGCTGACCTGGGCATATTTTCCGGGCAGTGCCAGAAGCGTAGCAGTGCAAGCAAAAAGGTGCAATTTTTTAAAGTCTCTGCTTGTCACAATTGCTTATACCTCATATAACAAAGTAAGACATGGCTGGATCCAGAGTCAGAGCAGGAAGCCACTAGAGGATTACTTGGCAAAAGGAATGGATATAGGGATTTGTGGGAACTGGGACATTAATGCGATAAGTCTAGCCCAATAATACAAATCAGTGACGTACTTATATCTAAAAAAAGCAGAGAAATATTTCTATGAGCACTGTGGAAAGATTTAATCAAGATAACCCCAAATGAAAATTATCTACTGAATTAAAAATAAGACCATTATAAAATATTGAGAAGGTTTACATCATCTTGAAGGATTCTGTTCTCATGTGATTCACAAGTGACTTTCAGTGCTGAGTCAGTGTAGAGAAACTGAAAATACCCATCAAAGAAAGTGACTAATAGATATGGTTTATGGGGTCGGCCCTGCGGCGCAGCAGTTAAGATCGCATGTTCCGCTTCTCGGCGGCCGGGCTTCGCTGGATCGGATCCCGGGTGCGGACATGGCACTGCTTGGCACGCCATGCTATGGTAGGCATCCCACGTATAAAGTAGAGGAAGATGGGCATGATGTTAACTCAGGACCAGGCTTCCTCAGCACAAAGAGGAGGACTGGAGGTAGTTAGCTCACGGCTAATCTTCCTCACACACACACACAAAAAGATATAGTTTACCTGAGAAGAAGCAGAGGAAAATCTAATTAGCAGACATACTGAATGGTGAAAAGCTTTTGTCCTATATCCAAAGATTGATGAATGAATGATTTAAGTTTCTACATAATTTTTAAGATATAGATTTTTAAAATTATAATTTGTTTAAACTGAATTTTATTTGACTGGACAAATGCATTTTACTCCTTATTTCATTCATTGAAAGAGCTTCTATGGGGGGCCGGCCTGGTGGCCGAGTGGTTAAGTTTGCGTGCTCGATTCGGTGGCCAAGGGTTTCGCCGGTTCGGATTCTGGGCACCAACATGGCACCGCTTATCAAGCCACACTCAGGCGGCGTCCCACATGCCACAACTAGAAGGATCCACAACTAAAAATATACAACTATGTACCGGGGTGCTTTGGGGAGAAAAAGGAAAAGTAAAATCTTTAAAAAAATAAAAATAAAAATAAAAAAAAGAGCTCCTACGATGAAATAGTTTAGCATTGTGCTGGCAAATAATATGTGCTCATTACATTGTATGTTAGATTCTGGGAGAAATTTGTCTTTAAGGCAGCCACTGTCATTCAGTACATTTAGGAAATCACTGTAGATTTTCTGTTGCAAAATTCGATAAGAAATCATAAATGTGGGATCCTGTTTCTTAAATTTCTTTCCATTTGAATACCCAAATTTCCTTCCCTTTTGCTTAATCAAGTCTCAAATTTAATCCCAGATCCTCATGTTATTTCAGCCTCTACTTTCAGCCAGCTGTAGTTTCCTTCTCTTAAGCTCTTAGAGTACTTAGAATTCTTACATTTTCTTAGCCCCATTTCTCTGAGATTTATAAGCTATATTATTAGGAAAGCACCAGCTTCTTGCTGAGTATAATCATGGCTGGGATACAATAGCAGCTCAACATGGCAGAACCTTGATTTGACCAGGAGGCTAGGTTCCAAGTCCTGAGACTCACCAGGATTAAGCAGTGGACCATAGCAGTTTCTATGGAGCTTTACAGGAAGTCAACTGTTTTCTTGGGAAGCCAGCCTGCGGGAGAGCAGCCTTGGACTTGTTAACCCTTACCTTTCTGGTCATTTCACTGATCCTAAAGGGTTCCCCCTGAGCAAAATATCTTTTCTTTCAGCAATCCTGTATAATTTCAAACTGTAATGACTGAGATGCTACTCATTGCTTTTGCTGAAGAAGCAGCTCGTGGATAGTTAGGAGTACCACTCCCAGGGTAAAGATCATGTTCTTCCAAGGCAAATTGGAATGGCCTTTTGTAAGAAAAGACCAGTAGGCAAACGTTCTCTAGACTACACTGTTTTAGCTAGACTGACATTCACAGCTGCAATGTGGGAGGTAAGAAAAGGCTTACCTGAACCTGCGTATATTTTTCTCAAGCATCCTCCAATGGTCTCTGTCAGCCCCAAGAAAGGAAAAGTCATCCTGCATGATTCGCTCAGCCTTCTGTTCTTGGATCCATTGTTGACAGTTTTTCATTGGCAGGTGCTACTTAATAGTCAGACATTCACCAGCAGGCTCCACAAGCAAAGCAAGGTTGTTAGTAGACCCAGAAATGACTAATGGCTTCTCCCTGGTAAATCCAGCTTTTGGCAGATACAGTGAGGGATTGGCAGACAAGACTGCCACTTGTGAAAGAAGTATCAAATAATATGAGGTAAACTTGGGGGCATCTCTCCCTCAGGGACTCAATTACAAGGTTGTGCAGCCTACTCACCCTTCCATGATTTCAAGTGTTCTCTTATTAGGTGAGAGACATCTTCTTCTAGAACAAAGTTTATCAATTTCAGCACTATTGACATTTTGGGCCAGAAAATTAATTGTTGTGGAGGGTATTGTGGGATGTTTAGCAGTATTGCTGGCCTCTATCCACTAGTTGCCAGTAATGGCCTCTGTTATTACAGCTAAAATGTCACTGGATAATGTCAAAAGTCCCTTCAGTGGGGGCAAAATCACCACCAGTTGAGAACCACTGTTCTAGAAACATCCTTACTACATGCCACAGCCAAGATAATAACCTCAGATGTGACCAAGGAGTCGTTTAGCCACTAGCAGACTCTCTCACTCCCATGATCAAAAAATGGTCATAATATACTAATTTTCACCTGCACTAAATTTAGGAAAGTTAGTACATTATCTGTGAAGAACCGTGGTGATTGAACATAAAAACGCAATATCACACGTCACAACTAGAAGGACCCACAGCTAAAGTATGCAGCTGTGTACTGGGGGGATTTGGAGGAAAAAGCAGGAAAAAAAAAATACAGTATCACATAAAGCAAGGTAGATATAATTGGCAATCAACAACCAGTCACAAGAAAGCAATTAACTCCACGTTAGTGTTCAGCCAATCCTTGATACAGAGTTATGAGCCCAACGAGAGAGTCAGGATAGAAGAGGGGAAAAAGAAAAGTGTATGGAGGGATTCTATTTCTAGGCATTGGTCCTTGAACAACAGTTGCATCTCTCCTGACATTTTCCCACTCACGGACTCCTGGGCTAACCGGCTGCTGAGAATAAATGGACTACACTATGGATACCATGACCATCTAATTTTTCTTTCTCCAAACTGGGACACATTTGAGGGTGAGAGGTGATACTCTTAATTATTACTTTAGGACAACAAATGTAAATCATATGTTCCTGGCAAAGTGGATGGCTCTTCCTGAGCTAGGAGAGTAAGTCTATCCAGCTTGTCATAATTGGCTTCTGCCAGTCTAGGCAAGGCTGGAAAAGTCCGGTTACCCACTTCTAAGTTACCTTACCTCTTAATGTTGGTAAAGGGCAGGCAAGGACTAGTTATCTGACCTCATGCAAGACAGCTTAGTGCTGTGTGCCTCTGACAGAAGCATTGTCTTCACCGATTCAGTGATGTCTGGATATTTCATTAGTGAAAAGAGCAGTCCTTCTGACCTTTGCATGGTATGACAGGGGCATCTGCAGTTGGGCAGCCTACATCTCCTCCGTGACATCTGAGTCATCCCTGTCCTTCAGTTCTCGATTTTTTTCTTTACTTAAGTTTTTGGTTACTTATTTCCTCCACTTCTCTGTTATTTCTTCAACCCCTTTTCAACTTCACTCGCCGATCTATTTATTGATATTTTTGTTTGATTTTCATTTGTATTCACAAATATTTTATTTCGAAGACCATGTTCTTTGAATGTTCATTTTATATGGCAGCTCATTCTTCCTTAATGGATGCTTTTTTTCTCTAAAGATATTATTGAAATATATATTTTAAAGTTTCTTCTCTTCGCTCCAAATTGTTCTTTTTTTCTTTTGTTTTGTCTCTTATTTTGATATAGTGGTTTAATCAAGTGTATAGTGATCTTTATCTGCCTGCTCTTATTTAAGGGAGGGTCAGTTAAAAGCTGATTGGAAGTTCTATGTCCATAGATGGATTTGTTGACTGTGGAATTCACTGGAATTGTTTGTCCAGTGGGGGAATCTTATCTTAGGACATTTAAGTCTTTTTCTTTTTGGATGGTGATATTCTACTTGCACCCCTAAAGCACAATACAATATTCCCTTAGCTGGGTGCCTTAAGTCTGGCTGCCGTTATTCCAGGATCCAAGCGGGAGACAAGGGTGGGGATTCAACATTCACACAGTGAATTTCGGTCAATGCTCCTGCTTTCATTATAATACTTCTGCTTCAATAGTGCCTTCTGTTCTTTGTTCTGCTTTATGCTTTCTACAAAATACACTTCCAATATTCTGTCAGAGCGAGAGAGGAGTAGCCATCCAGATTCTCAAAGTAAGGAAGATATATGGGGGTTTAGCTTCTGATAAAGAACTTAAACATTCAGTTTTAACCCTAATTTTGCTCATCAATTTGTCTTAGATATCACAAATTTCTGAGCCTCTTGGAGATGTGCTAGGGTAAATCATTCAGCTTTATTCACTGCTAACTTAGATTTCAGGACTGCTGGGTTAATCACCACTTATCATCTGTTTTCCAGTTTCTGAAATCTTTTTGTCTCTTCTCTTTTGTCTGTTCTCTTTTTTCTTGAGGGAATATGTCTTCTGAAAAGTCACTTCCTGTCACTAATGGGATTTGGTGGAAACAGAGGTGACAGTGCCTGTTCAACCCACATTTAGTTAGAAATCTGACTCTGACAAGGACAAGACACATGACATTAAAGAAGAAATTCAGGGAGCTTAAATTCTTGCTATTATAACAACGTGCCTCAGAGAGACGTTAGAACGGCACCTGTCCGTTTACCACAGCACTAAGTTACAAAATAAAATGAGAAAATGTGATCAATTCAGGATGTGTACCTTCTACTGAAACTCTATTAGTAGACTCTATCTGCTAATCTGTAAGGTTTTCCAGAATCCCTAGTAAAAGCAAATAGGACATAGGTCTTTTCAGACCAAAACAAGCTCAATAGAGGCGAAAAGCTTCAGTTACAGGAACAGTGATTGACTCCCATATTTGTGTCACCACCTTGAAAATGGCACTTACGAGGCCCCAGCTGGTGACTCCAATTTTACTTTTCATAAATGGAAGAGTGTGCATTAATATCCCTGCCATATAAAAGGCTCCCCAAAGTAGGGCAGAAGCATCAGTGAATAAATTTACCTGAGTTTTGGATGTTTTTATTCAGTGCATTCAGACACTTCCTGTGAATTATGTTTGACACATTTGTTTTTTAAATAACTTCATGTCATGGTCACTATAAATGCCTTGAAGGTGTGCATTTTAGATTCTAAAATATTGTACAAGTAAGTTTTCTCACCAATGGAAGGAAAGTGTGAATCTGACTTTTAGTTGTTCAGCATTTAAACGAGAAGTCTTGTTTTTTCTTTTAAGTTCCTTGCTCTGGTTTTAAGACAGCATAACTCACTTGTCCAGTCCCTGGACTCCACGGGTCAGATATTTCAAATTGCACTTCTCCCTTCTATCTGTCATATTAACTAACAACATCCCAAGTAAGGGCAGTAAAACATTAGAGGTGTGCTGCTCTTTTTACTCTTACTTTATGGTAGATCCTACACCGTTATAGATGACTAGTTGTGAAAATAAACAATAGGAATAAAAATGTTGCAGAACAAAACTCTTTCTACTAGTTTTATAAGTTATATACGCTTGCAAAAGTGGAAAGTCTCCATAAACTGAAAGCATGAAGGTTGTGATCGGCGTTGGTAACTCTGACACTAATTCTGTGTAAATGAAACCGTAGTCTAAGTGTGACTGCAGAAGCTAAGAATGGAATCATTTCAGTAGGACCCCTCTTTCTTTTCCTTGGGATACAAATGTAACATATGTGCATTGTATTTCACTTAACATGTAAATGAATCAAATATTAATAATTTATATGATCTACTTTTATGAAATATGTTCTTTAAAAGTTATGTAGTCTATTATAACTGCAAAAATGAGCAGGCTCTTCAAAATTTTAGAATATCAATTTTGCTGAAGCTATCCTCAATCAAGACGTAAACTATTGTATGTTTTACTTTGGCGTTTTTTAACTTTGCTCTGTCCAAATATTGCTAAGCATTATTTCTAATATTTTTCATCCAAGTGTATACAGCGAGATGGCACCTGTCCCTTAGCAAATTGCATGTGACATGCCCAGTTTCTAGCATCTATACAATATCACTTTTAATAATAAAAAATCTAAAAGTATGTGCTCATAGGAATGCCAAACCACAAAAAGGTGTGCACAAAAAATAATAATATTGCCAAAAAGAGCTTCATAAAATTCTACCAGTGATATACCATAATAATTTAGTGTCAGCTAATTCTTTCCTTTCACATAAATATAATGATGACATAATCTTTATTCTTTATCACAGTTAAATTATTTCTTATAGTAAAACTATGCTTTTTTATGAAAATAAGTCCCCACTTTAACTGATTAAGATTTGAAGGATTATTCTTGTTCTGTGCTGCTTCAGTATCTTTTTCAAATTTCTCCACGTCAAAAAAACATAATTCCTAAGCTTCATAAAACTGAGTTTACATTTAAATGCAATCCATTCTGCTGAAAAAAAATCCTTGAATAAAGAGTGGTTTTGTCCTAGCTATAAATGTGGTAATATAGGATTATATCAACTATTTAAATTGAAGTATTTAAATGAAATGAAATATAATTCCACATAATACTACCCATGTGCTCATTAGAGAGAGATTACCTTTAATATTTGATTTATCAAAGTAAACCCAATTAGTGTTCTAAAATGTCTCAGTGCCAACAATCTAAGGAAAAATGAAAAGAATATAGTCTACCAGAATACATTATATTTCATAGATGTCCAGAAGATGCTGAAATATGAATTTTATAGAGAATGATAAATCTTGTGCTATTACTAATGCAAATTTACTTATATCAGTTTTGATTTATTGTTCAAATAAATAATTTAAAACAACATCTTGCCCTGATATAAATTTAATTGATCTAATTCTACTTTCACATAATTTTAAGTTATGTGAATTAAAAATGATAACATTTATTTAACTTGGCATGGAAATTGAACCACAGACAATGAGCCCCAAAACAAGGATCAAGATCAGTTTTACACATCCTACATTTACTATGTTAATTTGATCATGAGAATAGAAACATTTGCAAGCGACTGACAATACAAATAAACAAAAAAATTCAATAATAATAAATAATCCTGAAGTGACTTTTGGCAAAGCTTTCCTATTTTTCCTGAAATAGTATTTGTCTTGTAAAAACTAAGTTGCTTTGGTTGAAAAGAAAGGGTACTCACACAAACACGTTTACACATGACACATGTAATGAGAATTCTTTGATACATAAGTGGGCAGGAAACCATCCCAGCAGCTACACAGGCAGGTCTGTAGAAGAACAGAAATGTTATTTAGGATTCAACAATATTTCAAGATCTGTAGTCTACCAGTATCTCTGACTACTCAACAATTTTAGCAGCATTCCCGTCAGCAGGAAATATCCATTGCTCACTAATTTTATGACCCACCATTCTAGTGATTTGGTTACTTTCTGTCTCTGATTTACATACATGTTTGATGGGTAGAACATTGTTATGAATAGTGAGGATTTATCCTTTTCTCATTCTCATGGAATGCTTTAAAGACTTTGTACTGAAGTCTGTGGAATGCCATCTCGAACTCTTTTAGGTACTTATTGCCCCTGCTTCAGAAGGTATTGGGAACTAATAATTTTCAGCTGAGTTCCTCTCCAGGAACTGTGATCAGCCAGGAAGTGTCACCTTATTGCAGGTCACTCCCTTCCTATCCCATATCCAATGATTGGTCCATGCGGTTGTATAAAGGACTGGCTGTCTTTCTCAAAGCAGGAGGACTATGAAGGACCATTCCAAGTCCAGGGCTCCCCGTGGAATTGATTGAGGCATTTTGTCACTCTGCATCCCAGTTCAACATATCCCTGTGCCCACTTATGCTTCCTTCTCACAGGTGATCCAGCACAAATATCTCTTAGAGTCTGTTTCCATGGGATTTCAGTATAAGACCATTGGTACTAGGAGGGGTCTAAGGAAGTAAACTCTAAAGTGAGACATTGGACATGGGTCAGTCACCAGCAGACTGATAATGAGGACATCATCATTGCTGGTAGGAGGGACAATGATAGTCTTTGTAATGCTGTACCTGCACAGTTGTTAAAACTTATTTATATCAAACTAAAGTAAGATGTTTGAGGCAGGGAATGTATTGGCAGGTGTAATATCCTATTTGGCAAATATAAATGACAAGGACTAAGAAATTGAATGACATTGTTGAGGTAATCAATAGATCAGTGAAAGACAGTGAAAAGCTGAAGATAATCACAAGTTTAAGGTGAAGCGTGAAAGTCAGGAACTGTATAATGAAGGAGCTAGATAGTGTGGTTAATATGATAGAAGCTAGGATAATATGTACAAAAGCAGGTACAGAGAGTGATGAACTAAAGGTGATGGGACAGGAAGGTGGGATTAAATCATGGCCTCAATTACGTAAGAACTCACCATTAAATCTGACAAATGTGCTATTTTCCATCATTATGAAGAAGGAGGACCAGATGCATTTCAAAAACTCATGGGACAAAAAACACTGCATTTGTATGATATTGATCCTGGGCTAGATAACTCTCCTGCCTCTGTCATAATATAGTTTGAATGGACCTGAACAATCTATACCAAACATCACATTAGTCATTCTGTCAATGACATCTCGTTGGTTGAACTAGATGACTAAGAATTGATAAGTACATTGGAAATCTTGGTAAAACACTGTACTGTAGAACATGGAGATAAAAACAAACAAAAAAAAGATTCAAAGCCTTACCATCTCAGTGAATTTTGTTTTCAATGGTCCAGGTATCTGAAGGATGCTGGGACATACTCTTTAAAGTAAAAGACAAGTCATTGCATCTTGTATGTCATACCACGAAGAAAGAAGTATGATACCTGGTAATCTTCTTCTGGGTCTGGAGATGGCAGTATATTCCAAACTTGTAAATAATACTGTGCCACTTTTACCAAGTTACATTACCATGAACTGAATTGTGTCTCCCCTCCCCTCCAAATTCATCTGTTGAAGTGATAACCACCAATGTGATCATATTTGGAGATGGGACCTTTGAGAGATAATGAAGTTTAGATGGCATAATGAGAGTGGGGCCCTCATGATGGTATTTGTGCCCTTATAAGACCAAAAGGAGACATCACGGCTCTCCCTCTCTTTGCATGCTCACAAAGAAGAGGTCATGTGAGCACACAGTGAGATGGTGGCCATCTGCAATCCAGGTAGCATGCTCTCACCAGGAACTGAATCAGCCAGCACCTTGATCTTGGACTTCCCGTCCTTCAGAACAGTGAAACAGTGACAAATAATTGCCTGTTGTTAAAGCCACTCGGTCTATGGAATTTTGTTATAGAAGCCCGAAAAGACTAAGACAGACATAACAGACTATCAGATTTGAGTGGGATTCAGAATATGAAATGATTCTGAGGTCCAGGTGGCAATCTAAGCCACTCTGTCATTTGAACAATATGATTTAACAGACATTGGAAGTCTATATGTTGTTGGAAAATATCCTATGTGGAGCTTGTGGCAACCCTGATGTGAAACTCACATCTTTGAACTCTAGGCTAATGGACTCAGTTTTGACGTCTGCAGCACATGATTGTACACTATACAAAAATAGCTCTGATGTGCTGTGGACCTGGTAGAGGCAGGGAGTCTGATATCAAGATGTGTCACTTGACACATAAATTACCATGTGATCAGAACTGCTCCTCCATAGTCCAGTTTCTGTCAGAGCCAACAAGTCAAAGGTAGAGATGGCTCCACAGAAATCCATCATAAAGTGGAAATGGTACATTTAAGGTCAGGCATAAACAGAAACAGAGGGCACAAATAAGCTACATGAGTAGGTAACCTCCCTGTCATCCACTACTGTCACACTCTGGCTTCTTCCTCAGCTCAAACCTATGTCCAAATTGGGTTATCTTATGACAAACTAATGGAGGAGGAAAAAAGCAAAGCTTGCTTAATAGATGTGTTGTTCAGTATAGGGTGCAAACTAATAAAGGATGACTGCTGCACTAAAGCCCAAATCAGGAGTGGTCCTGAAGAACAGCAGGTAGGAAAAAAATCCTCCCAATGGACACTATTTCATCCACTTAGTGTGGAGGGGAGAATAGTTTAAGATCGAAATATAATCTGACTCATGGGAATGATGAGTAGTTTGGCTAGTTAATCAGTGGATCAAGAAAGATTAGCATGTTGGAGATAAGAAGAACTGGGGAAGAGTCAAGTTGATGAACGTCGAGAAGTGATCACAAGATGTGAAGACCATTGAACCCTATGATAATGCTCACTAAATTGCATTTATGCAGAAATTCTCTATCCAAGGCCTTCAGAGTGTTTGATTTACCGACATAGGATCCTGAGTAATATTGCACTGAACCTAGGAACACATTATATATTAAAAAAAATTAGGTGAGGCTCTGGATAGATGATGGAATCCACTGAATTCATATCCAGAAAAGGACATAACCCTGCTCCTGAATGAGAGGAGTCGGAGGTCAGTACCAGGGCTTACACAACTGGGCTGCAGGACCTGTTCCACCACAGCATGTGGTCAAACTGAGGTCTTTCTGTTGTGCTTGACTCTCTGCAGTAAGCACATATGATATTAGGACTCCAGCCTACAGTGCTGTGAACCATACCTTTTTGAGTCTAAGGTTAATGGTGTAGAGAGAGAACTTTTTTATTATTTTTCTTTGTACCCCCTAAAAAGCTACTTTCTCACCAGCATGACTTTTTACTTAGCTGTGATCAGAGGCTACTTCAAATTCTTTGATACTGCTTTGCAACAGCAGTCCCACCTAACAGCAACAGCAATTCTCCAGTTCTCTTTCTACGTGGCTGGCCCTGGGAAGGACAAGTTGCACCATTCTTTAGAGGTGAATTTGGTATGTTTTTGGCAGATGAATTAGGGGAACGTGTCAAGGGTCTTTTGCTCACTTTCCACATGTTACCAGTGAGTCTCTGGCTAAAATCTCAGCTACTGGTCTTTCTGAAGCAACTAATTAGTAATGACAGACCCAAATGCCTTTCTGCAATGGGAATACATAAACAGGAACCAGGAATACCACCTGAGGAGGGTTGCTAAGCCAGATAGTGTGGGCTTCTTGATGAGGGGGCATTCTCACAGTGTCGAGCTGATGGTTTGGTGTCATCAACATCATTAAAATAATTGCAACCTTACTTTTTGCAAGTTAATGAGGAGATAGCTAAAGATTATATAAATATTTCTGAACCTACTTCAGCACTATAATAAACAACCTAGAAACGAAATTCTTGGTAGCCCATATCCTAAAAGTCCATTGAACACAATTAGAAGTTTACCCAATATAATATTGTATGGAGACTATGAATTTTGGCCAAAAAGTCCAAGTTAATTTCCCAGTTGTGGAGACTTTGAGAAAAATCATTTAATTTTCTCTATGTCAGGTTCTTGATCAGTAAAATGTGAATGTTAACAACTACTGAGAAGCCTTTGTGAGGTTTAAATGAGATATTCATAACTTAATGTACATTAGTCCTCTTAACTCTGGGAGAAATGTTAATTTCTTTCTCCTTATTTATTGACCTTAACCTTTAATTTAACCTTATTTTATAACCCTTTCTCTGGAAACCTGATAAAAATGGAATGCTGTCTTTTGTTTCTGGGCAACAGAGTTTATTTTAAAGTACCTCTGATTGGTAAATTTCATCTGGAATGTGAGCACTATTAAGGAAATATAAATTCCTGGAGGGAAGCTACACATTAGAATTTCCTGAGTGACTCTTGTAATGGAGAATATCTCTAAGTAAGAGTAAATCCTTAACAGTTGCCTAGTGAATTTGTACAGCAAGGTTGAAGTGTGTGGTCCTTCCATATTCTTTAGTTAAGATCTAAGTCTTCCCTTGGTCGAGATTCTTATACCACAGATTGTTGTAAGTTATTCAGTGAGGGCATCTACATGTCAAGGGAACCCAAAACACTTAATCAATGAGTTGCAAACCTTATGGTATTTTATTTGAATTGAAACCTGATAAAATTAAGATGAAAATTATTTCAACCACTACCAGTACATATAGCAGAAGCCAAATGGTTACAGAGAGGAAATCCATAGAGATGAGGTTTTCATACAGGTTTTTTCAAAGCTCAAACTTGAGCTGGCATGAAGGAAAATTAGCCGTATACTCAATGATCTATGGAGAAATCTGTGCTTTTGTGCTTTGCAAGGGAAAGGGCATGGAAAGTGGCTCTCATTTTGACCAATTCTGCCATGTGATGGAGAAGAAGGAAACTGCTCAGATGTTCTTTGGAAAAATTCCAATCTGAAATAAACTCTTTAGTCATCTTCACAAATGCACAGTCTCATACCAAAATGAGGTAGGAAGACAAAGCTGTCCTGCAGACTGGCTAGTTGACTTTATCGTGAAACTATGGTGACAGGGGAGAAGATGGATATAAAATAACAGAAACATCTTGACAAAAGTATTGCTGCTTTGTGCTCTGAAAAGTATTTTTAATATAAGGAATAAAAAACTAGAATGTTCCGAAATTTCTCCAAAGAAGATATATGGATGGCCAACAGGCATATGAAAAGATGCTCACCATCATTAGCTATCAGGGAAATGCAAATCAAAACTACAATGAGGTATCACCTCACTCCAGTCAGAATGGCTAAAATTAACAAGACAGGAAACAAGCGTCAGAGAGGATGTGGAGAGAAGGGAACCCTCGTGCACTGCTGGTGGGAGTACAAACTGCTGCAGCCACTATGGAAAGCAGTATGGAGTTTCCTCAGAAAATCAAGAATAGATCTACAATGTGACCCAGCTATCCCACTGCGGGTATTTATCCAAAGAACTTGAAAACGCAAAGGCATAAAGATACCTGCACCCCTATGTTCATTGCAGCATCATACACAATAGCCAAGACTTGGAAACAACCTAGGTGCCCATCAAGGGACGAATGAATAAAGAAGATGTGGTATATATACACAATGGAATACTACTCAGCCATAAGAAATGATGAAATCCGGTCATTTGTGACAACATGGATGGAACTTGAGAGTATTATGCTGAGTGAAATAAGTCAGAGGGAGAAAGTCAAATACCATATGATCTCACTGAAAGGTAGAAGATAAAAAAAATGACAAGCACACACATAGCACTGGAGATTGGATTGGTGGTTACCATAGGGTAAGGGGTGGGAACAGAAAATGGGTGATTAGGCTCACGTGTGAGGGGATGGACTATAATTAGTTTTTGGGTGGTGAACATGACGTAATCTACACAGAATTCGAAATATATTACGATGTACATCTGAAAGTTATATATTGTTATAACCCAAAGGTACCATCATTAAAAAATAATTTTAAAAACCTAGAATGTTCCAACTGTTTCCTTTTTTAAAAAAAAATTCAGTTTCTGAAGGAAATGTGCATAAACAATTTAAAATAAGTTCAGGAACACAGGAGCCTAAGGTTAAAACTGCTGATGAAGGAAATATGGGAGAGAGTATCAGACACGGTGTGCTGTCAAATTTACATGTCCAGCTGCATGTAGTTGCTTCTTGCTTCTGCTGCAGCTCTTAGTCATTAGTTAGCCACCTCTCATTCTTCTCCTGATGCCCTCTCCATGTTTAGCTAACCTGGTTGCCTGAAAGGGTACTGACATAGTTATACACCAATATTTGCATTTACACACCTACCAACGAGGTTACTGTAATATGTTTCTCTTTTAAGGTGTGATAACTAGTAAGATTTTAAATCTTAATAATGTCAAAATATGAGGAAAATTTAATAAGAGACTCACTCTCTTGTTTTATCTATGAACTTTTCACCACTTCTTTTTTTTTTTTTGAGGAAGATTAGCCCTGAGCTAACTATTGCCAATCCTCCTCTTTTTGCTTAGGAAGACTGGCCCTGAGCTAATATCCATACCCATATTCCTCTACTTTATATGTGGGATGCCTACCACAGCATGGAGTGCCAAGCGGTGCCATGTCTGCAACAGGGATCCGAACAGGCGAACCCTGGGCCAAAGTGGAACATAGGAACTTAACCGCTGTGCCACTGGGCGGGCCCCTCAACGCTTCTTTTTTATACTTTTTCTTATTTGTCTCATTTCTTAACAATGTTAGGCCTTACTAAAAGCTTCATAACTGGTTTTTCCTTTAAATAGCATATTTTGTGAAACTTTTTTCTCACTCTCTACTAGTTTTATCAAACTGGCTCACTGTTATATATCCTACAAATAGTATTGTGTCTAGGATAGTTTTTACATGAATGAATGAAGGAGGCTCTGATAGCAGTAACCCAAATTGTATTTTCTAGACTTAGAATCCCTAGTCACAGGATTGTGGGATGCTCACGTTGTTTCAGAAGTCCCCAGGGTCCTCCCATCCCTGAGCCCTATGCTTGGTGTCTTTTCCTGTTAGGACCAATGAATTGTGCATAATCCCAGGCTAATCTCTGCGCCGTGCACTAGATTGCAACCCTTTGTCCTCCCTCCTTCGCCATGTTTCCTATCTCTACTAACCATTCCCGTCAACATAACTTTTAAAAATTTTCTCATTTTATAAAAAGAAAAGAAAATCTCGTTTTCCCTCAAAACCTGGTCCAGCTACTGCCCAATTTCTGTGCTCCCCTTCAGAGTAAAATTCCATGAATGTCCACGGTAGTTTAGGATCATTGTGAACCCCTTGCCATTCTCTTCTTCCTGCCTCTGGAAGTATTCATAGCCCTCCCAGTTCCACGTGTCAGAGAGGTCATTCCCTATCACTCTTAAGCTGGGACATGTTCTACCACTCCATGCTCAGGATGCAGGGGCCTGGCTACCATACAGCTATGGGGTTCTGTTCTTGATGGTTCCTCTTTGGGTACCCAGGTGACATGGCAGCTAAACTGTTTTAGGCTGGACTAGCCTCTTGCTCTTAACACTCTTCCTTTTTTTCCACGGCTCCTTCTCTTTTCTTGTCAGTGGACTCCAGAAGTGCCCCTCCCTAAAATGAGAAAAATCTCTTTCACACTCCACTCTGATACCTAGGTTGTAAAACAGTACTACCATATGTTCCAAGTATCTTAGAGATTTGAGTGATAAAAGTCTTCTCAGAATTATAACTGCTTCTCTGTGGGGGCTCTATGTACAAGTTCCTTAGTCATAAGACAGTCAATGTAATCCATGCTATTATATTTTAAATTGTTGCTTCTCTGTTACATGGACTCATTATCACTTCATCTAGCTGATGTATTCTGTCTTCTATAAAGATAAATTGCTTACATGAACTTCATGTAAATAAAGCCCTAGGGCCTTCTCTATACACACCCAGACTTCTCTGAATTTTAAGAATATGCAGGATCAGCTATAAGTGTCTCTATGTTCTGTGCCTGTTTATAGATATAGCCTCAGGCTCGTCACCTATGCCCAAAATATGTCTGTGTCTTATGGGATGTTTAATATAATGAAATGTTAACTATATGGCAGATGCTGGTAGAGTAAGAAAATTTAAGATATTTAATTCTCAATTGGAAAAAACACTGCGTGTGTGTGTGTGTGTTTGTGTATTCAGTGAACCACCAGTAAGTATAATGATGCAATATTTTCTATCTCAAATTTCTATCTCTTCAGTTCAAATTGAAAAAAAAACCTTACAGATTCAAGTTAGAGATTAAAAAGAATATGCGGTTCTTTTCAAAAGCTGCTTGCCTTCCTTGAGGAGAATCCCGTGAGAACATAAATAACTTAGGACAGTATTCTATTCCATTGGGGGAAATCAGGATAACTTGTTTATTATATCTTTTTTCTCAAGTTCATATTCTAGAACAAATGATGAAACATCTGATGGAAAACTGAAAATTCAATCTTCATCGTCCAATTTCTCTAGAGTTGTTCAGTACTCATCAGTAGAAAGACCTTAAGGAAAATAAAATAAGTGTGATAGACATGCTGAGGAAATTAGGATGCTGAAATATCCCTCATCCTTCTGATTCTGAGACCACGCAGAGAAACCCTCGGCAGCTTCTCTGAATCATGGCCTTCAGCAGGATAGAGTTTCTCAACCACTTAAACCCTTAATTCCTCTTGATAAAAATCTCTCTTTTAGTATTATTTAAATCTGAAATTAATCATATATTATGACACAAAACTCAAAGCAATTGAACAGAGATGTTGTTTTATTCTTGAACTAAGCATGCTTTCCATACACATCATTCTGATATGATTCTATTTAGCAAAAATGACCACATTCTGAGCTGCAGTGGATTCTCTTTATCCACGACAATATGTGGAAGAGAGAGAGAGAGAGAGAGATTGAAGACAAAGGAAGACATTTTTAAGTAAGGAAATCTACGAATGGGAAAAAGTTTTGGAGTAGTGAAAATTATAAATGAAAAGTTTCTGGAAGACAAAGCAAAGCAGGGGACCGATAGTCTAAATCAGAGGATTGGCCAAAATATGGTATTTTACAGACACAAAAGAAATTATACTAAGGAACATACTAGAATGTACACATTTTTTAAGGGTTAACGAGAGTGCATTGTGATACTCCAATGGAGATGTCATGACAAAATCGTAATCATGTTGTGATGATAGTCATTAACATACCCCCTTTTCTGCTTTGAGGAAATTTTAGTAAATGCATTAGGTTTATGAATGCTGCTTCCTCATAACTCACAAATCCGCACCTAACCTCTCGAAGCTTTAGCAGAAATGGTCCTTCACATGTGCTCACTGTGCCTCATTTCACTTTTCTTTGCTAAACATTCTCCCCCTGAGAAAGCTCTTCTATTTTTTTGGAAATCAGATCTAAATAAAGTGAGATATTCTTGATAGCATGAAGCATATCCAAAGAAAGAAAAAGTGATTGTTCAGACACTGGAAGACCAATGGGATAAGATGCGGACACTATAATAAGTGAAGTCATAATTTGTTACAAAAAATTGAGTGAAAGATTTGACAAATAACATGTGTAAAGTGATCATTATATTGTGAAGTCAATTCTTTGATATAGTGGGAAAGAACTCTTAGCATTTGACAGACTTGGGTTCAGATATTGCCTCTGCTACTTACTGTTTGATCTTAGACAACATACTTAATCTTTTTGAGATGGAGTTTCTCATATTTTCATACTTTCATGGTAGGATTACTGTAATGTCCAAATAGGGTAATCATTTTAAAGCTTCTAGCCCATTATAAATTATTATGATGATGATCATCATCAGCATTATTAATTTATATTTTTCTAGATTTCAATCCAACTTCTAGGACCAGAAAGCATTAAAGGTGATTTCAGTGTAACCTGAGCAATATCAGGCATTCATACCAATTAGTAAAAGTATAGAGAGAAGAAAACTCTCCTCTATTTACCACAGTCACTCCAATGTGGATGCTGAGGGATGCAGAAGAGTTTCATGGCCCCTTCCAGTGTGTAAATAACGGGAAACATACCAGGAGCAAGAAAATGAAGCTAGACAAGTTTGAGGACAAGCTTTAGACTTGCAAGGAATTTATCCTTCAAAAACATTGAAGCAGTCACTATTCAGGCCCAGTCACAAAATCTATCTGTTCACTCTGACAGTTGCACAGGCCCCTCTGATCCATAAATTCGAGATAATGACGCTGTTATGGCAAATTCATTAGAAAGATGCTATGAAATGCAAATTGCTATTACACATGGCTCACTGGTCTGATTATTGATATATACAGTGTCAAAAACAGTTTTTTCATTATGCTGCTAAATGAAAATGAAAAATAAATATGTTGGTATTATCATTCTCTATCAGTTCTACAGTTTTCATATTTAACTGAATCAACATTTCATCATCAAACCTACTTAAATCCTTTATCAAATATGTGACCAATGTTACTGAACTGTTTGTATTTTAAGATTTTCTCATAAGTGAGACAGTTAAACAGGCAATTTCTATTTTGACCTTGCTCTTCTTATATGTGTTACTGAAAGGAATATATATTGTACTATTTTCTGAGGTTTTTAGACATAGGTTATCTTCCATGTGTTTCTGTCAGTTATGGCTCATCATGACTGTGTCAATTTTTGAAATATGACTTACTCTTCTCCATGCATGCCTTATTTTTCTAATTCAGAGCCTCTCTTCAAATATTTCCCCTGTCTAGATGCTGTATCTTAAGCCCACCAGGCCCGTTTATATAGATTGCAGGTGAGGTGACTGCAATAAAGATACATTCATATGGAACCTTCTCAGCTCACACACAACCTACTCTCATGTTCAAGCTTCTTCCTCACTCCTGATGTGTATTTTCTATTCTTGGAAATGGTCATGATATTCTTGTCTTCTCTAATTTTTTAGGCTTGTCAACTGATCTTGATTTTCCTAGATTGGCCCTCAATGTTCTCAAAAATATTTCTCTCTTGCTATTTCTGCCTTCCTCTGGTAAATTCCTACACCCCCCCACCCTCTGCTAAATTTAAGTATTAGAACATAAGCCATAGGATAGACCCACTGCTCAGCATTTTTTCCCATGGACTGAGAGGAAGATGGAAGAATATAAACTACGCTTTTCTTTTCCTAGGAGGTCCCTTGCCCCTATATTTACATATTCATCGTGTTCTTCAAGTGCAGCTAGTTCGACCTAACCTCCCTACCACGGTGATTTGATCCTAGCATAACAGTGACCAACTGACAGTCTTCCTTGCCTAAAATTTTGTCTAGAGCTTTCAGGCTGAGTCCAAACTCTTTAATATGGCTTTTCAACCCTTTGTGGTCTACCTCCTGTTTACCTTATCAGATGACCATGAGTTCTTGGAACCTAAAACATTATACTCTTTATGCAGTTACCTGAATGTATTGTATTCTCTGATATCTTTGTGTCTTTGAAGGTAATTCAAAGGCACGATAAAGTTTTAGCCTTATTGATTATTAACTGATTGTTCTTTGCTTGGAGAACTGTGCTTGGCACTGGGGATAAAAAGATTAAGAATTTGTTAATTGGACAAGAGGGAAAAGGTCATTCCTAGAAGAGTAAAGAAACACCATAAGCCCTACTTCCAGATTTTCTAGTTCAATAGTTCTAGATTGAGAACGGACATTTCTAACAAGTATCCAGGTGATGTTGATGTTGATGAACAGAGAGAACTATGAGTTTTAAAGAGAAAATATAGAGTCACCATGTGGAGTTGGAAGGAATGTAAAAGTGGAAGATAATATTCTTAAAAAAAAAAAAGAGTAAGAGATAGACCATGAAGAATCCAAGGGATGGAAAACAGGACTGAAAAGAGAAAGTATACCTTCCCAGCCCAGTTTAAGATTAGCTAAAATCTGTTTAAATTTATGATTTCTTGCATAATTGGTTGAGGAGGACTCATGCGATTTCGTAATTTTTTTAAAATGCATATGTCCAGTTTATAATTTCCAACAGAGAAAGTGAAGATAACTTGGGATAATAATGTTAATGTTTTTATCTTTTAAAATAAAATATTTTAAAGCTTGCAGAGACATTATTACAAACTCTATCATTTTAAGGAGAAAAAAATAAAGGGAAATACGTTTATATTATTATATTATATTGTATATTTGGCTATACAAAGAGATAAATTTTGACTTCCTTTTTTGACTCCTAGTCCAGCATCACTAAGTACATGATGGTCTATAAACCCTTTATGTTCTAGGGCAATTTTACTGGACTCCGCTGGCTGATGCTGATGAGGTTCTTATTAATTGTATACATTTTTTAATCCACCTACCTAAAATTCAAAGTTTCTATTTTTTCATTCTCTTTCTCTTCTAAAAGTATTTATAAAATTAATTACTGCATATTGATTTCAGTTCAGCTGTCACTACAATTAGCACCATTTATATTGCTCAAATAAAGCTCACAAAATGCAACCCACGAACTATTGTATCATCACTATAGTAAAACTTAGTATTTTTCTTTTTGTTCTTGTAAAAGAAGTTGACAGAGTATGGAAACACACTCACTATTTTGTGATTTTTCAGTTATATCACATCCATGCTTCATTAGGAACATGAAAGAATACCTTACTGAAAGTTTATACAGATGTGATTTTTAAAATGATATTTTTTCATCTGTGATTTGAAAAATGAATAATGATGTCCTTTGGCACATTTCCATTTAACTCTGAAGTATATAGAGTTGTTAATTTCTTCAAGATATAAAATCAGTATGAAAATGGGAGAAACTCCTTGAAAATACTGGTAAGATGTAGCAGAGCTCTTTAGTTAGAAGGTATCCAAGATGCTGTGGGACCAACACCCAGCTTTTAGAGAGATAAATGTTTAAGTTTTACAGTGAAGTCAATCCCACAATGCACATTCAACACAATATGTGAACACATTAATGGCATGATATTTTATTTATTATATGAACATCCTATTTATTAAGACAGTGGTTCTCCAAAATTGTTAAAGTTGCTTGTGTATGCCAGATATTTTCATTTGTTTCTCCAGATCCACCCTCCACCTTCTTCATAATCCTCTTTGCCCTGGGAGGCTGACCATTGTGGATTACATCGTGGGCCCCTCGCCTTCTGCCTCGGGTTAGTATAAAGAAGGGCACTATGAGGAGATGGACACTAGTTAGAGAGTGAGGTTGGGGTATTTATTTTCACAGCTTCATCCCTGATGATTTGCTATCCCTCTATCAAGCCTCCGCTCCAGGCAGGAGGCCATTTCCATGTAGTTCTTTTCTCTGGATTCTGATAATCACAGTAGCCCATGCCCCAAGTTGTAAGTGCTTCCACTATCGTTATAACTAGGCCTGCACTATATCCTGTGGTTTCCCTAAGTAGGCCTTTGGTGAACTCTACTAAAACTACCTAAACTGAGAGTGCTATTTCCTTCCAGAACATTGCTACTTTAAACATCCTGAATATCTCATGATATAATAATTCCATAGCAATATAAATATTAATAGTAACATTACTGTATCAACATAAATGAATTATTTAATAAATATTTAATAAAGGATATAAACTCAACCTATAATCTTATATTACTAAATGGGCCCCTATAAATTAGAAAAAATGCTCAAATAATTTTAATATTATTGCTTTCATATTATATGACAACTTTTAAGGATACCCCAGATACATAGGTAGCACATCATTAATAATGTTTCACAGTTTAAGAATCTTTAAAACATTTTTGTATATATCCTCTTTAATAGTAGGGTGAAAATGCAGGTTATAAAATTTACTGTTTAAAAATTCTGTTGCTGAAAATATGCATCTCTATAGTAGAAATAAACAAAAACCCACAACAACGTAAAAGTATTAAATAAACATAATGTAACAATTACTCATATTTTTCAAAACAAGAAAAGAGAATTGAAACTATAATCAACTCAAGTCAACTTTCGTGATGCAATGAAAACAAAGCACTGTCGCCAAAAGTGTCAAGGTTGCAAATATACTCATGAGTAGAGGTGTAACAACATTTTAGAGCAACCAGATTTCTTATTGAACAAGTACCACAAGAATTCTAATCAGACAGTAAATACAATTTATTCATGTCATATTTTAATTATCCTTACTAATTCATTTACCAAGTTATTAGGAAATAGCTTTGAAACATTTTTAAATGAAATTCTACAGTGGTATAAGTTATTCACCAGAAACTAGAAGTATGGCCTGGTGTTATGCATTTTCAAGAATTATCCCAGACAGTTTTCACATACTAAACTTTGAAAAACACTGAATTGTTATTTTATTTCTAATTTGATACTGAAGTATTTCCTTTTGGATTTTCTTTCTTTTTTTTGGTGAGGAAGATTAGCCCTGAGCTAACATCTGTTGCCAATCTTCCTCTGTTTGCTTGAGGAAGAGTGTTACTAAGCTAAGTTCTGTGTCAGCCTTCCTTTATTTTGCATATGGGATGCCACTACAACATGGCTTGATGAGAAGTGTGTAGGTCTGCACTTGGGATCTGAACTGGTGAACCCTGGGTTGCTGAACCAGAGCATGCGGACTTAACCACTGCTCCACTGGGCCAGCCCTCTGTGGGATTTTTGAAATTATAAGCTCTAATCATATGCATTACATTAATCTTACACATCAGCCTTATGAAATTTAGTTTTACACCTAATATAATGAGAACCAAAGTGTTTTTGCAATATGTATAAATAATGCTTTAAAAAATTAATCTAGTGAGAGCCCTCAATATTTTCAGCAAAATCCACTCATTTTGAATTAAAATAGGGAAATTAGCCTGAATTGTTTCAGACAAAAACAGATCCAACATGCTGTATTCATTGTGTAGCCAAAGAGCATATTGTAAAGTCATTTTGCATATGCAAATAGTTGTGCCAAATTCGACACACACACAGACACACACACACACACACAAAATTACTGTCCTCATGTAGACCTGAGTTAAATTAAAACTAAAACAACCGGGAGGTAGAATTTTAGAAAGTTCTGTAGGCAGTGTCTCTTTCAAGATTAACTCACAGAAAGGAGACATGAGGCGGGCAAGGTAGGAGGAGAGAGAGAGAGAGAGAGAAATGGACTCTCACAAAGACTTTAAGAACTAAAAATCTATTGCATCTTGTCTGCCTATGATTTCTTCTCTCCCCAAGTCAACATAGTAACTACTTCATGAACTGAAGGGGCCTGTTAGAGGGGATCTTACTAGGAGACACACATTCCATATGTAATACCCACATTTCATTCAGTGAGAATCCTGATCCTGTTTTGTCCAGTTAACGCATCTCGTCATTTTATACTCAAAGTAGGTGAACACTAGTAGATGGATGGGGTAGGGGTAGGGAGTGGAAGATATTCAGTTTTTGCCATTTCTATATGTTCTAATTATTAATTGCTGAATAAGAACCCTACTCCCCCCCCCCCACAAAAATCCACTACGACTTTTAAATGACAACCATTTTATTTGCACTTTATTTCTTCAGCTCTCCTTGCCAGTGGTTTTTCATCAGGCTGCATTCAGCTGGTAGGTTGATTAGGGGCTGCACTCTGCTGGGTCTCTGGGATGGCTGAGCATCTTCCTTTCTTCATTATAGTCTCAAGACTGCCCTTCCCTGTGGAGTCTCTCTCCACATTGTATCTCCTGTAGGGTATCCAGGTGCAGAAATGGAAGCTTCCAGGCCTGGACAGGCTTGCTTTCCCCATATCTTAATAGTTCAAACAAGTCATGGACCCAGCCCAGCTTCAAAGGGAGGGGCTACACGGGTCCTGAATGCCAAGAGAGATGATTCGCTGGGAGCATCAATGTAACAGACTGGCACATCATCTAAGGAGTTAGATACCAAGTTCTACAAATGAACCCCAAATCGGAAGATATTTTGGTTTGATGTACCCATTCTAACACAGCCAACTGGAGGTAAAAAGAACACAGTACTGTTGTGCAAACATATATCTATTCAATGCCATCGTTCATCAGTGAACTTCAGCTGTGATCAGAGGGAAGTTAGCAGATACTAACTTTTCTGCCTGAGTTCATTTCCAATTTTACTTTAAAATTGGACTTCTATATGGCTGTTAATATTTAATAACACTCCAAACATCACTGCATGGAGCTGAATTGACACACTCTTCTTGATAGAAATGTACTTAGATTTACTGTGATGATCAAGTAATGAGATTTATATTCTCAGAATACACATGGCAATTAGAACCATTACTACAAAGTAATTGACTAGCATGGCTATCTATGAAACAAAATAAATAAAGTGATAGAAAACTTAGGCAGGTGGTCCTTTAATTTGTTTAACTGAGGTGACAAAATGTGAAATCTTGTTAGAAATCAAATCCCCAAATCCTATTTTCCTTTTCACTTATAAAAGAAAATATTAACAGAGGGACTGCGGGTATTCTCCTGAAAGGTGAACTGTAATTTTCTCTTTAAATTGTTAATATCAACTAGCTTTAGATGTGGTGGACTCTACATTAAAATACTTGAAATCTTAGTTTAATCACGTGCACTAGTCAATTTCACAAGAAAAAATCATCTGAGGTTATAAAGCCTCAAGCTTCCATGACAAATCTGATGACAAATCTGGTGAGGTTTACCTCTAAGAACAAAGTTAGAGACCGATTAGACAGGCCAAGAGAAAGATTGTCCTTAGTCAGAGAAGTTTTACTTAGAATCCCAAAACAACATGGTGAGGTGACTGGGCAAAACAGAGGTCCATCAATGCTGTGTGGGAACTGATCTCGGCAAGAATGATTCTGACATCTGCTGAAGACCTTCTGTTTCCTTTTAAGCTTGACGTAATGCAGTTCAAACCACCTATTTCCGTGGCCCTCCATTCTTGAGCAACCTTTCTACATTTAAAAGAACTGAGCTGTCCTGTGAGTCTTTTCTTTTTAATATTTTTGGCTCTAGCACTTAATCTAGACAGGTAGCAAAACCTAGTAAGGCCACTAAGTGGCCCTGCCTATCCTGCCTCTCCTGGTGACTTAAGATAGAGGGTCCTTGCTTCCTCATTTACATTAGAAATCTTTAAGATGAAATAGTGTAGTACATAGTAAGATCAGTAAATTCCATTAGGGGAGAGAATGAAAAAATCTGCTTTTATAAAGTCTCCGGGATCAGTCCTAACCTATACAATGACAGCTTACTGGCCTGAGAGACTAGATTCCTCGCCCCTGAGGATGAGCTATGCCTCTTGATAGACCAATCAATCAGTCAATCCTAAATAATGGCAGAAGGGGTGAAATGGAGCTGAGCTGTATTTTCAAGACTTGGATCAAGGTTTTATTCTCTGTTTGTTTCTTTACCAAGCACCATAATCCCATCGCACATATAAATGGATCTTATTGATGGATTACTTCTAAGAAAGACAAAAAAAAAGTAACTTAAAGGCTATTGGCTCAAGTTTTATTCTCAAATGGATCAATAAACTCCCAAGCCTTAGGAATAACTGTCCATCATGAAAATGTACACGTGTTCATCATCACATAATCAGTACAGTAAATAAACTGGTTAACAAATTTGTTTCTGCCCATTTGCTTTCTTTCTACTCGAACTCCACAAAGGTCCCATTTCAGTGACTCAATCATTCATCTTTTGTCTCTCCCTTCCCATGTCCCATGTTTTAAAGCAATCAGACTAGATATAAGTTCAAGGTAAATGTAGAAGGGAAATATATATATATTATATAAACATATTATAGCTATATAATTGTGGTCTCCTACCTAACATAAAATTTGTTACTTAAAGAAGTGAGGATACAATTAGGGTTTATAGAAATATTGTGGTTTTTTTCTCATGGAAGTCTTGAACAAAAATTTTCTGCCCTCCCTCATGCAGGGGAGAATGAGGACAGAGATTTTGCTTCTCTCCTCATTCCCTTTTGAAGTCTTCCCCAAGGGAGAGGGGATAATCTCGTTGCTTGGTTCCAGATGAGCGTAAATGGACAGGTCACTGCGCTATAAGTCAGTGCTCCTTCAGAATACTTTCTCTTTCTTTCCGACTCCTCTTATACTTCCTGCGGCCACCGAAGGCAGGCTGGCTCTCCTCATCCCTCTATTGAAACAGGTAAATTGAGTTGGATGCTCTCTCGGGACCTGGTCATATTCTCTCATTCTGTCTGAGGCGTACTGAAGTATGTCTTCCCAAAGATTTAGAATGGGAAAGAGAGAATACGAATAATTTAGTCTCAAATCTTAGCTGTGATTTCTAATTCAACTTAATGAGTTTTCATTGAAATATCAGGTGTTTGAGCAATAACCAGCATTTCATTACTGTTGGAGTCCTGGAAGGAAAAAACAGTGAGTTACATATTTAAGCCCTAACAATGACGACTTCTGTTAAATTTTATCTTCTATTTAAATAACATAAAATAGCAATAGAATAATTAAAACATAACAATATAGGGATGGACGTGTGACACATAGTCTAGATTACATCCCAGCAAGCAGTCCTCCACTTGCTGATTCCCAGTAGCCCCCAATTTATGTTAGTTATCCATTTGGCTCTGTTCCAAACTCCAGAAGTAGAGGATGTACCAATTAGAGCATTCCAGTGTGCTGGCCAAGTATTACATTTCCAGGGTAGACATGATTCTAAGCTGTTACAATAAGAGTGAATAGTTGGACTTTTGGTGGGAATCCTGGTACAAAGGTATTGTGCCCAAGAGCTCATAGTAATCATTTTGCATTCAGAAACACAGCTCTCGTTTGGCCGAAGCTGCTTTGCAGAGGCAGAGCAGAGGGGCATAAAGCAACTGAGCTCTTCGGAACATTATTGAATGGTTGGATCATACTAAATATACCTTTGGGTTTTTCATGAATGTTGTATATCTATCCTATCTATATTGCTTAAGCCAGTTTGAGTCAACCTTTCTGTTATCATAACTCATATTATATAATTGATATAGGCTTAGAGGAGGATGCTTATTATGTTTTCCCAATGAAGTGAAAACTATCAATATCTCCTGATATTGCTGACCCAGAATCTGTCCCTTCTCCAAAAATCACACCCTTCCACCTGCTCACAAATGTATTGCACACTAGGAACTACAAATGTATTATGTGTTCCCATCCCTGGCCACAGATGATTGGTCCTGGGGAGAGCTCCTGGCTAATGCCAATCCATCCGAGTCATTTTTTTTTAACTGGGAATAAGGAAAGAAAGCTAATGGTAGTGGAAGCTGTGAGGTATGAAGCTCAAGAACTCTCAACTGGGCATCGCCACATGGGTGAAATTGCTTAGTAGTGCAATAAGTGAAACCAATACAAAGGTAAGTGCAAAGCTGAGAGTGGAATGGGAGTCCTGCAGAATGAAGCCCATGTTTTCACCGGTCCCTGGGTTCTAGTGATGTCACCATCTTTCCCAATGATGGGAATAAATGATCCTCACTTTGGAATTAAGTTTCCATCATTTGAAACCACAAATACGTTTCAAATTATTTAAAAGATAATTTTCTTCATAGTTCCTCTTTTCAAGTCACAAGAAATGTGATATCTAAAATTTACATTAGAAACCACTTTTACTGCAAATATTTAAATACTTGAATGACAACTTTTATGTATCTATACAGCATTTTAATTCTCACATTTGGGAGAACAAATACATTTATATAAAGTAAATATTTCAGTGCTCTAAATTGAGGTTCAGAATTTTAAAGTCAGTAATAAAGCACTTGAAAGATGTTCTTGTTATTTATAAAGTCAGCGGAAAACTGAAGTGAATTCTAGCCTTGTGGGTACAATAAGACCATCAATTACTATTCTGTACATAAACATCAAGTGTGCACCAACTATCAGGTAAAAGCTTTTTATAAATCTGTGTGTACATGAGAATGTTTTACTGTGAGCATTACAGACAAAAGCATGGATAGCTTGGTCGAATCACAGAACACTAGGCTAACGCTTGCAAAACAGAAAAGTTTTGAGGAGTGCATATTTATTTACGTAATTTAGTTCAACATCCTTGGCCTAAACATGGAATAAATGACAAATAAGCATGGAAATAACATCTAATAAACACTGGAATGTCAAGAGGTACAAGTGATTCTTATACTTTCTTCTCACTTGTATCATAATTTATGATTTCCCTTTTTGTTTTTTCCCCAAGAAATGCTGAGTGCATGCTTCTTGGCCAAATATTTACACCATAACATGCTCTTTCTTTACATCCAGGTTTATTTGCTCACACTGAGTGGATGCTTCAATACATTGATTTTTCAATAAATAATTTACCATAAAAATCATTAAACAATGCAATAACAAAAATAAAAATTGTCCTAGGATTCAGTAGATTAAAATAATAGTTTACTCCTCAGGAAAAATGCTTAACATTAAGACTATTTGCAGGATGAAATATCTGAGCTTAAAATAAAAGTTTACCCTTGATAAGTGTGCAACTGGAAAACTGAAGTCAACATAATTTCCTGTTTCTTGTGTTGGACAACGCTTGCACTGGGCATACTTTCTATCTATATGTTAAATAATATTGAGAATAAGCAAAATCAATTTAGCTGCTTAACCCAGAAAATACTTGCTCCTGAAAGAGAAGACTGTGAACCCACTGAAATAGCTTACTTCTCAGGACTAATTGGTTGCTTACCAAGAATTGCTTCAAGACACTCGCTCCCTGTGCCAACTAACCCAAAGCTATTATGTTATAAATTATGCCATCCTAACTAATCCTCTGTCTGGAAACACCTTCCTTAAAATCACCAAGCTCAGACTCTGCAGTTTTGTAAATATCCTTCCCTGATGTTCCCCCTTCTGGGAGACTACCAGCACTCTATCAAGGTAACTTTCTCCTACTGTAGTAATGCAATACTGTTAATAAACTTTACTTTGCTAATTCAAAGGTTTTTCTTTCTTTTTTCTTCTTCTCGTTGGTGTTGGTGGTGTTTTCTTTCTTTCTTTTTTTTTGGTTGGAATTTGGAGACTACCAGTTGACAAAAGTGGAGATTTCACTCACATCTGATACAGACCTCCTTGCTGTCATGGTTAAAATTTGTCAAGTAATAAAAAATTAGGTGTTCATATAAAAACGTAATTCGATAGTTCTTTGGTTTCCTGTCTTCTGGTTTTCTCTTATGGAGGGGGTATTAATGTATTTAAAGTAGTAATTAATGTGAATGGTGTCCCCAAGGAGGAAGAGAGGGAGGGAATTGCAGAACTGTTATTACTATTCTTCCGCGTAATTCAGATAAATTAGAGTGACTTTAGAATTGGTTCACAGGGAAGAAAAATTTTTGGCTTTTCTGATGATGTATTTTCCTGATAATTCCTATTTCTTTCCTTATTTCTGTTAAATCCATAAAATAAAAATGGATATAATTAAACATCTTCTCTTTGAATCTACTCTACAAGTTAGCTTTTAGAAGTTTAAATAGAGTCATCGTATTACTGCAATGAAGAACTCTTCTTATCTCTAAAGGGTGGTTGCTAATTATCAATCTGTGGGCTAATTGATCCACCAGATACATTGTTTTTGGTTTCATAATGTTTTGTCCCTTTGGAAATTTCCTCTAAAAATTAAATTTATTGATTCTTTTAAGAAATCTAATGTTTTTCCATACCAGGTTTGCATTCCCATTCAGAAAGAGTCAGCTGAAGTTGAATGATGATAATCATTGCTAACACATGTTGAGTGTTTACCATGAGTCAGTCACAATTCTGAGTGCTTTATATAGAATTTAATTTTTACAATTGTGTAAAATATATATTATTAATAAACCCCAATTGACAGATTGTGAAACTAAGACATAGAGGATATTAGCAACTTGCCCAAAGTCACACAGCTAGTCAATGCCAGGATTAAACTGAATAAGTCTGGCTTCAGACTTTACCCTCTTCTGCACCCTGCTACACTGCTCCTTTAGTTTGTGTAGGTGCATTTCACTTTGCCTATCCACTGCCGCACTGTAAGGCAGAGAGCCTGCTCTGCTCAGGTAGCTTACCTTTATGACTACTTCAGGGGTTTAAGTTAGTGATTCATGGTCGACCTTGAATTCTTTCATGTAAAATAGAGAAAAATATCCATAAAAAAGGGAACTATGTACTTCCAAAACCAGAATCACTCACTTCAATGGAGAAAACAAAAAAAGACTATGGTTAAAGAAGTTCCCATTCCTACAGGACTTTTAAAAAAGCGTCCAGGGAGTTCCTATTCATGATAGGAAGTTCTAGCTTAACTGTCAGCCTGCAGTTTAGAATGGCTGGGTGTAATCTGTTCATTTTATTTAATTTGCCGGAACTGACCTGTAGATTTCAGACAATTTCTTCATGGACAAAGAAATTATTCTGATTTTCTTGTTGCTTGCAAGCTGTACAAAATTTTCTTTAAGTACAGTTCTAAGAAAGTAAATTGTAAAGTAAAAATTTTGCTTGATTGATAAGAGATTTTTTTCTATACCCTGTAGTTAGATAGAATATAAAAGAAAGATAGTTAATAACATGAGTTTAGGTGCGACCTAGCCCCTGTGATTAATTTAACATCTTTTTGCAAAAGATAATATTTTAACTACAGTCGGGTCTGGTTATTCATGGTAATTGTGTTCTATAAAGTCACCACAGACACTGAATTAGTGAATACTGAACCATTGCTTTTAGGAGAAACACAGAGTTACATTCTGTGAGCTTCTAGTCACAACATTTCTGTGAAATGATCAATACATAATCATGTTTTATGTATGCTGCTGTTTAAAGACACTTTATTTAATATATATTGTTGATTCATTAACATTGAACTCATGGCCAATGGAACTATGACTCAGGCCTGAACGAAGCTTATTTAACACACATGTTTTCTCTGTAACCAACATCCCTGCCTTCTCGCCCTTAGGAGCACTAGACAACACTCGCGCACTACCCCTGGGGGTGATGTTAAACGATGAAATCACCTGTTAAAGAACAAAATGTGAAGAGAACCCAGTAAAAGAACAAAAATGTGAAAAACATGAAACTATGTAGACCACAAAAGGACAACTGTTTATAATACGAGAGCCGAAACAAGAAGGTAGATGATTGACTTGCTCTCCCTCAGCTGGGGATGGCTGCATTGGGTGACTCAAATTTTTCACCACTCTGCACGTGTTTGCAAACAACCGTGAAAGTACCATGAGGATTGATTTTGGGGTTACAAATAAATTTTAAGGAGTAGGCAATTTTTCATATACAGAATTTGTGAATAACAAGAATTGATCGTATCTTACAAATGAGTATCTTTTTAGTTCAAATAATGATATCAGAGACAACAATGACTAAAGCCTTTTTTTCTGGGGCATTTCATCTCTGTAAATTAATCATGACATATTTCATTTGTATTATACATTAAAATAGGTGCTGAGAAGAGTGCTCTCAGAATTAGTCTCCTGTAGTCCATCTGCATACTTCAAAGCCAGTCAGAATCTGCGTGAAGTCCTTTCAGTTTCACATTGCCCAATGCTCCCTCCCCTCCCCTCAACTCCTGTACCCCAGACCACTTGGTGTTTGTTCATTGCCTCATATTATTCCTAATTTACTTCATTTCATTGAATCTGTTTTTTCTTTTTCACTTTTTCAAATTGAGGAATAAATAACGTACAACATAGTATTAGTTTCAGGTATGCAACATAATGATTCAATATTTGTATAAATTGTGAGACAATCACCACAATAAGTCTAGTTAATATCCACCACCATACACAGTTACAGAATTTTTTTCTTGTGATGATGACTTTTAAGATTTACTCTTTGAGCAACTTTCAAATACACAACACAAGATTATTAACTATAGTCACCATGCTGTATGTTACATCCCATGAGTCATATATTTTATAAATGGAATTTTATACCTTTTGACTCCCTTCACCCATTTTGCCCACTCCCACCTCTTACCGCTAAGAACCACCTTTCTGTTCTCTGTATCTATGAGCTTGCTCTTTTTGTTTGTTTGTTTTAGATTCCACGTATAAGTCAGGCAGAGAAAGACATTTCATTGAAGCTTATCTCTCCACTACTGTCTAAGCTCCTTGAGGCAAGGGACTTTTTTAAAAAAAACAATATTTAATGCAATGTTTGGCAGAACTGTTGATTGATCCTTCCAAGTGGTAAAGTATTCTCTAGTTTCCTATATTCTTCTAGTTTCCTCCATCTCAAATCACCTCTCTTCCTGTTTCTTTCCATTTCCATCTTCTGCCAACTCATTTCGAGATTTCCAAAATTGTATTCCTTCTACACGGTCCAAGTGAAATGCTGTCATTATTGTTCCCCAAGACCACCTTCAGGTTCAGGGATTCACCAGACAGACTCACAGAACTCAGAAAAGCTGTTATACTCATGGCGGCAGTTTATTACAATGCAAGGGTACAGATTAAAATTAGCAAAGGAAAGGACACATAGTATAGTGTCCAGGAACGGCCAAGTATTTGTTTCTACTTGTTTTTTCCAAGTGAAGTCATATGGACAGCATTGAATTCTCTCAGCAATGATGTGTGACAACCCACATGCAGTATTGTCAACCAGAGAAGTTTACCAAGTCTTGGTGTCCAGAGGAGTCAATCACATAGGCATGGAGTGCACCCGTGGCTGATCTATTTACTCAGTCTCCAGCCTCCCCCGAGGTCAAATTGATACTACATGGCCTAAGGCCTCCGCCATAAATCACGTTGTTAGCACAAGCCTGGTTAACAATCTGGCATGACCCAAAGCCCCAGGTAAACAGAGACACTCTTATTAGGCAGGATATTCCAAGGGCTTCGAGGCTATCTCCCAGGAGCTGGTCAAGGGCCAGGCCTTTCTTTGGAATATGCAGCGTTCCAACAATCCAAGCCGGCTGAGTTAGTTCTTTACTGCACAAATGTAATTTACTCCATGAACCTCCTCCCTCCATCATCTCTAGACGAAATAAATTATTCCACCTCTGAAGGCTCAGAGCACTTAAATTGTTTCTTTCCTTCCACATTGCTTTTTATCTCCTTGTATACGTGCGCCTTGATAAACTGAAGCCCTTTTGTGTCAAACTTGTGAAACAAGAGAAAGAAGCTTACTAATTGCAGAGACTTTTATTTGCTGAGCAGGTCTGTAGGCTGAGAACAAAATATAAATTGCTCTGGTCTAGGCTATGGGAGGGAGGAAGTTTGAAAGAGTATTCATGAGAGGAAGGAATAGAGATTAAAGACTTACTGTGCAATTAACGGGAGAATCTTGGAGAGGACAAATGGCTAATTGGAAAGTTTAAGTGGTCTCATCGCTCACGTAAATTTTAACAAAATCCACATAAATTACGATTCCTTGAAGAGGGAGGAGGAAGAGGTGCAGCAACATTCTGAGAAAAGTCGGGTTCAGGCAAAAATTGAAGACTGCCAGCCATGTTGGAGCTACAGATAATGGTTCAAGTGAGCTTATCATTTTTCTTTAAACTTTTAATACTTGAGGGTACACACGTTTGAAGGAACTTTTGAACTCTCACGTACCTAGCATGGTCTTTGGCACATATCTTAATAGCTAATTTTTATTTTGTAATTAGCGTATGTTAGAAACTATTCTAAATACTTTCTATGCATTATCTCACTTAATCCCGTGAAGTAGGATTTTTTATATACTAATAAAAAACTGAGGCAATTTAAGTAAGTTACTCAAGGTCCAAAGCTAGTAAGCGGCAGGCTGGTATTTAGACTCATGTGATTTGGCACCAGAGTCCATAAGCACAACCGCTACATAATACTGAGCCCCACAGTAGATCACCAGTTACTGGAGTGATACAATGAATCAATATTTTGTGTTTATTAAAAATCTGCTGAAAGGTTGACATTTGACTTTAATTCTTGACCATTTCTGGTAAAATCATAAGGGAAATTTAGCCCTTCAGTCCAGAACACTTCCATGTTAAGGATAGAATATTGGGCTAGAACCAGTGACAAGGTTTAGCTCAGAATCAGAACGTATATTGTCTTTGTTAAAGTCTGAACAACAAATAGAACGCATTCACCCACATATTGTCATCAACAAGAGGACAAAATGAGCAGTGAAAATTAAGTAATGATTTACTGTTCAGCCCAAACAAGAGACTTCAGCAAGGCCATCATTTTCCTGAATAGTGTCAATACCAACCTGGAATTGAAAGTGAATAATTTGACTGTTTGATGCAGTGGGAGAACAGTTTGTGGGAAAGTCTGAAATGTAAGAAATAGGTGTAAATTATCTTCTTCCTTTTACAGTTCTCACTCACCGAACTATTCCTGAGAAATAAAAGATCAGAGCAGAATGTACCCAACAGACAAAAGAAATCAATTCAAGAATGTAATGAAGCAAATAGAAGGAAAGCAAAACAATTGGTAGGAACCAGAGAAGATTTGTTTTGGGTATGCAGGACCAAGGTAATCAAAAAGAGGGTAGCTCAGCTGAAAACAAAGGAATGTTGTTTTCCTTAATTGAATTATCTGGTCAATGATAGATGCAGAAAAGCAAAGTAAGGAAATCAAACATCTTATTCGGTAAAGTGTTTATAAATATGAAAGATATAGCTTTACCAGCAAGATATGAGACTATAAAGAAAATAACAACTCCTAAATCCTGAAATTTTAGAATATTGGACTCGAAAACTAAGAACTCATTCGGTCCAGGTTCTTTTGGAAGCTCTCAGTCTCCTGAACAATTTTTTTCCTGCATTTCCATTCTCATTAATGATTCTGGTCCAAAAGAATAGTTTCGTTTTACGGTCTTAGGTCAAGGTAGTAGCAATTTCCATATATTGTTTTTTATAAAAATATGTCCGACGTTCAGAGAAAAAGGCTAATTTTAGAGAATTATATCTGTGCCATACAGAAGAAGAGCTCATAGGAGATTTTACTACTTATTGACAAGGTAATGTATTATTGCTTCTGTTTCCTAAAAATGAAATAAACTCCTGCTAAACATTGGTCTGTTCAAAATATGTTGTGCTGCTGAGGGGGCAAGAGGAGAAGTTAGAAATTTGGAGAGAAGCCAAATGAGCTGCCTTAACTCTGAGGATCTGTCGGAAGGTAGACTTGCAGGGCAGTCCTCTTCACCCAGAGATCCCTACCTTATTGCAGGGAATAAAGCAAGCTATTTAGATCTTCTCCAACCACATGTTATGACTGCCTAATGCCAGGGCAGAAGTCTTTACTCTAGGATCAAGAGCCACCTGCTAGTTTTAGTAATCAGTAAACCAATTGCCCATTCTAGGTTCTGGATATTCTGTTTTCCCCTTTCAATCTGATTAGAAAACTCTGATTTGGGTCTGTGTAACTGAAACTTTGACCTCTCATGTGGCTTGAACATCTGTACATTTAGTCCTAGACTATAACCATAACCACATTGCTATTCATGGTTCCTGCCCAGTGTGAACGCTGGATTTATGAAAACAAAAACCAGTTGGCCAGTTGTACTGCAAAACTTGCCCTTGTACAAAAGTCTAAAAGCCTCACCTTCTTAACCTGAGACTACTCACCCTCGAAGCAACTTGTAACCTGGTTCTGACATAGCTTATGAGCAAATGGAACAACTGTTCCCTTAGTTATAGGGATAACTAGATAATTCAATAAATGATAGCAGTGGTTCAGAACTGAAATGTTGGAAGCCAGCAGAACCTTTGAGGTACCAAGAGTAAGCACAATTATGCATAGTACTTATTAAAAATGAAGACATTTGGGCCCTGGCCTGGATGTACTGAACCAAATTGTTCATGGTCATCTTCGAGAATTCACTTTCAAATGCAACAGTGTTTTCTCTATCCCAGCAGTAAGCAGGACACAGAAGATTGTGAGATGCCTTATTGGAAAAATACTTGCTTCTATGAAGTGAACTAATTAAATCAATACACAGATAGTAGTTAAGGAAGAGCTATGTACGGGAAGAGTTATACCTCAGTTTATGATATTAATTTATCTAAAGAACAAATGTACCAACTGAAGGAGTCTGACAGCATAGAAAAAGGCAGCAGTGATTAGAGCCGGATGTTGAATGGAGGGCATATGATCAAATTGGTCACTAGAGTGTGTAATCACACATATGGCAAAGACGTTTCTTGTTTCTTCAGGCTTCTCCACAACCTGAATTAAGTATCTCTCCAGCTATCCATTTTTCTCTGCTGTCACTCTATTCACATCAAACAACTCCCTGCTTACTGACAGATGTCATGGCTGTCTTGATTTTTGAAGTAGGAATTACCCTAGGAAGCATTATGACATTCTGCCCATTTAAAGCATATATCCTCCTCTGTAATAAGGAAAGCAGAATAACTGTAAACTAGCGTTATGCATCAATCCAGTATGAATCTACCACTGAGAGGCTGGTTGTCCCTGGGTGAATTGGTTTCCGATATAAAAACATGAAGTTCTGATCTTGGTGTATGGAAAATGCTACCTATGGAGTCCATGGCAGTCAAATGTCAGACTTCCCTCCTGTCACACAGTGTGTGACTCAAATCCATGGAGAAAGGATGAGCTGTCAACAGTGTTGGGGTAAATGAAGGAACATAAGGATATGACCTTATTGAACCCATTTTTCTCTCACCATGAATTGGATTAAATTCCAAATGGATTTAGAGATTTACATTAAAAAAAAAACTACAGTAGGACTATAATAAAATGACACCAGTGTAAAGTAGAAGAAAACATGAGTGAAGACCTATATAAACCAGAAGTGTTGAAACACTTGTAAGTATATCTAAAAGTAAAGATAGGAGGAAAAAAGACTTACATATTTGATTATAAACTCAATTTATATTGTCAGTCCTAAAATACCTACAGTTGGGAGTCAATGTTCAGGGGTAAACGTAAAAGGTAAAAGCTTAGAAATTAAGATTTTAGAGGAAACTGGAGATATTGAAGATAACTTATTATCAAGAATGAAATAGGAGACCCAGTAAGCTCTAATAAGTAATTAGAAAGAATAAGGCTTGAGGCAGTATTGTAGAAATCTGTAGCAGATTTTATGCAACTTAGGCCCCATATATATATCATTTAATGAGAGAAGAGCCAGATGAGCAAAAACCTGTTAAAATATCACTTTCAAAAGGTAAAGAACATGACTTTTTAAAAAATATAAGCGTATGTCAAAGATTTATTTAGGTCATTAATGAGGGGATCAGCTAAAAGGAACCGCTGATTCAAAGGAGTGTAGGAGAAATAGTTATTTATAGGCACTGAAAGAAAGAACACTGGAATAAGATTGGTAAAATGATTCATAACTGGTTAAAGTCCTACAGGCAATAAAACTCCAACCTATGGAATTATCTTTTTTATGGACATACACCATTTACATCTCTACAGGACAAACTCCATTTGATTTGCTATTGTACAAAGATTATTTATATTACTATCATTTTTCTAAAAGTTAATATCAACCTTTAAAGAGTTGCAAGTTATCTTATCCAATAGTAAATAGTAAGTGAAAGAAAAGTGTATTCTCCCAGAGAATTAAATTAAATAATCTTTAAGTGGAACTGTTAGACCTATGCAGCAAGCGCCAGTAAAACCCTGAAAGCATACAAATGTCATCCTTTTATTTCCACATTTTAGAAATTTTTGTTTTCTTAACAATCTCACCATGCCAAGCATTGGATAAATGATCGATAAGTGTGTAAATACTGCCTAATAGAAAGTATCTCTTTTCCTATACTGCAAATTCTGAGGTCCTTTCAAGGAGCAGCTCTTTGATTTATTTAAATTTTAAGATGTTGACTAGTAACTCTTTTGTCACTGCACTTGGGTATTTAGACTCCTTCAAAAATTCTCATTTTACAAGATAATTTAAAATTGTGAAGATAGATAAGTCATTTAAAAGAGATATTTACATCTCCTTAGCATTTATTACCTTCAATTTTCTACAAAGAACATGTATTCTTTTTCATGTCTTCTTCAAAAGATCATATAAAATGTAAAAGCATTTTGGAAAAATTACAAAGCACACCAAAGTCATAGTGCAGGATTCATTGCCTTTAATAAAAGCATTAACTACACTAATAGAATCAAATTATCACTGACTTAATGATCTCTTATGAGTATCACACAAAAACACTTTATACTCAGTGAAATGCTTAAATGTAAGCTCAGGAAAGATATTCAGACTTTTAACAGCTCTTTTGAAAGTCATACTTACAATAGTGGAGAAATGTTATGGTTGAATATACGCTATTCTTTAGAATTTTCAACTTTCAGTTAAGGACACGATGTTAGAGAAAACAGTGACTTTTAAACAAGTACATGGAAGTGAAGACTGACTGAATGTTCTGTAGCCCTAATGAGCTAAGATGAAAGAGAATTAAGATCCAATAGTGAACATCTTAACTGTTCATGAGTTGAAATCCCAGATAAAAGAATGGATGCATATTAGTGTCGTGTTAAAATTTCTTAGCCAAGTAACTTTTAAAACAACAAAGATGACCAAGTCCAAGATGCAGTTGTTTAATTTTTCCTGTTGGTTATAGATGGACTTCCGCGGGAGGCCCAGACGTCTTATCCTTCACAGCTTCTGAAGAGTCAATGTATAGGACCAAGTTGTCAGAAACTGGACTTTTGATCAGAGGAGAAATGTTTAAATAACTGAGAGCAATGTATCTCCTTTTTCTTTGGAGACTTAACTTTCCAAGTCTCTTGAAAACAACATCTTGTAGCCTTTGGAATAAAGTGCTCTCCAGGTCAAGATCAGAGAATGGACCTAAGGAAAAAGGAGTACTGCTTTTGGTCTAAAACTTAAGTGAGAGAGACAAAAGGTGTTCCTGTGCCCTTATGACATCCTTTTCAGACCACCAAGATTAGAGGTTTCCACACAGACATAGGACCCGAACCTTACAGTAATATATGGAACTTCAGTAATAGAAGCTTACACTTAGAAAAGATGGGTTCACTTCATCATTAACAATACTACTGTTAGCTAAAGAAACACATAAACACACACATACAGTTTAGGGAAATATGCAAAATGGGTCTTTGTGGAAGGTTTGTCCATATTTTCCAAATGATAGTGAATTCACGTTGGATTGTGGGTTTAGAAATATAATCTCTATTCTATTCATCTCTTTCAGTTACTAAAATGAATTATCAGTTATTCATTTTTGTTAGGTTCCAGTCCTGATCTGCTACTAGCGTGTGTCTGTTAAGTATGTGTAGTTATGTGGATGTGTGATTGCATGTGCAGTTTGGATGTGTAAGTGTGTAGTTGTTCGGGTTTGCAGTTGTGTGTAGACATGGGGCATGGCATTGTGGAGCAGGTGTATGCAGTGGAAGGGAGGTCCCATAGATGTTCTACTATAGGTTGGTACTTCACTTGGAAAACTCCTTTCTCTTTTCTCTCCTAGAAACATTAAACAATCAGACAATCAGAAATGTGGGTGTTAGGATACCCACTAAAATTCTTTCTACCTCATCAAAAGGAGAACATTGCCGCTTCTGTGATGGAATATATTCATGTATATCAAAAACTTCAGCTGTGTTCACAATAATTAGACCTTATTCTACTATTCCTGTCCTGCACAGTCATTATAACATCCACCTCAAGCTCTCAGAGTCTCTACTCTCTTGAGAATCATTTCTGCTTTTCTTTACCCTCAAGTTTTCTTGGTGAATACAGTAGCCAAGTTAGGCATATACCAGTGGACCTACAGAGTTAAAAAGGAACATCAAATGTAGGATTGGATGATGATCTCCCTGCAGGGGTGGAGTTTGAATACATTCTAAAAGTCATCCCAAAACACACCCATGGAGTGGACCAATGCAGCCAAACAGACTGAGAAATGGGCAGCCTATTATCCCTCCCATGTGAGCCAGAGCAGGAGAGAACTGAACTTAGGCCATCAATGTGAACTTTAGTTCTAGCTGCCTGACTTCAGAGCTCATGTCCTAAATGTTTGGAAAAATGAGCTTGAGTGCCTAGCTTGCAAAAAATACCAAACAGAAATTGGCAAAAGGAGAGTAAGTATCTCTCTCTGCAGTTTTTTTTCCCCCTTTCTAGGTGATCTTACACTGTGAATGCTTCATCTTTTTATACCTCCCATTATATGGAGTAAGTCTACCCTGTGAACGTCCATCAAGATACTAGAAATTTTCAACACTAAGCATAATATTAACAGTGGAATTTCAGTGCCTGCATATATGCTATTTTTGACATAAACATCATATTTGCCACATATGAGATTGCCTATGTATAAGATTCACTTTTTTAAATTATGGTAATATCCCTACCCCTGTGGCATAGGAAAGCAAAATTATTTGAAATTTAAATTATTTTTAAGTAAAAAGTTTGGAACTTTTCAAATAGAAGTTTCCTGGCATCTTGCTCCCATGCTGGACGAACATGGAGTCTAGAGCCAGTCTACTCGGGTTGGGATCTTGGTCCTTCACCTACCATCTCTGTGACCTTGGACACCAAGTTATGGAACAACTTATTTCAACTCTCTGCTCCTTACTTTCCCTAAATGTAAAATGGAAATAATAATAAATCCTCTAATATAGAGTTGCTATGAAAATTAAATGAGGCAACATTTGCAAAGACCTTGAAACAACGCCAGGCATCTAGTAAAAGACGTGTAAGGGGTTGATAGATAAAATTTTCAAATAACTGACTTGGGAGGGGTTAATAAAATTGCCACAAGCTTTCATTACATTTTGATAGTAAAAATACTAACATCTCAGCATAAGACCAGAGGAAATTGTCTCAACAATTATATTTAAGCAATGATCTTCCAAGCAAAGTACTAAAACTAAAATAAGGAATTATGTCTAATGTTGCTAAATTTCAAAAGTGCCTTGGAACTGGAATCAAGAGGTCAGTGGCTGGAACAGTATTGTCCCTGAACATCTGCTCACTTTGCAGTAAGCCATTTGAGCCTGCTGGGCTTCAGCTGCCTTACATGATCAACAGGTGTTTTGGCTTTTTTTTTTTTTTTTTTGGAGAGAAACTTTCTATAAGGTTAAATCATATAGAAATTATAGAAAATTAATTTTACATGCAACTTTAGAAATCACCTCATCCACACTAATCTCTCCCACCTCAAATTAGACAGAAGGAAAATAAAATCCAGAAAGAGAATATAATTTGACAATACTTCCTATACCCTGGCCTACCTGACCCCACTGCATCCCACCTTCCATGGCAGTGGCGTGTCACTGTTCACAGCAAGACTCCACCTGTGGGTCCCTGGTGCCACTAGCTCATCCAAGGACATCTGAATCTAAGCTTGTCATACAATACTCTGCCTGTGGAAGTCTCACCTTTCCTAAAGTCCAGCCAAGGAGGAGAATTTTGAAATATTTGATTGGAAGAAGGTTTACAAAAAGGAAATAAAAATGGCTTGCTGCATGTATAACAAAAAGGAAAAACAAATATTCTGGGATTACGGCATGGAATTAGATTAGTAAAATTTACATTCAAATAAAGGTAACAGGGTTTTCCTCAACACCTTCATTATTTTCTCACCAACTTAAGGTCTGATACAGCTGTAAACTGCTGGATATTAAGGAGTTTTCTGTAGCCCCAAATTGCCTGTCATCAGATTGAAGCAATTTGTAATTAAACAGATTGCCTTACAGCACATGGAAATTTAAAGTACTAGATGGCATATACATAACATATAGATGAACCACTTTTAAATGATGATTATTCATATAATAAATAAATCTGTTTTTAAAGTATATGTTTAAGTCAAGAAGGAAGAGAGCAAGATCTACTCTGATCAAACGTTATCAAAAATAAGCTAAATTTAATCTAGTCTCAATTTTGGATTTCACTGTAGTTAAAAATAGTATGTTTGTTTAAAATATTGCTTTTATCTTTGATAAATTTATCAAGATGTATGGAGTAAGAATAAATTGATATACTATGTGGTTAAACAAGTGGATTGTAGAGTCAGTCTGCCTGGTTTCAGATTCTATTTTCATAACTTACTAGTTTTATGCCCTTGAATAAATCACTTACCCTTTATTTGCCACAATTTCCTCATATGAAAAATGGGGATAATTTTGAAAATATTACAAAGGATAATGCATGAATGTGAAGTGCCTAGGAAAAACTGTACCAAACATCTTGTAGCACTCGATACATATTCAATTTTTTTTTTAATTTTATTTTTTTCCTTTTTATCCCCAAAGCCCCCCTGTACATAGTTGTATATTCTTCATTGTGGGTCCCTCTAGTTGTGGCATGTGGGACGCTGCCTCAGCGTGGTCTGATGAGCAGTGCCATGTCCGCACCCAGGATTCGAACCAACGAAACACTTGGCCGCCTGCAGCGGAGTGCGCGAACTTAACCACTTGGCCACGGGGCCAGCCCCTACATATTCAATTTTTATATATTCATTAAAAATTTTTCACAGCAAAATGACAATACTTCCAAGGAAATTAGATATTAACCATTAATTTTAAGTTGTATGCTACCTTGCTGTAAGATTTTCTTCTCTAAAAGTTCTATGAATTTGCTTTTCTGTAGAGTGTCAATATTTATGATTCTGATTCCAACAATTATCAGCCTGCTTATAATTATCATTTTAACAGATGAGAAGAGTGTCATGTATATGTTTTTTTTCTATTTAGTTATGGAGTGAATTCAATATCTATTGATTGTTTCTATACACACACTTTCTTGATTGTGATTCCCCTATTGTTCACATGGCTCTCGCCCTGGGAGCACATACTTCTGGCGGTGTTGGCTACACTTGGAGATGCAGCTCCGAGCACCTGGTCTTTTGATGGCTGGTAGATGAGGGGGTAAGGGGAAGAGCATCTTTGTAGGTGTAAAGTGGTGAGGTCACTGGTTTCATCATCACTTACAGATGCCAGAATCTTTCATCCCAGTATCACTGGGAACATAAATCAATTAAATGTTTCATAAGATTTCAAAGCCACCACACCACCACCACCATCAGCCTGGGCACTTGTATATATGCATATATTCACCTACACACACACACACTCGAATGCAATACTCCGTCATGAAGATCTAAGGAAAATTAAATTTTTTCTACCTGAATACACTATTAAGACAGAAAAGACTACAACGGATTTAAGACACCATTTGAGTCAATTACAATATCCTCTTTCCCTTCCTTTCTTTAACTTCAGTAATCGGACAATAGTCATACTATCTGATACAACAGCAGAGCTAGAATATGACATTTAAACAGGGTCAACTTTAAAGGCAAAAAGGATAAGGAGCTATTTGTGTGGTAAAATTTCAAAGACACAGTGAAGCACTGCTTCTCCTAATCCGTTCAACACTGTAACTGAAATTCTATCATCAAAGCTTCGTTCTCTGTATTTCTAGGAATAATAAAAATCCATATAATAATAAAAGTGTTCTTTAAATGGTAAAATGTAACACCATTCATCATGTTTTTTAGTGCAGACAAATATAAGAAGAGGTTTCACAACTGTGAGATCAAGCTGTGCAGCAACGACATACAAAATAGGAACATTTGAGAAACAAATGTATCGCCAAAGTCAAGTCAGCCACGTGTAGATTACTTATGAAGGATAATTTCACAGGACCCATAATGAGAGCTCTTAGGATACTAGAATGCAGAGGGGCTTGTAGGAAGGAGGGAATTTCTCAAAAGGGAGAGAAAAAAGTATCCAGAGCCCAACTTTGCCATCTATATCATTTTGCCTTTATATATAAGCTATTGCATTTGTATACATGGTCCCCATCCTTCCAGCAATCAAATAGTCAGATGTATGGGCTCTGATAACACTCAGGTACAAGTGTAGAGAGAAAATTATTTTTACCATAACAATAAAGCATTACTACTACATTCACCCTGAAAAGCAAAACAACTTTAACAGACCATATTATGGCTTCCTTAACGGTTATCTCAAATACCTCTTGGAACATTTACAATGTAAATAAAGGCTATAAATGTCTGTGTTAGGAACTGAGGAGACCCAGGGAGCTATTATCTTTAGAAATGCTAACATATCTTCTTAATAAGACTCCAGGTTTCATTGGTCTTAGACACATCATTAATAATGGATGATTTTCACTTAATTATTTGTAGCTTCTTTTCACTTCCTTAGTGCCACTCTACTCATACTAGGAATTAAAACTTGAGATCTAGAGGCTTTATTTCTGAGACAGACTAAGAAAAGTCAAAGGAAAATGAAACTTTAAGGCTTACAAGAAAGGAAGCAAAGTATGTTCCAAAACAAAGTTGAATTACTGATTATTGTTGAGGCAGCTAATCCGTAGTCAATCTATAAATCAAAATTGGGGTAAGTTCATTACGAGCCAAGTTTGAGGACTATAGCCCAGGGCCTTCCTTCCCCAAGAAGGAAGGGCACAAAAGAAGCGGGCTGTACAGAGTCATTATATACCGTCTTGGAGCAAAGAGCATACATCACATATAAGAGGAATATCTTTTTTACTACTTTCATGAGACGCTTAGCTGGCACAACAGGCCAGTCGTCAGCAGGTCAGTGGCCACCATGCGAGCAGAGCACGTCGGTAATTAATTCTTAGTATTCAGGAAGAGTTTCTTATCCTTAAAGAAATGCTTATATATGGGGGGAAATTACATCCCTATCTTTATGGGCATCATTTTTATCTTTGGGACACAGTAAATGTTTAAAGTGGATGTACAATGCATGCTCAACAGCCCACGTCAGACCCTTTGGAAAAACAAGGTCAGGCAAATTAGTTTTAAACCAAATGGTTTCCTCATATACTCCAATATATCTTATTGCTTTTCATTTATTCATCGTTATTTTCAAGCACATGCATTTTTGGGAGAAAAAAATGAACTTAAACCTTTTCTGATTTACATTAAAAGAGAAAACATTCTTTAAAAATGCAGTACGTATTTCCTTGTTTTATAAAGACAAATCTGGTTTGAAGAACTACAAATTTGCCTAAATGAGAACACTGAAAATCTACATACTAAACACTAGTGGATTTAAACAATTTATCACGTGGTATTCCTTCAAAGTCAATTTCTGCGGTATTCTTTTACTTTGAAAACTTTTGCCTTTGAACTATTATTTATTTCCCTTTGATTATACCAAAGTTTTTTTTGTTTGGATTTCATTTATAGACAGTTGTTAAACTCAGGAGCCAAATAGCTTCCAGGACATTGGATTATAAAGATGGCCTAACAATTTCCCTCTTATTTCTGCTTCCAGCCAGGGATCAACTAAGTTAGAAGAAATTGGATTCATGGATTTTTCCTGAAATACAGTTTTTCTCTCAAAGGATATTTGTTTGAGAGAACTAGAGTGGTGGGTATGAAACATCATTTCCAGAAAAGGCCTACCTGTCTAGCATATGCCAAGCGCCATGGGAAAGCAATTCCTTTTCACTGGGAATATCTAAAGAGAGATAGGAAATAACCATGTAAGAAGAACTTTTTGAAGTCATGTAGGAAGGTGGTCATTGTATTCTTCAGCTTTGTGATTTCTGTTTGATACTTGCTTATATATTCTATTTCTTTTGTTGAAATTCTCACTTTATTCATACATTGTTCTCTTGACCTTATTAAGCATCTGTATGACTGTTGTTTTGATCTCTTTATCAGCTAAATCACTTACCTCCATTTCATTAAAGTCAGTTTCTGCAGTTTTATCTTGTTCTTTTGTTTGGAACACATTCCTTTGTCTCTTTATTTTCCTTGACTCTCTGTGTTGACTTATGTGCATTAGATAAAACTGCCACCTCTCCCAGTCTTGACAGGGTAGTCTTCCGCAGGAGATGAACCTTATCAATCAACCTGCCAAGAGCTCTTGATTGTCTCTCAAAACTCTGTGATTATCTAAGCCACCTTCCTTAATCTTAGTGGCTCCCTGTAGTTGAGGGTGTACCAAGATCTGTCAGTGTCTCAAAGGGGAGGTTGCAGTTACTACCTAGGTGCAGGCTGAATGGAAGCCGGACCCTCAGGCAGCAGCTGGGAAAGTATGTACTCAAGGTCCTTCCAGGGAGAGAATGAGAGGTTGGCTTTTTTGTGTATCTCTGCACTGGGCCTGGGTGTATAATTGTGAGGTGTTGCTCCTGCATCTGTTAATAACTGCTTCTTTGTTTGCTACAGCCTTGTGGGAATTGTGAATGCAATCACCATTGACTATCACAGCCGGGCCTTCCAGGGTCCCCTCCTTTGGGTGACAGTTGCAAATGCTTGAGTGCCAGACGTGCGTACAAGCTCCTTCCAGGGAGATATTGGTGATTTGTCGTGGGCTCAAGTGAGAAGGTGGAGGTAGTGCCTTCTGGCTTCCCCAGTCTCCAGAGAATCACAGTCACCCCTAGGTGTGTGCTAAATGAGAAGCCTCACCCTCAGTAGAGGCTTGTAAAGGATGAAAATAGGCCTTTTTGACAAATGACTGGGAGATGGACTTTTTGCCTGCTCCCTCCACCCTGAGCCGTACCTGTGTGGATAACCACAGTGAGTCTTTTGGAACCCATTAGGAATTGTTTCTTTGTGTAATAGCCTTGTAGGTTTCATGAACACAAGCCCCATTGGCTTTCAGAGCTAAGTGTCTGGGGGGCCTATCCCTCAGGTGGGAATCTTAAAACGAGATGTTCAAAGCCTTGACTCCTCAGGGAAAACCTGGGAGTTGAGAGTTCTCTCTGGATCATCTGAGACTATGTAAGGGGTAGGGTTTACGGTCAAAGTGTGTCTCTGCCTTTCCTATCCATTTCCATGTGGGTGATGTATTTTCTCACTTGCCTGATGTGTAAGAATTGCACAGCTAGTTTCTGGATTTCTTTCAAAGGAAATTGCTCCTGGTATAGCTGTAGCTTTCATGTGTCCATGGGAGGAGGTGAGTTCAGAAGGCACCTATGCTGCCATCCAGGAACGGAACCTCTTTCATAGCCTGGGGAAGTCTTAGGACCACCTCTCATACAGCAGGACCTCAAGATGTGCTGACTGTTAAGGTCCACTGCCACACAAGCAGCTTAAACCACAGTGAAGAGAGGCCACTGCTGCCCCCCTCCGAGATCAGAGCATATCTTGCGGAACCCATCAGTTCAGAACCCTCAGAGGGTGCTACCAAGCCTTGAGTCCAAATTTTGTCACTGACTTAAGCCTTGAACCATAATTGGTACCCACACCTTGGAAGCTGCTCCTGTCTTTATCATTTCCTCACTGTGACTTCTTGCCAAAATGTTTTCAAAGTTGGCACAAAATGTATGGCAGCAATCTGTGAGTGATCCAGAATCTGCATATCTTTGCCAGCATTTAGCGTTGTTGCTATTTTTTTTATTTTAGCTATCTTCACATGCGTGCAGTGATATCTCCTTACGGTTTTTTTTTCTTCTAAAGATTGGCACCTGAGCTAACATCTGTTGCCAATCTTCACTTTTTGTTTTACTTGTTCTTCTTCTCCCCATGGTCCTCCAGTACATAGTTGTATATTCTAGTTGTAGGTCCTTCTAGTTGTGCTATGTGGGGCGCTGCCTCGGCCTAGACTGATGAGCAGTGCGATATCTGCGCCCAGGCTCCAAACCACTGAAGCCTGGGCCACTGAAGTGGAGCCCCCCAACTTAACCACTTGACCACGGGCAGGCCCCTCATTGTGGTTTTAATTTGCATTTCCATAATGTCTGATAGTGTTGAACATCTTTTTATGGGCTTATTTTTCATCTCCATATCCTCTCCAGTAAAATGTGCTTTCTAAGTGGATTGTTTATTTGTTTTAAAAGCACTGTTGAATTTTGAAAGTTCTTTATGTATTTTAAGTACTAGTCTCTTTTGGGGTATGTGGTTTCCAAATTATTTCTACAGTCCATAGCCTGTATTTTTATCCTCTCAACAGAATCTTTTGTAGAGCAAAAGCTTTTAGTTTGATGAAGTCCAATTCATCAATTTTTCTATTATTGGATCATATTTTCGGTATCAAATTTAAGAAAATTTTGCCTAGCCCTAGATTCCAAAGATTTTCTCCTATTAATTGTTAAAGTTTTCCAATTTTTCATTTAAGTCCATGATCTATATTAATTGTTTTATAAGGTTTGAGTGTTAGATCAAAGTTCATGTTTTCTTTCTTGTCAATAGATGTCGATTTACTCCAGTACCATTTTTGAAAATTTGCTTTCTCGATTTTGTCAAAATCATTTATGCACATTTGCGTGGGTCAATTTTTAGTATTTCTAATCAGTTCCTTTGATCTATGTGACTATACCCCTGCAAATACTAAAGAGTCACCGTTACTGTAGCCACATGTTCTCTTAAAATGAGGTAGATTGATTCTTTTCACTTTTCCTACCTTTTAAGAAACATTTTTAGCTTATCTAATTCCTCGATATTTCCAGGTAAATGTTAGAACAATCATGTCTATACCTACAAAACTTTCATGCTGGGATTTTCATAAAAATTACATTAAATTTGTGTGTCAATTTGGGGAGAGTTGCCATCTTACTATATTGAATATTCCAATCCATGAACAAAATACATCTTTCCGTTTATTTTAATCTTTGATTTCATTCATCAGTATTTTGTAGTTTTCAGCATACAAATCCTGTACATATTTGTCTGCTTTACATCTAAGTATTTTGGGGAGGAGGGGAGTGATTAAAGTGGTATTGTTTTTCTTTTTTTAGTGTCCATGTGTTTAGCATTTTATATGTTTATGTGCTTTTGTAAAGTTTACTTGCAACATTGCTGAGTTACTATTTATAGGAGTTTTTTGTAGATTCCTTGGGATTCTCTATACAGACAGTCATATCACCTGCAAATGGAGAGAGGTTATTTCTTCCTTTCTGGTCTGTAAACCTGTTCTTTCTTCTTCTTGGTTTGTTGTGCTGGTTAGAACTTGTAGCACTACGCTGAATAAGAGCGATGTGAGCAGACATACTTGCCTTAATTCTGCTCTTAGGGGGAAAACATTCAGTCTTTCACCACGAAGTGTAACATTAGCTGTAGATATTTTGTAGCTGTTCCTCATCAACTGGAGGAAGCTATCTTCTTTTGCTATTTTTCTGAGAGTTCATATCATGAATATGTGTTTATTTTGTGAAGCACTTTTCTGCATTGTTTGCTATGATTGTGTGATTTTTCTTCTTTAGTCTTTTAATATGATGTATTACCAAATATTGGACCAGCCTTGTATCTTTAGCATGACAGACTTGGACAGGATGTAATTTATATTTCTTAGAGATGGCTGAATTCTATTTAGTAATATTTTGTTAAGAACTGTTACGTTTATATTTATACGGCATAGTATAGTCTTTTGGGTTTTTTTGGTACTCTTTTTGTCTGGTGCTGGGATCATAGAACAAAGAGTATCACGACACATGCTACCTCAACAAAGTGATCAAAGTCAACATTGACAGTGATAAATCATGTTGACAGTGTATACTTTTGAAATTATATGATGAAAATGGCATGTTACCTCTGTGATCTTTCTCTGAAAATCCCATAACCCCAGCCTAAGCACCAAAAAGAAATCCAACAAATTTCATTAGAGAAGCATCCTACAAAATACATCACTCTCAGTGTCTCTACTGAGAGAAGAGATCTAATTAGATAATCTTTTAAAAGAGGTAAAATTGTGACTATATGGAAACTAAATTGTCAGAGACTAATATTGGAAAATTTATTAAGAATGGGTTTGGTTAAGTCTTTGAAGAGAGAACAAGAAAGTGTGGAGAAAAGAAGCCCTGGAGATAAGAAGATATGAGTCAGGGAGAAAAGACAGAGAGCATCAAAGTTAAAAATCAACTAATTTATCATTTTATCTAGGTTCCATCCTGCCTGTGCCTCTCCTTTTTTAACTATTTTGGGAGGAGCGGCTTTTTCTAGGCATCCGGTTGTGTAATGGTGATAGAAGGAGGTAGATTATAACAGTTACAAAAGACAGAAAGGAGAACCAATCTAATGTCTATTTTGTGGATGAAGATTTGTATCTAATTTTGTATTTAACAGTAAATTACTAATCTACATGTCAAATTTTTATAATACAGTTTTAAAATAGCATAAATTAAATAACCAAATAATTATTGTCATTTTAAAGCTGCCTACATGGGAAAGTATACACAAATTTCTAACTGCTTTATGTGATTTTTAGATTTTTAAAGTTTGATTTTAATATGAAATTAAAAATTCTTGCAAACATCCTTTCCACATTTAAGAATCCTGCTATTCCTTTAAATTGCAGCTTCTCCATAGATCCATCATTGATTGAGACTTCTTTTCCTCTGATTTTCAGTTCTCTCTCTCTCTCTCTCTCTCTCTCTCTCTCTCTCTCACACACACACACACACACACACACACATATCTGTAGCTCCCACACACTCCTTACAATAAAATGAAATGACTCTATAGTGCAATGGGTGTCTTGAAGCAAGACTGCTTGAATCCAAATCCTGAATCTACTGTGTATTATCTTTGTGGCATTTAGCAAGTGGCTTCTCTTCTTTGTGACAGATTTTTCCTTCGTAAACTAAGGATGATAATAGTCAAACCTTCACAAAGGACTGTAGTGCAAAATTGAAGGAGCTAATACATAAAAAATTACTGAGAATATCTAAAATATTATAAACACTCAACAAAAGTTAGCCATTATTATTACTATATTGTTAGGTGTAGTGCCACTGTTAATATCTCTATTGATGTGCACTGAAAAGGATGGAAAGTGATATTGACTAAATATCAGATGAGCAGAAGACACTGTTTTATGTGCTCTCATGCTTTGATTCATGTTCTCTTACCTAAATACTCATTAAGAAATAAAATTTGTTTGTATTTTAAATCGTAAGTGAGGATCACATTTGAAGATCCCACATATTATAATTGTTTAAAATAATGAACTACTTTCTGGTAGGAATTTGAGGGACAGGATAATTTCAACATATTTTGAAATTTTCACTTTCCTATTACACAAAGGGTGCTAATAATAAGTTACTCATTTTCATTTTTTCTTAATTTTTATCTATCTGTATAGATTCCTCTATAAGATATGTAAAGAAATACGATGAGAGAAATGAAAGATATGATAATAGCAATAAGCACTTCCAACATGCTTAGAATTCTGATATGTTATTTTCAACATTGTGTTACTTAGTCTCGTAGTGTTGTCTTAGGCAATTATCAAAATGTTATTAATGCTTATAGACAAGGAAACTGAGGCTTAGAGAATAAGGCACTTTTCTGACAGCATAGGAAAAGTGCCAAAGCCAGGATTCAAATTCAGGCCCTCTAACACCAAAGGCCCAATTGTTAAACATTAGGCAAATCTAAATCTTTAAATGCGAGAACAGAAGCACAGCCCCTGGCGGCTCCGCCTCTAAGTAGCGTTGGGGGATTAAAAACGACTGCAGGGTACCGACTGAAAGTTAGATGGAAAAGTTGCTTAGTTCAAAAAGCAAGCTCTTCTCTTCTAAACAACCTTAAAAAGGACAAGCAATTGTTCAATTTAGTCTACTCTTTGTCAGTCCTTTAAAAAGTAGGTCCTATCTGGAATCAGTGGTCCTGCAATTGCTCTAATAAATATAGGATATAAAAACTACCCTAAAGTGCTTATTGCCCTTAAACAACCAACCATATTTTTATAGGATGGAGCTTGTCACTTACAGGGGGAATTTCCAGGCCTCTATTTGTTCTTGTCATGATGGCAGCTCTCTCTTTTGTTCCAGTATTTCAGAAAACTATCTGCAGGCAAATGAGAAGGGGCTGGAGGGAAAGGCAATCAAATCCCATTCTAGTCTCTTTCTTTTAATGAGCACTTTGCTTCAAAGTATGGGTGGAACCATAGAAATATGATTTGTAACACTGAGATTCATCTGTGGCAGGGTCAACTTTATTAAGGAAACTAAATTTCGTGCAGAGAAAGAGACATGTTAATGAATATTGGACCCTTAATATAGAAGGAAGTAGTGATAACTCAAATGACTTGCAGATTCAATGAGTAATGTATGTAAGTTCGACCTTTATTTTTACAACTTTTGTGAATTACACCACTTCACAGCCAAAAAGGAAGTGGGCAATTTTCCTCCTTTGCAAAGACCAACCTCTCTCCATCTTCACCTCCTTCATCCAAATGGGACCTTGCTCATAACACCAGTGGTAATTTCTGAGTGCCAAACACTATAACAAGTTGTGAACTCAGATCAAACATTCCTTTCCATTCTGCTGTGTCCATAAATAAATATTTGCCCCTAGAAATGTTGTCCAAAATTCAAGAAAAACATGGAATTTCCAGCATCTGAAAGTTCTTCTCCATGAAATGATCCTTATACTATAGCTTCTGCTTCCTGGGGCAAAATGTCCCTCACTTTCTGGCCCCAGAACCACACTTTGATGATGAGCAGTCACAAAGTAGTTCCATAATGATTAACACAATGTTTTCAGATCCCCAGCAAGACTTTTGGTCTATAATGTGGATACGTTTTGTCTCAAACACTGAACATATTGCTGCTTTGGTTGCTCTCTCCCAAACACTGTGTTTCATTAAAGCAGATAACGAAAACAAAAAATATCTTTTTCTATTGTCTCCTCATATTTCTGCTTGACCATCTACTTTGCCAGTTCTCCAGGGAATAAGATGAAGTCATCCAGATTTCGCTGGTTGCATTTATCCCCTGTTATTTGCCTCAGAGATTTCATTACCTCAAACCATAGGTGGGTTGGCTGGCCCTCAAGCATCAACTTCTCTTCACACCCTCCCACCACTGTCCTTTCTCCTGCACCATAGTGATTGGTCATATAGAATCAAGGGTCTGAAAGCCAAGCCCAGTTTCTGACTCCACTGCATGGCAGGACAGCTGTGGTTCTGGGTTAGTTTTGTCAATCAGACTTATGAGATCCAAATAGGTTTCAATCTAATGCTACAACCTCACTCCATCTAACCTGTTGAGCTTTGTAGAAGGATGTAAGGGAGCGGACACAGCAGGCACAACATCTTCATCTCATCAGGAAGTTTACTAGCTCCCACTTACTGAACATCTTTTGTCCCCTTACTCAAATAGAGCATGGAGAGCTTACCCAGAAGAGCCAATGAGTGTATTGGTCGCCTTAACAGGGAGATGCCAGAGCCCCTTTTCCTGCCAATCTTTTTATATCATTTTAGTCATGCAGACCAAAGGCCAGTATGCCAACTCACAATGCCCCACGGAGTTGTTTTTCACACAGCAGTTGAGGCAGCTACCATGTAGCTAATTTATCTTAACTTGGCTGTTTTAAAGGAAACAGTGCTGTGGAGATCAAGGTCATTTTCAAATTGGCCTTCATCAATGAAGCCTTGATATTAATCCTTTGTTAACCAGCCTTCACCTGTAACTTATAGCAGGGCACTCAGCTGCACACCAATTCTCACTCCTTTTCAGTGGGTCTAACTTAGAATCTCTGAGTCCTAACTCAGAAATCTCTTTGTTGCAATTACATGTTGCACCCCTGCCACATATTTTCCATTTCTAGTGTGAAAGTAAACCATATCCTTAAGGGTATTAACATGTACCATCTGTTGATCTCTCACAATGTTTTTTTATTTGCTATCTAATGTTGTTCTAAGTAAGAAAAATTAAAACGTTAAGTTATTAACATGAATTTCACTATTCATCATTATATTAAGCAATACCGGTTTTCAATGCAGGTATCTGAGTATGTACTACTTATACATATATGGACTCACTGAAATTACACTGTATCTGAAGCTCCTGTGTGCATATATATATATATATATACACGTATCCTACAAGAGCAATAGAAATGTTACACAAAACTAATTCAAACTGTTTTTATTTCCTTTTTGATATGTACACATTCTATCAACACTCTCTACTCTCAGCTTACTGAGGAATAAGAAAAGACTGGAAGGAAAATGAACTATGCTTTGATCTTTCTGTTTCCTTCTATGTTATTATTTTCAGCGTACGTTGGCTAACAAAGGGAAGTAACATGAGGAAGAAAGATAATGATAGTCTTCTTTGGTCACTCATATTTCTTAGAATATCATGACCCCCTTTCTGCACTTGAAGCAGGCTCTGGTTTGAACCAAAAGCATGGCCTGCCAGGGTTGTCAGCACCCCCAGTTAGTCAGTCATAGCATGCTGCTGTGGACTGTATTGTGTCTTTGCAAAATTCGCATGTTGAAACCCCAACCCCCAGTGTGATGGCATTTGAGGATGGCGTCTTTGGGAGGTAATTAGAGTTAGACGAGATCATGAGGGTGGGATTCTCATGATGGGATCAATGCCTTTATAAGAAGAGGGAAATACACTAGAGCACGCTCTCTCGCCCATGTGAGGACACAGTGAGAAGGCAGAGGTCTGCAAGCCAGCAAGAGGATCTTCACCAGAACCCGGCCACGCTGGCACCCTGATTTTGGACTTCCAGCCTCCAGAACTGTAAGAAAATAAGTTCCTGTTGTTTAAGCCACCCAGTCTATAGTATTTTATCGTGGCAATCCAAGCTGACTAAGACACCTGCTTACCTTGTACCCAGTTGAGTGTTGCTGAACTTCCAAGCATCATGGGTACACTGGGATTCTATACTCATGAGGCACTGCAAACACTGTATGCAAACACGGCAGCAAGGAACAGAGGATACACCTACTGCATATCTACTCTGCTCACACAATGCTCTCTTGTCCTATCAAACTTCACTTATAAAACATAAGTTCAAAATAAAATTATTAAGAATTTTAAGGCACTGAGTTCAGAGCATTAAAGCAAGTACAGCACCTTTCTAAGTGTGGGGCCTGATGCGACTGCACAGATTGCACACTCATGGAGCTGACCCTGAGTGTAATCACTTGTATACGGAGCTGGAGAATATCACAACTTGTCTCCAAGGAAACATTCATACTAATCTAGAACATAAATATTAAATGGTAGAATGGAAATTGTCTCATAGTATATAAGGGTAGAAATTAGGGACATCTTAAGGGGAAGTACCATCGAATTACATTTTAGGAGAGTAGTGTGTCTTAGGTCATTCTACAAAGGTAGAAATATATACAATCTTTGAGAAAATAACAAAAATATTCTCTATATTAGAAATCTAGAGAAATACTGAGATTCATCCTGTTGCTAATTAACTTTCCCTATTACACATTTTCTACCTAGACACCTTTAATTACTTGTCATTAGGTTCTAAATAAATGCCTGTTGATTGAATTAATTAATTTTATTTTGTAATATTGAAACCAAATAGTATGGTCCTTTATGATTATTTCAAACATAGCCATCTTTTATCCATTAAATTAATTTCTCTACAATTTCATCTGCATCTGTTAATCATTATACACTGTTGCATTTATGAGATCATCTGTTCTATTTATAAAATTATAATGATAATACTATCAAAAATTATTAAATAATTTTATTAAATAGATTACATTAAATAGATTACAGATTGTTTTCTACTGATCATTTGACATCTTTGGGATTGGGTAAAGACAATTTACTTAATTTAAAAGTTGAAAAAATCTCCAAATAACGTAATAGATGTTATTTATATGAGCAGCAGTTTTTAGGAACTGATATTTCTCGAAGATAAAGGCGACTTGTAGCTAATCTTTGTTCTATCAAAATTAAGTATTATTGCCTTGTCCACAGGGACTTTCAAAGTATTCATCAAAAAAAGGAGTGGGGAGAAAAGTAGAGATAAAAATCATATATAATCTCAAACCAAGCTGATAAAAGGGGGAAAATTGAAATTAAAAGTTAGAGCTAGATGAATCAAATAAATTGAAATTGACAATGGAGATATAAACTTGGAAAAAGAAAATAACTTCACAGCTTTCATGCTTTGGTGAAAGGGAAGTGTTCAGAGCAGAAGCAGGCAGAACTTTAATCAGTCTTTTGAAAATGAATTTACAAATGAGAGAGCAATATCAAAAGAAACCTAAAAACGGAATCATGTAACTGATGCAAACATGGTTTTTGAAATGCCCTCAAAACTCTCTTTTCTGCAACATTCTGTGATAACAGAACTGTTCTACTTCACATTTTCCGTTTTGAAAATATTTTTGATCATTCGTACATCTTACCCAGGTAGTAATGACTGTTCATTCCATGTCACTTACTGTAGGAGTAAGAATACTGATTTTTTAAGGGCTCTCTTGAATGCAAGACTGAGTCATTTTTGAACAGAGCTATTCTGCAAGGATGCAACGTACTATTTGACAATAACTCTTTCGTGACTGCCAAATGGTTTGTCAGTATTTCTAGCACAATTTTGATATCTCTCAAAACAAGGCCTTGGACCATCTGAATACCTATTTGTCTGCTTTAATACCCAACTCTAGCTTCCCACCTGGACAGACTCTGTCTACATTGAAGTCATTACTGCCTAATAGTTTCAAATATCTGACCTTCAGCTTGATTCTGGAGTGAGTTCACCTCAACTCCTAAGTGGCTCTGCTGGTCTAGCTTATCTTCCACTTCCTCACTGTAGCTCTAGCGTCATTGCCAACCATTGATCAACATGACTTGACAACAAGCAGGTGGTACCAGAACCCATCCAGTACCTCCCACTGCACATCAAGCCACTCAGCCAGCACAGAATGCCATTGATCTTTAGTCAAAGTGCACTACCATTGCACACAGTTTCAATTTCCAGGTGAATTACCCAATGGCAGAAATGTATGTTTTGAGAGTGGTAAGAAACAGAAAATTCTCTGCTTCTGTTTTTAGTATCTAGGAGTTTATTCTCGACACTGTAGTTAGAGTTATCTTTTTAAAATCTAAAATCATTCTTCTACTCCCATCTCACTTGGAGTTTTATTAACGCTTAAAGCCTTATTATGATCCACAAGACTCTACATTATCTTGTCCTCTATCACCTCTCTGAAACCATCTCTCCCTTCAGTCCAGCCAAAAAAGATTTTTTGATGTGCCTTGTACACATAAGACACACTCTCTTATTAGGACCTTTACATTTCATGTTTCTTTTGCCTGGAATGCTTTCCCCACACGTGTCTCACAGTCTCACATCCTTCAGGACTTTCATCATATATCATCTCCGTATGGTCTTCTGAGGTCCGCTAATCTCTGACTTGCAATAATTATTATCCTCTTTCCTCTTTTTGAATCCATACTACTTATAACCAGGTAACATACTATACATTTTATTTACTTACCTTGTTTATCATTTATCTGCCCCTCTACAATGTTAACTCCATGAAGGCTGAGATGTTTCCCGTTTTCTGTAATAGGGACTATTAGCACCCAGAATATGTCTGGAGCATAGTAGGCACTCAGTAACCATTTGATGAAAGACTGAATTTAGAGGGCCATTAAGGTTGTTGTGTAAATTTGTTAATTCCCAGAAAAGAATTGCCTGAGATCTGTTCTGCTGACAGCCACAGTGATCTGAACATTTATGATCTTGACTCATTTATTAGCTTGGCAAGGGTTTTGCTTTGTGGCCTTGAAGAAATTACACCTTCAAAGTCTTTAGTAAATAATTTAAATTATATTTAAATAAGCTTTTAATCATTTAATCAATGTGAAATATTAAATTGAATCTGTTAGAACGTGACTAAGTAATAGGCTTGTAAATGAGATAAACTGTGGTTGTACTTTTTAATAAGAGACAGCACTGTTCAATAGAACATAAAAGGACACTAGGGATTCAGTAATATTAGTTTCTGTTCTAGTTGTGCCATTGACTTTCTGTGTAATCCGATGTGGCTCACTTAACCTCTCTGTCTTGCAAAATGAAGACGAATAAGGCTAGCCTACGGTTATTTTTAAAAGATGGTGGTCAAAAACAGTATAAATGTTAAGGGCTGATATAATAGCATATTTTTCTGCTTCCAGTATCACTTTAACTTAAACTAAGTCTATTTCTTTTCACATGATAAGGCAGAAAATAATTTAAAATGGTGGATGTCTATTTACTATTTGTACATAAAGCTTCTGGAAATATTTCAGTAATAGGCAATGTGGTTGCATTTGTAATTTAGTAATGTCTGTGTTGTGGGAATTTCACATGATGCTGTCCAAGCTTTGTAACAGCATAATAAGATATAATCAATATCATTCCTGATAATAGACTTGCCTTATTGAATTAATTGAAGGGAAGGAAGAGATTAAAACTCAATTTTCAAAAAAGTCTTGGCAGTAGTTTGCTTTTTTTTCATGATGGTTTGAGGAGTTCCATAGAAACCACCAGATTCACTGTGGCCAGAGGCTAGTCCTTCAGAAAAAAATACCTCTAATTCATAACAATAAGAGCTACCGTATACCTTCCCCCAAAAGTATATCTCAGAAAGCAGGAATTCTGTGGGAGGGAGGAAGTGCAGAAGGCTTGGTGTAGAGATTGCAAAAAGGGCTGAAATGGAAGGGCAATTTTGAGTATCATCCTGCGTGTGTCACTCAGCTTGTCTTCTGGCCCACTTTATAGCAACTTCTAAGAAAGTTATGGGCGCAAGAGGACAATGGAAGGAGGTACCAAGGAACTGTGTCCGTAGGTCTCTACAAAATGGTAGAAAAGCACATGGATGGGCCCACGTGATAAGGGAAAATACTTCCCTTCTTAGCAACGTGATATCTAGAACGAGGGCAAAACAATATTTCTTCCAAATTCGGAAACAGTTAAAGCTCCGTATTGCACTAATTTGGGAGTCACCAAGAATGGGGTCAAAAGTCATCTCAGTTCTTTGCAGACAATAAGTGAATTGTGGTCTGAGTGTAAGGAAGATGTGGCAAACAACATGAGCTGAGAACAAATGAGCCAAAGGCATTTGTAAGCACACATGAGATATTTTAGCCACTCCTTGAATTTGGGAGGATGAATGTGATTCTGATATTTCTAGCTAGTTTCGTTTGAGGATGGTGAGCTGAGGACTTAAATATAACAAACTATTCTACAACCCTCTTGTAAGGAGCAGCCAGGGGACAGAAAAAGAGCACTGAATCACATGGAAATATGGTGATGATCAGGAAAGGGAGTAAAAGAAAAATGAAAGCAAACTTCTCTGAGCTTGTTTGCCCAGTAGTTTATTTATCTTCTGGGCAGCATATCAATTCACACTGTGATTCTGAGGCTCCATGACTTAAAGACAATAACAATTTTTAAAATAAATCTTGCTGGCTTTTCTTTTTTCTTAAGTGTCTGCCTTGACTGCTGAATCTGAAAATAAAAGGAACTTAGGTTTAAGCTCTTGTCCCAGATCTATACAGTCATACCCTCCAGTTCTCCAAAGCAATTATCATGAACCCAAAAATGCAGCTTTTATCATGCCTGATGATTTAGCTTGTATTATGATTAATTTTTGTATTTAGGAAATTGCCACATCCTTTGAAAAGAAACAATTTAGTGTAAGAGACACTTTTCTCAAGTAGCTCTGTTAGTGTCTGTGCCTGGAGGACTCTTGTACTTCTTATAATTTCCACTAGAGTAGTCAAATATCTGCAGAAATCTGGTTTATATTATGCATTTTCCGTGGAAAGAGACTAAAAAATAAATCAGTTTGACTTATGTATCTTTATTGGATATTGTGACAGTGTCTATTACTATTCAGGAGACACTCTTCGGGAGACAGGTAAAGTAAGCACAGCATAAATATACCATAAATTTCCAAGTGCTAGATATTGAGTAAATGTAAGTTATGAAGTAGAATAATAGGAGTGAAAAGATGAGAAAATTATTCATGATCATTTTTATAAAACTTAGTGAAGAAACTCCAGCAAGAATTTAGAAAATTATGATTCTAAATGTTTAGGAGGGTTTTTTTCCCCTCCATATTGATTTCTGATTTAAATTAAGTGAAATAAGAATGTATAAGAAGCTTATACTTTTATCCTCAAACTCTCACTGAGGGAGATTGATATTCAAAGAGATGGTAAAGAAATATATGCAGTAAGTATAGCTCAGCCTGTGAGCCACCTCAAATTCTAATAAATAAATATGGAATTTATATGTAATCTCTGCAGGAATAGCCAAGGTTCACTGCTATGGAGAACATCTCACATATTTCTGGCCATGGATTTGTCTTACCATTGGATTAAAGTTAAGAAAAGGAAGAAAAGAGTCTTCAAAGTTACCCTCTGTTTCTCTAGTGCCATTAATTTTTAAAAGTTCCACCTCAAATGTTTATCATGAGTTGAAACCCCTCCTTTTCTACATCATCAGCCCTACCTCCTTTGGCTTCAAATTATATTTTGTAACCACCATGCTAGACTTCTTTAAAATCGTCTGAGACTACACATAACATGAAGAATGTGTACTTGAAATTTACAAAAATCATCCCTCCATTCGACCTTACAGAACATTTAAAAAAATCTCTGAAAAGCAAATTTTACATTGCTGCTGTCACACACTGACCACTAAACCTCCTGTTTCTTTCTCAATTTTTAATCCCCTTTGGAAAGACACAACGAATGAATCTGAATAATTACTTAAATATTTGTGAGCAATGTGTTTTTATTCTTATTTTAGTTTTAATAGGATTGTGTTCTTAAGTTACATTCCATCAATGATTTAGTTGACAATATTTTAAAGAATAATCATCTCTCCGTTATATCAGCAACATATATATAACTTCTAAACTAATATATTTCAGTTTAATTTTAAAAAGCTATTTGGCAATGTAGTAAATATGCAAGTTCACAGAAGGCAAGTTTGAATTCCTGACACATCGAAAGTTAACTCATGTGCTGGTAGTAGACTTCGGGAAAAGAGGAAAGTGGGGCTGTTGTTAGACTCCTTCACATGTGAATGCTCTCACTTTGTAATGGCTAGTTCATCCTTTCAGCAAAAGGACTTCCATCTATAGAGTTATAGTTGCCATCACAGTGCAAACTCTGATCAAATTCTGATTTAAAATTTCTCTTGTTCTGACCAACAGCTGCTGCTTTCTGACAGTCTTAGTACCGCTGGATAACTTAGCATTGTCACTTCTCCATCTGGATTTTCTCTTGCAAGCTGAAGAGAAACAATCTTTTTAAATAGAAAAGATTCTGCTTTTAACCAAGCTCTAAAATCATGTCCGTCCCTGCTGGGATTTGCAGGATCTCTGTCAGAGAATACTTATTATCCTCCAGCACAAATCAATTTCATTCATATCCAAGATCCCATTATACTGTCTCCTTAGCAACTTGGTCCCATTTTATTTAATTTACCAAACTAATTTTTCTGTGTTAATTCATATTTCAGGATTGTAAATAAGCATGCAAAATGTGTAGTTACATCTGCTGTGTCTAGCTCCTTTGTCTAGTAGGATTTTATTCTACAGTTTTCTAGAAACCTGACATACAAAGGAAAAAGGAAACCTCTCTCCTTTGAAAGTTGGTAGGCAAATGTTTAACTTTATTGCCTAAAGCTGCAGAAAGCAAGCCAATTCTATTTGAGCTAATTTGACAAAAGCCAGTTATCCCGGGGCCAGCCTGATGGCGCAGTGGTTAAGTTTGTGCGCTCTGCCTCAGTGGCCTGGGGTTCATCAGTTTAGATCCCTGGTGCAGACCTACATATCACTCTTTAAGCCATGCTGTGGAGGCATCTCACATATGAAATAGAGGAAGATTGGCGTGGATGTTAGCTCAGGGACAACTTCCTCAAGCAAAAAGAGGAAGATTGGCAACAGATGCTAGTTCAGGGCCAATCTTCCTCACCAAAAATAAAAAGAAGAAGAAGAAAAGAAGAAGAAGGAGCCAATTAGCCCAATGGCTATTTATCAAAAAGACGATTTAAGGGGCTGGCCCAGTGACCAAGTGGTTAAGTTCACATGCTCCGTTTCAGCAGCCCAGGGTTTCAGATCCTGGGCGCCGACATGGTACCGCTTGTCAGGCCACACTGATGTGGCATCCCACATGCCACAACTAGAAGGACCCACAACTAAAATATACAACTATGTACTGGGGGGATTTGGGGAGAAAAAGCAGAAAAAAAAAGGATGATTTAAGATGATTTTCTGAATGAACTCCTTAGTTTTTCCTCCAGATGAAAGTTTTCTCCCTCTGTCTTCCAGCTCCCACTAGGTTTAGCTGCAAGGACATGGTGGAGAAACAAACTGAAAAAGTCTTTAAAAGCTCTTTGTAAGCTAGAATGAAAGTTAGACAGCCAAAACACTATAATGGTCTCAAAAGCTTTTAAAACCGTGCAATCTAATTTGAGTTACTGTAAATTGTATTAATAACTGAAAAGACGAGCACATTTAGCTAATTGCTCTTTTGGAAGAATTATCCAATCACTGAACTGGATTTTGGTGGAATGAATCTGGCAAATAAAACTAGTTAGAGCCTGGGTTGCAAGGAACAATGAGAGTTGAGGAGTTGGCCAAGGGAGGCGGTAGTGGGCTGGCAATGGGTGAATTAGAAAGTTTCAGGAGTCGTGAAAGTACAGACAAAGTTAAATTAGTAGAATTTCAATATAACTGTCACATATCTCCCAGCTTTCCTGGTATAGAGACTACAAACTCTTCTTGGCCTCTGGAAAAGGCCTCCTCTAAGATCACATGGTGTCAGATGGAAGAATTGAGTCCTTAGTCATGAAGCAGAAAACCTAAGAACCAATTGCACAACTTCGTGCCTTTATCCTGATCTCTGAGCCCACTCTTAACTGCTCTTCACTCTACGTTTATCCCCCATTCCTATCTTCAGACTTCCTTTCTGTTTATCCTCCTGCAGAATATTATCTAAAGCATTTGAATACTGATCAACAGTGTGATTTACAAGGCCGTTACAACTACATATCTTACTTCACTGTTGCCTTTGGTGTCACATAACTCACCAAGCTTCCCAACCTGAACTCTTCCCATGCTTTCAGTTTTTGGCATCTGTGAGAACATGGCTATTATTTATATGCCATAGTTCCAAGATTACTAATTCATCATATAGAGAAGACAATGATTTAAAAAAAGGGTAATTACTATAATGCACTAGATGAGAGGAGGTGGTAACTTGAAAAATACATATTTCTGATTCCCTTCACCTGAGCATATGACTCAGGTGCATCTGTAGCTGTACCTATGAACTATGAAAGGAATAAAGAGACAAATGACAGGACAAGAGGAACAAGAATACTGTAACAAACAGTGTAGGAGGACTGCCCTAGAGAAAGGCTGAAGCTAGATTTGTGTGGAACGAGTTTTACTTTTTATATGACATTTTAAGGCTTGACTTATGGAATCACTCCCATTGCTTTCAGCACCAGACACACCATCAGAGAGAGAGGGATGCCCAAATGATTAAAATATCCCACCTCAGAACAAAGAGTGGGGATAGGATGAAGGCCTTCCACATTCAACTGAATAGGCCTCTGTCTTAAGAGCCTGCCCAGGTCATCAAGAGGACTCAGTTTAATTTGTCCAAGAGTTTATATTGGAGAGGACAAAGAAAATGTGCTCTTATTCCTGGGAAAGGTGTGTCTTCTGGCTAATAAGCCCAGGATGTAAGTTATGAAAATACTTCCTGGAAAGGTTGACGACAGGTGTATGAGCTGTCCTTAACTCAACACTTCAACTCAACCTATAGCAGACCAGTTCTGTGGAGCTCTTTGAGATCCAAATCATGGTATTGAAAATGCGATTCAATCTCTAAACCAAAGCTACACTGATGCAGATGCAAAAGAAAGATGTTTCAGGAGAGCTTTGACTCTTTTTCAATCCCAATTTGGAGTACTGCAATGAAATTTTAATACTAACCATTCAGAGAAAGTGCAGACCTCACAACTTAAATGTTTCGCTCCTCAACAAGACTGGTCTTACTTCAGACATCAACCACACATCACGGGTCCCCAGGCCACCCACACTTTTGACCAGCAGGCCTATAACCCGTTAAGGTTTGATAATTTGTTACAACAACTCATAGTACTAAGGAAAACACTGCACTTACAGTTATAGTTTAATCATAAGGGATACAAATCAGGAGGACCAGCCACATGCAGAGAAACACAGGATGAGGTCTGGGAGGGAACACAGAGCTCCTGTTGTCTTTTCCTTACGGAATTAGGGCTTGTAACCAGAAGATCCACGAGACTTTGGAATCCAGAGTTTTTAGTGGAATTTCATTATGTAGGTATGACTGCTTGATTAAATCATTGGCCACATGATTCAACTCAGTCTCGAGCCCCCTGCCCTCCTTGGAGGCTGGGCTGGATCAAAGTCTCAATCTTCTAATTGTGTGGTTGGTCTTTCTGGTGACCAGTCCCCACCATGAAGACATCTAGGGACACACAATGAGTCATATCACTAGTATAACAAAGTCTCCTACTACTTGAGAAATTTCAAAGATTTAAAGAGCTACATGACAAGAACCTAGGACAAAGTCCAGATGAATTACTTATTGTATAATAGCTGTATTTGCTTCTTTGAATTAAACACTTGGCTTTCTCAGCCAGACCAACTCTTCACATTCTTTCCCTACTTTTATTTTCTTATATTACTTGACAGAAATATAGGAATAGTCAAGAATAATGGGATATTTGCATATATTAGGTAGCAATTCTCATTACAGCCTCACGAGACAGGCATTTTATCCTTATTTTTCAGGGAAGGAAATTAAAGTATTTGTAGGTTGTATTGACACAAAATAACCAATAACCACTCTATAGATAAGAGAGAGAAGGTGAGTTTTCCTTGAGCCAGAGTGAGGATTATAACCTGGGAAGGCAGTGTCCACAAAGGAAAAACCCTAGTTTTCAGTACAGTCTTATACATTTTTGGAACAAAGAACATACATTAAACACACCCATGATACATATTCATCAAAGTTTCAAAGAGGTACTCAGTTGCAAATTAGCAGGTCAACATGACACTCATATCTGGAAAGGGACTAATAAGGGCTGGGCCTTACCAATAGGTTGTGACTGATAGGGCCTAGGAGGGCAAGTATGAATTATCTTGAGACAGTGCATTCTGTAATGGTTAAAGCAGATGTACAATGTATGTTTGATAGGCCATAAGTCAGAATTCTTTAGTTCAAGCTACATCAGTTCTGAACCAGAAGTTACCCCATATACCTCAATGTGTGAAAATCTCTTGTCAGTTGTGTAACTTGCCCAGGTCATACACTAAGGAAGGGACAGAGGCCATACTTGAAATCAAGGCTAGTGGGCCCAAATCCTAAACAGAGCAAGGGCTGGGACTGAGGTGGTCCATGCCTCCCAGTCTCTAAATGTGAGGTTGTTTTAATATTCACATCTAAACTGAAAACAGAGAGTTTTATGGCAAAAATTTCCAAATAGCGTATGATGTCTCTTAGCCTTTTTTTTTTTTTTACAGACATCCACCTCCAGCTAATGCAGGAGTCTGTCGTTCAATGCACACAGACACACCCTGTGGTTAAAGATGGGCTGCATCCAAGCCCTTTAGTTTCTTAGGAAATATATGTAATAACATAATAGCTGCAGCCCCGCTCATGATGGGAGGCTATTTTGACACAGAGAATGTTCTTTAGCTTCTTTGTTGCTGCAAAGCTGTAAAAGACACTTAGTAACTAATACTAGTGTACTCAAATGTGAAGCACAAAGACCCAGAAAGAAAAGCACTTATTTGACTTAAATCTATGTCAAGAAGCTGGCAGACTCAGAGACGAGTGCATTTAAAACACATTATTTTCTGATACTTTCCCAGGCACTTCTAAAATAGACTTCTATTAAAACTTCCAATTTTTTCCATTGTTAAATGTCTACATGTTTCAAAATTGCCATACACTTTCTAAGACAATAATCTGAAATGTCATGGAAATGCTATAGGTTTTGAGCCGTTAAAACACATTCACACCTCAGAGTCTCAGTTTCAGGTTATTACTGGATGAATTCTGGTCTTTCAAAACCCTGTGCTCTTGAAAGGACCATAGTCTATGACTTGTATTATTTCTTCTCTCTTCAATATAAGTGATGATGCCAGTTGGAGTAAATAGCTGTTATTTAACAAGTATCAAAATGCTGCCCACATATATTTATACTCTCTGTGTCCAACTGGGAACACGATTATCCTTGTCAGTGGTGCTTACTTGTCGCTAACTAGTTGCCCCAAGGAACTCAAGGGTGGGTTTGGAAGCATTTAACTGTTGTTCCAAATTGGTTTTTTCCTTTTGTTATGTTAAGGAGATGCAATCACCAACCACCCTGAACCAGATCAAGCCTCACCACAAGACCTATGCCTATGACCTTTGCATTATTTTTAATGCTAAGATCTCTCCAGGAGGAGCTTAGGCCTTATTACTGTAACCTGCAGTGTATGTGGAAGCATGTTTTCCATTTGAGCCTGTGTAAGTGAATACCCACCTCTCTGTTTTGAATATTTATTCCCATCCAAAATAAATGTCAGTGCTTCCCTTTGCTTGAGGTTGCCATCACTTCAGAAATGATTCCTCATGGTTTCTTACCTGCTGCAAATATGCTTTACTTTGTGAGACAACTTACCTTTGGCGGAGAGCCTGATTTAACTCACCAGGAGGGAATCCACTTTGGTTTGAGTAACACACTGTGAGCTTGATGATCAGCAGCATCAGCTTTACCCAGGAACTTGCAAGAAATGCAAATTCTTGGGGGTTCACCCCAGCCTAATTGAATTAGAATCTCCAGGGTTGGAGAGCAGAATTCAGTGTTTTCTGCAGATGATTCTGATGTAAGTTAAAGTTTGAGCCCCGTTGCCTTAGTTTATTCTTTGAGATCAAGCACTGCAGATGCCTCCTAAGCTACAAACTTACCTGGGTTAAACAGCAGTAACATCGCCAATCGTGAACACAGTCTCGTGGAGAGCATCACTTCAGCAGGAATACATTTCTCAGAGTCACAGCCATCTTGCAAATACCTGCAACAGCAAAGCACAAAACTAGAAAATTTTTCTTCTAAAAGGAGACGCAAAAGGTCCAGAGAATAAAGAGAAACTTTGCTTGTCAGGTGTGGAAGGTAAGCACCTGAATAGAAATGCTGAGAGAAAAAGAATATGGAAAATGTCTAGATGGGAGGGAGTGAATGATCTTGTTTCAGAATTTTTAAAAAATGGGCTTTTTATATATGAGAGAATAAAAGAAATGTGCCAGAAGATTTTTAAGGAGAAGGAGAACTTTCTTACTTCTACTCTTCTTTATAAAGTTGGTATACATGTGATAAGACAACAAAGTAGATTTCGTATTAGTGATTAAGGCAAGCCTCTTCTTTCATAAATTTATCTTCTTCGTCATGTCCCTATCTTAGCTGATGAACTTACTTAAATATTTCCATTAAAAAAATAAAAGCAAATAAACAAATCACTTTCTTCAACTGTGAAATCTCTTCCAGTTACTACCCCTCTGACCTTCCCATTAGTTAAACATCTTGAGACATACGAGACCACACTCACATTCCCAATTCCTCACCTCCTGCTCCTCCTCCGTTAGTTGCTGCAATCTGTTTCCTTTTCATTACGTTCTGTTGACCCTAGCGAAGGACATTTTATTTGCCACATCAAGTGGGTAATTTTGACCATTATCTTGTTTACATTCTCCAAAGAATTTCACACTTTTGAATACTTCTTCCCTCTTTAAAATCTCTATTCCTTTGGCTTCTCCTTAATTGCAGTTTATTATGGTTTTGTGACGGCTCTTTTATAGTTTTTTATAAATATATTTTCATGTACTCACTTCTGAAATTTTAGGTTTCTGGAAATTTTTTCCTTTGACTTGTTATCATTTTCTCATTGATTGAGTGAACTCATTCATTTTTCAATGACCAGTATGTGCTCAGAATTTCCCAATCATTGTCTCTGGCCCAGACCTGACTTCCCAGTTCGAGATCCCTGTCTCCATTCACTTACTGCAGAAATTCTGATTCTCAGGTGTTATAATTCAACATATCCCCAAATTATCTTGTTGTCTCACCCCCACCCAAAAAATCCACTTCTCCTCCATATTACCTGCCTCATCTTATCTACTCATACAATCAAGAAATCTTGATTTCTGCTCATACAATCAAGATCGAATCTTCCATCTTCTATTAATATATACTTCAATTTCATGTACTCCGTTATACCTGCATACCACTGCTTTAGTATATTTCTGGGTCTTATCACAGACAGCATAGATTACTACTTGAGCTTCCTAACTGGCTGTTTCACAAGGACATTTGACATAAACTTTTAGATATTTTCCTTTGCTTAAGATCCCTCAACGGCTTGCTATTGTTCAAAGTATTAACATTCAGACTTTTAATTAGACATATAGATACATTCGTAATTCAGCATCTGCTTATTTTCTGTCCTTAACTCTACCATCATCCCCCAAACATACTACTCTCTGGTTATTAAAAAAGAAATTGCACTTCCTCATTGTACAATGCCCTCTGTATGTGCTTTTACGCATGACAGTCTTTCTTTTGAATTTCTGACCCTCACTTCCTTTTCTTTTTTGTTTGATTAATTCTAACATCTTTAACACATGGCTGAAGAGTCACTCTATCACTGAGATCCTTTTCAATCTTCCTAGACGGTGGAAACATGTTCATTTATTGAAATCACAATGCACACTTTGTATACTTTCACTTGAAACATGTCCCTGAGTTCAAACTACTTACTTACATGTCTGTCTCCTTCGGAGTGTGAAATGTTCAGGATCGGTGACCATGTCTTATTCACCATTGTATCTCTAGCACAGTACATAATTCCTAACATAACACAAACACTTAAAGCCTAATAGAAGAGGTATGCTTATAAGTATGTAAACACTACACAAAGCACAAGTGCTATCATACAGGCATATACAAAATTCAGCAATGGCTAAAGAAGAAAATAATCCACTATTCTTGATAAGGTCAAGTGTAGTCCTACAAAGAATAAGGCACTTGCCATTGTACTGAAGAATACATGGAAAAGCTTTCCAAGGAGAAATAGCAGATACAGAGACACGAAGTCATGAAATCATATCGCAAAACTAGAAACATTTATGTATTTTGTACGGCTGCAACAAAAGCTATGAGAAAGAGAGGAGCAAAAGAAAATTCCAGAGAGGTAGGCAAGACGCAGATTTCTGACAGCTTTGCAAGTCCCAATAGGGAGGGAGGGATTCATCCAAGAGGCAGTTAGGAGTTACTAAGGGGACTTAAGCAGGATAGAAACATGTGCTGGGATTTGGTGTTTGGGAGGATCATTCTGATAGCCGTGTGGAGAATAAAGCTGAGATGGAGTAAGACTAGAGGTAGAAAAATCAGATTATTGTCTGATGAGGGCTTGAACCGAAGCATTCAAAGGGTAAATAATAATAATAATAAACAGAAAAATAGATAAGATTCTAGATATTTCACATGTATAATCTCTTTTAATGAACAATTACACTAACCTTCCAGAGGAGGTGGCAGTGTTATCTCCATCTAATAGGTAGGAAATAAGGAAACATAACGAAGTTTAAGTAAGTTTTCTAACATCATAGAGTTAATAAATTGCCTAATCTGGATTCCAATGTAGTCCAATTCCAGATCTAGATATTACTAAAATCAAGAAGGGTTAGTACTTATTAGATTCAGAGAATAGGCACTGGAAAATGTCCAAGATGTCTCCCAAGTTTCTGACTTGTGTGATTGGTGGCGGCACGAACTCAGATTGGCAACACAGGATGTAGGACAGCTGTGTGTGTGCATGCCCATGCACACTTGGTCACAATGGTGATGGGGTAATGTACTTGTAAAACATGACTAACATCTTTGATTTTAATTAGATTAAACTTGAAGCATTTGTGTGCCATCCTGATGGAGGTTTCAAATTAATAGTTGGATATACGGTTCCATACTGAAGAGAAAGAAATGGATTAAATCGATATATTCAGGAGTCATCAGTATGCAGGTGCATAATTGGAAGCTGTGCATTTGGATGACAAAGATTTAAATTTAGCTCCCACTTCTCTGAAATTGCTCTTCTCAAGGAGAGCAGTAACCTCATAATGGCCAAATCAAATGATCACCGCCCATTCTTCGTATTGCTTGACTTATTTGTAAACTAAATTGTTCGATTAATCAAATTCTTTCAGGTTCAGACAATGTTCTCTGGGGAAGTTGAGATATGGATTAAAGTAATATAGGGGAAAATCAGTTACAACCTTATACAAAACTAGCTATCTTGGAATCATCTGCCATGTCTGAGCAGTGGTAAAGACCTATGAAGGAATTCAAAACAGTAGTTTGATGTCTGTTCCATGGCAAATCTGAGGACTAGACTGTCAGAAGTCATGTAAAGGCTACAGCAAAAGACAACAGAGTTAAGTGATAGCTAGGACTGAGCAGGACAAAGAGACTGGAAAAATGAAACCTAGTATAGCTCCTGACCTCCAATAACAATGTTCTAAAGGGATGATAAATGCAGATTTGGTTCAAATAGGTACAGATATCTGAAGAGACATAGTCCAAGAAATGGAGGGGTCTGCGTGGCAAAACTTACTTAAATCATTTATTTACTCTGCGATATTTATTTACTGCTAATTATGTTGCAGACATAGTACTAGCCTTAGCAATAAAAAACGGCAAACAGTAGGGACTTTTCCCCACCCACCATCAAATTTATTACCACTTGAAGAAGACAAAATTAATCAAATAATTGCCAAAACTACTTAATAACATCTTGATTCATGTTATAAAGGAAAAGAAGAGGATACTGTGAGACAATATAATACGAAAACCTAATCTGCTGTGAGTGTGTGTGTAAGTGAGAGAGAGAGAGGAGGAAAGGAAAGGGACAGAGAGATATAGATTCAGTGTGCTTGAGAAGGAGGTGTTGAAAGCTTCACGAATTAAGAAATATATAATCTGGAACCTGAAAAGGGAGGGAAAGACATTGGCTGAATTTGTGAGAAAGTAAATAAAAGTGGTATACTGCATTAAATTACATGTGGTCCTTGTACCGGGGCTATCTAATTTCCCTATACTGTCTTTTTTTTATTATGGTTGCTACTAGGAGGTCAGTTTTCTGAGACTAGGACAGCAGCTACTAGTCAGATTAAGATAAACATAATACACTGGGTGCTGCCAGAAACTAGTGTAAGAGTCAAGGGTATAGAGCCAGGCTCCAGTATCGGAGAGAATGCTAGGCTCTGAAATTTAGACAGAAGCTCAGGTTTTGGGAGTGGTGGCAGTAAGAATCCTAATAAACTCCTTGCCTTGATGAGAACGACCTCAATGTCTGGTATATCTGAGCAAAAGCTTAGAGGCATCAGAGACTGTTGCTAAGGAGACCAGGAATTGACCACTGAGATATCATCTAAAGTATTTTGCAGACTGACTGAGGAAAGAGAAAAAGTTCCTCTCATATGCTTACCTACAGAAGATAAAACTTAATTACAGCTGATATGATATATCTTTCATCTCATTCTATCTTAATCAGAGAATCTGATCTGTTTAAAATTGCAAGTTTTATGATAGACCTCTCCTGATTTCTTTCATTATCTTTAGGCTGACAAATTTTCCTGCTCAGCCTTTTTTGTTTTTATTCCATATTCTCTCACAGTAGATCTGTGATATGATGATTTGAATACTTTTAAAAAGGTCCCACAGCCTCTTCCCCTCAACCAAAAAACAAAACAAAAAGACCTTAAAGAGGCCTATAAAATATCTTTAAAAGGATACATTTACAAAAATCTCATGTTATCTATTAGTTGGTGAAAATTCCATGTCTTCATTGCTTTATGGGATAGGAAGCAAGACTGTCTTTCTGGATTATCTGAAATAAACAAGAATGTAGCTTTGAAAGAAAGGATGAAGAATGGGTTCCACAAAGCTTCCAAATTAGGAACTTCCAGGTCTGCTGTCTTGTTCAAACAATTACACTTCTTTGATGACACTTTTGTGATTTCATCAACCTAAGTCTTTCCAAATACCTGTGTGATTACACACAATTTCTGCTACAGAGCTATGGCTTATTGCTGATGCTCCTTTTACATGTAAGTTGTTCTGCAAGAGGACCTGGTTTTCAGCAGCTCTATATAGAAAAAGTCAGAGGGATTCTATTGCTTCTGTGTAAGGTGGATAATGCATCATTTCCATGGGGTTTAATTTCAGACAGACCTAGGTTTTATTCCCTGCATTCCTCCTTTTTAGGTGTGTGACCTGAAAAAAGTTGCTTAACTTCTTTGTGCTTCAGTTTCTTTTCTGGTAAAATGGGAATAATGATATTATCTACCACAGAAGTTGCAGTAAGAATTAATGAAAGAATGCACATAAGTCCATTTTATGTTAGCTGGCACTTAGTGAGCACTCTATTAATGTTTGCTAGCATTGCTGTTTTCATCATTATTCGCTTTCTTTACAGATTGAGATGGGATAAGCCAGGGAGAGAAAAGAAGCATATATGGTTGTGAGGGTCAAATTTAAGAAACTGGTGCAATTCTTGTAATCAAATTCATCATGACACATATGCATTATTGCTAGATCTATGTACACCCCACTTCTTCCACCTGGGAATGGAAATCATTCATGCAACATTCCAGTGACATGCTTTTGGAATCCAGCAATTGCATCTCTATATGTATATATCCACTTACTTTAAAACTTTTCATCTTTAGGAAACATCAAATTCTTTAAATCAATAATAGTTTTTAAGACTCTCTTGTGATCAGTAATTCTTCCTACATCCAAGACATTAAACACATTATAAAAGTCTTGATTTCCTTGTAATACTGTTAATGGAATTCAAATTTCTATCCTGCAGCCAAATTCTTCCTGCTGAGAGGCTGAAGCTGATTGAAGTCAATGAGAGTTGGGGATGAGTCAATGAGAGAAGTCTTTGATAAGCTTCCTTCTGTTACCTCTGCACCGAAGGTAGTTTCTTCCCTGCTTTCATCTTTAGGTGGAGGCGCTGAATGCTGATGAGCAAGACTTCCACCAACACTGGTGATTATTTTTTGGACAATTTATTTGGGTGTCAAGCACACGGTCTTCATTTTCTACTAGGTCAGATAATCTACTAAAAAAAAAACTCTTTACTTTCCACAGACTTGAATGTTCTCAAGTCCCTACCATCTGCCTTATCGTTATGTGATGTGTTTTGTTTTGGCTACTATTCCAAGCGACACACTTGAATATCATTGAAAAAAGTGGAGGAGATACAAAAAATGGAGCTATTGCCAAATTCTGAAATTTAAATTTAGAGGCAGATCTTTGTTCATATATCCTACTCACCTTTCAGGATATAACGAAGGTCATATGCACTCTCTTCCTGATACTGCGTCAATGACAGTAATTAATCTGTGGGTTTCTTTGCCTCCTCATTTAAGTGAAAAATTTCAAAAATGTTTTATACAGTCTACAGTATAAAGTACAGAAAGAGACGTAAGTGTACTACTTTGAATGAAACTCTATTCTTCAAAATAACCAAAAGATAGAACTCATGAATAAATAGACAAGCATGTGGGTTTCATAGGTAAGGTGGATAGTCTTGTTGTTTGGGGAGAAAGCAGAAATAAAATCTGTATGAATATATGACTGCGTTTGTGAGATATATAGTTTTTGCTAACATCAAAATAGGAATCAAAATATAAATTGTGTAATTTTAACACAAATTAGATTAAGCAGACATGGCCTTTAGTCAAAATTGCCTTTTCCCTCCACAGATAAGGACAACCAAATTCAAATACTTCATTAATTGAACCTTATCCAACTTCCATCATCCTGCGTATTCCAGCTTACACACGCACACACACACACAAGCAATAACAACAACAACAAAAACCCACCTTACATCACTGATAAAATATAATTTTGTGTTACTCTTTCAGGAGGAAACAATAAAGTCAGCAAAAATTATTTTAGGGGCTGGCCTGGTGGTGTAGTGGTTAAGTTTGAGCACTCTGCCCTGGTGGCCCAGGGTTCACAAGTTTGGATCCTGGGCACGGACCTACACATTGCTCATCAAGTCATGCTGTGGCAGTGTCCCACATACAGAATAGAGGACTATTGCACAGATGTTAGCTCACGGACAATCTTCTTCAAGCAAAAAGAAGATTGGCAATGGATGTTAGCTCAGAGCCAATCTTCCTCACCAAAAAAAAAAAAAAAGTATATTTTTTTAAATCCTTAAAAACCTTAAATCTACCATTAAAGACTTTGATAAAGTGATATCTTTGAGGAATAACACCTTCTAATTCCACTATGTATGTGAGTTAATAAGGCCGTTTCTCAAGACCATTCCTGCTGATGCACATTTTAACCATCCCCAATGCTCACTTTAAATCTATCTCTCTTTCCCGTGGCTCATTCTATGATTTTGCTAAAGTTGATGTGACTTTGCCTTCATCTAAATGCCACACCACCAAAATTATGCTTCTTTTTGATCACTTATTACATCCTGACACAAATTATGTTTATATATGCCTTTATCTTATTCTGAAACTGGACTAGTTTTTTTCCTGATTTATCTTTCAGTTCCCTGTAGCAACATTAAGACCCTGTTGGCCATAGCTACTCCATAACTCTCGAAATGAAAAGATGAGTGAATGAACTAGGTGTAGCATTTTGAGTCTCAATTCTAATTTCACTCCTAGGTAACTATACTTTATCTGTCAGAAGCATCATCTAGTGTTGGAGAGGATGTGGAGAGAAGGGAACACTTGTTCACTGCTGGTGAGAGTGCAAACTGATGCAACTACTATGGAAAGCAGTATGCAGTATCCTCAGAAAATTAAGGATAGATCTACCATAAGATCCAGCTATCCCACTGCTGGGTATTTATCCAAAGAACTTGAAAACACAAAGGCGTAAAGATGCTTGCACCTCTGTGTTCATTGCAGCATTATACACCATAACCAAGACTTGGAAGCAACTTAGGTGCCCATGAAGGGACGAATGGATAAAGAAGATGTGGTATTTATTTCCGCTGCCGCAATTCTAGGTATAGGAGCCATCTTTTCTATACAAAAGTAATCTAACAGCTTCAAAACTGGTTTCTCTGCCTCTATTATTGCCATCTTCAAAACATTCCCCAGAGTGCAGCCAAAATCTATATCTATTCAAGTCATTCCCATGCATAAATTTCTCCAATAACTTCCCATTTTAAGACAAAGTACAAAATCCTTACTTTAACAGATAGGACCTTATATGATCTGGCCCCCATTAACAAGGCTCCTATGGAATCACTTTTCCCCTTCCTCTCTACTCACCAGCCATATAGCCTTCATTTATTTCCCCTCAAAACTGCTCTCTACTGAAACACTTGTTGAAATATTCTAGTTTTCACATATTCTAAGACCAATTGTTAGGAAAAGTTCAGTGTCAAACAACATGGACTCCAACCTTACCAGCCCCTCTTAGCCTCAAAAGTTTATTATTTGAAGTAAAGAGCCCAGCTCTGTGATGAAGGAAGCATAAAACCTAGCTTCTCTTCCAGACTAAACCCCAGAAGCCATGAGTTTTTTCACTCGTTAAACATGAAACAAATATTTTCTTGTAACAAATATTCAGCAGCTAAGAAGAAAACAACTTGAAAGGGCAAGGAAATTAGTTTTATGCGTAGAAACCTACTATAAGAATCTATAAGCAATTTACTAAATTAGTCAACATCAATAGTCTTCGCTGTGCATTCATTCTTTTGCCGGAATAATCACCACCACTTCTTGAAGGCCTGCTGTATACCAGCCACTCTGCTTAATGTTCTATATAGATTGTTTCAATTAATACTCACAATAGTCAAACAAGTTAAATGTCATCATCTCCACATTTATAACTGGGCGATTAGTAACTTTACAAAACACTTAATGAATACAGAACTCAAATTCTGATCGTAGGTCTTTTACACCAAGACTTTTCCCTCTTCCCACTTGAGTAAATTCTTTCCCTCTATATGGATTTTTATATTATCGTGAACTAAATTACTTCAGCTCTCTTTTTAATGTCATTGTCCTTGTAACAGCTGCATACTTTCTCATGACTTCCCTGGGTCATCCCACTCTCACTGTACCTAAAGAAAGATGTACACCTCTGGTGATGCTTAGGTTAGGTACCATGTTTTGAGCATGACAAATATTTCGATAAAATGTAGAGTCCTGTATGAATGAAGATTTCCTAGCTGGAATATTAATTTGCTGTTCTGTAGACAGCCAAAGCTCAATAGCAGCTTAAAAATTTACTCTAGGGCCGCCTGGTGGTATAGTGGTTAAGTTCACGTGCTCTACCTTGGTGGACCAGGGTTCGCTGGCTCAGATCCTGGGTGCAAACCTACGCGCCACCTATCATGCCGTGCTGTGGCAGGCATCCCACATACAAAATAGAGGAAGATGGGCACAAATGTTAACTCAGGGCCAATCTTCCTCAGCAAAAATAGGAGGATTGGCAGGCGGATGTTAGCTTAGGGCTAATCTTCCTCAAAAAAATAAAGTTACTCTAAAAAGACGCCACTAGATTTTAGCCAAGACGGGTACCTTTGTCCCAATTTTTCCTTCTTGCTGTAATTAAAAAGAGTGAGTCAAGGGGCTAGCCTGGTGGAGTAGTAGTTAAGTTCACACGCTCCACTTTGGCAGCCCAGGGTTCACCAGTTTGGGTCCTGGTCACAGACCTAGTGCCATTTGTGAAGTCATACTGTGGCAGCATCCCACATAAAATAGAGGAAGATTGGTACAGATGTTAGCTCAGTGATAATCTTCCTCAAGCAAAAAAGAGGAAGATTGGTGACAGATGTTAGCTCAGTGCCAATCTGCTTCACAAAAAAAAAGTGAGGCAAGTATATCCTTCTGTTTGTTTGTTCTGCTCTTCTTCTTCCTGCCTATAGTTTTTAAAGCTCTCCTAATAAGTGTTGAAAAATATTCTGGAATCTATACCAATTATGATATGAATTTAAAATTCAAGGGCGCCTGGCCCCATGACCAAGTGGTTAAGTTTGCCTGTTCTGCTTCGGTGGCCTGAGGTGCACCAGTTTGGATCCTGGGCATGGACCTACATACTGCTCACCAAGCCATGCTGTGGGGGCATCCCACATGGAAGAACTAGAACGACTTACAACTAAGATATACAGCTATGCACTGGGGCTTTGGGGAGAAGAAAAAAATTCTACTGAAGTCTCATTGCCATTATTTGTATCTATTTATTTACTTTATTCTATATTTTTAGAATTCAAATTCCTCTCACTTAGCATACATATTTGAGTGAAATGCTATCAGGAACTGGATCCTTAAATCAAAAAAATTTATTGTGTCACTGTTAAGAACATGCACTCAAAAGGCCAATCTTCTTATTCCCAGCAACGAACGTCAATAAATAAATAGCTTCTTTCTTGGCCTCTCTTTATGAGTACATTCAGAGTTCATCACTTATATTATCCCATGATTTAGTCAGATATTCTAATCTGAAATAGAGCATTTCATTATTTCTGATTTATTAGGGATTAATCTATATTTAATGATGATTGATTATGAAATTTTTTTCTACTTTCACAAAATATTGAATAGTACAGATATTTTTCACTCCATATGTCATGGATTCACTTGGTACATTAAGTCATTAATGACTCCTCCTAAAGGTAATAACAGAATAAATCATCTGGGACTGTCAAAGATATTTTGCACGTACCAGTTATATTTTGCCCTTATATCTACCTTAGGATTTCCTAAAATTTCATATTTCCAAGAATTTAATTGTTTTGCTGGTACCATTTATATATTCACTAAATAGCTATTAACCATCAACTAAATGCTCAGAGGAAGAAGGGATGGTAAAAAAATAATGAAATTGAAAAGTTTAACATTAAAAATAGTACACAATTTTAATATTTTTAGTTGTATAGAACATTTTATTTTATTAAAAAATTAATTGTGAACATATTTTTGAACTCAAATTTCTCAGTCCCCGAATGACTCAAATGAGCTGTTTTTAACTGATTAGGGGATAAGCATTTAACTACCAAAAGAATTTACTACTAAGTTGCTAGTTTGAAAACAGAGAACAGACTCAAAGTTAAAATCAGATATCCTCGGAGCTGGCCCGGTGGCGCAGGGGTTAAGTGTGTACGTTCCGCTGTGGCGGCCCAGGCTTCGCAGGTTTGGATCCTGGGTGCGGACACAGCACGACTTGGCACACCATGCTGTGCTAGACGTCCCACATATAAAATAGAGGGAGATGCACGCGGATGTTAGCTCAGGGCCAGCCTTCCTCAGCGAAAAGAGGAGGATTGGCAGCAGTTAGCTCAGGGCTAATCTACCTCAGACACACACACACAAAAATGATATCCTGGGTACAAGTAACAGAGCTATAATTCTCCTGGTATGTGAATGTGTGCAAGTTATTTAATGCCTTTAAGACTCAATTTTTCTCATCTGAAAATAGGAATCTAATATCTATGCTATCTAACTCCATTATTGATGAAAAGATTCAATTTGGAATGTTCATATAAGTAATTTATAAACCAAAACGTCAGTATACAGGTATAAATATTACAAAAGTGTTCTTTAAATATGAATACAATTTCAAAATATTTTAGCATTTCCACAAAATGTTTAAAAGAATCCGACATGTTTGTGGGGGCTTCCTGTGGATTTAGGCCACTTTATACTATCCATACCTAATAATTTTCATATGGTGGGATTCTAGACAATTCTTATTCACTATAATGAAGAATAATGATCCCATCAATCCAGTCATCCTTCTATACCTACATTCATCCATTTAACAAACAAATATTTACTAAGCATCTTCTGTGCATGAAGCTTTTTGGTATCCCTTTGGGACAAGAAAAAATAGTGACATGGTCTTTGCTTTCATGAAACTGTATTTAAGGATATATACATATATATATTTGAAATACATATGAAATATGGTGAAATAGAGATGTATAGAGAGTGTTTCTTGGGAACATGAAGGGTTGAATAGATTATCTAAATCAAAAGATAGTATAGGATGCTCATTAAGTCACTAATTTTCAATTTGTCCTACAAAACCTTTTTACCTCAAGTATGGCAACAGCAATACTAACTGAGCTAAGGCTCGACCTCTGTCTCTTTCTCTAGCAATAATCCTAAGAAAGTATAAGATTATTAGGATTTAGGAAATGAAAGAGAATAAGAGAAAAAAAGCAAAGGTCTAGGATAATATACAAACAAGAGAAATGACTCAAACTTAGAATCTCATCTTGGAATAAAGAATTCCGTGTTTTAGCCAAATAAGAAAAGATGAAAAACAATATTATTAAACATCTAGTACCTTCTACATTTCAGGCACCTCCTTAACATATATATCTTATTTTAAACCTTGAAACAATATTGAATTAAATATTATTATACTTGTTTGATTGTGAGAAATCTGAAGTTTAGAAAGATTAAGTTGTCTAAACAAAAACAAACAAATGAAACAAAAAACCCATAACTTTTTCTAATTCCAAATCCTATATACCTCCTTTAAAACATTTATCTAGGCTTCAAATAAAACAAGATATACACCACCCCTCAACAAATACATGTGTGCGTGTCATAAAGCTTCTCAGTCTATGCCTTTTAATCTTAAGTCTCATGACCCATGCTCAACTTTTTTGCATGCCAATCAAATACAATTATAACAAACAAAAGAGTTTATATCCGGGGGTAAAAAATGATTTTCCCTCCATTTTGGTTATTTAGTTCTGGTAGGTAGAAGGCATGCCATAGGCAAGGGCACAGATTATTTATTTATAGATTGGAAGGGAAATGATTTTAGCATTTTCACTTCCCTCCATGAGCAAATATATCAACTAGATTTGAGTGTCTACTATGTAAACAGCATTTATTTACACTCTGTAGTGGGAA